>NC_089226.1:77385823-78077426 GCF_963924675.1 Phocoena phocoena | reverse complement strand
AAGGAAAAGACCCTATGAGGGAGTTCTGTATTTTCTGGAAATTGTTTCTGTGTTTAGAGATACAGGAGAAGAGTAATCTTCTATTTGTGGGCTCTCTTTAGTCACCCTCCAGCCCTCCAAAGACAGTACATGGTTGTGACTTGGTTATTACACTCCTGTATTCTTTTTCCCCCTAAATTCTATGTTGGGTCACACTGTGCTGTCTGCAAAAAAAGAAATACAGGTTTGCAACTGTTATAATCATTTTGAAGAATAAGAAACAATCCAGAAAGATCCATGTATCCTTTACACAGTAATCCCCAATGATGACATCTTGCAAAATTACAATAAACAATCACAACAAGTACATTAAAGTGACACAAAACATTTCCATCATAATAAGGATCTCTCATGGTGGCCTTTTATAGTCATTTGCACTTTCTTCCCAAACTCACCCTTTCTAGTACTGATACTTAACTCCTCGCAATAACTAACTGGTACCTCATTTTATAATCTTATCATTTCATGAATGTTATATAAGTGGAATCACAAAGTAAGTAATCTTTTGGGAGTGGTTTTTTTCCCCTCAGCAAATTTCTCTGGTGGTCCATTCATATTGGGTATCAATAGCTCATTCCTACTTAGTGTTGAATGGTGATCCATGTTATGGATGTATCAGTTTCTTTAACCATGTATATCTGTTGAAAGACATCTGGGCTGTTTCCAGTTTGGGGCAATTTTGAATAGAGTTGCTATGAACATCCATGGACAGGATTTTGTGGGAGCATAAGTCTTCATTTCTCCAGATGAATGCCCAGGAGTGTGACTGATTGATTGTATGGTAATTGTGCGTATAGTTCTGTGTGTGTGTGTGTGTGTGTGTGTGTGTGTGTGTGTGTAGTTCTTAAAGAAACTATAAAACTGTTTTCCAAAGTGGTCTGTTATTTTACATTCCCACCAACATTATATGTGTGATCAGTTTCTCCGTATCCTTGTCAGAATTTGGTGTGTCACTATGCTGCTGTTTTTTGTTTTTTTTTTTTGCGGTACGTGGGCCTCTTACTGTTGTGGCCTCTCCCGTTGTGGAGCACAGGCTCCGGACGTGCAGGCTCAGCGGCCATGGCTCACGGGCCCAGCCGCTCTGCGGCATGTGGGATCTTCCCGGACCGGGGCACGAACCCGTGTCCGCTGCATCGGCAGGCGGACTCCCAACCACTGCGCCACCAGGGAAGCCCTATGCTGCTGTTTCGTTTGTTTGTTTTAATTTTTATTTTTTACCTGAGCCATTGCAGTAGGTGTGCAGGTATCATTGTGTTTTTAATTTGTATTTCATCAGTGGCTAAAGATGTTAAGCATCATTTTATATGCTTATTTGCAATCTCTGTATCCTCTTTAGTGAAAGGGCTGTCCTTATACCCATTTTCAAATTGGATGGTTTATACTTTTACAGTTCAGTTTTGAGAGTTCTATGTATGATCTAGTTAGTGCTCTTTAAGCAAATGTTTTGGGTTTGCAAATATTTTAGTTTGTAAATATTTTCTCTTAGACTTAGCTTGTCTTTTCATCCTCTCTTAGCAAGGTCTTTCAGAGAGCAAAAGTTTTTAATTTAGGTAAAGTTCAATTCATCAATTTTTCTTTTTATGGACTGTACTTTAGGTGTCAAGCATATGGACGCTACATAATTGAAATCCCAAAGATGTTTTTCTGGTTTTTATTATAATGAGTGATTTTTGTTTTTTGAACAGCAGACAGTTTGGTGATTATGAGACTCTGGATCTTATTTAAACCTTCTGTTTTAGCTGGCTTCTTCCCACATTCATCATTTCCTCATTTTTTCCAGGTGAGAGTAAAAGTCCAGGTTCTGGGAGTGGGAAAGGGACAAATTAGAAGTATGGGATTGTTAACATATACAAACTACTATATATAAAACAGATAAGCAACAAGGATTTACTGTATTGCACAAGGACTATACCCAAAATTTTGTAATAACCTGTAATGGAATATAATCTGCAAAATAACTGAATCACTATGCTGTGTACCTGAAACTAACACAATATTATAAATCAAGTATACTTCAGTAAAAGGAAACAAACAAACAAAAAAGTCCAGATTCTTCACTTAGTCTTTGTTGACACCTGATATGGGGAGGAGTTCCTTGATAGTAGAGGTGGGAGTGACAGTTCAGGCTCTCTGCTATCAGGTCTCTGCTGATACCACCCTGACTGGGAGATGTAGAAGTACCTACATATTACTGCCCACATGACACCATGGAGGGGGTGGACTTATCATTATGAGGTTTGAAAGTCCTGAATCTGCACTAAGCCATTTCCGACATCACCCCAGCTGGGAGGGGAGGAACACTTCATTATTCCTATAGGTGGGCTGGAAGTCTAGGCTCTCAGTTAAACCTTTGTTAACATGAGTGGCGGGGTGGGGGGTGGGGGGACTTGATCGTTTTCTGTGGTGTTTGGCTAGAATAGAGAGATAATTGTCTAAATTTTTCTGTCTTGCGATTTGAATAGAAAGAGCTGGTGTGATATTGTGATTTATAATACATATTTTGTCTTCGTCCCATTTCTGGCATAGAGCTCTTAAAACCTTTGACGTTTCTTAAGAGAGAGAAGTGTGCCCCTCTCTCAGATTAATCAAACCTGCAGAACGGGTCATGGGAACCTCTGATTTATGACCAGTTTGTCAGAAGTATAAGTAAAACCTGGGTTTGTGATTGGAATCTGAAGTGGAAGACAGTCTTGTGGGACAGAGCCCTTAACTTGTGGAATTTGACGCCATCTCCAGGTGTACAGTGTCAGATTTGAGTTGAATTGTAACATACCCAGCTGGTGCTGGAGAGTTGCTTAGTGGTGTGGGTAAAAAAAACACACACACATTGGGATTAGGTGCAGAACACTTAAGTAGCTTTTTCTGAGCCCTTCCTTCCTTCCTTCCTCCCTTCCTCTCTTCCCTTCCTTCCCTCCCTTCCCTCCTTTTCCTTCCCTCCTTTTCCTTCCCTCCTTCCTGTCCTTTCTTTCTTTCCTTCCTTTTTTTTTTCTTCCTTTCTTTCACACTTAGGCATTTCCAGGTTGCTGACTTTTTTCAATTCCAAGTCTGTGATACATAAGTCATAAAGAAAACCCCTGGAACTCACCGCTATCATTTCCTGGGGCCAGTAGTCTCCAGCTCTTCTGGCTTTTCTCTAAGATTTCAATCTTCTTATATTTTCTTTATATATAATGTTTAAGGACTTTAATTGTACTCAGTACAATTGTACAGAGTAGGATATGGGCCCACTCTCAAATATTTAGCATAATAGAGAGGTCTTCCTATAAAACGTAATCTCGGAACTTCTGTCTCTAAATGCTTTGAAACTTCTTTTCCACTGGCTCTCTGTCTGGGGCTACTCTTCAGAAGGAGCTGGTAGCACTGTGTTCTGCAGGCAATGGACTGGGGCTTAAAACTCCTGGTTGTACTATGAGCTCTTCCAGTCATTCACTGTGTGCCTTCAAGCAGGTTGCTTTCTCTGCCAGTCCTCTGTTTCCTCATTTATAAAATAAATAAACTGTTTGGACTAATGAAGTCCAGAATTTACTTTAGCATCATATAGGGTGCATTTGACCTCCCTCACGTCTTCTTCCGATCAGTACGGCCAAGACTGTGTAATGTGTAGATTTGGCTTTTGTCTGTGGTATTGTGCCATTCACACACACTGAAATATTTCAAAAGTACGTGGCAGCAGGGATGAGAACATGGGCCTCAGAGGTTCCAGTGTTGGACTTTCTAGTCTGGTAGCCAGTTATATGTGGTTATTTTTCAATTTTATGAGTGCAACTGAGGAAATGAATTTTAAATTTTAATTTTAATTAATTTAAATTTAAAACTGCTACTCAGTTCATTTGATAGAAAGCTTATGCATCTTCGGAGCAACTTGGGTATCTGAATTGCCTTTTTCAAATTCAAATTTTATGAAATCTAAATACAGATCAAGTACATAGATAAACATTTAGCATTCGAATTGAGATGTTCTGTTAGTCTAACATAAACGCAAGATTTTGGTGACTCAGAACAAAAAAGAAGGTTAACTATCTCATTAATAATTTTTATATTGACTGTATGCTGACATGGTAATATTTTGGATATTGGGTTAAATAAAAGTATAGCATTAAAATTGACTTAATACAGTTTAGTTTTAGGGTTGTTGTTGTCATCTTTTTGTTAATGTCTTTTTTGGCTACTATTAAATTTGAAGTTACAGTTGTAGTTCTCATCATCTTTCTCTTGGATGGTGTTGTTCCAAGGAAAGGCAAATGTAGATGATCCTTGTATATCTGGTTCTGGGGATATTTGGGTTTGATGACTAACCATGAAGATTTGTTTGTTCTTAGTCTTCCTCTTTTCCTTAAGTATTTCCACATGGCAGGGATTTGCAATGTTGGAGAGGATGAAGGTTGGCATCAAAACTGATATTAGCTCGGTGCTTTGTGACAGCCTGGAAGGGTGGGATGGGGAGAGTGGGAGGGAGGGAGACGCAAGAGGGAAGACATATGGGAACATATGTATATGTATAGCTGATTCACTTTGTTGTAAAGCAGAAACTAACACACCATTGTAAAGCAATTATACCCCAATAAAGATGTTTAAAAAAAAAAAAAAAAACTGATTTAAGATTCCACAGTTACAGTATCAATTATTGATATTCATAAAGTTTAGGAATGGTTTTCTTTGGATAATCTCATCTTTTCCTGACTAAAACACAGTGGGGAGAAAATACCACTGTTTTCCTGTATATAGATGAGAAGGATGAATCCCAGAAATCCTAGTCCCCAAATGACGTTATAGAATCCAATCTAGAGACTCTCAGTTACCCCTTATATTTGATTATTAAAGCGACCTCACATCTTTCCGACCCTACTTATTCTGAGTGCTCCACAGTAATCCCCAACTACAATGAAAGTCAACTAAAACTGATGACTAAGTGTTAAGGCTTTGTTATGGGCTCCTGGGGTTTGAATCTGGGTCCATGACTTACTAGGTCGATAGGCAAATATCCATATTTTTAAGCTCTCTCCTAGTTAACTTCTTTTCATTTTTTAAATTGTGGTGACAAAAACACACATAATATAAAATCTACCTCTTAACAAATGTTTAAGTGTAGAGTACAGTACTGTTAACTAAATGTACGTGTTGTACAGCAAATTTCTAGAAATTCATCTTGCAAGACTGAACCTCTATACCCATTGAACAACAACTCCCCATTTCCCCTTCCCTAAAGTCACTGGAAACCACCATTCTACTCTCTGCTCCTATAAGTTTGACTACATTAGGTACCTCATATAATTGAAATCGTGGTATTTGGTGATTGGCTTACTTCACTTACCATAATGTCTTCAAGTTTCATCTATATTATAACATATGACAGAACTTCTTTTAAAAGTTGGGATTATAGTAGTACATACTGTCTAGATTAATTTTAAAGGCAAAATGAAGACAACACAAACCCTACAATATATTAAGAGATCATTTTATTTTCATTTTTAATAATTTTAATAACTTCTATGCAGTGTGAAAAACAACTACTGAATAGGGTTGAACATGGCAAAAAGAAGAAAGTTCATGCTAAGAATCAGAGGGTGTACCCTCAGTCTTTAACAAAAGAACAAGAATGCCTAATGTCCCTCTCAACTTGAATAAACTTTAGACAGTCTTCTTTCTGATTGTAGGCCCCTGCCTTCCTTTTTCTTAAAGCATTTACTTTAGAAAACATTTGAGTTATTTCCCTGCCCCTTTGAGACATATGTAAAACTTTTTAAAAACCTCTTGTCAGTTTTAAGACCCAGGGATGTCTCTCTTAAGGACCTGGGAGGCATCCCTTTGAATTACAAGCATCCAGGAAGATATCACCCCTATCTCAGAGACCCTGTGGGATAGTAGGAGCCTAACTTTGATAGGCACCAATTAGCAAACACAGATAGCTTAATCACAGAGAAGAACATTAGCAAACTCAGGAATAACTCAATGTGTTCCACACATTCCACTGATAGACCTCTCCCAAAGTACTCCAGTACTTTTCTACCAGCTCAGCTCTCTCACCTTTATTTCGGCTGAGTTGAGTTACAACTTTAGCTCTGGCTTCTGTCCTCTATTGTAATAACCTTGAATAAAGTCTTCCTTACCTATTTAACCTTGTCTGGTGCAACTTTAGCTTTAATGAACAATATATATTAGTATGTAAACATTCTTATAATACCTCTAATAAAATTTAAAGTCAAGGGCCATTATTAAAAAAAAAAAAAACCTAAGAAAAATAATTCCTAGCAAAACCTCAGAGAAACAAACAAGAGAAGTACATTATTTTACTAAAAGATTATAAATTAGCTCACTCAAACTTATTGGTTTGTGGTTAAAAATTAACTAAATAAAAGATATTCCTCTTTTACTAGAGTTTTCCCAAGTTAACTTAATCATGGACTCTAAAAGGTCACTAAATCTGCCCCTCTCCTTATTACCTTTTTTGGATTACTTTCTTCCTTCTACAGGGCCCTGCTTTTTTTTTTTTTAATCTCATATACATGTATATTACCTCTAAATTCATAGAAAATTAACTTGAAAATAAAAGTTTCTTCTTTCTAATCATATTAAAATTTTCAACATTTTTGGAGGTGGCCCTTAATTAAAGACAACAAACATAGCAGGTAGAGGTAATGCTGTTAGGGATACAAAAGTGAGTAAGGTTTGTCTTTGTTCTCAGTGTACACACTGTAATTATTTGCAGCAATAACTATACTGCAAATGGGATTCAGATATAAAAGGGGATACAAGCATATTTGTATTTGGAATGAAGAAATATATATAACATTCTTTATGGTTAGTAACAAAAATATATTTTATGATTAAGAGAGAGGAAATTTTGAATAATTATGTAAAGAAAAAGGAAAAATATTTCATTAAAGGAAACAGCATAAGCAAAGATGTGCTGTTTTAATCAAAGTGACCCAGGAACAAGAAGGTCAGCCAGTTTTGATTCACTATAGGGAAAATAGGGTAGTCATGGAAGATAATGCTACAAGGGTAAGCAGGGAGTTCAAAAATTGAACTGCACAGTGTGTACTTAATTGAAAAATCAATCCATAGGAGTCCTTATAGTTTTCAAAGCAGGGGTGTAACATGATTAGAGCCCTTGTCAAAATGATGCGGCAGCAGTACGTAGGCAGAATTGGAACATAAACCAATTCAGGGTGAAAAAATTTTAAAAAGAGCTTTAAAACAAAAAAACAAACTTGTTACTGCCTGACTTCTGACTTCAATACGTAGAATAAAGCTACAGTAATCAAAACAGTGTGGTATTAGCTAAATAACAGACCAGTGGAACAAAATAGAAAACCTAGATATAGGCCTTTGTAAGTATAGTCAACTGTATTCTAGATCAACCGATCTTTGACAAAAAAAGCAAAGGCAGTACAATGGGAAAAAACGATAGTCTTTTCAACAAATGGTGCTGTAACAACCAAACATCCACACAAAAACATAAATCTAAGCAAAGGCCCTATACCCTTCACAAAAATTAAACCAAAATGAATCATAGACCTAAGTGTAAAATTCAAAACTATAAAAGTTCTAGAATGTAACATAGGAGAAAACCTAGATGAACTTAGGTATAGTGATGACTTTTAAGATGTAATACCAGGGTTTCCCTGGTGGCGCAGTGGTTGAGAGTCCGCCTGCCGATGCAGGGGACATGGGTTCGTGCCCTGGTCTGGGAAGATCCCACATGCCGCGGAGTGGCTGGGCCCGTGAGCCATTGCCGCTGGGCCTGCGTGTCCGGAGCCTGTGCTCCGCAACGGGAGGGGCCATAGCAGTGAGAAGCCCATGTACGGCAAAAAAAAAAACAACAAGAAAACTACAATGAGGTGTCAACTCACACCAGTCAGAATGGCCATCATCAAAAAATCTACAAACAATAAATGCTGGAGAGGGTGTGGAGAAAAGGGAACCCTCTCGCACTGTTGGTGGGAATGTAAATTGATACAACCACTATGGAGAACAGTATGGAGGTTCCTTAAAACACTAAAAATAGAACTTCCATATTCCCCAGCAATCCCACTACTTAGCATATACCCAGAGAAAAGCATAAACCATAAGCACTGGGCTTCCCTGATGGCGCAGTGGTTAAGAACCCGCCTGCCCATGCAGGGGACACGGGTTCGAGCCCTGGTCTGGGAAGATCCCACATGCCATGAGCAGCTAAGCCCATGCACCACAACTACTGAGCCTGTGCTCTAGAGCCCACAAGCCGCAACTACTGAGCCCATGTGCCACAACTACTGAAGCCCATGCATCTAGAGCCTGTGCTCCACAACAAGAGAAGCCACCGCAATGAGAAGCCCACGCACCGCAACGAAGAGTAGACCCCGCTCGTCACAACTAGAGAAAGCCTGCGCTCAGCACAAGACCCAATGCAACCAAAAAAAAAAACAAAAAAACCATAAGCACTATTTACAATAGCCAGGTCATGGAGGCAACCTAAATGCCTATCTACAGATGAGCGGATAAAGAAGATGTGGTACATATATACAATGGAATATTACTCAGACATTACATGGAACGAAATTGGGTCATTTGTAGAGACATGGATGGACCTAGAGACAGTCATATAGAGTGAAATAAGTCAGAAAAACAAATATCATATATTAACGCAATATGTGGAATTTAGAAAAATGATACAGATGAACTATTTGCAAAGCAGAAATAGAAACACAGATGTAGAGAACAAATGTATGGACAGCGAGGGGGAAAGGGGGAGTGGGATGAATTGGGAGATTGGGATTGACAGATACACAATACTATGTATAAAATAGGTAACTAATGAGAACCTACTGTATTGCACAGGGAAATCTACTCAGTGCTCTGTGGTGACCTAAATGGGAAGGAAATCCAAAAAAGAGAGAAGAGAATATATGTATACATATAGCCGATTCACTTTGCTGTACAGCAGAAACTAACACAACATTGTAAAGCAACTATACCCCAATTAAAAAAAAAAACATAGAATGCACAACACAAGAATGAACTGCAAAGTAAACCATGGACTTCCAGTAATAATGATATTGTCTATGTATGTCCATCAATTGTAACAAATGTACCACTGTAGTGTGGGATGTTGATAGTGGAGGATGCTGTTGGAACAGAGCATATATGGGAACTTTCTGGATTTTCAGCTCAAGTTTTCTATAAACCTAAAACTGCTCTAAACAATAAAGGCTATTAGACAAACTAACAACCTTTGGGGTAACAGGGAAATGAACTAAAGTGGCAATGGAAATGAGGTATAATCTATGGAAAATGAGAACTAATCTTACATTGGAAAATTTAAAGAAGTTAGAAATTTCAGGATTCAGAGAATATACAGAAATATAGAATATAAGGGAAAGGAATGACTTAGAAAGAGTTTGATTTCAGTTTGAATAAAAACAGCTTAAAACTTTGCAATGCCTCAGTGGAGATAAACTATGGAAGAGCTGCAAAAACCAAAACCCTAGCAAGAGTCAGAAACAGTCATTTACTTTGGCTAAAATGAATATCCAACACCTTTTTCTCTCATAGCCCCAGACTACAGGTGCTCCCAGAGAACAAAGCTAATAAAAACTCAGGAGGATTAAACAAACACTAGCTTGAACAGCAGTTTCGCGAGGCATTCAGACCAAAAATTACAGTTACCAAAAGGGTAAATTAAAGAACGGAATTAAAGCATAGTAATGGCAAAAGAACAATTCTATTGTATTTTGTTTTTTTGTGTGTGAGAAAATTGAAAAAACAATCCCAATTCTCTTCTCTAAATTCTATTTATTGTCTAACGGTATCGGAATAGCATTAAAGTAAATTGAAAATTAAACTCATCTATTATTGTAGCAATAGCTGTTTTCATTTCTTGGTAGTGACACCAGGTCTTTGGCCACATCCATATGCATGCAAATTAATAAATTTTCTTTACATACTGGTTTTCAGTGTATTTCAAAACATAAAATATATATATATATTCAGTTTCATATATATCCAGTTTCATTTAAATGATTATGATTAGAGAACCATTCAATATTGATACATTATTATTATTGTCTATACATTATAATATACCCTTAGTCTTGAACTAATCTCTTTTTTTCCTTTTTCTTTTTTCTTATCCAGAATACTGTATTACATTTCCTAGTCATGTCTCCTTAGGCTTTTAACAAACTTTCATGTTTTTGATGACCTTGATAATTTTGAGGTATATTAGTGAAGTATTTTGTAGAATACCCATCAGTTGAATGTTGACTTTTTATGTCCCATGATGAGACTGAAGTTACGGGTTTGGAGGAGGAAGAACACAGAAGTAAAGTGCCATTATCACCATATCATATCAAGAGCAAGTACTCTCAGCATGGCATCCTTAATGCTAATCTTGATCACCTGGCACAGAGGGTGTTTGGTTTCTCCATGGTAAAGTTACTCTTTCCATATTTTTTCCCTTTCAAAGGAAGTTACTACATGCATCTCACATTTAAGGAGAGGGATTTCCTGCTCCCTCCTAAAGTGCTGAGTACCAACATAAACTATTTAGAATTTGTTTGCAAAAGAGATTTGTCTCCTCTCCATCATCTACGTATTCATTCAGTTATTTGTTTATATTAGTATCAACTCATGGAAATTTACTTTATACATTGCAGTATAATCCAGTTCTATTTTATTTAGATTATTGCTCCACTTGTTCCAGCTTTGGCCATTTAGAGCTCTTTCAGGTGGTTCCTGTGTCCTTTTGACATATGCTCATTTTTTGGATCACTTTATTTTGTGGCACTACAAGATGTTGAGGCTCATCTTGTATATTTCTTATCCCATCCAGCCCTAGAATTGGCTGTTTCTTCAAGGAGCCCTTGTCCCTTTTATTGGATAATGGTACTAGAAACAAAGACCTCGGTACTAGGTTTGTTCCTTGCTAGAGTATGATTATTTCTGGGTACTCTCAGCGGACAGAATAAGGGAAAATATATATGTGTATACTAACCAATGTATATACATACATCTATAAGTATTTTTATATGTGGTTAATATGCATCTACATTAAGGTAAACATGAGTTCATAATGATGTCTTCAACTCTATTCCATTATCGTGTATATCCTTCTAGCCTTCTCCCCTTCCTTATCTGTAACCTCTCACTCCAACAGTGAGAAACCTGGCTCATTCATCATCCATTTATTTAATCGTTCAATTCCAGTATACATCTATAATGGTTTCAGAAGTGTTAATATGTATGCCTAGGGAAAACAATTTTATTACGTAGAGTGTGGTGCTAATGCATAGTTACGTTTCACTTTAGTCTTATAGATTCTATTCATTTCTAAAGTTGCTTATGGCAACACCATTTTTCCTCTACCCCCTTCAATAAGATTGCTTTATACATTTTTGAATACAGTTAGATTGTTCTGCTGCATTCTGCATTCCATCCTGGGATCATCCAGCCTCCTAAATTATTACCATCATTTTAAAATTTGCATATATTAAGTATGGTTCGCTGTTTGTGCTGTTCTATGAGTTTTAGCAAATGTATAGTGTCATGTATTCACCATTCAAGTATCATATACAACAGTTTCACTACTTCCCAAAAGAACCCTTGTATTTCACGTATTCAACACTCCTGCTGACCCCTGCTAAATCCCTGGCAACCACTGGTCTGTTTACCTTCTCTATAGTTTTGCCATTTTTAAAATGCCATATCCTTCTCTTATGGGGATGGTTTCAGCTTTGACTGTAGAATTAGAGGCAAGAGATATGCCCTACACAATACCTAGTAGCCTAACAGCACCAGTAAAGCAAATGTTTTTATACCCATTATATATATGATAATGAGGCTCAGTGATATAAAATGTGTTACAGAAGCTAAAATAATATTACACAGTAGACTATATGAAAATTTCTTACATAAAACGTATTAGTATAGCTACAATATACTCATGAAAAGTTTTATCATACATGTAATAAGCATGTTACACGTTGTATCTAGTGTGGGAATTAAGCATAGACAATGGAATAATTCTAGAAGCTTTTAAACAAGTCCCAAAGGAAATTGTGTAGCAGAAGACACTAACACATTACAAAAATGTAAAAGACTTCAAAAATACATTGATGCATTTAAATTTTCTTAAATCTCAATGTTCATTGAAAAGAAATAGAGAAGAAAATAAATTGTATTTTGGAGATATTGGATGTTGAATCAAAGCTGAGACGCTCAGTAACTGCACAAACCATTTATTGTCATATTCATCAGCATTGTGAGTACCACTCTTGGCAGATGACAACAGAAGAGTTGCTCCTTAGAAGTCTGGAGAAAGATTAGGGTGATAAATTCTGCCCCAAGTAAGCTTGTTATATACCTCTATTCTTATCAGGGCACTGAGGTGTTATATAGAGGGTATGAGAGGACAGAATATAAGGTTATATACTGATAGTAAATGTGCACAGCATACTGAAAATGCTATTAAGTAGATTAACCACATAATCTGTAGGATTCTATTTGAATTGTCATGCCTTTTGATCATCAAATATAAAATATTTGCTACTAATTAGTAATGTTCTATCAGATATGTGTACATATAAAATGTTCTGTCAGATATATATATATATATATATATATCTCTTAGAAGTACAAAAATAGCCAGTTACATCTTTCAAATCCTTGTGTGTTATACTTGATTCAAAATAATCTTTAAATTTTTATCATAGTTAAAGTAAACATTTTAAAAGAGAATCAAATATAATGCTTACATTTAAGCTTAATTTCAGTTTCATCCAATTAATGGTTTCTTCAATTACTCAAGAAGAAGGCAGACTGAACTCCTTCAGTGGGAACTGAAATGTCAAATTGTATATATTTTTAAGTCTATAGGCAAGGAACGACACATACTTCTTTGAGCATTCTTGAAAAAACGAAGGATTGGCTTTGGTCATTGTAAAGTCAAATATTTAGTTCACTAGAGGCAATTAATAGTTTTCTAGTGGCTATATCCTGAGTTGTATTTCTGCCAGAGAATAGCTCAAGAAAAAGTAAAATTGGAGAAATGCACTTCTAGTAATTTTTACACACACACACATACAAATACACACAAATACTGAATGGACACACTCTTTACTCCATCACTTCCCACTCCTTAGCCACACATTTCAAACTGTGAACTGTTTCATATTTTTCTTTAGCTTCTCTACTAGAAAGCAAAAGCTTTGATGGTGAATTTAGGTCTAACCAGAATCCATGATCAATACATATTTGTATCAAATATATTTATGGCAATAGTTTTGGATCTTTTGTTTCTCATACTTCATTCAAGAATTTGCCCCACTCCTTTAGTTCTAATTCCGTTGGGCTTCTGTTCATAAACTTTTAAATATTGATCTTGTTAAGAGTCTCCCTAATTCTTCAAAATCATAGCTTTGCAATTTTCCTTTTTTGTATTTCTCTGGACAATTAATAGTTGTTGATAATTCTGGAGTCAGACAGACAAAGATTTAAATCTTGTTTCTGCTATTTACCAGGTCTGTACTCCCAAGTTACATAATTTCTCTACGCTTCAGGGCTTTTTGGTTTTAACTTGTTAAATAAGGTTGATAAAGTCTGTAAAAATGTTGTTGTGAGGATCAACCATCACAGCCTGTATTTTTAGCCCAGTTACTGTCAAATGCTAAGATGTTAATTGTTACTCTTGATACTGTTTTTCATATTATTATTAATAATCAGACTTCAGAATTCCACACTGCCCATAGTTGACCAGCCTGTTTCTCCTCAGTGGACCTGACATTGTTACTTAACAGTGAAGCAAAGTAAGGGAGAGTGTCTTATCCAGTGCAGGCAGACCCCTAATATCCTTGCAATATGGCCTTGTTTATTGAATAAAATAATAATGAACGAAAAACAATAATGTAGCCTAGCATGTTATCTGCACGGAAAACAGTGAATTGTCAATTTAGGAAATTATGTGGAAGTATGTGAAATTGAGGAATTATATGATGACCTAAACTAGTGGTATAGTTTGTATTCTATGAAAGAATTTTTTACCCTGAATTATTTTTATAATATTCTGTTTCTCATTTCATTGGGATAGCTATAATGTTTTACCAATATCTGAATAGAACTGAACTTTAGGTAAAAGTTGTTTTGTAGTCAGAGCCTTATTTAACAAAGTTATACATGAGAATATAAAACTAATTTCAAAAACTGACCAGTAATAGTAAAGACTAGAACAAGAGACAGAGCTTGACTTTGAATTACAGTTAGAATCTTCCCGTTATTTTAACATCAATAAAAGTATTTTTTGCTTTTAAAGTGTAGTACCATTTATTTTTAGGTGTTCCAGTTTCAACTGTATCTAGTAGAAATTAAAATGAACCTCATAAAACCATTTTCTTACTAGAAATGTAAGAATACTTATCAAACTTTTGAGAAGCTAGCTTTGGCTTTCAAATCAGTGATAACAGTTTAAATATTTTCTACTACATAATGAAACTGTGCCAATCTTTTAGTATTGGGAAAGAAAATGAACTGAAATTGTTTCAAAAGGTGCTTGCTGAGATACAGGTTTCCATGATAACTGAATAATGTGTCAGGGAAAACAAATTCTCATAGGACAAAAGTATTATTTGTGAGTGACTCTAAAGGTAAATGACGCATTCTGTGTTAACATGTGACAAAATTTGGAGGGGGCAGTGGGTTGATTTTAGTAACAAAGAGGAGAAAGAACGTACAAGCACATCATTTAACACTATTTCTTGATTTCCTATAAAATCTTATAGGATGTCATTTAAAACTCATCTATTGTAAGACTCTAATAGTGAATAATTTTATTAAAAATATGTGCTTCAAATAACCGAATTTGAAAAAAATATATTTAAAAGTTAAAATTGCATATAAAACTTCAATCAAGATATTTTTTTAAATCACTTTTTTTCTTCCCAAATTTTTGTTTGATGGTATATATGATTTGCTATCATTCATATACTCTTTAGAAAGAATCAAATTTCTGTTGGGTAATTAATGTTGGAGCATTTTCCAAGCTCTCCAATATTTTGTTTTCAGTATTACATTTAAAGGCTGCTTAATGCAGTGTATGAATATAAATTTTCATTTAATCTGCATTCTTTTAATTAAGTGATATTTTTCAACACCATAATGTTATTATGAATAGTTTTGCAAACAAATCTTTGTGCACTTCACTTACTCTGATGTGTTAGCATTTCTATATTTGAAAAGCTAGTAATAGAATATTCTGAGACTACACATAATACAGCTGTTTCCTGGTGTTCTTAATTAAGAATGTCACATTTCCTACTTTTGCCTCAGTATCTACCATAATTTTCTCATCAACAAGAAGCTTTCAAGACAATGATTTTTAAATGCACTCTGTGACAAATGAAGAAAGAGAATAAAAACAATGTGAAAATTAGAGAAAAGCAATGGAATTCTATGTAGGCATTAAATAGATGATTAGGTTAAAACTCTTTAATGACATGTAAGTATATTTTAGCGTATTTTTAGATATTAAATACTGTTATTTTTAAATGTGCATGTGATAAAAATTATTTCAAATTTAAAATCAGTCATCTCTAAATGCTGGTATTATGAATACTTATCAGTATTTTACAGAAGTTAAAAAGTAAAAATTTAGTCTGTATATTTGAAAAATTTCCAGGAAGAGGCACATTTTGTCAATTACTAACTTAAAAGCATTTCCTCGAGAAAATGTGGCTCTTATATATAAATGCTTCTTTTTTCATATATTATACATATCAGTACTTTCATTAGAAAACTGATCACCTGCAGCATTTGTTATTCAAAAACTATCATGTTGTCAATTTCATATCTTATTTTGTTCCTACTTATCATTAAATAGGTGACCCGCAATTTATAGTGACGTTTAAAAGTATTTCCTCTGATATCACAACCTCCTTTAAAAGCACCAATAGTTTCCTATGGCTAAGGTATTCTCGCCTGCCTCCTTTCCCCAGAGGGGTCTTCTTTCAGCTCCTGGAGTATATGTGCTTTTTCCTGAAGCAAGACTTTCTCAAGCATGAGTGTGTTCAGTAAATATTAGCTGTGAGAGCACATGAAGCAACAAATTCACTTAATTTTCATTCTTGTTTTTGTTCGAATTTCTATAATGTATTAAGCAATGTGCATATAAGACTATGAGGAAAAAGCATTCTGATGCCCTAGACTTGTTTCACAACACTGGATTTAGGTTTTCATTTTTTTTGTTGTTGTTGAGAACATGGTGTAATAACAGATACTCTGTCTTGTTGTGATAACATTAAAAATGTATGCATTGTAAAATATTTTTAACCATAGAGATCATATAAACTAAATTTATTATTATTCTTACTGCTACTGTTTCTATTGTTGTTGTGGATGGTATATTTATTGTTATTATTGTTGTAGGTTCTTTGTTCACCAAAAGATTTTTTTAAATGATATTAGAAAGCTTGAAAAGCAAAATACGGCAATAAAAACTCTAAGAATACAGGTTTCAGTTAATTTAAACTGATAAGTTATTCATTTGGGATCTCATTAGTGATGCTCTTCAAATACTTCAATAAATTTTATATGCTGGAGTTAAGTTTACAGGTAAAATGAGACATCTAATTCTAAAGCATAATCAACTTATAATTTTAGAAATGTATCTGCCATTAATTTTCCTTTCCACTGTTCTTCCCTTTTGTCCACTTTGTTACTGAACTATCAGTATTTCAGGCTCAGCCATCTCAAATGTCTGCCACATTCCAGGTCCTAGATATACAAAGATACAAAATAACCTAGTTTCCTACTTAAAAAGTTTAGGCAGTTTGAACCACACAAAGGATTTCACTAACTGTATAATATTATTATAGATAAAGAGAAATATTTAAAAATTACTTCCCAATGTGAACAAAAATTTAAAAATTCCTATGTAGTTTATATGTCTGAAAAAATTACAAATAAATCATAGTTGTCCAATATATTAAATATATTATGCTATTTGATAAAATATGCAATAATATTGATCATGTTCAAAAATACTTGCTACTATCTTGTAATAATTGAGTTTCTCTTAAAGAAAATTATACATACATACACACAAGCACGCAGGGTAGTGTCTTCTCTTAACCTACAATAGGTACAGTATACATCCAATTTATAATTGCATGAGTGTCACTTCTTCATAAAAAGTTGATGCAACTGCCTGCAAAAGGGCAGAGTTGCTGATAAGGTTATAATTGATGGGAATAACTTCTTAGTTTAGGGAACACATCCACTGGATTTTAAGAATTTTTTGAAGACTCAGAGTGTTTTTGCTTTTATAAATGGGAGATAAGAGATGGCTGCATATAGGATATGATACTTTAAAGCCAGCACTGCTTTTATAAATGGGAGATAAGAGATGGCTGCATATAGGATATGATACTTTAAACCCAAAAAGCTCTGCCGTGATTTCACAAAATCTTGAACAATTCAGTCACCATCATAACTAATTAATCTCAACACATACAGAAGGCTCTTGTTTCCTATGGTTTTGAGAAGTTCTTTTGGTGAAAGTTGGAATTATTTTGATTTGTTTTGCTTTAATTTTAATTGTTCAAACTCCATTTAGACTTTTACAGTGAATATTTTCACATAAATGGTTATGTAACATACTGTTCACACCTAGAGGTTTGAAACTAATAATAGTTTTAACTAAAAATTAATTGAGTTATGAAATGAGACTATTGGTCTATAAGCATGTTTTTCAAATTAATTCTTTGAATTTCTGGATTTATACAGGGATGTCCATGATCCCCCAAGAGGGAAGACGAGGTTTGAGTAGAGAGGGAATATGCAGCCACTTATCACCTGCAAGAAAGGAGAGAGTTCTGATCTTTACCTATGTTCAAATATTAGACTTCTTGCTTAGAATTATTTTAAAAATAAAATAAAATAATTTGTCCTGCTATAAAAAGCACAAAACTCCCTTTTAACCTTGATTTTAAGATACGCCTTTTTATTTACAGCTGTAAGTAGCAGAACGGAGATTCAAACCAGGCAGTATAGCTTCAGAGTCTGCTGTTAATAGCTAGGCATGCTGCATTCCAGAAACTGTGCTAGAAATGTAACATGTAATCTCATTGCATTATGTTCAGTGTTTTTGAACCATCACCCTTGTTTCATAGAAAACTAATGAAAACTGGTAAATTGTGCAAAATGTCACACACCCAGGGATGAAAGACCAGAAAACAGGATGTGAATAGTCTGTCAAACTCCACAGTCTGCACTCATGCATGTTGCTTGGCACTAAGTTTCTTACACTAATGTTAAGTTCTTTAGTCTCATAGCAGAAAAGGCATTTGATAGCAAATTCCAAAGCCATTCTCCAGGGTTTGATGTATAAAAGAGAGTCTAGAGTAGTGAGGGTGCCCTCATCAATACAGCTTGCAAGTGCCTTGCAGCACAGCACGTAAGTCAACATAGCCAAATCTCAAAGAGCAGTGTTAGCATCTCTCTAACACAAAATTATTTACATAGATCTGATTAGAAACATCCCTATCTTTAGAGGCTTGAAGATTCAAGAAGGTAGTGAATTCCAGGTGCGTTTAATCTCAGAATGTATTCTGTTCAGGATGTATTCTGTTCAGAATTTTAAGGCATTCATATTTTACCTTACTAAAATTATATTGAATTAATTTTTAAATTTAGTCTGTATCACTCTTTGGTATCATGATTACTTTTTTTTTTCTTTGCTACCTGTTGTTTGAGGGCGCTTTGCATTAACATCACTTCTTATCTATTCTAATGTCCGATGTTCACTCTTGTAGAACAAGCGTGCGTCCTCATTCTTGTTTTTCAGCATTTGAAGACAAAGTAGAAGGTGGACAAATTAGTAGAAATGAGAAATGCTATAGGAAAGATTTGAATTATACAGTTAGAGTGTTTGGTATGGGGTGAGAGTCATATGGAGATCTTCAGTGTTTTGTCATCAAGGTCCAAGACTCCCCTAAATGCACTTTTTTACTGAGAAAATACAGGTCATTGGTATCTCCGTTTTTTGTTTGTGTCTTTGACTGACTTTTACATCCAAAGTTACAAGATCTTTATTCTTTCTTTTCAAATTGTCTCTCTTCTCAAATGCCGGTATGTCTCCTTTCATTGTCTAGCTGCTATACTTGGGCTCATGGCCATATTCCTTATTGCTTCCTATCGAACTTTGCACCAATTATTACCTATCTCTCTCATGCAGAATTTCAATATCTCCTTCCTTTGCTTCCTTTCTCTCTAATTAAAAATGTGTTCCCACCATTTACTTAAAAATTGGAGCTTCCCTTGATCTGTCTGCCCTTATCTTCACTACCAAATTTCCTGGAAGAATGATCCATGTTTACCTCCACACCCTTGCAAATTCCTGCCAATATTAACACACTTGTATTTCTCAAATCCAATTCCATTTCTCTTTTTAGCTACCACTCTCCCTCTATTGATCACCCAAAATATAGCAATCTTCCTTTCACTTTCCCTGCCTCCAGCTTCCTGCCTTCTGATCTTTTCCTCTATTTAACCACTTGAGGTATCTTTCTAAAACTTTAAGCTTGTCAGTGTTTCCCTTGCTTAAGTTCTTTCACTGACTTTCTAGTGGCTTCTTGATATGGCCTAAGTAATAGGTTGATAGATAAGCCCTGGAGAGGAAAAAATAAATCACATCAAATATTCTTTCCACATGCTATAAAGAAATAGAATTTTATATTTGGCATTTTATGCTTAGTGATTTTTATGGGAGAAAAAGAAACATAAGGAAAGTAGGTCAATAATTTTTATCTCCAAAGCAAAATATGCCCTTACACTTAATAAGTCTATGGCTTGGTTCATTATCAGTCAGACCATATGGGGAAGTCTTCCTGATTTATGCCTAGGTAACTGGTAAACAAAAAATAATCTGCAATACCTTTATAATTACTTGTATCTGCTGCTTTAGGGACACCAAGGAAGCCATTACTACTGGGAGGGATTCCCTAACAATTATAATGACAGTATCTTAAAAGGAATTAGAACAAGATTGGTATTATACGTATTATACGCATTATGTCGTATATTATACGACAGTCCTAAGAATTCAATAGTGATATTTACTCTGAATATATATATATATATATATATATATATATAAAACTTATTGGAATTAGGTACAGTAAAATTTCCACCAAAAAATAATGTTTATTTCCCTCTACATATATTTTTAATTTGGTAAAAAACTAGTTAATTTTCTCTTCAGATTGTTACAAAAGCCCTTGAAAAGAGACCAAAGCTTATATCCCAGGGAATCTAGTTCTATAAGTAATGTTCTTATTTGATAGTCCCCAAGGTAAATGAAAGAGTGAACATTTATTAGCATATGATTTCAAACCATTCCTGGACACCAAGCAATGCAGCAGTGTTAAAAAGTCATAAAGCTAGCTTCAATGTATTGATATTTGTTAGTTCAATGATATTATGATTTAAACATGCAAGTGTTTAACTTACAACCTAAAAGAAAATAACTGAAAAAAAACTAAAAACCTAAAAAAATTGTGCACATATCAGTTTGCACATATTGATGTGAAAAATAAAGAATTTTAGGATTAAAAATGTTTGTTGTGTCTAAAATGCTCTGTCTACTAAGATGTAGGTATATAAGACATCAAGGCCTACCAAAAATAACTAAATATTTAAACTTATAAATACCTTGCAGAAGTTTTTTATTCCTATGCATTCGTTGTCATCCTCAAAATTATCTTGTTCATATCTTGGGAAGATATGTATTTAAATTTATATGTTTAAATAAATAGCATGTAAAGAATACAGTTACATAAATGGTAGATCCTTCGAGGATTGGAAGGACTAGCTAATAGCAAACAACTGATCAGAAGGTGAGCTTTCAGACACTTATAACTGATATCTGTGCTCAGTGAGAGATTATCTGATCTAGTGGCAGGAAAATGGGGAGAATAAATAGTCTTATTTTTAACGTCGCCTTTAATTCCCAGTTTGAGAATCTCCATTATTCACAATGTTGGCTGTAAATTAGAATACCTACAGGCTTTTAAAATCATTTCCCAGACTGCACTTCAGCTCAATTAAATCAGTATCTCTGGACATGGGACTTTGGCATTAGAATATTTATAGCTCCATGGTGATTAAAATGCGTGGCACAGGTTGAGGATCACTGATCTATTATGACTCCAGGTGCATCTTGAGAATTCTTGGAAAATTCTCTCCAACAGATTTTTGGCAAAGGAGAGAGAGATGCAAACACTCCTTGCTCCAAACCTGCAGATGACAAGCAGAATGTAATTTGCACTCGGATGCCTTCAAGCTCCTGGATAGGGCTTGGTGCCCTGATGTGACTTTAGCATTCCTGACAAATTTGAAAACTTGGCAAATAGCCATTGTCCAATTAAACAGGTTCAACAATCATGGCCATTAAATTGCAAAATTTAAGTCTAAGCCAGTGAGTGGCAGGGGAAGGAAGAAAACAGCCTGGCGTGGGGGTGTTCTAATAACATTATGTCATTGCTTTTTAATCTGCATTTCTTGTCCAAATTGTTTTTCATTGTTATCTTTTATTTCTGCTGTATCTTATACCATTTGCTGTTATAATCCGTAAATTTAAATGTACTCTGAGGATTCTATTGTACTTTTAAGAAAACAATTCATACTTATTGTTTAGATATATTTTCACATGAACAATAAAATAAGGTAAGAGCTTAATTTTGGAGGAAAATAATATCATCCAATCAAAAAACCTTCCTTATATCTTTTCATAGTATTACCCAAGTTTCCAGATATGATCATGACACTGATTATATATATCTATCACTTGCTTTGTTGGTGCCAGTTGGATCACATTCAGATTGATTTTTCATAAGAACAGAATTTTGTGGCATTTTAACTTACTCCATTTTCTTTTCTTTTTTTTTTTGCGGTACGCGGGCCTCTCACTGTTGTGGCCTCTCCCGTTGCGGAGCACAGGCTCCGGACACGCAGGCTCAGCGGCCATGGCTCACAGGCCCAGCCGCTCCGTGGCATGTGGGATCCTCCCGGACCGGGGCACGAACCCATGTCCCCTGCATCGGCAGGCGGACTCTCAACCACTGCGCCACCAGGGAAGCCCTGTTTTCAGATCTAAATAAAACTTATCATTGCCCTGAGCTGAAAACATGCCATTAGATTTGCTAAGTATAATTAAATTTAAAATGAGAGCAAAAACACCTGCAGAAGTATTCAGTCTAAAACTAGAGTTTGCCATGTCTTACTGTGGAAAGTACCTCCTGTTTAAAATGTACTAACTTGACTGTACAGAAGACACTTTATATGACTGCTTAGGCTCTACGCATATTTAAATATTTCTTAAAATCCTTGAAGAGGTGATGTTTACCCTTCAAAGATGAAAGTTTGCAAGCTATAAGGAATTATATGCACCAGTAATAAGGAGATTCATATTACATAGTGATTAATATAAAATTATCATCAGTTCTTACATAATGCAGCTTTTCACTTTCAAACCTTTTGATCCCAGGATGCAGCCTGCCAAAGATGAAAACTTTTTCATGTATTGTTTCTTCTAATTCTAGAAAGTTGCTGGTAGGTCAGCATCTTAGTTAAAATGTAGATTATAGGATAGGTGATGCACAGAGTCACAGAAGCTCTTGTTTTGAAAGAACAAATGAGCTAGCTGTCGATAACCACATTTGATGTATGTATTGAATTAAACGTTAATATGCTTTTATTGTCAGAAGCCTGAAGTTTTCAAAGCCAATGCAGCCCTCTATCAGGCGATAGAAGGTATTATGATTCAACGAGTAATTTATAGCTAGAGCAGTAACTAGGCGAGATAAATTTGCTGTGAAACCATTAGGAAAAATTAGTTAATTCACCCATAATTACTGCTGAGGATATTTGTGCCCTGACCTACTCAATTAAGGCTTCAACACCTGCCGCTTTTTCTTTGCTATTCTGCTGAGAATTCCCTGGCCAATAAAACCATTTAGTTGTAGGAACATAGCTGAGTGACTACAGTGATTAAAAACAGATCTCACTCTTAACTTTGTGAGAAATTCTTCTTGCAGTTTTTTCAAAATTACTTTTCCTTATTGTTCAGGCCAAAGCTATAAGAATATATTATATATTTCCAAATTAACAGGATAAATCTTCTAGATGCATTAAGACGTATAAATAACATTTGCTTTAAAATGTTATGCTTAAACACTAACAGTTAATAAACAGGACATATAAAGAGGATCAAAGATAATGTATCAGATGGAGTAAGTGAACACCTTGTGTATTATGTGTGCATTAACTGAAGCTTGCCGAATACTTACTATTGTGGACAATTCATAATTATTAATAACATCTTACGGGAAACCCGAACGAACTTTTTGGCCAACCCAATAGCTAGGCTCTCAAGTGGACAATAAAATGCTATTGCATATTTAGGAAGCAGGCTGTTTTATATAATGTGTTTGGTTTATTTTCTTCCATCAGCATCATTTGAGAATTTTCAGTGCTGGGTAGAATGGGCAGGGACATGTGAAGTGCCTTATTATCTGCCTTATTATTTCCAAACAGAGTAAGGTAGCCTTGTCTAGGGTATAAACACACTGCATTGATTGGGGGTATTGTTAGGACAACAATGTTTGACTTATTCCATGAAAGTGACTCTGATAATAATGAAAGTGTCTTTGCAAAAGTTTTCCTCTTATACCATGATTCCATGTTTTCTTTCCTCTCTGGTGGTAAAAACAATCCTGAATTTGGTAGATATATTTTTGTAGTATATAAAAGCATTCTCTCTCTCTCTCTCCCTCTCTTTCTCGGTAGATAGATATATATATCGAGAGAGAGGTTTTATGTATATATATATATATATATATATATATGTATATATATAATGGACTATATATATAGTCCATAAACCATATGTAAGCATGGTTCTTAATAATTTCAAACATTATGTAATGAATTCCACATTTCTAAGTCAATTGGTCAAATACTGATTCTTTTTTTGTAAACATGCACACATCATTTATTTTGTTATATATAATAATTGAGTAGCAGTTTCTAAAGACTATGAATTATTTTCATATGTATTAATAGCATATAATTTACAATGTATACACACACTGTAACAAAGCATGAAATACAAACTACTCAGCCTCTTAAAAGTAGCCTCCTGTTCAAGATTAACATGATAAACTATAACTAGTGTTAGTAAAACAGGAAATACTACTATGTTATTGAACCATCTAACCAGTGACTTTCTTTTTCTTTTCTTTTTCTTTGTTGGTTATCTATTTTAAATATAGCAGTGTGTACATGTCAATCCCAAACTCCCAATCTATTCTCCTCCCTCCACCCTTGCCCCCTAGTAACCATAAATTCATTCTCTAAGCCTGTGAGTCTGTTTCTGTTTTGTGAGTTCATTTGTAGCATTTTTTTGTTTTTAGATTCCACATATAAGCCATATCATATGATATTTGTCTTTCTCTGACTTACTTCACTTAGTATGGTAATCTCCAGGTCGATCCATTTTGCTGCAAAAAACATGGTTCAAAAGGCTACATGCACCCCAATGTTCACTGCAGCACTGTTTGTAATAGCCAAGACATGGAAGCAACCTAAATGTCCATCGACAGATGAATGGATAAAGATGTGCTATATATACAGTGGAATATTACTCAGTCATTAAAAAGAATGAAATAATGCCATTTGCAACAACTATTGATTCTTATCTTCCTCATAATATCAGTAGAGTTTCACATTTGATCACAACTTTTTCTTACTAGACATATTTATTGAGCTTCTGTTCCTGACACAGAGCTACTAAATCCCTTGTATTCTCCTGGGTGATAGGAGCAACTTCTGTTCTAATGAGGGAACACTTGGTAGGCTCCTGGACGGGAACTTGTCACCAGAAAGACCAAGCCATGATTAGAAGCTAGGTACTTTCAGCTCCCCCCTACCCCATTCTCCAGAGAAAGGAGAGGGGATGGAAATTGAGTTAATCATCATGCCTACATGATGAAAGCTCCATAAAAATCACCAGTGTATGGAGTTGGTGAACACATTCCCTCATGACTCCATGGGGACAGAAGCTCCTGCACTTGGGATCCTTCGGAACTTTGCCTTGTGTATCTTTTTGTCTGGCTGTTCATGTGATTCCTTCATCATATCCCTCATTATATAATAAGCTAGTAAACATAAGTGCTTCCTTGAGTTTTGTGAGCATTTCTGGAAAATTATCAAACCCAGAAGGGGTTGTGAGAACTATAATTTATAGCTAGTTAGTCAGGAGTACAAGTGACAACCTGGACTTATAATTGGTGTCTGAAGTGGTATGGTCTTATGGAACTGAACTCAACTTGTGGGATCTGAAACTATCTCCAGGTAGGTAATGTCAGAACTTAATTGAATTGTAGGACACTAGGCTAGTGTCAGAGAATTGACCAGTGCAGGAAAAAAAAATTCATACATCTAGTGTCAGAAGTATTGTATGAGAGCAAAGGAAAACACAGCGCATTTTTCTTATACAGCTTCAGAGACACCATATTCTTATATTCTTGTGGATTGTGTTGCTTTGATTATTTTCCAGGGCATTTTTCCCCCTTTCCTCTTCCTCCTTCACTGGCCACTTTTCATTAGTTTCCATTGCTTCCCAATCTTTTCAACCTTGGGATTACCCATGTCTCAGTACTTGATCCTTCTCTCTATACTAACTGTCTTGGTACTCTCATTTAGCATAAACTTTAATTACCATCTGTGTTAATGGATTCCAAATGCATAGCTTTCAAATTCCAAATGCTTACCTAACATGTCTACTTGGATTTAACCATATCAAACCTAATAGGTCTAAAATGTACATGTGATCTGTGTCTCCAAACCTATTTCATCCACAGTCTTCCCCTTCTTCATAATGGAAAAACTCTGAATACTCCAAACAAGGCTACTATTTTCATAACTCACAATTTACACACAGATTTTTCAAAAATACTGTTGCCTTTGTTTTATGAATATATCCAGAATCTAGCATTGTGTATCCTTTATTTCCTCTATTTTAGAGACTCTCAATTTGTCACTGGTGCCATATTTACATTCAAGACACTGTGCGGAGATATGCAGGTGATTCAGAGATGAGTAAAAGATAATTCAAGACATCAGGGGTACTATTATCAAATAGAGATGCTCAAATATGTTCTCTAATAATTACAATTCAAGGGAAAAAAACCTTGATTCTATGAGTTTTGACTAATATCAAATAAACAAAGTATTAGGAGGTTTTTTTTTTACAGGAGGAAAACATCTAATACCAATCTGCTTGTGAATAAATAAAAATTAAAAACTATCTTATGTTTTAAAGTCTGAGTTCTGCAATTAAATACGTAAGTTTTGAAACCCAGACTCCTGAATTTACCAGCTATTGACATTATCCAAGTTACTTCATTTCTCTGGACTTGGTGCCCTAATTTTTAAAATGTAATTAATAACTGAGTGGATTGAGTTAATGAAGGTAAAGCACTTAGCAAGTGTTTTGTATATAGTAGGTGATCAATAGATATGAACAGCCATGCTTCATAGATGTCACTTCTATTCCCAACACATTTGCTCGCTTTTGTCTGCATTTCCTAACTCATGAACACCCAGCTTGCAATGTCTTTCTTTTTTTCCCTCCTTGCACCTTTCCAACTTAGGCATGCCCTTCCAGGCCTAGTGAAAACTTGCCTCTTTTAAAAAACAAAAAAACCCTTTTATTCTAATTAGTGTCACATAACTGGATTTTCCTCAAGTCCTTTCCCTGTACTTCATTGCACTTAATGTCTTGAGCTTCTCTTCATGCTATTTTTCAGTTTTATATTCTAACACCTTTTTGTATTTTTATTTTTTAATGGGACTCTGCATTCCTTAAGCGTAAATCATATTACTTCATTTGCATTTTCTTTCCTCAATATCAGATACAATGTTCTTCACAGAATGCACTTAACACAGGCTTGGCCAAATATCTACTCGAAGCCTAAAAGTTTACATTAGAGGAATATATATGAATTTCACCCACTTATGATAATTCTCAAACTACACATTTCTGTAAGATGCACAGCTGTGATAGCCTATGCCTTAATGCTATATGCAGTTTGGATAAGTAAATAACTGTTAGAAAGTACTATTTCTTAAAGGGGGCTCTGTTTTGATGGATAATTTTCAGTGAACTCCTCTGTCAAAAAATAAAGATGAAATTGTATTTTATTTTTATCTATTCCAAAATGTATTACAAGCATAATAGTTTCATGAAGTCCAGTATGTTTTGGAGTGTGAGCTATATTAATTTTTCTAAGCAGAATTCAGAACATACATTTACAAATTAAATTTACTGGAATGCAAAAGTAATAAGGATTCTTACAGTGAGAAACACTAAGTTTATAGGGGAGGAAAGGATCTGAGATAAGATTTTAGTTAACTGTGATCTTCAGAGAGGGATGCCAATGTCATAGATGTGGGTAAAAAGATCTAATGGGCTATTGTAGTGTTCAGAATAAGACTTCACTGATTTAGAACCTATTTGTTCCTTAAAAGCATACTAGGACTGCTACACATTATTTATGACAGAGCAATTTGAATCCGTCTAGAATTGAAGAGTAAAAAAATTAATTTGTTAGCCCTCACCACTGGTTAAATGATTTTATCTGAATGTCTATTGAAATCATTCTTGATTCTGTGTAGAGATGACAGATGATTTAATAAAAACTACTTAGAATTTTCTACTCAAATTAGTTAAGAGAAGTGGATTGGAAATTTTGAAGGCAATTTGACACCAAAATCAAGATAATTATATCTAGTGTCACATTCCTCTGATGATGTCCCCCTCCTCTCTTAAGCACAAGTTTGCTCATTCCTGTCTTCATGTATTTGTTCCTAATCTTTAACTAATGAGTACACTGCCAGGTTTGTCCCTTCTCTGCTTCTTATAAAACTGAATTTAATACTTTTATAGCAACAGCTAGTGGCTGTGCATATTATTATGGGAACAGATGCTTTTAAGGGACACCTGTCGTACAGTACAAATTTTGTCTTTTGAAAAGTTTTCTCTCTTTGTGTTTTTCTGCATGCAAATGTCTACTTTCTTTTTGGGGGAAACATCTGTGTTCAGAGCACACTTCATACATTATAGAAGAGAGAGTTCCTTACGTGAAGGTGCTGAGGGACTCCATGGCAAGGTCACCTCTTTCCATCTCAATTCTAACTTCCAATGGTGTCTGAAATGTCACTATTAAAATCAGTGCTCTGGGTTGTAACTGTGATCTGTGTTCCATCAGTTTTATTCCATCATTAATTTATTCCTCAAACATTAAATGCTTCTGTGAACCATGTATTGAAAATAAAAAGAATCGTGAAAAACTACATATGATTTTGGAGATCTCACTGTCTCCTGGGGAGATAGACACAAATACTATAATACACAATATTATAATAAACAGTTTATATCATCATTATACAAAACACCTTGAACTTCTAGGTAAAATGCATATTCTTAGAAGAGTAATATTAGTATGATTATGTAAGAAAAATAATGGAGAACTTATAAACACGTTTGATTATCTAAAAAATATAATGAGCACAGTACACTATATAATGGAAATGACTATACATCCAATATATATACAACTGCAGCCCCAGAAATTGCAATTGCAATCCCTTGAAAGACCCCAACCAAGCTGCCCTTGAAAACCTGACCAGTAGAATACATAAGAGATAATAATAAATGCTTATTGTTGTTTAAGGTAAGAAGTTTTAGAATGATTTAATATATAGCTTAGATAAGTAATACCATAGAAAAGATATTCTTCATTGTATTCTTCTGTAAGTTTTAAAGTATGTACAAATTAATTTGTTTATGGATAAATAAAAAATTTCAAGTACTTCTTTTTTATCTCAAACATTTGTGGTTTAAAAAAATTGTCCTTTTAGCCAGTGACTTCTGTTGAAAATCAATTGGCCGTGTATGTGTCTGTCAATGAGAATGTTTTGTGCTCTCTTTTCTGTTCACTGGTCCTACTTGCCTATGCTTACTCTATCTCATACTGTCTTGATTATAGTAAGTTTAAAAATCATATGACGTAAGTTCTCCAATTTTTTTCTTATTTCTCAAGATTTTATTTTTTTACTATCATAGGTCTTTTGCTTCCCCATATAAATTTTAGAAACAACTTGTCACTTCTTTAAAAAATTGAGCAAATTTTGACAGAAATTTATAAATATAATTTTTTAAATTACTGAATGCATTTGTAACATGCTAAAATCCATAATTATCTTACACATAATTCTTTACTTAAATGTATTTTACTGTCATATCAGTCAGTGTACCTAGCTTATAGTGAGTATTCCAAAATATTTTGAAGAAATAAAGACAATTTATTTTCATTAATTTCTTCAATTCATAATTATTTTATTATAGTATGTTTTCTTTTTTCTCTTGAAGTTGAGCTTACATGTGAGACCTATACTGGATATGTATTGTCTTTTAGGCACTTTTTTTTTCAATTTGGATTTTTCCACTAAATGGTGAAGTCTTGGGTTATATTTGTACTTTAAAAAAAATTCTAGGAGAAAACAGTGTTCTAACATACATCAGATATATGTGTATATATTATGTATATGTATGTATACATATTCTATAAAGATGGTTTAAACATTATCTAAAATTAGTATGTACAGTTAACAATGTACATACTATTTAATGAGTGATAGAGAAAATTTAAATAATGTATAAAGTTCTTAAAAATTTAGTACCATATCTTCAAAATGTGTTTTATGGAATACAAATTCTTAAATAAAATCAGTGAACAAAAAAGGCTTCACATGGCTTCCCCGGTGGCACAGTGGTTGAGAGTCCGCCTCCAATGCTAGGGGACGCGGGTTCGTGCCCCGGTCCGGGAAGATCCCACATGCCGCGGAGCGGCTGGGCCCGTGAGCCATGGCCACTGAGCCTGCGCATCCGGAGCCTGTGCTCCGCAACGGGAGAGGCCACAACAGTGAGAGGCCCGCGTACCGCAAAAAAAACAAAAAAACAAAACAAAACAAAAAAAAAAGGCTTCACTGTCAAATCAAAAATTGTTAATCTTACACTCTATCCTCTTTCCCTTGGCTCTCTCAGTATATATTGGTTCATTAAACGTTCTGAGACATTCTGTTATAAAGAAGCCAGTTTATCAGTGTTAAAGATAGAATTCTGCAAACTAGTCTGACCATTTTACCCCATCTGGCAGAACATCTATTAATATCAGTCAGTTACAATGCTTTTCAGAAACTTGTAGACTAGGGTGTCCATGGACAAGAGGCATAGGCATTGATTAAAAAATTTTTATAAATGAGGGTACCACCCCAGACCTAGTGAGTCTGAATCTGCAAATTAACAGAATTCTTCAGGATGTTCTTATGCAGGTTAAATTTTAGAACAACTGCCTTAGTATACAATTTTTTTTTTTTTTTTTTTTTTTTTTTTGTGGTACGCGGGCCTCTCACTGCTGTGGCCTCTCCCATTGCAGAGCACAGGCTCTGGACACGCAGGTCCAGCGGCCATGGCTCATGGGCCCAGCCGCTCCGCGGCATGTGGGATCTTCCCAGACCGGGGCACGAACCCGTGTCCCCTGCATCAGCAGGTGGACTCTCAACCCTGCACCACCAGGGAAGCCCCTTAGTATACAATTTTTAAAATTTGGGTTTAATATCTTGCCCCCTAAATATCTATTATTAATGACCAGTGCTTAATTTAACTTTGGTTTTTATAAATATTAAAGATTTTTATGGAGTGTGTTGCTTCCAGGCTTTTAGACTATTCCTGTGTGCTCCAACATATGGGTTCTGTCACTGTAGGTTTCAGGTAAACTGTATAGCTGATTATATTCCAATCTTAAACTACTTGTTATAGAACATGGGAAAGGAGACATTAGTTTCCTTCTTAGCTCTCCTAAATCTCTATGAACATTTAAAATATTTCTCTTCTGCCTTTAAAGTAAAACTTGTATTTTATATGTCCATATTATTACTGAAGTGGCTTGATTTGAAACAACATTTCTGCATTTTTTGATTGCCCTTTACCCCCATTGAATAGCTTGAAAAAGGGGGGAAACTAATGTCACAGAATAACTTTTAGATCTGAATCAGTGAGTGATGCCTATCCCTGAGGTCCTCCTTACAGTTATAAAAGTTTCTTATTACCATATTTCATTTTTATTTGCTACAGTTGGTTTCTTTCTTTCCTTCTCAATCTACATAAGAGAGGATTTTATTTGTTAAAGCAGGATTTTGATGGTTGTTTAAGTTCTGATATATATATGATTGATATATATATGATTGAGATATATATATATATATATATATATATATATATATATATATCTTCCTTTGGGTAACCTTCCCAAAATTGGCAAATTTGCTGCATTTGAGTCTTCTCCCCCAAGATGGAAATCAGAAACTCATTTTCTGGGTCTCCTTGAAGGCATGTAGATATGTGAATCAAGTCTTTAAATCAGAGATACCAGTGTGAGACTTTTATTCAGAAGAAAACAATGTGAGGAAGCAGGTGTCTCAAGAAATTCATTTTTCAAAGAGGATGTTAGCAAAGGCAGTTAGTTTTGGTGGGTAGATTGGCAGAGGTTTTGAAGTTCTGTGCCCCTTGTCCGCACTGTGAGCTAATGTGTTCACTCCCTGGGTGTGCAGTGTCATTGCAGGAACAGTATTGGGTTGTAATTAGTGTTTTTCTGGGCTGTGTAATGTCAAAGTTCTAATCTTTGCTTCTCACCAAGTGATCTTTGCGTTGCCTAATATCTTTTTTAAAATTCCTGTTCTGCTTAAACGTGTTGCAATGGATTCTCTTGTTTGCAAATGAGAATGCAGACTAATAAATGATGAATGTTTTTAACATTACGTCAGTTAATTAGCTTTAAAATTGTGTCTGTAATAGGTTTATTGTCTTTCAAGAAAGTCTGAAATAGTGATAAGTACATATTGAAAAATGTGTATAGGAGTTGATTTATATTTTCCTTGCTAAATTACAGAAACTTTCTAATTCTCTTTCCAACTGGATGATCATGATCTAAAATGGATAAAAAAATATGTTTGCTAATGTGTATTATTCCACAAATCTATCTTTCTTATCTTTATTCTGTTATATCCCAGATAGCAATGAAAAGAAACTAGCATAATAAGAAAATCTTTGGAAATGTATATCCGATGATTCACTTCCAATTGCTCCCCTTATATGAGTTACGAAAGACATGGCAATTTTTGTGAATCAATGTAATTTTAGCACTCTTCTTGCCTGATTGTTTTGCAAGAAAGAAAGAAAGGAAGAAAGAAGAAGACACTGTCACTGGCAAGTGATTCTCCTACCTGCTTATCTCCCTGAAGAACAACTCATACAACATGTATGGAAATTGTGATTCAGCTGGATGATGTCCCAACTGAGGTACTTAAATTTTAAGTTTAAAGACTGATAACAAATGAGGATTACTTGGCCTGATTCTATATATCTAAGCTTCAGCACACAGAATTCACAAGATAATACATTATTTTGTGAATACTGCCAGGTGGGCAATTGCATGCAAGAAAAGGAAAGATGACTGTGCTGATTACAGTCATGCCTCAGTATCTGTGTGGGATTGGTTCCAGGACTTGCCTTGAATACCAGAACTGTGGATACTACAGTCCCATGGTCAGCCCTCCATATCTGCAGATGCAGAACCCATGGATAACAAGAGCAGACTGTATAATCGCCTTGTTCTTCTAGATCTGTTCTCTCTCTACCTTCCTGTATCCCCAGTGTGCTGTCGGAGTGTGATCCTGATGGTTCCCTTGCACTCTGGGTTTGAGTTATGTTCAGTCATTGAAGGACCAGAGAGAACATGGCCAAGTTAAAATATATTGTAGGCTGATCAAACCCAGGGAAAGCTTGTTGCTTGGGTTTTCCATTCCTTTACAGTGTCTAATCATTTTAGTTACAACTATTAATATTAGGGAAATTTAAACACATGGTTTATTATTTCCCTAAAAACTGAGGACATCCTCATTATTCTCATGCCATCATCCTTTTCTCTCTTTTTTTTTTTTTTTTAAAGATTTATTTATTTTTATTTTGGCTGCATTGGGTCTTAGTTGCGTCACTCGGGATCTTTTGTTGTGGCGTGCAGGCTTCTCTCTAGTTGTGGTGCGCAGGCTCCAGGGCGCGTGGGCTCTGTAGTTGTGGCGTGTGGGCTCTAGAGCACATGGGCTCTATAATTTGTGGCATGCAAGCTCTCTAGTTGAGGTGCACAAGCTCAGTAGTTGTGGCGCATGGGCCTAGTTGCCCTGCAGCATGTGGGATCTCAGTTCCCTGACCAGAGATGGAACCCATGTTCTCTGCATTGCAAGGCGGATTCTTTACCACTGGACCACGAGGGAAGTCCCTCTCTCTTTCTTTATAATTGTTCCAGCCTTGTTTTGCTTGTCTTCTGATTTATGTTTTCATGTAAACATTACAACCAGTTGTACTTTAAACTGACTGTACTGTTTGCCTTATAGATTTGAGAGGAATTATAATCTGTCTTTTCAAAATGCCATTTGAAGAGAAATGTAATTTGTTTATTTTTGTGACTTTGCTTTTCAGATGCTTAAAAAAGGTACTTTTCCTTTTCATTTTTATTTTGCCATTTAAACATTTTAGGCTAAATAAGGAAGTTTAACTCTAAACATGCTCAAGTTTTATTCTGCAAATATCAAAGTTATCTATCAAATGCCATGTCATCACATCTTGACATGACATTATTTTAATGGATATAACACCTTTGTGAATATAAATGAAAACTTTTTTTGTTTTACTCTTGCAAGTAAATGACTAATACAAAGAAAATGTGTAATGTACTTTTCTACATTTGGTGTTGAATTTTTAAAAGTTGAATGAATGCAAAGAGGTCAATTAACATAAGAGAAGAAGCAAATATGAAAAACAAATGGAAAAAATGTTCACTCTTTTGAGTAATCAACAAGAAGCATATTTAATCAACCTTAAGGCATCATGTTTATACTGTGAACACTAGACAATATTACAATTATAATGATGAGTGCTAGAAGATGTAGTGAAATGAAAACATTGAGATAGTTTTAGAAATTGTAAATTGGTTTAAATTTTTAAAAATCAATCAGGTAGTAAGTAGCGATAGTTATAAAGACGTTTATGTACTCACTTCTGGTTATTGCCACTTTGAGATAGCTGGGGTGCTTGTATTCTAAGTTTATAGTAAAAAAGACAAAATTTTAACTCACAAACATACTTCTTGATGCATTATCTATTATTTAAAAAGAACGGGAAAAAAGCCTGGAAATAACTGAAGTGAACAATGGTACTGAAATGGAACACTGATGCAAGCCTTATTACCTTATCATTAAATATATAGTTAGAATGGCGACTAAAGATAATGGGAAACATTTTGAAATATTACATTAAATAATAAAATTTATATTTATTCAGTGATTATAGTTTCAGTAATATATTTCTGTTTGTATATTTGCTTAATTTGAAAAATGGAAATGGAAATAAAATATTAACTACTTCATAGTTATGAGAAGTAAATGCAATAATATAAAGTGTTTAGAACAGTGTCTGGCTCATAATAAGCCTGCAATGTAGGTTATTATTGCTATTATTGTGAAACAGCATAAGCCAGTTTTAGCTTTGAAATTATTGTTTTTTTCTTTGTTTGTTATGATATAACTCAGTGGTTCTTAACATTAGTGCAAGATAATCTTTATGAGTCTCTATCCCCACAACCCCACACTGATCAGGTGGTATATCATAATGAAATTTGACTCTTGAATTCTGCTGCTCAAAGAAACATAACATTTTTTTTGAAAAAATGCTTTTGCACAAATACATACACAAATACTCAACTGTTACAGAACACTTACTGTAATCTTGATAAAGTTTCAGTTGTGAAACTAAGTGCTGAGAAAAGTATCTTGCAGAGACGACTCTCTTGAGGAAGATGCAGTATTTCATGGTTAGCTAGGCTAATTTAATGGTCTGATTAAACAACAAAATCCTCTCCCAGTTACAGAGACACAGGGCCAAAACTGAGCCCTAAGCCTGGACATACAGTCTGAGATCACAGGCTGCTAAAATCACCTCATGCAATTCTTATAAGGGGAGAGATGCCTGTAGAATCTTCCTAACTAATCTACATATATTGGCTGCCATATATTTCCCCAATGAAAACATATTTCTATTTATCTAGAGTAACTAGAAAATATTCTATTGAGGATGCTATACCTATAGGTGAGCATTTTTAGTACCCCATCCATAAAGAATACACAAGTGATTAGAAAACTTCAAATATTAACTGCCATTAAAGTATAATTTAGAACTAAGACAGGTGTATTACATTGTCTCTGTTGAAATGTTGAGAATAAAATTAGAGAAAATATGACAATTATGAATGTTGTTATAATTTACCTTGAATATTTTACACATGAGTATACAATAAATAATTATACAACCAAATTATGGGCAAGGATGGGAGGAGGCACTTGATATTAAAGGAAGTAATTGTGAGGGGATGGAAAACATATGCCATGCAAATGGAAATCAAAACAAAGCTGGAGTAGCAATTCTCATGTCAGACAAAATAGACTTTAAAATAAAGACTATTAAAAGAGACAAAGAAGGACACTACATAATGATCAAGGGATTAATCCAAGAAAAAGATATAACAATTGTAAATATTTATGCATACAACATAGGAGCAACTCAATACATAAGGCAAATGCTAACAGCCATAAAAGGGGAAATCGACAATAACACAATAATAGTAGGGGATTTAACACCCTACTTTCACCAGTGGACAGATCAACCAAAATGAAAATAAATAAACACAAGCTTTAAATGATACATTAAAAAACATGGACTTAATTGATATTTATAGGACATTCCATCCAAGAACAACAGAATACACTTTCTTCTCAAGTGCTCATGGAACATTCTCCAGGATAGATCATATCTTGGGTCACAAATCAAGCCTTGGTAAATTTAATAAAATTGAAATCGTATCAAGTATCTTTCCTGACCACAACGCTATGAGACTAGATATCAATTACAGGAATAAAACCATAAAAAATACAAACACATGGAGGCTAAACAATACGCTGCTAAATAACAAAGAGATCACTAAAGAAATCAAAGAGGAAATCAAAAAATACCTAGAAACAAATGACAATGAAAACACGACAACCCAAAACCTACTGGATGCAACAAAAGCAGTTCTAAAAGGGAAGTTTACAGCAATACAATCCTACCTCAAGAAACAAGAAAAATCTCAAATAAACAACCTAACCTTACACCTAAAGCAATTAGAGAAAGAAAAACAAAAAATCAAAATTAGCAGAAGGAAAGAAATCATAAACATCAGATCAGAAATAAATGAAAAGAAATGAAGGAAATGATAGCAAAGATCAATAAAACCAAAAGCTCTTCATTGAGATGATAAACAAAATTGATAAATCATTAGCCAGACTCATCACGATAAAAAGGGAGAAGGCTCAAATCAACAGAATATGAAAAAGGAGAAGTAACAACTGACACTGCAGAAATACAAAGGATCATGAGACATTACTACGAACAACCCTATGCAAGTAAAATGGACAACCTGGAAGAAATGGACAGATTCTTAGAAAAGCACAACCTTCTGAGACTGAACCAGGAAGAAATAGAAAATATAAACAGACTAATCACAAGCACTGAAATTGAAACTGTGATTAAAAATCTTCCAACAGACAAAAGCCCAGGACCAGATGGCTTCACAGGTGAATTCTATCAAACATTTAGTGAAGAGCTAACACCAGTCCTTCTCAAAATGTTCCAAAATATAGCAGAGAGAGGAACACACCCAAATGCATTCTTCAAGGCCACCATCACCCTGAAACCAAAACCAGACAAAGATGTCACAAAGAAAGAAAACTACAGGCCAATATCACTGATGAACATAGATGCAAAATCCTCAAAAAAATACTAGCAAACAGAATCCAGCAGCACATTAAAAGGATCATATACCATGATCCAGGGGGGTTTATCCCAGGAACACAAGGATTCATCAAACTAAACAAATTAACCAATGTGATACACCATATTAACAAACTGAAGGATTAAAACCATATAATCATCTCAATAGACACAGAAAAAGCTTTTGACAAAATTCAACACCCATTTATGATAAAAACTCTCCAGAAAGTAGGCAGAGAGGGAACTTACCTCAACATAATAAAGGCCATATCTGACAAACCCACAGCCAACATGGTTCTCAGTGATGAAAAACTGAAAGCATTTCCACTAAGATCAGGAACAAGGTTGCCCACTCTCACCACTATTATTCAACATAATTTTGGAAGTTTTAGCCACAGCATTCAGAGATGGAAAAGAAATAAAAGGAATCCAAATCGGAAAAGAAGAAGTAAAACTGTCACTGTTTGCAGATGACATGATACTATACATAGAGGATCCTAAAGATGCTACCAGAAAACTACTACAGCTAAGCAATGAATTTGGTAAAGTAGTAGGTTACAAAATTAATGCACAGAAATCTATTGCATTCCTATACACTAATGATGAAAAATCTGAAAGAGAAATTAAGGAAACAGTCCCATTTACCATTGCAACAAAAATAATAAAATACCTAGGGATAAACCTACCTAAGAAGACCAAAGACTGTATGCAGAAAACTATAAGACACTGATGAGAGAAATTAATATGATACAAACAGATGGAGAGATATACCATGTTCTTGGATTGGAAGAATCAACGTTGTGAAAATGACTGTACCTCCCAGAGCAATCTACAGATTCAATGCAATCCCTATCAAACTACCAATGGCATTTTTCACTGAACTAGAATTAAAAATTTCACAATTTGTATGGAAACACAAAAGACCCAGAATAGCCAAAGCAATCTTGAGAACGAAAAACGGAGCTGGAGGAATCAGGCTCCCTGACTTCAGACTATACTACAAAGCTACAGTAATCAAGACAGTATGGTATTGGCACAGAAACAGAAAAATAAGTCAATGGAACAAGATAGAAAGCCCAGAGATAAACCCATGCACATATGGTCACCTTATCTTTGACGAAGGAGGCAAGAATACACAATGGAAAAAATACAACATCTTCCATAAGTGGTGCTGGGAATAATGGAGAGACACATGCAAAAGAATGAAATTAGAACACACCCTAACACTATACACAAAAATGAACTCAAAATGGATTAAAGACCTAAATATAAGGCCAGATACTATAAAACTCTTTGAGCAAAACATAGGCAGAACACTCGATCACATGAATCACAGGGAGATCCTTTTTGACACACCTCCTAGAGAAATGGAAATTAAAAAAAATATAAACAAATGGGACTTAATGAAACTTAAAAGCTTTTGCACAGCAAAGGAAACCATAAACAAAACGAAAAGATGACCCTCAGAATGGGAGAAAATATTTGCAAACGAAGCCACTGACAAAGGTTTAATCTCCAAAATATACAAGCAGCTCATGCAGCTCAATATCAAAAAAACAAACAACTCAAACCAAAAGTGGGCAGAAGATGTAAATAGACATTCCTCCAAAGAAGATATCCAGATTGCCAACAAACACATGAAATGATGCTCAACATCACTAATCATTAGAGAAATGCAAATCAAAACTACAGTTAGGTATCAGCTCACCCTGGTCAGAATGGCCATCATCAGAAAATCTACAAACAATAAATGCTGGAGAGGTGTGGAGAAAAGGGAACCCTCTTGCACTGTTGGTGGGAATGTAAATTGATACAGCCACTATGGAGAACAGTATGGAGGTTCCTTAAAATACTAAAATTAGAATTACCATATGACCCAGTAATCCCACTACTGGGCCTATACCCAGAGGAAACCATAATTCAAAAAGACACATGCACTCCAATGTTCATTGTAGCGCTGTTTACAATAACCAGGTCATCGAAGCAACCTAAATGCCCACTGACAGACGAATGGATAAAGAAGATGTGGTACCTATAGATGATGGGATATTACTCAGCTATGAAAAAGGAACGAAACTGGGTCATTTCTAGAGATGTGGATGGACCTAGAGATTGGCATACAGAGTGAAGTAAGTTAGAAAGAGAAAAACAAATATCGTATATTAATGCATATATGTGGAATCTAGAAAAATGGTACAGATGAACTGGTGTGCAAGGCAGAAATAGAGACACGGATGTAGAGAACAAACATATGGACACCAAGGGGGGATACTGGGGGGGTGGGTGGTGGTATGAACTGGGAAATTGGGATTGACATATATATATTAATATGTATAAAATAGATAGCTAATGAGAACCTGTTGCATAAAAATAAATTTTAAAAAGATTAAAAGAGGGCTTCCCTGGTGGCGCAGTGGTTGAGAGTCCGCCTGCCGATTCAGGGGACACGGGTTCGTGCCCTGGTCCGGGAAGATCCCACATGCCGCAGAGTGGCTGGGCCCGTGAGCCATGGCCACTTAGCCTGAGCATCTGGAGCCTGTGCTCCACAACGGGAGAAGCCCCAACAGTGAGAGGCCCGCTTACCAAAAAAAAAAAAAGATTAAAAGACAAAAAAATAAATACATATAATTAGTATTTATCAATGATTATTAAAGTTTTGCTCCTCATGAAAAGGATTACATTGGAGTTATATTCATCCCCTGAATTTTCATATGCTTCAAATTTGAGAGTCATGAATAATAAATGTTTAAATTTTACCTAAGGGAATCTAAATGTGCATGCTTAACAATTCATAGAAGAGATGTGAGTCTTGATTACCTTGGACAGTTTTATTTCATTTCTCTGCCTCCTTTAGCTGCATTGAAGATTTTTCAATTTATATTAATTTTCAGTTTGTTTGTGATGTACCCAGTCATAGCTTTCTCATTTATATGTTCTTTGAGGTTCACTGAGCTTTTTGAATCTTTAAATTTATTATTTTTACCTAATTTGCAAAATTTCAATAATTATTACTTCCAAAAAGAAAATAAATCTGCTGAGCTGCAAAGGAGGTGACTTAGACAGCCCTAAATTAATTGTTGAAGAAAACTCTTCAGAGTTTCAGCTTTACATGAAGCTGGTCTGTAGCTAATTGGAACCAAAATAGGTTGGTCAACATAATTCACTAAGGAGAACCACTCTGAGCTATTTTAGATATAAGATTTGGATTTCTTTATAATTAGTATAGAAGTTCCAGTACAAGGGACAGCTGTTGCACTGAAAGTAATAAGAGAATCAGAAGATCCAGATATAATTTGAAATTAGCATTAGAACAAGTAGTAGAAAATATGCATGGTATCACATTATTTCAGTTTAATATAATCTTATATATTCTTATATTTTATGAAGCATGTGCTTACTTTAGCTCTAATTCTATAATGTGGAATTAATTATTCTCATTATTTCTAGTGATTTTATATAATATTGGATTAAATATTCACTTCTGTAACAGGAAAAATATATATGTAGTCTCCAGTGACAATTCAGCCTTCTCCTCTTTGACTCTGCTTCTTATTACATCATCTTTCAGATAAGGATTAGAACAGAAGCCCTCTACTGGCCTGCCCAGGGAGATTCATTCTGGAACCTCAGGAGATGTCTGTCTCCATTCTGCCTCTCTGTTATCTGTGGATAGAGGGCAAAGGAACAGGTATTTTCAGAAGTCAGTGTCTATGTAAATGCTTTGGATTAAAAAAGCTTCTGAGAACCCCCATCACTCACTTAATATTATTCTGGTTGGAGGCTAATTTAAATAATTTGGATAAGATGAAGGGATTTGGGGTAATTTTTTCTTTAAATGCTCTTTCAGCTATTAAAAAATGATTTATAAACATGGGTCACTCTCTGCTATGAAGAATATAAACTTTCTACCTCTCCAAAAATGAGTTTTCTCTGATCTACATGAGCTCATGTATGACTTTATCTGCCTTACCTGTAAAGTGAGGTAGAGTTGTAGTAATAACCTAGGCTTTAGAACCTGGGGTCTTTCACTTGATAATTCTGTGACTTGGGAGGACTACTTGCTTTCTTTTTTCTTTGTTCTTCTCATCTGTCAATTTGGAATAATAATAATGGCTTTTTCACGTTGTCATTAGGATTAAAATAGATGATGCATGTAAATTGCATATAGTAGACTTTTATATCAAAGTTCTATTTTATTTGATTAAATTAAAAACATGTTATATATGTAGTAAACAACTTTAATTTTACAGGCAAAATTTTATGTGTTAAAAAACACATTTTTAGTTTATTCACTATAAAATTCTTCTATGTAATTGTAACCCCTGTTAATGACAGAACAAGATAATCAACAATATTGTGTTGTATTGATATAGGATACAGATATTTATGGTAATATGTAAACTTTAAAGATAGAGTAATAAGGTATGAACCAGTGAATTAGTCATCTGAATTAATTTATTTTCCATAGAAAGTGGTTAACTTATACAAGACAAAATTAATAAAAATAAAATTATTTCTGTAAAGATAAATTATATTATCTAGACTTATACTGAGAAAAGTAGCTCATTAAATGAATGACTTTCTAAATAACACTTAGGATCAATAAAATTAAAAACATTACAATAAAAACTTACGTTACATGTCTAAATTTTTATTAACATTAAATCGAGTCTTTACTTGCTACAGTTTTCAAAACAGTTTGAAAATGAATAAATAAATAAATTTATATTTTAAAAAAAGATAAATTTAACCCTGCTTTTCTTTGGACAGTTAATAGCATTCTGGCTCATCTCAGGAAGCTGTGGAAGACATGCAGTCTTGAGAATTTGGCACTGCTACCACATTTCCACACTAAGGTAGAGATAACTTGATGGAAGACTTTCTGGTTTCAGCCAGGGTTATACTGCTGAACTGGGAATTTCAAATATGGGGAATGTATAAATCAGGAGAATTTTAGTAGAAACCAATCTAACATTGTTGAAACAAACTCAGAAAATGTCTTGTTAAAGATGCGTAGTTTTCCATGGAAGTGAGAGCAATAAAGGAACTCAGGAAGAACGTGGAATAGAGACTATTAACATGAAGGTTTTCTTCATCAGTTCCTGCCTCTCCAGTCTCTGCAAATCAATATCAGTTCTCTCTGTTTCACTTTTGGCCCGCAGACTTCTCTGACCCACTGGGTAGAAACTAGGCACTTCACAGCTCCTAAATTTGTGTGCAGTGAGACTGACTCAACCAATCCTTGTCCTAGTGCCAACCTCTCAGCACAGATTCTTAAATCGGTATATTAACTTGCATGTCTAGGGATGGCACTAAGAGTTTACTTGGTTAGTTAACCAAAATATAGATCTAAAGGTTGGCTACCCCAAATTAAGTCAAGATCTCATGACTCCCTTGGAATACTGTAGAGAATACTATCCAATGGCTTAAGAAGATCAGAATGTTAGAATAGACATATTATGTAGGACTTGTTAATATCTTCTATATCATCTAGGATACAAGGCTTTGAGAACCACATTAATAAAGGAGTAAGGCATGAAAGGCTTTGAGAGCTCTTTAGTGGAGTTTTTATACGCATAAGACATTACAGTGCCCCTAGTTAGTCAAGTAACCACCAAAAGTTGGAATCATAAGAGCTGGGTCCCCAGACTTAATGTAGGAGTTGAAGCACTATTAATATGCAGGTAAATTACAACAACTGGTTCTCTGGGGTGAGGAAGGAGGAGCGCTGATTTGTAGAATTTTCCAATTTCCATGTGAAAATCCTCACCATAGCTGGTTAGATAATTTCAAGCTACAAAGGTGGCATCACTGAATATGAAGACAGAAAGAGATAACACACAAAAGGCTTTCTCTACTCAGTGGGTGCCAACTTTAGCACACCACTAAAAAGAGTCATCTCTGTAGTGCTTCCGAATTCTTAACCTACAGAATCCGTGTACGTTATGATTATTGATTTTTTCTGCCACTAAATGTTGGACTGATTTGTTACACAAACATAGTAATAGAAGAGGCATTACACTATTTTTTTTTACTACTCGATGTCATATTCCTTGTCTAAAGTAGAACTTGCCCTTTAAAATTTTTTTTTAAAAAACAGAAAGATACTCATATTTCTTACCCATCCACTAACAATAAAACAGAAGTTTTTTGGGGTTTCTTTTTCCCCTCCTCCTATAGCATCTAGCCACATTGATTTTTCCAATGTCTGTGTTACATAACAAACAGCAGTTTGGGTAATAGCCTCATATTCTAGGATAAAACACACATACACAATAAATTCTCATATATAATAGAATATGAAACAAAGACAACATGAAAAGAACATAATAATGGCATTAAATGATGTCAGTCATAAAAACTGTAACGTATAAAATGTTACGGTACTTTTTCTGTAAGTGTATAAACATCTCAAATTTTCTTCAAGATAGAGCATCTATAAAGCACAATGAGACATGTACACCATCTCATAGATGAAATTCTCCTTAGCCCATCAGATTATGCCTCCATCCTTGATACCCTGAAAAATGGCTCTGCTGAGAATTAACCCATGTTTCTGATTTACTTATCATCTTCCTCCCATCTGACCCCATGATTCCATATCCCAATTTCTCTGAGGGTTATTTTCTCCACTTATATATGAAGCCAGTATGACCAGCCATGAGAGAGAAGACTTTAATCATTTCCTTGGGATACGTCTTGGTGAAGTTAATAGGAATTGGAGATGCAGTCTAAGCATCAAGAACTCCATGCCCAAACTATAAATCAAAATAAGTAGGAGCTTGAGTCTGTTTCCAAAGGATGGACATAATCCAAAGTAAAATATTGGTGGCTCAGAGATGAAGTCAAGATCGGTGAAAGTCAGTACTGGGATAAGGAATGTTAGAAAGTCATAAAAATTGTTAGAAAGTATGTAGCAGTTGGTGTTAGGAACAGTAAAGGAACAAATATAATAAAATATAGCCCAAATGCTCTAAGGGCACAGACGTCTCAAAGTCTTCATATTCCTTTCATAGCAAGTATGTCATCCTCAACAAAACCTTCCCCTAAATGCTCAAGGAGCTTGACTAAAGCTAGGCATTAATCTTGGAGGGTCCTCATACTTACACTTCCATAGACAGTAACTTATCCTTAAAAGTTTAGCTATTTCATAAAAATTGTTAGAAAGTCTCTATTACTTTCCTAAAAAGTATATACTGGGAAAAATGAACAACTTCTATAACATACTATAGAGCATTTTAGTTGTGCATTGTTATTACATAGAGTCCTATGCATCAGATGATGTTGTATTAAAGATAAAAGCCTGATACTCAGATTAAACAATGTACCCAAGTAAATGGAAATGGTTCTCAAATTCAGTTCTGATCAAAATGTATGTTTTATTTCTTGGTTCTTTTTTTTTAAGATCACATTGCCTCCCTGCTGCTTGGTAATTTGTAAATTTAAAGACTAAAGTAATGCAAATGTAAGTTTCTATACTTTTTACCATTTGATTTGCATATATTTGAATAAAAAGAAAATGCTTAAGTGAATTTTTTCTCTGTTATTTTCAATAATCAAGAACGTGTCATTTATTTGTGTACTTAAAGACTCAATCACAGCTATTTTCAAAGTTACATGATAGCATTTGTAAATTGAGACTATATTAAATGCATTATTGGAAAACATAAAAATATTAAAAAGTGTTCATCTTAAATTTTAGGTATTAAGCACTATATTATAGTGTTTTAAAACAGTTTAATTAAAATACTCAGCCTAAACACCTCTAACATTTCTCTATATCGTTTGAAATTCTTTTATAAATAATCTCTATGTACAAAAGTACAACCCATTTTCATGTTTTATACAGTTTATTTCACACAGCCAGCCCATTTATTTGAATATAATCATCTGTATTTTTATGAAAAAATAAAAGAGAATTATGGACACTCATAATCTTCTCTTTAAACAAAGATTTTGGTTGGTGTTGAGATTTGCCCAAGGATCTAAATGCACATAGCCAGCCTATCCCAGTGCTCCTGGAGAATACTCACATATGACTTAAGACTATCCAACACCCCACCAATTCTTAGTCATGATGGCTCCATCAAGATTAAGTAAAATAAGTTGCCTGGGAAAAAACTCCATCTTTCCAGAAGAAAGCAAACAACCTCCTTTTGTCCTGTATATCCCAAAATGCACACCCTCACTCACATCCCTTCATCTGCCTGCTCATGCAAATACATAAACTCCATCCTCACCACAGAACCCATGGCAAGAACTTGTCCAATTTCATTCTGTAAGCACAGATCCACCTGCACGGCCAATTTTTATTGTGCTCATTTCCTTTGGTTCTTAAACTGCCATTAGTTCTGTGTGTTCATCAGCCATTATAATGTGCTTACAGCTCAAACTTCTACAAGTACATAGGCATATAAAAGGGAAAGAAGTGAACATTTCCTCTTAATAGTATCTATAAATCTATATCTGTCTATCTAATTGTATTTTTGTATCTGTATGTCTGTGTATAAATGTATATATATATAAATATATGTGCATATATGATTTTAAAATATTTAGTTTGAGATAATTTTAGATTTATAGGCTGTTTTGAAAAATAATACAGAGAAATCCTTTGTCTCCTTCACTCAATTTTCCTCAATGATAACATCTTGTATAAACTATAATTCAATATCACAAGAAGGAAAATGTCTTTAAATACAATCCACCAACCTCATTCAGATTTCAGATTGCATCAGTTTTACATTTAGACTTCTTTACTATAACTGAGTCTTCCAATACATGAACACATGATTCTCCATTTATTTAGGTCTTCCTTGATTTCATAAATCAACCTTATGTAATTTGCAGCATATAAACCTATACATATTTTGTTAGATAAAGACAAAAGATTTATTTGGAGCCATTGAAAATGGTCTTGTGTTCCTGAATTCAGTTTCCACTTATTTGTTTCTAGTATGTAAAAATGCAATTGATCTTTGTATGTTGATCTTTTATCTTGTGATCTTGATGGACTCAGTTCTCTGAAGTTTTTTTTTCTTTTATTTTTGTTGTTATTATTGTTATTAGTTTATTGACTCCTTGGGATTTTCTAAGTAGAAAATCATGCCATCATCAAACAGGGCCAGTTTTTTTCTTTCTAATATGTATGACTTTTATTTATTATTTTTCTTATTGTGCTGGCTAGAACTTCCTGTACTATGTTAAATAAAAGTGCACAGTGGTCATTCTTGCCTTGTTTCTGATCTTAGGGGGAAAGCATTCAGTCTTTCACTGTTAAGTATATGGCTAACTGGAGATTTCTTGTAGATGCTCTTTGTCAAGGTGAGATAATTCCATTCTATTCCTTATTTGCTGAGAGTTATTTTCATAAATTGGTGTTTGATTTTTGTCAAATACTTCTTCTGCATCAAATGATATGATCATGCATTTTTTTCCCTTAATCTATTAATAGAGCCAGGTATGTTGATTAATTTTCAAGTATTGAACCAAGCCTTGAATCCCTGGAATAAATTCCACTTGGTGACGCTGTGTAATTGTTTTTATGTATTGTTAAGTTCTATTTCCTAATATTTTGATAAGAATTTGTATGTCAATATTCATGAAGTATTTAGTTGTTTTTATTTTTTATTCATTTTTTTTGTACAGTTCAGTCTCAGTGTAATACTTGCCTCATAATTTGAATTAGAGTGTGTTCTCTCTTTCTTCTGTATTCTGACAGTGATTGTATAAAATGAGCATTGATTCTCCTTTAAATGTTTGGTAGAATTCTCCAGTGAGGACTAGAAGTTTACATTTCAGGAACTTTTAAATTATGAATTAAATTTCTTTAAACGTTCTATGTTTATTTAGATTGTCATTTCATCTTGACAGAGATTTGGTAGCTTCTGGTTTTGAGAACTTAGTTCATTTTTTTCAAATTTTGCAAATTTATGAGCATAAAATGATTTATAGTATTCCCTTATTATCTTCTAAATGATTCAGGCTCAGTAGTTATATCCCCCATTTCATCTGTGGTAATGGTGATCTGTTTCTTCAATGATATATTTTTTAATATTTTTTTTGAATTTAACTATGACATTGTATTTGAGGTAAGCTTCTTGTATTATAGAAAGCATATAGTTATATCATTTTCTCTTTTATTTTCTGTTTAGTCTGCTAGTCTGCAATTTGTATATGTAGATCATTTATATTTAATGCAATTATTGATGAGTTGGAACTTAAGTCTTGCAATTTATTATTTGTTTTTTTGTTTGTTTTCTCTGGTTCTTGTTTCTTTTCTTCATGTGGGTAACTTGAGCATTTTTAGTATCCCATCTTTCTATATTTGTAACATTGTTTATTATATTGTTTTGTATAGTTTTCTTAGTGATGTGCTAGGTATTACAATATATGTGCATAACTTATTGCTGTCTACTAAACAACGTTGTATCACTGCAAGTGAAATGTAGATCATTACTGCTCTTTAGGTTTCTTTACTCTCCTAAGTTTATAAATGCAATTAGACTGCGTATTTCCTCTCCATTTACTGAGTTCCACTTGACACTGTTCTCATTTGGGTTTCAAACATAAAATCTGATTTTTAAAAATTTGTGAAGAGGATAGTATTTACCATTATTCTATAAATTCTATTGTTTCTCCTTTTTCTGGAATTCTAAGACTTCTGCAATTATTGCCCTTTTTGGAGAACATTTTTTATCATTTTTTAAGAGGAAGTCTGTTGGTGACACATTCTCTTAGTTTTCTTCCTCTGAGAAGTATTTATTCCCTCTTCATTCCTAAGGATATTTTCATTAGCCATAGAATTCAGGTTAACCGTTTTTTTTTCTTTTATCACTTGAAAAATGTCATATCAGCTCCTCTAGCTTCCATGGTTTCACATGAAAACTGTTATTCAAGTCACTGTTCCCCTATACATAATGGATGTTATCTCTCATTGCTTTCTATGTGTTTTCTTTGTTTTTAATTTTCAGGAGTTTAATCATGATGTGTATTAGCGTGAATACTTGTGGGCTTATCCTGTTTTCAATAGACTCAGCTTTCTTAATTTAGAAGTTTATGTCCTTCATTGAATTTGAGAAACATTTAGCCGTTACTTTTCAATTTATTTTCAGCTTTACTCTCTGTTTCCTCTCTTTCTAGGATTTGGATAACACAAATTTTGGGATTATTCATTATTTTCCTACAGATCTTAAAAGCTTTGTTCCCTTCTTTTTTGTGTATAGTTTTTCTTCTCTTGTTCATGTGGGTAATTTCTATTGTTTTGTCTTCAAGTACAATGACTGATTCTTTCCTGTCATATTTATTCTGCTATTGAGCCTCTTCACTTCAATTTTCTGTATTGCATTTTTCAGTGTTATAATATCCATTTGGTTCTGTTTTGTATCTTTATTGCTTTGGTAGATTCTCTCTCTCTGTCTCTCTTAATTTGTTTCAAGATTATTTGTAATTAATTTTAAAAGTTAATGGTGGTTACTTTAAGATCACTGTTAGATAATTCCAATCTCTGATTTATCTCTATATTAGCAAGTGCTGATCGCTTTTGACTCATTCAGATTGTGAATTTCCTGATTCTTGGCATGATCAGTATTTTTTTATTTAGTTCTGCACATTTTGGCTATTATTCTAGAAGACTTTATGTTATATTTAAATCTTTACTTTAGCAGATAGCCAGCCTGAGGTTTGCATGCAGAATTTGTTCTATTTTGATGGGCTGTGGTTCCAGTAACAATTTAGTTTTTCAAGCTTTTATAATACTTTTGGTCTCACTTTTTTGTGTGTGTCCTTGGAGTTAATGCTAATCCTTGTTTATGCTGCCTGCTAGCCCCTGCTGATGCTGCCTGCAGGGGCAGAAGGTATTTTTTCCTACTTGGCTGCCTGATGCCTCTAGGTGAGGGATGGGAGGTGAGGGATCCTGTGGCCCATCTGAATAGAGGGCACTTCCTTGGACCACTTCACTGGAGCCTGCCTTTGCCATGCCACAGGGCTACCTGGTGTCTCTAGGTGGGAGACGGAGGACCCTTTCCCTTGACTCCACATAGGGACAAAGAAGACTCCCTAGTCCTGGCTTATTCATGTTGGTTCAACCCCAGAAGAAGTCTATGGCTCCTGTAGGCTGAGAGTGCTCCCAAAGCCAAGACATTTGTTTTTTTTAGGGATCACCTGCTAGTATGTGGTTTTCTTCACGTTTTCAGTGGGACCTCCTTACGATCCATAGTGAAAGGGGTTTCTTCTGCTTTGTTAGAGTTCAGGAAACAATGGGTCTACATTATATTCTGAAGCAGAATGAAGGTCATGAGATAGTGTTCTCCCAGTCCTGTGATCCTTAGTTCATTCTCTTTTTTAAACATCTGTCAGCATTATACTTTGTTTGCCTGTTGTTTTATTTCCAAGTTTTATTGTGGTATTAGGGGAGAACTGGAAAGAGACAAGTCTATGCCATCTTGCTGAGACTAGAAGTTTATGTTCCTTGTTAATTATTTTTGTATTTCTCAGAAATAAAATCAATACAGGCATACCTCACAGATATTGTGGGTTCAGTTCCAAACCACCACAACAAATCAAATATTGCAATAAAGCAAGTCACACATTTTTTTGGTTTCCCAGTACATATAAAAGTTATGTTTCTACTATACTCTAGACTACTAAGTGTGCAGTAGCACTATATCTAAAAAAACAGTGTGCATGCATTAATTAAAAACTACTTTACTGCTAAAAAAAAAAAATGCTAACCATCATCTCGGCCTTCAGCGTATTGTAATCTTTTTGCTTGTAGAGGGTCTCGCCTTAATGTTGATGCTGCTGACTGATCAGGGTGGTGGTTGCTGAAGGTTGGGGTGACTGTGGCAGTTTCTTAAAATAAGACCACAATGAAGTTTGCTACATCGATTGACTTTTACTTTTATGAACAGTTTCTCTGGAGCATGCAATGCCTTTTAATAGCATTTGACCCACAGAAGAACTTCTTTTGAGATTGCAGTCAATCCTTTCAAATCCTGCCATGCTTTATCAACTATGTTTATGTAATGTTCTCAATCTTCAATTGTTATTTCAATAATCTTCACAGAATCTTCCCTAGGAGTAGATTCCATCTCAAGAACACTTTCTTTGCTCATCCATAAGAAGCAACTCCTCATCTATTCAAGTTTTATCATGAGATCACAGCAGTTCAGTCACATCTTCTGGCTCCTCTTCTAGTTCTCTTGACATTTCTACTGCATCTGCAGTTACTGCCTCTGCTCAAGTCTTGAAACTTTCAGTCATCCATGAGGGTTGGAATCAACTTCTTCCAGACTCCTGTTAATGTTGATATTTTGACCTCTAACCATGAATCTCAAATGTTCTTAATGGAATCTAGAATGATGAATCCTTTCCAGAAAGTTTCAATTTGCCAGATCTATCAGAGGAATCAGCTATAGCATTACAAAAGGTATTTCTTAAATGATAAGACTTGAAAATTGAAATTACTCTTTAATCCATGGGCTGCAGAATAGACACTGTGTTGACAGGCATGAAAACGACACTAATCCCATTGTACATCTCCATCAGAGCTCTTGGGTGACCAAGTTCATTGTCAATGAGCAGTCATATTTTGAAAGGAATGTTTTTTCTGAGTGGTAGTTCTCAACAGTGGGCTTAAAATCTTCAGTAAACTATGTTGTAAACAGATGTGTGGTCATCCAGGCTTTGTTGTTCCATTTATAGAGCACAGGCAGAGTAGAGTCAGCATAATTCTTAAGGGCCCTAGGATTTTCAGAATGGTAAATAAACATTGGCTTCAACTTCAAATAACTGGCTGCATTAGCCCCTTACAAGAGAGTCAGGCTATCCTTTGAAGCTTGAAGCCAGGCACTGACTTCTCCTCTCTAGCTAAGGAAGCCCTAGATGGCCCCTTCTTCCAATATAAGGCTGTTTCATCTACATTGAAAATCTATTGTTTGGTGTAGCCACCTTCCTTAATTATCTTAGCTAGAACTTTTGGATAACTTGATGCAGCTTCTATAACAGCACTTGCTGCTTCATCTTGCACTTTTAAGTTATGGAGATGGCTTCTTTCCTTAAACCTTATGAACCAACCTCTGCTAGCCCCAAACTTTGGTTCTGCAGCTTCCTCACCTCTCTCAGCCTTCCTAGAATTGAAGAGACAGGACTTTGCTCTGGATTAGGCTTTGGCTTAAGGTGATGTTGTGACTGGTTGAATCTTCTCTCTAGACCACTCAAACTTTCTCCATATCAGCAAGAAGGCTGTTTCACTTTCTCATCATAAGTGTATTCACTGGAGTAATACTTAATTTCCTTCAAGAACGTTTCTTTTGCATTCGAAATTTAGCTGTTTGGCGCAAGAGGCCTAGCTTTTGGCATATCTCTGCTTTTGATATGCCTTCCTCACTTAGCTTAATCATTTCTAGCTTTTGATTTAAAGTGAGAGACATATCACTTTTCCCTTCATTTGAACACTTAGAGGGCATTGTAGGGTTATTAATTGGGCTAATTTCAATATTGTGTCTCAGGAAATAAGGAGGCTCAAGGAGAGGAAGACAGAAGGGGGAATGGCCAGTTAGTGGAGCAGTCATAACATACACATTTATCCATTAAGTTCACTGTCTTTATGGGCATTGTCTGAGACACCCCCAAAACAATAATAGTGACATCAAATATCACTGATCACCATGATAATTATAACAATAATGAAAAAGTTTGAAATATTGTGAGAATTACCAACATGTAATGTAGAGACACCAAATGAGTAAGTGCTACTGGAAAAATGACATCAATAGACTGACTTGATGCAGGATTGCCACAAACCCTCAATTTGTGGCAAAAAATGGAATATCTGTGAAGCTCAATAAAGGAAAGTGCAATGAAATGAGCTATGCCTGTATAGCAAACTGAAATGATCATTATAAGCCTGAATAATTAATAATTAAGTGAGAAACTAAAAACTTCAAACAAAACCAAGAATAGGCTAAATTTATAACATCAGAACACCAAATTCCTCACTGGATGGAGGGAATTCTCCTTGTAAGAAATTTTCTGCACACTTAATATTAGAACTACAGTTGGTACAGTGAGTGCCTCAAACTGTAACATCGTCAATCACCAATTATTCTCTAAGTTCCCCCCTCCCCTTAGGGAGAAGCTCTTGAGAAGTTCATGATACATTATTGTCAAGAAGTCTTTCAGGAAATATGTCTTACACTAAAAAAATGAACCAGAGTGAAAAGAAGCATAGGACTTTATGTGAAAAATGGTAAAATCAAATTTCAGCATATATGATAAAGGAAGTATAGGTAAAATGGATTAATAGTTACAGGTCAATAAGAATTAGTAAAACTCAAGTCAATAGTTGGGTTATGAGTAATCATAAGCAAAGCAACTCAGTCATCTTAATGAGAAAATGTTAAACAACAGCCACCAAGTAAAGTGGTGCTCATCAATTTACATTTTCTTATCTAATAATGTATTTAAGTCATTTATTTTTTATTTGTTTTTCTTGTTTAATATATTTATTTAGTTCAGTAGTTGTTAGTCACCAGCTATAAGTTTATTTTTGTTTTTCTCTGAATTCCTGTGTAATTTTATCTACGTGTCCTCTGCCTGTTGTTTCAGTAGGTGCTTTGTGTAAATTTTAGAACTAGTTGGTTAAAAAATAAATTAATGATACAAAAATTTTAAAACTATGGTTGCTAAAAAAAGCAACTCAGTTAAGATTCTACACTCCTGAGAGACAAGGTTCAATGTAAGTTTGTCTGAAAGAACATTGTGGCCTGAACAAAAATGGTGGCAGTAGAGAAGTGGAAAATTTGAAATTTCAATTCTAATAGGTTTGTTCTTGTTTATACCAGGAGCATGTTGGGCTGGCTCTTTCCATTTAAAAAACTAGGAATACTATTTAAATGCATTTTTTCCCTACTCTTTCAATGCTTTTTAGAGAGAAAATTTAGAATAAAATCACAATGCCAATAGACCCTAATAATCCTTTACCCTTACAAAACTAACTGTCCCCTGGAAGTCTTGTTTCTGCAAAGCATGGGACTGTTTGCTCTTACATACCAGAAAAAGATCTCACAAGATACAGAGATAAGAGATAAATAGATTGATAGATAAATAATAGAGCGCGAGGTTGCAGTTGAAATTTTGCATGATATTTCACAGCCATCATTTATGTATAACCATTGGACAATGTGAATATATATATATGTGTATATATACACACATATATATTTTTTAGAATAAAATCTTCTAAAGCCTAAAATACATTTGGCAAAATGCTAGTGTTTGTTAAGTATAATGTGTGTTATATTTTTTATGAATTTTTGAGTTTGAAATATTCATAGGACACTATAGCAACAATTGTAACTTTTCTCTATTTTTGTGTTTTTCTCTAACCTACACTAGACAGTTATATTCAAATGTTATCTGATGACCCATCCCACACTCTGCATCCCCATTTCAAGAGACTATCAGGGAATTTTTCCATTTCTTTTCACAAGGAAAATAAGGGCAAATCCACTGAAGGCCTTGCAGTTTATACAAACCATATTTTGCTTCTCAGAAGACCATCTGTTATTCATCAGATATCTATATGTCATTTTCTGAAATACAAGTCTTCAATATCAAAGAAGTCTGGTGAAAACAATATTCTATTTTAAGAAGTAATTTGTTTAATTTTGGATTTGTCATTCACCATTCCTTCTTCTTGGTATCACGTAATTATTAATATTCTCTTGTTTAAAGGATGGATAGGATCACTGTGAGAAGAAATTTTTACATTACTCAGGACATGTTAAAGAAGAAGAGAATTTTTAAAGTTTTAATTAGTCTATATTACTTGATTTCCTCAGTACTCTCTGGAGGAATAATAAAAATGAATGGGGGAATATTAGTAGAGAAGTATCTGGTTAGAAAATTATTTTTACTCTGTTGGAGTATTTAATATGTTCTTTATGAGGAAAAATGCTTAGAGCGAGTAATGGAAGTACAATAATAACATATCTTTCTGTAATAATCAAGAAGGATTTGACCAGAGTACAAGCTACTTGTCACTGTGAATAAATTGGGCTTTTTATTCACAGCATCAGAGTTTTAAGGGACCTTATATGCCCTGTCATCCAACTGCTTGATTTCACAATCAAGGAAACTGAACTCCAGAGCAAGTGAATAATTTTCCCAGACAAGCACCTGCAACATTCACATCTTTTATTAGACAGAATATGAATGCTTCTAGTTTTAGTAATGCTTTCTGTGAACATTTCCATTGTGTCTTCTACCACACTTCCTTGTGAAATATATATTTCAGAGTGATAAAGATTTGATATCTGAAATTAAAGGTTGAAAAAATCTTATTCATGTTGTTTTTTATTTATACAAATAGAAAAATCCTGAATCTTACAAATGTGGAAACCCATTTCAGACTGAGGTTAAATATCAGCCCGCGTCTTCTTCATAAGATTCAGAGTTGCTTTTTATTTCAGATTTTACCAGCTATATTGCAGATATTGTTAATTATCTCTCCACCCATCTTTTAAACTTTTTCTCTCCATAGGGGTGGAGGTTAGAGGGGAAAATATATCGAAATTGGTATATCAATTCAAATTTTTGTATTCTTCTATATATGGACCTAATATAGGACCAATACATAGGACTAATATGTGACCAATATAATATCATTTATATGTTTTAAATTATATATTTTTAATATATATATTTTGCTTCCTATTGCTTCACTCAGTGTTGTGTAATCCAAATCTAGTTCATTCATTTTACCTAATGAATAAAATTTTATTATATCACTGCACATAACTAAATTACTCCACTCCTCTTTTCAGGGACATTTCAGTTTCTAATTTTTGGACAATATACACTTTGTTGTACCAGACATTCATCTGCACATTGTGAAAGAAGTAGTGCATCAGGCAGAGTTACACAAAGAAAATGTTATTGAACTCTATACAATGTAGAAGATAGATTGAATTCAACTCTACTGAAACAAAAGGTGGGAGGGATTTTAAGCACTTGGGTGAGCTAATGGAAAAATACTGGAGAAGTTAGTGGGGTGCATGGTCAATGGGGTATGTCTAGCACAATGGGTTATTTCTGAGTTTTCAATTGTTTATCTCTACTATTCATCTGTGTTGCTAATTGGCCTTATCAAAATTAGGTTCCTACCTCCTACAGAAGCTGGGAGATAGGGAGAGTATCCTCTTGATGATTATATCTCAAAGGAATGACTCCCAGGTCCTTAAGAAAGTCATCCCAGAGTTGTAAAACTGGCAAGAGAGTATGAGAAGATTTACTCCAAAGGTCAGAGAAAGAATTTACAATTGCAAGTTTTCTCAAGTAAATGCTGTAAAAAAATTTTTTTTAAATCAGGTACCTATACTTAGGAAATCAACATTCTAATGTTTAGTCAAACTGAAGGGAATGCAAAGGCCACCTTAGTTAGCATGTTAATGGGTTTATTTCATATTTGGATATCTAAGTAAAATTGCTGTTCACTGGTTATGCATACCTTCAAATTTGGTAGATATTGCTAATTATCAAAATATTTTACCGATTTTGAGTCCAATCAGTAGTGTATAAATGCTAAAATTTTCTACAATTGTTGCTAACTTTTTTTTTTTTTTTACTAATTATACAATTTTTATCATTATGCTGGCATTTCTTTTTATTTGATACACATTTTCTTGATTTCTAGTAATACTGTCATATTTGACATTTCTCTTCGTTAACTGACTTTTCAAATCCTTTTTATATCCAAATATTTTCCATTAGGTTGTCTTTTTCTTACTTCTTTGTAGAAATTCTTTAGATAATTTCAGTAACAATCCTTTGTTCAATTAAGGCGTTAAAAATATCTTGTCCAATCTCTGATTAGTCTTTCAATTTTGCTTGGTTAATTTTACACAGTAAAAAATGTATTGGTATACAGTGTAGTCAAGTTTATCAGTCATTTCCTCTACACCTTTTTTTCCAGAGGCATCCAAGTAATTTCTTTATATCTCAAAGTCATAAAGATCACTATTTAATAATTTCTTCTAAAAAATTTACAGTAAACCATTTGCATTGAAGATTATTTTTGTTCAGAATATTTATCGTGTATATGAGATTTTTTTCCCCCTCCTCACATGATATAAACAATTTTTATGAACTCTTTATTAATGGGTGCACTATTTCTTTATTATATATTCTAATGCTAACTCTTCAAACCTATGCTCTAAGATATGTGTGGATTGTTTTTTCCTAGATTCCCTGTATTTTTTGTTTGCTTTCGTTGTTTATCTCTGTATAATACAACTGTCTTTTATATATCAGGCTTATTTACAGCCCATTGGTACAGAGTAATGTCGAAATAAGCAAAACATTTACTCTTCTGGAGTTGACATTACTGTGGAGAAAGATAAGCAATAAAAAAAAAATGATTAAATAAAAATGTTGTGATTTAAGCTTCAGAGATAAATGAATCAAGGAAGAATTAAGAATTGAAAGGTTACTTTTTTTTCTTTAAATAATGGACAACACATTAATCACTGAGAGAATTATATTTAAGGAAGACAATGAAGGTGAGGAGTGAGCCATGTCTATATTTGAGGGTAAGACTAACAGAGAAATTGAAAATCAAAGAGACAAGACCTGAGGCGGGAACATGCCTCATATGTTTAAGAAACACCCAGGTGGACAGTACAGCTGGAGCAGATTGAGACACCATTTGGTAGACAATTTTAACAACTTTCACTTTTACTCTAACAGAAATAGGGAGCCAGTTCAAGGCTTTTGAGCAAAAGAATGATAATTACACTTCTGTTTTAGAAGGATTATTTTGGCCACTATGTCAACAGTAGAGAGGTAGGATACAAAAGGAGGAACAGGAAGAAAATTTAGGAAGCTATTGTAACAACCCAGGTATGAAGATGGTGCACTAATTGTCAAATAATATATACTTTAAAGGGGGTGATAAAGGTATTTTCTGGTGAATCATAAACTGGCTGGAATGAGATTGTAAAAGTAAAAATGACTAGAAGGTTTTTGGCCTGAGAATTAGAAGCATTTTCATTTTGCATCCGTTTCTTTGAAATACAAAATTATAAAACTTTATTAGATATAGATATAAATGTAAATGGGCTAACTGTATAGATATAATTGTAGTTTCATTGAAAAATACTGTCCTTTTTATTTTATTTTTGAAAATCATTTTGGCAGTTCTTAGATCTTTAATCTTGCAAAGGAATTTTCTTATTAGCTTGTTAAAGTCTGTGAAACTCCTGGTGATATTTTGACCATCATTCTTTTGAATATATTAACAAGTTTACTCTCTTAGAGAGTAAAACACTAATTACTTACCTAGTAATGCATCATTCATATGGCAAATTTTATGTCTATACTGCCAAAACAGAAGTCTCTAAACTGAGATTAGTTTCAGATAATTTCCATTTTCATTGGACTAACATTTCTAAAGATTTTTAATTAAATTTAAATTGGCATTCAAGTAAAATATATACAATGACATATTTAGCCAAGAAACTGGAAACTGTGACTTATGTTTTGTTAATCAAAACAGAAGAAAATAGCTTTTAGAATCTAACGTAAAAAAAGCATTCTTTACTAACCAAAGAATTTCCAATTAAAAGAATCAAAATTACATGAGAATAAGTCATTTAAACGCTTTGAAAAGGACCTCAAAAGTAGATATAATTTGATGCAATGGGCTTTATACTTAAATGTTCCCTTGTGGCCCACAGAAATAATTTCTACTTGACAAATGTAGTAATTAAGAAATATTTCACTTAATTGTTACAATTGGGATTGGGTTAGATTTTTAGATGATTTTAAATAGAGACCATAAATTGCTTGGGATAGTTACAAATTGATGTAACAAAAGAAAACCAATGACAATATTTTAGTCTATTTCAAATGGACTGAAATTTTTGAAAAATTATACATAATTTCAGGGTAGAAATAATTTTTAAAACTCCTAAATTGGCCATGGTTAATATTTACTTCTCTAATTGGATATCATTTTAATTAGTATATACATAATTTAAAGATACAGATCTTTATTGATCACTTAAAATTACTTTTAATAAAATACCTTGTTTTCAGTCCCAAGGGAGGAAAAAGTGAACATTTAGAAATAGTTATTGCCCCAAGAGAGTGTCTCCAATATGTCCCACTGACAAAAAGAAAAAATTGTATTTCCAAGTGTTTATTCCATTTACTAGTAAATAAAAACAAAACAAATGCCCAGAGATAATAAAAACTGTAATAATTTAAAAACTGTTACAATATGTTAAAAAGATTCATTAATCAATTCCCCATACCTGCTATAGAAAGAAATGAAGGTGATTCTATTGGTGAGTTTTCAGTCTCTTCCTTAAAATGTGTGCTTGTGTGTTTAATATATTATATATAGAAATAATTTGTGCAGTTGCAATACTATAGTTGATTTCCTAAAAAGCTATGCATGATATGGAAAAATATATCTCTTAATATCGATTTAGTGACAAGAGGGTAGGGAATCGGTTAGTAATTATATTTTAGTTGACCAAATCCAGTTGCCACACTTCATTTATTTTATTATCTCCATTGCTTTTGAGAGAGAGAGAGAGAGAGAAATGGAGAAGGGCATGAGGGTAGGTGAGGAACAAAGAAAGGAGAGAATAGAAAGGAGGAAGGGAAAGAAGGGGTTGGAGAGGAGAGAGAGAAAAAAATGAAGAAAGAATTTAACTTTTACTGGGAGCTTAATCTGAGCCAGGCCTAAATTTAAGTACTGTATATAAAATATTCAATTCTTGTGATTACACCATAAAGTAGGTAAAATAAGTTCAGTAATATAGGCACAAATATGGTATGTAGAAACTTAACAAGTGGAAGAGCCGGGGTTGTAACCAAGCAGGCCACTGACACAGACTTTCCTAAATGACTCCTCTAAAATCAAAACTACAATGAGGTACCACCTTACACCAATCAGAATAGCCACAAATAAAAAATGTACAAATCACAAATACTGGACAGGGTGTAGAGAAAAGGGAATCCTCCTACACTGTTGGTGGGAATGTAAATTGGTGCAGCCACTATGGAGAACAGTATGGAAGTTCCTCAAAATACTAAAAGTAGAGTTGTCATTTGATCCAGCAATCCCACTCCTGGACATACATCTGGACAAAACTATAATTCAAAAAGATGCATGCAACTCTGTGTTCATAGCAGCACTATTTACAATACCCAAGACGTGGAAACAATGTAAATGTCCCTCGACAGATGAAGGACAAAGAAGATGTGTTATGTATATACAATGGAATATTACTCAGCCATCAAAAAGAATGAAATAATGCCATTTGCAGCAACATGGATGGAACAAGTGATCATCATACTAAGTGAAGTAAGCCAGAAAGAGAAGACAAATACCATATCACTTATATGTGAAATCTAAAATATGACACAAATTAATTTATCTATGAAACAGAAACAGACTCACAGACATAGGGAACAGACTTGTGGTTGCCAAGGGGAAGGGGGGCAGGGGAGGGATGGTTGAGAGTTTGAGACTAGCAAATGCAAACTATTATATATAGACTGGATAAACAACAAGGTCCTATTGTATAGCACAGGGAACTATATTCAATATCCTGTAATAAACCATAATGGAAAATAAAAAATATAACTAAACTAAATGACACCTCTAGATGCCTTTAACCAAGGGTGGGCCATCTCCAGCTGATCATACTTTCCAAAATTCCCTACTTCCTTACACCCTCACATAAGCATGCATTTAATTTATTTTTACCTTAAATACATTGAAGACAGAATTTGTGAAACAGGAAAGGATTTCAGATTTAACATATATAAATTAATTTTTTCTACAGGCCAGACTCTGAAACAAGTTTTATCTTGGATTGGGGAAGACTTAATCTCCTTGTCCATCACCCTTAGTCCTGAAAGCTACCCTAAATTAACTTTCAGTCCAAGCAAATGTGGTGTGCTTGCTTTCTAATCATAGCTTCAAAACACTTATCATAAGGAGACTGTGGCTTCTGAACCCCTCCTTCCTACATGGAGATTACATAAATGCTACTGTTTCAGGTATTCAGTAACAAAGATGTTTTTAGTACCTGTAGGTATATCAAACTGACACATGGCAAATAAAACTTGATTACATCCAACTTTTTTTTTTTTTTCCGGTGTGCGGGCCTCTCACGGTCGTGGCTTCTCCCATTGCGGAGCACACGCGCAGGCTAAGCAGCCATGGCTCTCGGGCCCAGCCGCTCTGCGGCACGTGGGACCCTCCCGGACTGGGGCACGAACCCGCGTCCCCCGCATCGGCAGGCGGACTCTCAACCACTGTGCCACCAGGGAAGCCCTACATCCAACATTTTTTTCAAGAAAAAGTCTTGATTTCCCTAACACTAACTGTAGTATTAGAGACATGGGACTATTTAAATTTCTGATCACTTTAATACATATTCTAATGATAAAGCACAACATAATTCAATACCACCACTTCCTTTTTATTATCTTTTTAAATTATCAAGATGGCTACTTTTTGGAAAAAGGTTGGAAAGGAGTTAGAAAAACAGCATACCAATTTCTTATGTGTTTATCCTGAGGACCAAGATTGAAATAAAATATGCTTCAGATTTGATTATCTGTGAATGTAAGATAACACAAATTGTCCAATCAGACATACACAATTCAGATTAACGTACCCAGTGTCAAACTTCACTAATAAATTTAATGAGATAGGTCATTCTGAGTCCCAGGAAAAGCAGAAAATATCTATCTTAGAACTTTTCTGTCCACATAAGAATATTCTCTAGCCCATATTTTTGTTATGGCTCTCTCTAAATGTTGCGAACAGAGCATTACTTACAGAGAATGAAGCAATCTTGGAGATGCTACATCTCCATTTTATACTCTGATAATTATATAATGTGACATTTTGTAGGGATGTATAGCACACAAATCTATACAATCCATGTTTATTTATCATAGTCAATCCTGTACATATCCTATACATAACAGATTCAACCTGCTAAAAACATTCTATACCTAAGTACTTCTCCTATAGTAATTACCAGAGTATGTCTGCCTGTAGGTCGGTTATTATATTTAGTAATAATCATCCTCCCTCCCTCCCTTCTTCCCATCCTTCCTTTCTTCCCTCCTTCCTTCCCACCCTTCCTTCTTTCCCACCCTTCCTTCCTTCCTTCCTTTTTTTCCTTTCATACTTTTATCAGTGAACCCACACTGGAAAAGTAGGAATAGGATTTTATTTATTTATTTATTTAACCTCTTTATTGGAGTATAATTATTTTACAGTCGTGTCAGTTTGTGCTGTATCACAAAGTGAATCAGCTATACATGTACATATATCCCCCATCCCTTCCTTCTTGCATCTCCCTCCCACCATCCCTATCCCACACCTATAGGTGGTCACAAAATACCAAGCTGATCTCCCTATGCTATGCAGCTGCTTCCAACTAGCTATCTATTTTACATTTGATAGTGTATATATGTCCATGCCACTCTCTCCCTTCATCCCAGTTTACCCTTGCCCCCTCCCCGAGTCCTCAAGCCCATTCCCTACATCTGTGTCTTTATTCCTGTCCTGCCCCTAGGTTCTTCAGAACCTTTTTTTTTTTTTAGATTCCATATATATGTGTTAGCATATGGTATTTGTTTTTCTCTTTCTGACTTACTTCACTCTGTATGATAGACTCTAGGTCCATCCACCTCACTACAAATAACTCAATTTCATTTCTTTTTATGACTAATATTCCATTGTATGTATGTGTCACATCTTCTTTATCCATTCATCTGTCGATGGACATTTAGGTTGCTTCCATGTCCTGGCTATTGTAAATAGTGCTGCAATGAACACTGTGGAACATGACTCATTTTGAATTATGGTTTTCTCTAGGCATGTGCCCAGCTATGGGATTGCTGGGTCGTATGGTAATTCTATTTTTAGTTTTTTAAAGAACCTCCATATGGTTCTCCATAGTGGCTCTATCAATTTACATTCCCACCAACAGTACAAGAGTGTTCCCTTTTCTCCACACACTCTCCAGCACTTATTGTTTGTAGACTTTTTGATGATGGCCATTCTGCAGGTGTGAGGTGATACCTCATTGTAGTTTTGATTTGCATTTCTCTAATGATTAGTGATGTTGAGCATCCTTTCATGTGTTTGTTGGCAATCTGTATACCTTCTTTGGAGAAATGCCTATTTAGGTCTTCTGCCCATTTTTGGATTGGGCTGTTTGTTTTTTTGATATTGAGCTGCTTGTATAATTTGGAGATTAATCCTTTGTCAGTTGCTTCATTTGCAAATATTTTCTCCCGTTCTGAGGGTTGTCTTTATGTCTTGTTTATGGTTTCCTTTTCTGTGCAAACCTCTTAGGTTTCATTAGGTCCCATTTGTTTATTTTTGTTTTTATTTCCCTTTCTCTAGGACATGGCTCAAAAAGGATCTTGCTGTGATTTACGTCATAGAGTATTCTGCCTGTGTTTTCCCATAAGAGTTTTATAGAGTCTGGCCTTATATTTAAGTCTTTAATCCATTTTGAGTTTATTTTTGTGTATGGTGTTAGGGAGTGTTCTAATTTCATTCTTTTACATGTAGTTGCCCAGTTTTCACAGCACCACTTATTAAAGAGGCTGTCCTTCTCGATTGTATATTCTTGCCTCCCTTATCAAAGATATGGTGACCATATGTGCATGGGTTTATCTCTGGGATTTCTATCCTGTTCCCTTGGTCTGTATTTCTGTTTTTGTGCCAGTACCATACTGTCTTGATGACTGTAGCTTTGTACTATAGATAAACGCACGCATATATGGGCACCTAATTTATGACAAAAGAGGCAAGAACATACAATGGAGAAAGGACAGCCTCTTCAATTAGTGGTGCTGGGAAAACTGGACAGCTACATGTAAAAGAATGAAATTACAACACTTCCTAACACCATACACAAAAATAAACTCAAAACGGATTAAAGACCTAAATGTAAGGCCAGACACTATAGAAGTTTTAGAGGAAAATAAAGAACACTCTATGACATAAATCACAGCAAGATCCTTTTTGACCCACTTCCTAGAGTAGTGGAAATAAAAACAAAAATAAACAACTGGGAACGACGGGGGGAAGTGGGGCGTGGGGTGTGGGGGGGGTTGGATGAATTGGGAGATTGGGATTGACATATATACACTAATAAGTATAAAATAGATAACTTATAAGAACCTGCTGTATAGCACCAAGAACTCCACTTTGCTGTACAGTAGAAACTAACACAACATTGTAAAACAACTATACCCTAATAAAAAAAAATGGGACCTAATTAAACATAAAAGCTTTTGCACAGCAAAAGAAACCATAAACAAGATGAAAAGACAACTCTTAGAATGGGAGAAAATATTTGCAAATGAAGCAACTGACAAGGGATTAATTTCCAAAATGCACAAGCAGCTCATGCAGCTCAATATCAAAAGAAATCAAACAACCCAATGCAAAAATGGGCAGAAGACCTAAGTAGACATTTCACCAAAGACATACAGATTGCCAACAAACACGTGAAATGCAAATCAAAACCACAATGAGGTGTCACCTCACACCGGTCAGAATTGCCATCGTCAAAAAATCTACAAACAATAAATGCTGGAGAGGCTGTGGAGCAAAGAGAAGCTGCCTGCGCTGTTGGTGGGAATGTAAGTTGATACAGCCACTACGGAGAACAGTATGGAGTTTCCTTAAAAACTAAAAATGGAACTACCATATGATCCAGCAATCTCACTACTGGGCATATACCGTAAGAAAACCGTAACTCAGAAAGATACATGTACCACAGTAGTCACTGCAGCACTATTTACAATAGCCAGGTCATGGATATGTTTGACACTATCTTTCAAATGATTTTCTAAGACATATGGAGAGTATTTTCATTAGATTATAGAACATGTACCAATACACTTCTCAGAGAGTAAACTTGTGTTATGATATCAGTCTTAAATTTAAAAATCTGTACCCAAGACAGCTTAGGGTAATAGAAAGATTGATGATCCTGGGTATAAGGGGTTATGCCTATTCTTCTAGTAATTTACTTTGTGACATGAGGCAAATTACTTTCATATTCTACACCTTGGGTTTCCAAATGAATGCATGTATCATGAATAAATGCTTGTGTCCTATGCATCATTCTTTTGGGGAAACTACCACATTCCAATGATCAGTTACTATAGCTTTGATGAGACTGAAACCCATCCTGCACTGTAGGGGGCGCTGAAGGTAACCCAGATCTGGCCAGTCTGAACTCCATTTCCATAGCAAGTCACATTTTCAGTGATTGATTACGACCCAGATGGGCCAACAGATTTAATCCTAAGACTTTTGCTGACACTTGGAGAAGACAAATCCTCTTCCTGCTGAGGTTTTGAAGGGGGTAGAATTTTAGCTTAGGTCTGGTGGACATATTTGTCATAATCTAGAAGAGGCTGGGTGAGAATAAAGCCATCAGAGAGGAAAACACGGTAGAAACAATTTACAAATAATAATAAGTGTACCATACTCTTTATTATAAATTACTTTAGATAATTGATTTTTCCCTAACATATTCATTGATTTTTTTCTAACTTTTGTACTGTAGCCAACCTATAGTTGCAATTAAAAAAACAAATGTAGTTCTGTCTTGAATATTTACTGTTTTCACCTATAATCATGTATAAATCCCAAGTGATAAAAGAAAGACATCTGCCAAATCTTTGCTCATTCATCACAGTTGGAAATGACTTCTTCACTGAATTACATTTGAATGCTGGAAGACTATTTGCTCAAGTTTTTTTTTTTTTTTGCTAATTACAATGTAATGGCTAAAAATATCATGCACGTTTAAGTTTAATTTGCACTATCAAAATTTCCCCCATTATTCTAAACAGTCAGCAAAACAATGAATCAAGCCCTGATTTGTAGCATTTGCAATTTTTGTTTTATAAATTGGTAAATTTCTACTATGGCCTATTTCAGCCTACCAACATAACTAAGCATTTGACACAGTGAAAAGATCTGTATTTTCACCATACATATACAATAGATTTAAATCTCAAGAGTATAGTTTACATTAAACTTAGTAAAATAATTGGGAAATTATGAATTTCAATTATGTATTACCTTTGTTTTTAATATAACATATTTAAGTCTAAGTTAATATAATTTAATTTTTAATAATGGCTGTATTTAACAACTTTAACAATTTTTTTTCACAGACATCCTGAAAATTTAACAATTACCACATTAGGATCTCTGTCTTCTTTGAGTCACAGTTTCTGGACTTTAAAATGGATAGTTTTGAGTATCAAATGAGATAATTCCTATAGAATGAAAAAGAAAATTGAATATCTTCATGAGGTTACTGGTACTAAATAGGGTTTTCCTTTCCATCAGAATTACAATCTCACTTAACATTTCCTTACATATGAAATATAATTGATAAAAGAATCCTCTTTTTAGGATTATTTTAGGAAGTAAATGAGACATAAAGTTCTTAGCACAGTTTATGGGCATAAAAATCGAGTAATACTATCTATTGTTATTGGTTTAATTATTAAAACATTACTTTAGGTCTTACAGTTAAGGACATTCACTCCTGGGGTAGCATCTTCCCTTCATTTTCCTCATATATAGGGTGTGAAATAAAATTTTTGTCCCCTCAGCTTGTCTGGGCAAAATTATGTCCTTTGGATGGACTCACTCACAGGGCTTCTGTGATATGCTGTTGCCTGGCTGAAACTTAATTCAGCCTTGAAACTCCAACCAGCTTCTTCTAATTTTTAGCTCTCTGGACATTCAAACACAGGTAATCCTCAGTACCTCAAAAATGCTTTCTGTCACATATTGTCTGTTGCCTAGTTATGAACCCACAGTAATATCCTTGGGAGATTCCGTTAGTGAATTGGGGAGTTTGTGTGTCATAAAACAGCTCTACTACTGCAAACCAAAAAAAATAAACATGTAAATAATTTGAATATTTTAAAATGCAAATCATCATTATCACTCTGCTTTGGAGCATTGTGTTTGGTAAGATTGGAGTTAGGTTGGTCCATTCAGCATGAAGAGTTATTCAGACAGGAAGCCTGCTCTTAAATTATGCCAATCACTGGCTGAAATTATTCAGGAGCGTTTTCATTGAATATCTTCTTTCTCCAAATTCCAGTTAAAGCTGGATTTTAAATACAAGTGGTCACAAAATATTCATCCTAAGAACAGTGATTGTGATTCTTTATTAAACCAGCCTACCTACAGTTTTTAACATGCACTGCGGTGTTAAGTCATTACATGCCTTTTCATTAGCTCAAATCTATATTGAAGTTTATAGTCTTAGATGCCCTAATAGTACATCTCTCACTTTTTAAGACTTCACACTGATAGTTTTAGGCTACTCTTTGTTGAATTACAGTGATAAGAGACCCTCCTTCTGACATCATCTTGATTCACTGAATAACACAGTTCATTAGTTCCAAGGTCCCTTTCTCAATCTTCAATTCACTTTTCTAGCAGAATTAAAGCATATTTTAAATAAATTTTCCTCCTCAAACTGAAGCTTTACTACATACAGAATATGTTGGAACAACAGTCAACCTAAGCAGGTAAGAAGCCTTAGTTTACAAGGATTATAAATTTTGGAATAATCACGCCTGCATAATTCTGCTAATTGCAAGGGCCATGACTGACAGTCATTTTCTTTAATCAGTTTTTTATTAGTTTATCAGCATTTCTAGTTTTATTTATTTAAAAATATATATAAATATATATATGCATCAGCATCATAAAATATACAAAGTAAAATAATAAAAATATAAACTAAATGAAATTAAAAATACCTGGCACATAAGAATTACATAGTAAATATAATTTCCTTTGCTGGTTGGAATAAAATAAGTATGAGATAATCATTAAATACATATTCAGTAAATGAGTTATCTACTACTTGACAAACACTGAGCTAGACACAGCATATAATGGTAAATGATGGAGTGGGTCATGATCTCTGTCACCATGCAGTTAACTTATACAAAGGTGGCTAATAAATCATAATTATAAACTGTTAATATAATGCATTTCATCATATACTCTGTAGGATTCTAAGAGATATGCTTAAGTTTCTGTTTGGAAAAATGATGAGAGAGAAAGCTAGAGTTTAACAAAATCCAGGAAATATAGATGAAAGGCACAGCAGTGAAATAGATATTTTCTTTTGAAAGCCTCAGCAAATAAAGTTGAGGCAAAGAAATCCTAAACCTTTGAAGTGAATCTTGGTGTAATGGGGGACAAAGCTGACATCTGTGCAAAACAGAGCTAATGTTGGCAGGTCAGAATACGATGAAATGTACTGATGAACTCTAGCATGAAATTACTGTGGAGAGAGCAAAGGCTATGTTTCCCTGCATGTTACAGAAAGTAATGAAATTTCTAACTGCTTTTATAGATAGAAAAACACATATATCTAGACTTGGGCATTTTGGAGGATTAGATTATTCTTCAGCATATTTACTCTCCCTCCCCTCCTCTATGGAAAGATTTTTTTACCAGTTGGGTTGGTCACGTATCTTGCTGTAGACAATGGCATATTAGCAGACGTGAGATGAGCAGAGGCTTAAAATGTGCTTGTGGGGTGGAACTTATCTTTTGTAACTCTCCTATATCCATGAAAAAGTAAATATTCTTCCCGGTAGCCATTCCCCCTTCAATCTGGGCCCAGAATAAATTCATCCTGAGCATATCTGAATGAAATTTACAGCTAAATATGCAGCTAGAGACAGAGCCACTCAGGCAAGCCCCACCTGTGTCAGCTAACACCTTAGTAGACGTACAACTGTGAAAACTAGAATAAATTGTTGCTTTAAAGTCAGGGAGTTTGTGTGGTTGTTATACAGTATTATACCTAATAAATATAGAAATTAGTAACAAAAAGGGAATGTTACTTTAACACAAACCTAAACTATGTGACAGTGGGCTTTGAAGTCAGGTGGTAAAGAGACAGAAGACTGTTAACCAAACCATCCTCTCTTAATGATTATATAAAGAGGTGGAGGCAGTGTAAGAATTTATTATCCAACTGTGTGGAGAAAGCTCTGAAAGGTTATCTACGAGAGGGAATTGACAATGTCAGGTATTATTATATTTACCACAGGGATGGTATTAAAATATTTAACAAGTAGAAAAGAACTGGTACCATCAACTTAAATGTATACGACAAATAAAAATGGATTTTGGTCATAAACAACTGGTATGGCTGTAATGGTGCGAACCAGGTTAACGCATACTTTAATTCCAAATTATTTAACACTCCACAGAATGAAAAGATTTCTCTATGTTGATCAGAAAAAAAGAGTAGAATAACAAGTAATTTTTTGTAAAAAAAATAGGAAATAAGAATATTCTAATTCTTCGATAACTTTATTTACAATAATTACTCTTTTCTCCCACCCTGATTCTTATATTGATAACTCTTGTTTTCCAGTTATTTTCTATGCTGAAAAACTAGGTTTGAGTCTCAGCCACCAACTAGGTCATGCTAAAATATAAAATATAAACCCAGAGGCAATATTCCGCAGCATTTTTCAATTATTTTTTTAGCAGCTCTGTAAAGGTCTATTCTATTCACCTGCTGTATGTTGCACATAAGAAAATGAAAAGGCAATTTGAACATTAGCCTGTAATATTCTCTCCACTCTGAAAGAATTGCCTATTCCCTGCATAATAAAATTCCTGTTTAGGCACATTGTACTGGTTATTCTCCATTTGCTCCACCAGATCCCATTTCTATTCTTTTCTGCCTTGTTCTGTGCCAAGGAGTCTGACCTCTAGATTGTATGTTCACATTGATTTTTAGTTAAATTGAGTTATTGGGAGTAACAGGTAGTTGATGATAGGAAGAGAGGAGAGAGATATTGGGGGTCTTTATTTTCCACAGCTAACTCTGCTCACACACTCTCTGTGGGATACTTACACTCTGATCTAGATATCACATTCTGATATATACGATGCCCCAGTTCATTTACCAGAGGAATCATAATGTTGACAGTCTTGCATGCAGCCCAGAACAAGAGAAAGTTTTGTAGTAGACACAAACAACAGTGCTACCTGTCCAGCTATATAGACGTTAGAATCCAGTGATAGCTGAGGTATCCCTGGCAGTTAGGAAAGGTATATGAAGCCTCTGGAATGTTCGAATAGGAGAATCAGAGTGGACTTGTCTAGGATTTTGAAGTAATGCCAACACTGTCTTTCTGTGTCAAATAGTCTCCCCATTTGAAAAATGGATCTAGGGTTGCTTCTGAGTCCTTTAAAGACTTATCAATGACCATGGGACACAAAATGACTGTGGAAACTGAGATGGATTTCACAAAGTTTGAGTTGCCTGATTTAGCAAATGATAAAATGGGATGCATACAGTTGCAGTCTATTATGAAACAGAAATAAAATAAATAAAACAAGGATTAAGTTTGTCTTGAAGATTTAAGGAAATTGAATGAAAAGCAGGCTTAGACTCTCATGATACCTATTCCTACTACTTTGTTATCTCCCCCTCAATACAACCCAGTGGCTTCACAGGAAATTCCCTATGAGCAATTGATTAAAGAAGTAAAAGTTTGGCCTGGTTTGCAGATGAGTATACACCATCTGTTGGCACCCAACTGGGAAAAGATGGCCCTACCTTACAGCCTCTCTTAGGGATTTTCTGAAAGACAATGGTGAAGAAAAATTCTCCCAGTTAGCAAAACTACAGGCAATACATCTGTTATCTCCTCCAATATTAAAGATGGCCAGAAGTACAGATTAACACTAATTGAGGCACACTGTCTCATGGGTTGGCTAGATGGTTAAGAAGTTGAAAGAAAATTAAAATGTCTTGGAATGAAGTGTGAGGTGAAATCTCTTATAATGATCACAAATGTGAAGATATCTGTATCCAACACAAATATTCACTAACTGCCTTCCACTGGTCTCCTCATAATCAAAGGGAAAAGACAACCCATTCTTTCGAAGTTGTTCTGTGTCTTTCCCAGAATCCTGGGTTTGCCCAGTGATTCCCTGTACAAAATGGTTGTGGTGGCAGGAATGGTGTATATTAAGGCACATAACATTTTTAGTTCACCAAGACTGCCTTGCTCTTACCACTTCTGAGTGCCCAAAATGCTAATATCAGAGGTCAGTGCTGAGCTACTCTTATGGCTCCATTACTCCAGGAGATTGGCCCACCACCAAGATGTAGGTTGATTACATTAGACATGAGAAGGAAAAGGACAGCAAAGTTGTCCCAAAGAAAGAAATAGATAGTTATTTTAATTTTGTTCTTGCCTACACAAAAGCATGTCTACCAGCAATACAATTTCCGGACTTATAAAATGTGTATTCATACACGATGTTCCATAAAATATTGCCTTTATTTAGGAATTCACTGTACAGTGAAATAAGTGTGGTGATAGGCTCACACACAGAACCGACAGATCTTACCACACGCCACATCACTTTGAAAAGCTGACAATAAAATGGCAAAACAGTGTATAGCATTAATTTTAGTAAGGAAATGGGAAAAATCCTAGAATTTTAGGTGGTATCCTAGAGGATGTGATCTATATCTTAAATTAGCAGCCAATATTTGGTGTCCTTTTCCCCATAAATGGGTCTAGAATAAATGGGTCTAGAAACCGAAAGGTGGAGGTGAATGTGGCCTATTTTAGTATTTTACCTTATAGCGTACTTCTAGAAAAGTTGTGTTTCCTAAACCTATTACTTTGCAATCAGTGGATATGGAGGTTTACTCACCAAGGCAGGAACATTTTTAGTAAGAACCTGGGCATGGTTGTACTAAAATCTAAGGTACAATTTCCTACGGGGTGGTTTTTTTCTCATGTCTGTAAGCTCTCTCCAGGCTTCATTAACAGCCAGTTACCTCTTCTTTCCTCATGTCTCTCTTTGTCTACATGTGGTAACAACTTCTTGATGTTCCTAGACTCTGGGGACTTCATATTGCTTGTTAGATACCTTAGTTACTGTAAATAACTTCATTAAATCCTTTTCAGTTAAAATCTTTGAGTGTGCCATCTGTTTCCTGCCAGGAATATGACTGCTACATTTACCCATAAAATTCCCCTGAACATTCTCTTCCTTTCTTCCATTTCTTTTCCCCTTAGCCTCTGTTTAATCTACACCTACATTAAAAATTACCAGAATGAAGTGATTTTAATCTTTGCTATAGATGAAATTTTATTTAACCATTTTCAATTACATGACATTTTAATCAGGCATTGAAATCATACTCTGAAAATGACAATGAGCCAGGGATTCATATTACATCTGTAAAAGTTACATTACTTCTTGTATGAAAGTTTTGGTACGAAAAATGTGCCTATCCCTTTAAATTAAAAAGAAAAAATAAATTCACTTACAAGGGGCATGATAGAAATAGAAAATTATACAGATATATATGCAGATATAGATAGACCCAGGGATCAAGTGGTCAGCTAGTCAGAAATGATGAACTTTGTATGAGAAGGAATAATGGCTTCCCCAATCATTGCATTAACTATAATACTTTTCCAGATCAGAGAAACTAGGTAACCTCACTTCTGGCAAGACAACAAGGTTCTCTCATTCTTATAGGCTTTGGATTGGGTTCAACATGAAAGAATGAAACAACTGTGCTGTGAATGGCCTGAAGTCAACTACATCATTGCCTCTCTGACCAGAATTGAACTTCAGTGTCTTAGTGAATTCCCAGAGATCTGGCCTTGTGTAACTTGAGAGGTGTCTTCAGATAATAATAGCTTTGAGCAGAACACACTAATAGACTCCAGTGGACAGCCCAGGGGGATGCACTTGGTGAAAACATATATATAGCTTGAAGGAAATGGGAGAGATTGGAGGGAAAGTTACCTGCAGGAGGCTTGCATTAGCTACAGACTGATTTTGATGAGGAAGTTGATTGAAAAAACAAAAACATGCAAAGTGTGTCTTTATAGTCTAAAAGTGTACCTTATCTATCAAGCAATTATGTTGATTTTTAAAAAGAGCTTCAGATTCATGCTATCAATTTGCTAACAGTTAAAGGTGGAACAAAGAGTAACATTACCTCTAAAGTTGCCACAGCTATCTTTGACAGCAGACTTGAATTGTTGCTTTACAGTGGGTGCTGTAAGGGTGTTTGGAACCTAGCACCAAAACAGCACCCAGGGAGGTTATTCAAGAAACATATTCAAAGGCTTCCCTGGTGGCGCAGTGGTTGAGAGTCCACCTGCTGATGTAGGGGATACGCGTTAGTGCCCTGGTCTGGGAAGATTCCACGTGCCGCAGAGCCGCTGGGCCCGTGAGCCATGGCCGCTGGGCCTGCGCGTCCGGAGCCTGTGCTCCGCTACGGGAGAGGCCACAACAGTGAGAGGCCCACATACCGCAAAAAAAAAAAAAAAAGAAACATATTTAAGGTATGGAGGCTAATATCACATCTATCATACATCGATATCAAAACACTATCAATCATGGCAGGATCTTTCTGTGAAGCTCCAGAAAATTCCCTAGGACTTTGGAAGTGCTTCATTGACTGTGTTCTCATTCAATACTGTATAAATTAATTGAGGGGGTAAAAAGTCAGTTTACCCTTACTTCCCTAGAGTCCTCTTTCCAACCCTCCACCCATGCTATCACAATCATATTCTAAATAATAGACCAGTTGTCCCATCACTGCTTATAGAGTGAAGTTGGCTAATAGACGTAAAGGAGGTCACCCTTGGTTGTAAAATTCAATCACTTCGCTTTACTTTCTAATGTAAAATATTTCTCACCTCTTTGTGAACTAACCTATGACTTTTGAAGCAGAAGATATACCTCAAGACAGAGAAGTAGTCATTCTAGATATATTACACATAGAGAAAACTTTTTTTTTTTGTGGTACGCGGGCCTCTCACTGCTGTGGCCTCTCCCGTTGTGGAGCACAGGCTCCGGACGCTCAGGCTCAGCGGCCATGGCTCACGGACCCAGCCGCTCCGCTGCATGTGGGATCTTTCCGGACCGGGGCACGAACCCATGTCTCCTGCATCGGCAGGCAGACTCTCAACCACTGCGCCACCAGGGAAGCCCCAAAACATTTTTTTTTTAATCTTTTAGGACATGAGAAAAACTGAGCTTGTCATCTTGTTTATTACTAGGTCCAACAGATTTTCCTGCTTGTGTGCTTCTTTCAATTGTGTTTTCTTCAAAGAATACTGTCACCTCATAGGATTTTGAAAACCATTTATGGAAGAGGAAAAAGATACTGGGGAAAATATCCTCAAATAAATATGACTTTCCAAAGCAGAACTTCTTAAAAATTTATCTTTACTAAGTTACTTTTATCAAACATTCTAACTGTATAATATCAAGTAATATAATATCTGTACACTGTCAAGTAGTGTATAAAAAAGGTAGTCACAGATATAATTACGTTTTAAAATACTTTTTGTATAAACATTTTAAAACTGTGAATTATAAAGCAGACCGATATGAAAAGTGCACATTTAATTTACCATCCCTGTCCAAAGCTAATATCAGTTCTTAATTTCATTTCTACTCTATGCACCACTTTAACCTAGGTGCAGGACAGCTCCATATCCAGTCTGGAGCCTTCTTGCATTAGCCGAATCAGCTCCAAGAATTACAGCCCCAAAGCAAAGAGAAATACCACAGATATCCATTTATGCTATAAAGTGTACTTTAATTCATCTTTAAACTTTTCCACAACACTGCATGGTCATGGCTCTCGTCTTGCAGTTTACACATATTTTCTATGCATTAATCATTTTAAAACACTACATATTAATATGCTAACTATATTTGATGTCTGTATAAGGGTCATATGTGTCTACTGTTTAGTGTATATTAGTATGTAATGTTTAATATACTATTGTGTATCTAACGTATGTCATAATAAAGATCTAGCCAATATGTATGGCTGATTCACTTTGTTATAAAGCAGAAACGGACACACCACTGTAGAGCAATTATACTCCAATAAAGATGTTAAAAAAAAAAAGACATAGCCAAACAAATTTTACACAGATTTGATAAGTATTCCCAGTAATATGACCTCACAGTTGCTTCCTTGTAGACAAGCTTTTAATGAAATTTAAAGTGTAATATGTGATTACAATGTGGAAATCATAAACAGACATGCATAGGATAGATGTCCTTCAGTTAAATGAATGGATACCTGTGGTTAGAATTAAAATTTCCAGTGAAAACTTTTAAAGTGATTTAAATATTGTGCCTCAAACATTCATGAACTAAAAGAGATGTTTTAGGGAACTGCAGTAAATGATTCAAAGGTAATATGGTATAACCATGACCTTGACAAGGTAGATGGCTGTAAAGACTTAGGAGAAAAAAAATTGTATATATAAACATACACACATACACACACACACACATATATATATATATATGCAGAAAACAAATCGAAGGCAAGATATATAACTGTTCACATATAATGTAGAATTTTAAATATACATGTATGAATAATCAAGAATAAGTTATCGTAAGTTTCAAATAAGTGATTGGTGTTATGGATCTTTGTTCTTCCACTAATTGGATAGATTTGTATGTGAATTTACCTTTTTCCTTAACCTGAGTCTAATCAAATGACATCATACCTCTTGTTGCCATTCTTAAGGGAACAAAAGCATAGAATATGAACATTAGAGGAATCGGTATTAAATGTCCTCCTCTCCCAGATGTCTTCCTTCCCAGAAACTTCCAAAGGCATACTATAATTGTAAGGCCCTCTGGCACTTGTGTCAGGATGGCTGATGTTTTTGATTTTATGGAGTTGCATCCCTGGGGGACTAGGACTGTCACGTAGTTTTAGTAACGTTGTATAGTTCTTAAAGTATGTTCTATACTTTTCAAAATTCTGTTCAGAAAATATTTTTTTAATTATTTAATGTATAGAAATATAGGTTGTATTTGATAGTGAAATCATGTGCTCTATAGTGTTTGCATGTGGACTTTGTTGCTAGATAACCTAGTTCAAGTTCTGGCTCCACCTTTAAGATTTGCTGGTTCTGGAACAGATTTTTTGGTTATATTTTGTTTTAACTAGTTCTGTTCCTGAACTTTATTATCTATAACATTAGGAATAATAACTATGTCTATCTTACAGGGTAACCACCGTGATTACCAGTGATAATATATGTAAAGTGCCTGGAGCAATAACTGGCACATAGCAATTAATCAATAAATGCTTGCTCTTCACAGGTACACAAATCCAAAACTGTCAAAAGTTGAGTATACTACTTGCTCATGTTATAAAACTATTTCATTATGAAATGTATTCATCAAAACAAAACTGGTTGTCCAAAATTCAAGGTGCCATGCGTACATGGGATAAATAAAAGAAATGAACCTACCAGTATATTTACAATATTTTACATGTGTAAAGGATGTAGAATGAGGGCTGCATGATATGGTACAGGCTACAGAAGCAATTGGTTAGATGTAAGCTGAATGTCGTAAACGTTAGGAAGTTGAAGAGGAGGGAAATAGACATTTGAAGTAAGAGGACAAACATATACTAAAGCATGACGTTTCATTCATTCACTTATTCAAAACATATTTATTGATGACCTGCAGTATAACAGGTACCATCCTAGGCATTGAAATATAACAGTGACCTGAAGAAAGTTCTACCCTTATAGAACTTATATTCTACAGAAAAGACACAGACAAATCAAAAACATACATTTAAATGTATGTCAGGTGTTTATAATTCCTACAGAGGAACGTAAAGCAAGATACGCACATACAGAGTGTGAGGTGGTGGGTTATCTCTTTGTACGGGGTGGTTAGGGATGGCCTCACTGATACGTAGCATTTGAGTAGAAGACAGAATGAAGTGAGGGAGGAAATAACAGTATATCTTGGGAAAGAATATTAAAAGCAGATAAAAAAGATATTTTCAAAATCTTGAAGTAAAGAATACTTTACCCTGATTGAGGAGCATCAAGGAACAGAGTTGTTGTAGTAGGCTGGGCCAAAGAAGAGTATTAGAAAAGGTCAGAAAAACAGTGGTAAGCGAGATCATACAGGGCTATGCTGGCTATTAAAAAGAAATTTGGAGTGAGTCGGAAAGCCACTGAGATACTTTCAGGAGAATAGTTAAACTATAGGATATTGTTTGTTGACTCTTGGTATCCATTTTTAAAAATTTATTTATTATTTATTTATTTAATTTTTTTGGCTGTGTTGGGTCTTTGTTGCTGCACGCGGGCTTTCTCTAGTTGCAGTGAGCAAGGGCTGCTCTTCGTTGCTGTGCACGGGCTTCTCACGCGGTGGCTTCCCTTGTTGCGGAGCACGGGTTCTAGGCGTGCGGGCTTCAATAGTTGTGGCACACAGGCTCAGTAGTTGTGGCTCGAGAGCTCTAGAGTGCAGGCTCAGTAGTTGTGGCACACGGGCTTAGTTGCTCCGCGGCATGTGGGATCTTCCGGGACCAGAGCTTGCACCCATGTCCCCTGCATTGGCAGGCAGATTCTTAACCACTGCACCACTAGGGTAGTCCCTCTTGGTGTCCATTTTCACCTCTATTAGTTTTCTGTATCATATGGATTGAAAAGCTAAAAACTACATTTTCCAGACTCCCTTGTACTTAGGGATCTGGGTTTGGGTTTCACACATGAGACAGATTCTCATCAGATTTGGAAAGCAAAAAGAGGCAGTGACCATCTTCCTACAAATTCTTTCTATTTCTGATGATTGAGAATATTGTGGTTTTCCTAATAGCTACACTATTTTATAGTGGAAAAAATTGGAGGAAATAAACCTTCACAGATAAAGATCTGTGATTGCGTTTTCTGACCAGTTTGAGTACTGTGATGATCATATTAGTAGGGCATGGGCTAAAGATGGTTGATGTTATAAAGTGGCAAAAGAGTTAGTTGAATAATCTGCTTATGATCACTTGGAATAAAGGTAATACAAAAAGCAAGGTACCAATGGCATATTTATGATGATAACATGCAGCAAATTTGTATCAGAATTGGATCATAATCTCGGGGGTTTTAATTCTCTGACAAAGACATGGCCAGAAGGTCAAAAAGCTTCTATAACTAGAAGGAAAATCTTTTAAAAAATACATTATCTATAACCACTTGGCTGATACAGTCTAAAATCAGTTAAAAATTACAGTCTCCTCCTGTAGTTTGCTCTAATATAATGTTAATAATAGCCTTGCCACGACTCTTATATGATAGTTAGAGATTTATAGGGACTGTGTGCATTTATAAAAAAGGAAATAGGATGATTTGGGTGAACTCTACATATTATGAATCTTTCAATCGACCGAGGTTTTCTTCTCAGCAGAGTGTCATTCTCTTTTGTGCGGTGTGTCAACACTAGCTTGATGACAAAGTTATCTCACCTGGAGGAGTTACTCAGCTAGAGGAAGGTGGTACTCCTCATTTACCAGATTATTACCCTTCATTGCTCTAGATTATAACTGGAGTCAGATCCCAGCATCATTCATGGGTAAGATTACAAAGACTGATCCAGGAGTAGACAGATTATTTATAAAAATATTTACAAGACTATTAATAATAAGTTTATGAACAATAACTCCAGTGATATTTCTCTGGGTGGACGCTAAGAAAGTCATATTAGGAAAGAAGAAATATATCAGCCCATATTTATTGATGTGTGTGAACATACTGAAGATTCTCTGTCCAATGCATTAGCACAAAAACCTACTTGTAATAGACATCTGAAAATTGGCTGAAATATCTGCTGAGTTAAAGCCTGTACTAAATTAAACCCAGACACAAGATATTTATGTGATAAAGGCAAACAAAGACATAGATAGGATATTGTAAGTCACATATCATGTGATAGCAAGCTTAGTAAACGAGATGAACACTAGAATCATTAAAAAGCTTTGTGATATCTGTAATTTATAGGTCATAGATGAAGAACAGAAATGTGGTCATTGCAGTAGGCTCTCTTTGCTCAATGGTTACGATTAAATAACATGTGGCATCAAGCTGGGGAATGCACAGGGTATTATTCTTTCCTACTACATGAATGACATCTTGTTAATTTGACCTACCGACAAGAAGTAGCAGTTATCCTATGCACCTTGGTGATGTAAACGTGTGGAAAATGACTATTTCTGCAACCCCAATGATTCTATGGGTCACCTCCTAATGTTTTTGTACCAGAAATAAATATAAAGGGACATCTAAAATCATAAATGCGGTCAAGAACACTAATGGCTCAGATCTTGTAAGAATGAAGATTTGGCCCATTCAATATTAGATGAGAAAGTTGAGCTTACTGATGCCTGTGGTCCAAGGGAATGAAGAATTGATAGTGATGAGTTTGCTAAAGAAATAAATACTGTAACATTTGAGATTATTTTCTGAGATTATATAGATGTATGTGTGTATATGTTTTAGTGTGTAGGCATTACACCATTAAATTTTTTTCTTGTATTCTACTATCACATGCAAAGATATATTAGTTGTATTTAATTTTTAATCTAAAAAAGGGAATGAATATGAACATAACTATACTGTCTCATATAATGATCTGTAAGTTCAATTAAATTTAGAAACAGTCCAGCATTTGGACTTCCAATAATTGCTTAGCTACGTGACTGTTTTTGACAATGAGATAGTCATTTATGACTGTGCACAAGGGCTTGAAATGTCCTTGTGCATTGGGACTTGTCCTGTTGTACCTTGTCAGTGACAAGGGAAGTGCTTCCACAGTATTGCAGCTTCTCTTTGAGCTTGGGCCTCAAAATGAATTCATGTGGTGTAGATCAGTGCTTAAGCAAAGCAGGGATCTAAACCCAATGGAACCTGCTACTTGAAGCATAGAACTCATCCACTTAACCACAAACACATAGGGAATATATACTTATCATATGCCACTGAGATTTTATGGTTGGTTGTTTTACCATAGCTAATTGATGCAGTTAATATGATAACTGAAGTTACAGGGATGTTTAAAATGTGCTTCAGGAAGCCACACAGCTTAGTTGTTTGGAATTCTTGCTCCATTTTATGACATATCAGAGTTATCCCATATTGAATAATTTAAAAGATGTCTTTCGTATTAAAACAAATACTGCTTCTATTTAGGAAGAGAATAACAATATCTCATGGGTTCTTAAAATTAATTAGGAGACATAAAATTTTCTGTATACAGAGAATTGCTTCTGTTTATACCTTAAGTAAGCTCAATCTCATCTAAAATTAGGTATATTATGTATTAATGTGCAAAAGCTTGGTGAGCATTATTATGAGCTTTGATAATTCTTAAAATGTTTTAAAGTAAGTTGCATGGTCGAACTTATTTCAGAAATACATCTCCAGCAGGATTGTGGAATATAGATGTGTATATGTCAGGGAGCAAAGATTTTGCAATGCTGAGGGGCTAGTTTTAAGTTAGTGCAATAGTTCAGAAAAAACAATGACAAACTGTAGTAGCATTGTGCAATGATTAATTTGATGATGCTTAATGACATAAAAATATAGGGGAGGGCTTCCCTGGTGGCGCAGTTGTTGAGAGTCCGCCTGCCAATGCAGGGGACGCAGGTTCGTGCCCTGGTCCAGGAAGATCCCACATGCTGCAGAGCGGCTGGGCCCGTGAGCCATGGCCGCTGAGCCTGCGCATCCGGAGCCTGTGCTCCACAACGGGAGAGGCCACAACAGTGAGAAGCCCGCGTACCGCAAAAAAAAAAAAAAAAAAAAAAAAAAAATATATATATATATATGAAAGAAAAAAGCGTCAAGGATGAATAAAAAAGTCCCTGTTTAGTCTATGAGATAGAAAGCAATCCAAGATTGAACGCAGTGTTGGCACTCTAGAGGTGGAGGATGATTATTCAATTTGTCTCTTTCATAACACTTGAGACTATTATTCAATAATTTAATTTAAATATATATTTTCCAAACTCTGGCAGGGGTACACAATCAGGGAATACTTAGTTAAGTTGCCAAATATAATCTCATCCAGAAAGATGACATATTTTAGTTTGTAATACTCCTATTCATTGAGGAGTAACAACCAAGGATAGTAATAACATCCAAGGAAAGGTATATGTAGACAATATGCTATGTTTAAAAAAAAATCTTCATGAATAAATAAAGCAGATACCAGCTCCCTTGTTTCTAGAACTAGCACTCTCTACTCTCAGATGGCAGTGTTGAGCATCTGCAAAGACAGGATATCAATTAGCTAATGTCTCAGTTGTCCTCCCTAAATTTGAATCACTTTCAAGAAATATACTGTCATATTGGGACACAGAGAAATTATATTTCCAACATTGCTCATGAAATTAATCTCAAGACAGAAATAAGATACAAAAAAGATAGAAAAGTTCTCCACTAGATGAGTGTTGAAAAGTGAAACAACTAGTGTCAAACATTAACAAAAGAAATCTTCGATTCTCCCCTGCAATGAAACTCATCATAGTGCAATGTCAGCCTAAATGGCCTTTGCATTTGCATTACTTAATCTCTTCATAGAGAAACAGGAAGATAAGTAAGACATTGTCAGATCTCAGATCAACAGGGAATAGTAATCATGGATTGAGCATCATTTGCCCCAGCAAAGGAAGCTGAATGAAATTAAGGTTGTTATATCCTAAGAACAAACTATAGCTTGCACTAACTTTAGCCACACACTGTGACTTGCAGAAATTTCAGGCAGATGAATATCATCTCTTCTGAGTTGACATAGTTTCTAGAAATAATATTTTGTTATAATAAATAGGCCTTTCTTGATCAGTGAGTAAACATCCAGACATGTCCCTTCAACAGTTATGCTACTTGTAAATCACATAAAGGGTAGCTAGACTGGCATACAGTAATGAGTGGAGAGGCAGAATATTAAGACTGGATTAAGAGTTCATTCCTTGGACTTAATAAGGATCTAGGATTGTGTCTCATTTGTGTCACTAACTGCAGGACACTGGGTTGGACGAGGTACTAAGCTAATATAAGCCTTAGGCTCCCTAAATAGAAATAAAATTTGCGTAAGAATTATGTAAGGTAATATATATTAAAGTTGTAACAGTTTTTAAAGCATGAAATAAAGAGGCAGAAAATTGTAGCTGTCAGTGATGACAGAATACTGGTCATGGTGGTTTTGATGTTATTTTTCTGGTTAGAACTCCCTAGTCCGATACATGTTTGTTGTAGTCCTTTGGCTTCCTGGTGAATTTACAATATGAGACAATTTGATTAAAAAGGATTACTTAGAGATTTTATAGGATTCTGTGACTCAATACACATTAAAGTAAAAAAGGCCCAGTATAAGTCTGAATCAGAGAAGAAGTTTACAAAGATTTCATAAATTGGAAATATAATTCTCCATATTCTGTAAAATCCACTATTTTTCCTTCCCAACACTACAACCACCCATGTATGGGTCCAGTGAGTAGAGAATGGGGGACTTGTGAATAAAATAATACAGGGAAAGGGGATTGCAAAGCACAAGAGAGAGAGTGTTCTGATTTAGATTAGGGGTCAGCGAAAGTCTCACTGGTGGGGTAACAACTGAAGAGAGATATGAATGAATGGAGGAGGACCCTTTCTGGCAGGAGGATTTGTAGGAACTGAGGCCACAAGCAGAAGCAATGTGAAGCAATCAAGAAACATCAAGGCCAGTGTGACTGGAGCCCCCTGAGCAGAGGAGAGTGATGGGACACTAGGTGATGAGTTTGGACTTAAGGAATAGGACACTTAAGAGGAAAGGAATTAAATGCTGTGATTTGCATTTTTTTTCTTTAGTTTTTATTCCTTTACTAAAGATTTAGTTCCATATCTCAACTTAGAGATCACAGACATAAGTTAATTCAGAAGAGTACTTTCTGATATTGAAATGATAGTCACTTTTAGAATACTTTCTCATTATTAAGATGTACAAAGTAGCAGCTTTTCTAGTGAATTCCTGCCTAGTTGCACTTTCTTATCTTCCTTTTAGATACAGAAGGGTCTAAGGGCAACACTGTAATATATTCAAGAAATGGCCCAAGTTCAGGCTCTGTAATGGCTTACCAATCAGCTAGTAACTGCCGATCACCATTCTATTATTTCTATTATAATCAGTGAGAAGATTTCCTCTCCAAACTTGTCAGAAGCAAACTTTTATCTCCTGGAGTACGCTTCCTTTTCTGATACCTTTTTCATGGTCAAGTCTATCTATAGTACCCACTACTCTCTCTTAAGAAAACATCCAGAAACTTCTGTAACATTCAAAATACAGTATCACATCAAAACTCTTTATTCTGTAGGAAAAATCACAGTTCCTAAAACTTATAATGATGAAGAAATAATGGAATCATATTTTAAAAGAGGCTGTTCCCTAAGAGATTTCATCACAGCCATCTCTATGGCAGATGATTAGATTATTATTAGAATGATTATCCGTATTATTCCATTGATAATGTGATTGATAGCTTTTATATTCAGACCAAAAGAGGAAATAAGTCATTAAGTTGCTGTGTCACGGATTGCCAAGACCACCCCCAGGTTTAGTGATTCATTAGAGGGATCACAGGACACAGCATACAGTTGTATTTATGACTATGATTTATTATTATGAAAGAGTAGGAAACAAAATCAGAAAAAGTGCACATGGGGTGAAGTCCTGAGGAAACCAAGTACAAGCTTATGAGAGTCCTAAGAGTTCTCTCTCTTGGAATCACACAAAGTGCACTTAATTCATTCATCAGTGGATTAAGAAAACACATGTGTCATGTTGTCTACCAGGGAAACTCATTAGAGACTCAGTGCCAGCATATATGTTTGGGGGTATTCACATGAAAAACTGCTTATCATGTTAAAAATTTCCAGACTCCCGGAAGGAAAGCATGTGTTCAGCATAAACCTTATTGTTTGCATAAAATGTTTAGACACAATGAGCCACTCTAATCTAACTAGGAAATTGTGGGAACGCTCCTGAAAACCAAGTTTCCAGATGCCAGCCAATGGCCAACCTTTCAAGCAGGTCTTTCTAAGAACAGCTATCTCAGAACCAACACAACTATTTTTATCTGCTTTTGACAATCTGAAAATTTGATCACAGTCTGGCAAGGTGATTACTGTGTAAGAGTTGTACATGTGTTCATGTGCATACATAGTATATATAGTATTATGTGTGTATGTATATATACACGTGTATATATATATGTATATGGTCAGTTCACTACTACTACGAAGACAAATAAGTAAGATAATAGTATAACATATGCTGAAAGCAATGCTGGGGTTAGTGGTACTATTTTGGATAAGAGAAGATCAGTTAAAAAAAAAGTCTCTTAAAAAGAGTTATTTGAGTAGAGACTGGAACGAACATGAGGAGTAAGAATAAACATTGAGAGTCACAGACATAGAAAACGAACTTGTGGTTACCGAGGGGCAAGCTGGAGGTGGGGAGGGATAAACTGGGAGATTGGGACTGACATATATATATATATATATATATACACATACACATAACTAATAAGGGCCTACTGTATAGCACAAGGAACTCTACTCGATACTCTGTAATGACCCACATGGGAAAAGAATCTAAAAAATAGTGGATATATGTATATATATAACTGATTCACTTTGCTGTACAGCAGAAACTAACACAACATTGTAAATCAACTATACTCCAATAAAAATTTTTTTAAAAAGAAAAAAAAACCCATTAAGAGTAAGAATATTTGAGGAAGAGAGAAAAGTAAAAGCAAGGGTCCTGGGGCAGATGTTTGCTAGCAAATTAAAGAAACAGAAAGAAGGCCAGTGTGATTTGAGCAGCATGAGCCATGAGAAGAATGGAATGATATGAGGCCAAGAAAGGTTGACAGAACTGAGAACCTACTAGGACAGGGTAAAAATCCTTTATGTTAAAATATGTTTTTAATCAAATTTGCAGGGAGATCGGAAGCCATTGGAACACTTAAGGAGAGGAGCGTCATGACCTGATTTAGGTTTTAAAGAATTGTTATGGAAACTGTACAGCAAATAGTTTATAGGGGTGGGGGTGAAAGCAGAGAGATGATATAGGAAGCTACTAGAGTAGTTCAAGAAGTATAAAGTTTTTATTTTAAGAGTTTTTAAGATTTATTAACCATTCCAAGCAGAATTCAGTAAAAGAAAAATCCCATTCACGTGAATCTATTTACATGTGTTCCTTTGAAAAAAAGGAGAGGGTTAAAGACTTCATTCAGAGGCTTTAGAGCTTGTAGTGATTAAAGATAGAAAAGAAAAGGTGATGTTTCATTTTCCTGCATAAGAAAAGAAAATCTCAATTCAAAATGCATAAATGTGAGTTGAATCCTTTCTACCATAAAATATGAACTGTGGTTGTTTTGATTAATGCTTTATCAATGTTTTAAATATCTCAGGTATTATTTCTCTGAGATCTTTGGAAGAATTTTTAAACTAGGAAAGCAAAGAGATGATCTGAAATGCATACTTTTATACCCTTTGTATAAGAATAGCAAACAGAGAACTTACAGTTTCAACATACTACTCAGGCACTTAATTTAAAAAAAACAACTTTCTCATTGCAATTACAGACTAAGATTTTTCATTAAAATATTATATCTCTTAGTTATGGAAAATAAATATATGACTTATTTTTATTCTCTTTAAGGTTATCAATATTACTTATTAACATAAGGAAAAAGATCTAGAAAATAAATTATTTTTAAAAAGAACAAAATTCCATTGTATTACAATTTTTGCAATATACATAAACAAAATCACACAGACTGTATTGGACTTGGTGATTTACAACAGAGACAGAAAAAATTTATGTAAATAAATATTATGTGACAAAGCAAATGAATAAATAGTCACTTGATTCCACAGTTTTAGGGATTTTACAGGGATGATCACAGTATCTGTGACTCTGGTATCTTACCAGCTATAAGTATAATACAGAACTATCTTGAGGAATTCAGTGGTTTTTTTCTCCAGATAATTAAAAGTAGGAGTATTCTTTTGGAGGTGAGAAAATTACAATGCCTGCCCTCTACACACACACCAATACTTGCTGAATATGTTCAATGCATGAAAGTTTGTGTATGTATATTCAGAGGTTTTTTTACACATATGTACATATGAGCATTTTGAATATAAGTACATGGCAATGTGCATGTATGTATGCAAACATGTTAAATACATTGCATATATGGTAATAGGTAACGTTTATATAAGGGTTACTATAATCCAGGTATTCTGTTTATATTGTATGTTATTCAAATGGATACCTACTGTAATTATTAGATAGCCATTCTTATTTCAATTTTAAAATGATAAAAACGAGGCACATAATGGATAAAAAATGTGCCTATGATCATCCATTTAATGAATAGTTGAACTGAGAATCCCCAAGAAGTTCAAATCCAAAGTCTTTGGTTTTAACCATTATGCAGTACCACTTCTAATATATACATATGTCCCCTAGATGTTTGGACCTTACCATGTAGAGAAGTAACTATTAGATAAGCAGATTGGATACATTCTGAGCAGTTTATTACAAGACAGCGAATAGAGACCCATGCTCAGGAAGGTCTCTGCAGCCCTCTAATGAAAGCCACCACCACATACTTCATCCCTGGACCGAGAAAAAATAGATAAACTTTCTGAGACAAGTATTAGTAAGCTTCCACTATTTATGCACATCTTAGGAAACAACTGGAGATGTTAGATAATGTGATGGAGAGAAATAGTAAGTGACTTGGTTTCCTACTTGTAATCCAGAGATTATCTGTGAAGATTATACAGTACACACTAGATCTTAGATAAAAGCAAAGAAACTTTGGTGGGTGACACCAGGGAAGAGTTAGCATTTTGTTCTTAAAGTTATTGGTATACATTTGACTAGCATTGACTGAAATTTCAAATACAACACACAGAGAACAGGCAAAGTTTTAAGGTATTGTTTTAAACAAAAAGTAAACACAGTTTTTACTCATAAACACACACTGGTTTAAAAAATATACTGAACTTTTTAAAGTTTGAAAAAATAGTCCATGCCCAGAAACATCCAATGCTAGTTCCAATCATAAGAACATTCCACCTATTGTTGCTGGGGACAAATGAAATATTCCAATTTCCTTGACATTATAGTTAAGTTATGATTTCTCTAATAACACACATTCTTTTTTTTTAGCATAGTCACAATGTGTATCATGTGACATACTTGCTTCCTTCATTTGCATCCAATTAAAATATACCTTGGATATAAATCAGAATAATATATAAAATTCCTTTAGGGTTCTCTGTATATGCAGCCCTGCTGAAATGAATCCACTCTTTGGGCATCCCATGAATGACTCCAATGTAACTCCTTAGTCTGGGTCCAACAGTAGCCAAATGAGCAGACATGAACCATTCATGTCCCTGAATGAAGATGGACAGGAACCAAGCCTGTAGATGAGGCAGGTTTCGATTTCTAAATCAAATGGTAGCTTTGGTCACTGCAACTATGTTGGGACTTCACACAAGAATAGTATCTCATGCTTTTAGAATCTTAATATCTCGTGCTTTTAGAGTTCTTGTGTATATAATCCTGTGAACAGTTAAAAAATAAAATAAAATCACGGAACCATGACAGGAATAAAGACACAGACATAGAGAAGGTACTTGAGGACATGGGGAGGGGGAAGGGTAAGCTGGGACAAAGTGAGAGAGTGGCATGGACATATATACACTACCAAATGTAAGATAGATAGCTAGTGGGAAGCAGCCGCATAGCACAGGAAGATCAGCTCCATGCTTTGTGACCACCTAGAGAGGTGGGCTAGGGAGGGTGGGAAGGAGATGCAAGAGGGAGGGGATATATGTATACATATAGCTGATTCACTTTGTTATGCAGCAGAAACTAACACAACATTGTAAAGCAATTACACTCCAATAAAGATGTGAAAAAAATAAAAATCACAGCAAGCAAACCAAAAAGTACTCAACACCTATTCTTACATTTTGCTGTGTCATATTATTAGGCATGGATACATGCATGGATATGTGTACCACACATGACAGGGGTGAACATATAGAGGCACATATGCTTAATGTATGTGCTAACAAACATGAATGTGCCCAAATGCCAGAAACCACAAACGAATATAGAACACATACCTAAGAGGACACCCACAGTAGGACTATACAGAGTAATATCCACTCATAGAAGGAGACATATTTACATAAATACAAACACAATCAGGATTAATGATTTTCAGCTAATAGATGAGATCTTGAAGAATGAAACAGATGCATTCCAGAAGGATGTGAAATTTATTAGGAAACTCAAACACCAAAAAGCCTTTAAATCTTTACTCCCCTGGTGAAGTGGTAATGAAAGGAGAAATGAGAGGCTGTGGACATAATTTTGTGAGGAAAAGAGATGTGTGCTAACTGCTCATCAAAAAGCTGTTCTGCCTTTCCAGAGGAAGTGTGAGCATATTTCTTCCAGAGTTCTGATTTCCCCAAGCTGCAATCAATTCTTTAATCCCTTACTCTGTGTATTCAAATTAATCTGAAAACACATAAATGAGACTCTCAATTTACTAACAGGAGACTAAATTTTGAGAAAATTCATTTTTCAAGCAGTCTAGAGGTCATCACATTCATGATCACCTAATTCACTTTCCTGGACACACGTAGCTGTTCTCACTTAAGGAAAGGAATAAAGGTACAGTCTGCACTATCATATCAGAAGTTTAAGATCAAAATTTCTTTCTTTCAAATGCACTCAATTTTTTATACATTCCCTGGCTTTAATATAAGCATGTGCATAGTTCAATGGCTAGACCCAAATCCACTAAGTAAATTTTATTTAAACATCTTAAATCATAATAGCAAGCATCCTTAGCAACATCAATTTCAGGAATTAAGAGTATACCTTATGAGTGTGCTGATGTGTTAATCACCCCTTCATTTACCAACACCTCCCCTACACTTCTGCCACTCTTTGTCAAAAACAACATGCCCTGTGGCTCCTGAATGAAGAGTCTACATTGTGTTTGTCTTATACTGGAAATATGATCACTTGACAATATGGAAACTGGGCAACACACATGTACCAGTTTACAGATTCAGATAACTGTTTCAGTAAAGGACACAAGTAGGATCTCTGGGGAGTTTCTGCTCTATCATCTCTATAATGCTTGGGACAAATATTGAAATAGCCTAAGGGGAGATGAACTGAAATTCCCAGGATGGATGTTTATCATCTTGGACCTGCTGCTCACTTAACAAGGGATAAGGGTAGAGCCTGGAGAGAGGTAGAACTCCTGTACTCAATTTTGCTCTATCCTTTAAACTTGAACAGAACAAATCTGCTAAATATATGTCACTAGAATAATGCAAATGAAATATTTTTCTAATAGCCAGACTTTACATAATAATAGGGTTAAAGAATAAGAAAAAAAGGAACACATGTTCTAGCTCTTTCTTCTCTCTCTTGGTAGAGATACTGACCATGGAAGCTAGAGATATGCTTATTGTATAACCAGGAGCAGTTTACTATCCCTGTGGGATGGAGGGTGGGCATTGCTGGGAATAAGTGCACTTCATTACCTGTTCTTCTCAAGACACTCCTGTGTCTAAGTGGCATGAAGTAGAATGTTGTAACTAAGGAAATTAAGCAGTTTGGTTTGAGCTAAGATAGATGAAGAGAAAACACATGTACACAGAATTTTTATTTGTGTTGATGCTGCCATGGTACATGGAAACCACTCCAGCCATAGAAAATTTTAATTTCAAACTTCTGGTCTTCTAATATGCACACAAACTCTAGAGATATACTGGAGAGAGTGGGAGACAGAGAGAGACAGAGATAGATTATAAAATGTCTAAGGGAATAAATTAAGTTTAAAAGGCAACTAACCCAATCAACCTCAGAAGTCTTAGCTTGCACAGACTAAGAAGCAAAGGCATTTGCCTCAAATGCTGCTCTCATTCTCTACCCACCACATTTCCAAAATTATTTTTAGTTGAATCCCAGAATATACTTTCAAATATTTCAAGGTAATATCTGAAAATTAACAAAATTTCATTTTGGAGGTTTTGGAAATCTACATAGAATGTTAATTAAGCTTAACTCAAATGCCTTTTCCTAGGTGAAATCATCAGACAAGTTCTGATCCCTTTGTGCTAAAATCTTAATGCTTTTCTTGGTAGTAGTTACCACTGTTTGTAATTAGGTGTTTAATTGCATGCTATGTTGTTTAGCGGCTGCCTCTTCCACCAGAATGTAAGCTGTGTAAAGACAATGCTCTAACTTTTTCTGGAGAAACAGTAGGAGATACTGATTAAACACATGAACTCCAGCAACATATTACCAGTCAGTGTCCCAGTTCATCCTCTTACTACAAGTGTAATGATGGGCAAGTTGTGCAACATCTTTGTAATTGCTTCCTCCTGTATAAAATAAGGAGTAATGTAGTATCTACTTCCCAGGATGTTGTAAGGATTTCACAGGTAGCATATCTCCTGAAACCACAATCATGAAAAAGACACTTTAGAGTATGCTGCAGTGTGGGTTCCTTTGTTAATTTAAGCATAATTATGAGGATAAAATTCTTTGATCATACATTGTTTATTAAATTTGAAAATTAAAGAAAATGATTGATGACTGGATATCAGCAACATCCAGTACCCTGTCTAATACCTTGATCTTATTGATAAAAACACCTTTAAATCTGTTTTTTGTGTGTGTGCTTCTCAGAAAACTTAGTGAAATAGTGTTCATAAAATTTTCAGTGTTTCTCAGGGGGAAAAGAAGAGATAAGTCCAAAATAATTATAACTTGTCAGTATCACGTCTTAACTATCTTATCAGCATTATAGCTATCATAGAAACAGACTTTCACGTTGTGAGAATACAAAGCAGATGTGAATCCTTGATGGAGTTCTTGCCACATTACTCCAGTTACAAATAGCACTCACCCTGTCTTGGGGGGAAAAAAAACCAGAAAATACTCCCGATGACTGCAAATGCTGAAATCAAGGAGAATTGCCCCCTTTCCTATATTATGGTAAAAAGCAGCATTTTCATAGTATAAATAGAACTTGGCTTGAGAAGTTATCCCAGGAACAGCATGTTGCCTGTGGAAACAAATTTACCTGCAAATAGTGCCAGCAGGGTTTGCCTGGGAACCCCAGCTGCACCAGAAGGTCAAAGTAGCAGAAAACTGAATTGTCAGTGGCACTAAAGCCTGATAAACAGGCCAGACCCATAGAATGTACAATGCCAAGAGTGAATGTACTACTCTGGTGGCGGACGTTGATAATGGTGCAGGCTATGCATGTGAGGCCAGGAGGTGTAGGGGAAATCTCTATATGTTACGCTCAATTTTGCTGTGAACATTAAACTGATCTAAAAAAAATCTTAATAAAAAAATAGCTATCAGAAAATTAGTAATAGACAGAAACCTCCTCAACTTTATAAAGAACATCCACAAAAGAAAAAAAAAAGCCTACAGCTGACATCATACTTAATGGTGAATGCTTCCTCTCCAAGATCAGGGACGAGGCAAGAGCACACTCACCACTGCTGTTCAACAGAATGCTGCAAGTTCTAGCCAGCACAGTAAGTCAAGAAAATGAGATTAAATGGTTACAGATTGAAAAGGCATGTCCCTATTTGTAGTTGGTATGATTTTCTATGTATAAAACTCAAAAAACTTAAAAAATTTAAAACTAAGTGAGTTCAGTTTGTCTGCAGGATAAAATGTACATATATCTTACATAAACTGCATTTAGAGTAGCAATAAATATGTGGTCACCAACATTAAAAAAACAATACCATTTATATAGCCCCAAAATGAAGTAACTAGTTATCAATCTAACAATAGATTTACAGGACTTATATGCTGAAAACTACAAAATACTGAGAAAAGAAATCAAAAGTGTCTAAATAATTGAAGAAACATGCAGTGTTATAGACTGGAAGGCTAAACATAGCAAAGATGCAGATTCTCCCTAAATTGATCTATATAGCTTTAAAGCTATTCCTGTCAAAACTTCAAAGTTTTTGTAGACATAGAAAAATTATTCTAAAACTCATGTTGAAAGTAAAAGGCCCTAGAACAACTAACATAATTTTCAAAAAAGGAAAATAAAGTGGGAAGAAACAATCCTCCTAACTATATAGTTAGGACTCTGTGGGAATTGGCTGAGGGATATTCAAATCTATGGAATAGAATAAAGAACTCAGATACAGAGGTCCACAAATATACCCAATTTGGGGGATTTTTTGTTTTGTTTTGCTTTTACATCTTTATTGGAGTATAATTGCTTTCCGATGGTGTGTTAGTTTCTGGTTTATTACAAAGTGAATCAGTTATACATATACACATGTCCCCATATCTCTTCCATCTTGCATCTCCCTCCCTCCCACCCTCCCTATCCCACCCCTCTATGTGGTCACAAAGCACCGAGCTGATCTCCCTGTGCTATGCGGCTGCTTCCCACAAGCTATCTATTTTACGTTTGGTAGTGTATATATGTCCATGCCACTCTGTCACTTTGTCACAGCTTACCCTTCTCCCTCCCCATATCCTCAAGTCCATTCTCTAGTAGGTCTGTGTTTTTATTCCTGTCTTACCCCTAGGTTCTTCATGACATTTTTTTTTCTTAAATTCCATATATATGTGTTAGCATACGGTATTTGTCTTTCTCTTTCTGACTTACTTCACTCTGTATGACAGACTCTAGAGACTCAACCTCATTACAAATAGCTCAATTTTGTTTCTTTTTATGGCTGAGTAATATTCCATTGTATATATGTGCCACATCTTCTTTATCCATTCATCCAATGATGGACACTTAGGTTGTTTCCATGTCCTGGCTATTGTAAATAGAGCTGCAATGAACATTTTGGTACATGACTCTTTTTGAATTATGGTTTTCTCAGGGTATATGCCCAGTAGCAGGATTGCTGGGTCATACGGTAGTTCTATTTGTAGTTTTTTAAGGAACCTCCATACTGTTCTCCATAGTGGCTATACCAATTCACATTCCCACCAGCAGTGCAAGAGTGTTCTCTTTTCTCCACACCCTCTGCAGCATTTATTGTTCCTAGATTTTTTGATGATGGCCATTCTGACTGGTGTGAGATGATATCTCATTGTAGTTTTGATTTGCATTTCTCTAATGATTAATGATGTTGAGCATTCTTTCATGTGTTTGTTGGCAGTCTGTATATCTTCTTTGGAGAAATGTCTATTTAGGTCTTCTGCCCATTTTTGGATTGGGTTGTTTGTTTTTTTGTTATTGAGCTGCATGAGCTGCTTGTAAATTTTGGAGATTAATCCTTTGTCAGTTGCTTCATTTGCAAATATTTTCTCTCATTCTGAGGGTTGTCTTTTTGTCTTGTTTATGGTTTCCTTTGCTGTGCCAAAGCTTTGAAGTTTTATTAGGTCCCATTTGTTTATTTTTGTTTTTATTTCCATTTCTCTAGGAGGTGGGTCAAAAAGGATCTGGCTGTGATTTATGTCATAGAGTGTTCTGCCTATGTTTTCCTCTAAGAGTTTGATAGTTTCTGGCCTTACATTTAGGTCTTTAAGACCTGTATGCAGAAAATTATAAGACACTGATGAAAGAAATTAAAGATGATACAAATAGATGGAGAGATATACCATATTCTTGGATTGGAAGAATCAACGTGGTGAAAATGACTCTACTACCCAAAGCAATCTACAGATTCAATGCAATCCCTATCAAACTACCACTGGCATTTTTCACAGAACTAGAACATAAAATTTCACAATTTGTATGGAAACACAAAAGACCCCAAATAGCCAAAGTAATCTTGAGAATGAAAAACGGAGCTGGAGGAATCAGGCTCACTGACTTCAGACTATACTACAAAGCTACAGTAATCAAGACACTATGGTACTGGCACAAAAACAGAAGTAGAGATCAATGGAACAGGATAGAAAGCCCAGAGATAAACCCACACACATATGGTCACCTTATCTTTGATAAAGGAGGCAGGAATGTACAGTGGAGAAAGGACAGCCTCTTCAATAAGTGGTGCTGGGAAAACTGGACAGGTACATGTAAAAGTATGAGATTAGATCACTCCCTAACACCATACACAAAAATAAGCCCGATTTGTTTTTTACTGAGCAATCTGACATTGAAATCAGTTTGGTGGGTCTTATTCCAAGTATACTGAATGCATTTCAACTTCCTGATTCTGTCATTGATTTCCTTCTCATTTGATTCCAATAACAATCAGTGATATGAAACAAGGGTATATTTTAGATAATATTACGTATTCAAAAAAATAAAAACAGTACATAATAGTATTTTAGCATTTTATATAGTACATACTATATAATAGAAAATATATACAAAAATAATCATTGTGCATTTTCACAATTCTTTCTCTGTGTTGGAGTTTAAATAGAAGCCCAGACTTTACAGCGATAATTACATAAAATTATTGCTCAGACACCAAGTCACTGGAAATTATTCAGGCTCATTGAAGGATTTTTGGAACTCTACATTTTTAGACTTTCCTCTCCCTTCCTCTGTCATAAGCAGAATCAACCTGGAGATGACATGGACTTGTCAAGGTGGCTCTCTTCTCCCAGCTGACGAGAAGATAAAACTTGGCTAAATTTGTTAGAATTTGAGTTCACTTTATATTCAAATTATTTAAGTCATAGTTTCAGGGTTCAGTTAATGAATTCCCCATTTATTAGAACTCTCTGGAAGATTCAAGTTACATTTTTGAAGCTTCCCCCAAAACCTGTAGCAGGATTGAAGGTGACCCAAGTTGTGCGCATTTAGAACTCCAGAGAACAAAGCACAGTGCTTATAGGGTAGGACTGTCTGACACACCCACTGGACCTGGTAGATGAGTGACATTATAATTAAAATGACTTTATACTGATGAACTTGGACGCATCTATCCAGAGCCAGAGAATAGATGCAGTAGCTCAGGGTTTTCTAATTAGTTTCATAAAAAATAATTTACAGCCTTGCCCCCTGAAGGACAGCCTTCTGTAGTTGCCAACAATATTCATATGCTACCTTTGAGAAAAAGCTTTAATTTCAGGGTAATGTGATAACAAATCTGTAGGTACAAATTAAACTGGATAAATTATTATTTTTTGTTTTTGGTTGTTTTTCTTTCTATTTTCTGGTCAGAGGGTTTAATGAGCAAACTTACAAAATAGACTGTCTCCTGTCTTGTGATAAATGAACATTAAAATGATAAAAATATACGATATATTCCTTGTGCTAGTCCTTTGTAGTGTGCAAAAGTTGGCAGGATAGACAATTGGAGGAAAATGTAGGTTGGAAAATAAATCAAGCTTCAGGTATATGCATTTTGGTCATAAAAAGAAAGAAGAGGGGCTTCCCTGGTGGTGCAGTGGTTGAGAGTCCGCCTGCCGATGCAGGGCACACGGGTTTGGGCCCCAGTCCGGGAAGATCCCACATGCCGCGGAGCGGCTGGGCCCGTGAGCCCTGGCTGCTGGGCCTGCGCGTCTGGAGCCTGTGCTCTGCAACGGGAGAGGCCACAACAGTGAGAGGCCCGCATACCGCAAAATAAAAAAAATGGGGATGGGGTTGATATTGGGGAAGATTAGGTATTAATGTGCACTCAGCCATTGTTTATTTTAGGTTCTGCTTCTCATCTCACCTTCAAAAGTCTTAGATTAGCTCCCAGCATCTCTTTCCCAAATTGTTACGTTAAATCCTCTAACTCTTTTGAGCTGCATATTTCTCTAATCTATCCATAGTCAGCTTGAAAAGGTGTTTTTCTAAACCACAAATTTTATCAGATTATGTAATACACAAAATTAAATCTAAACAAGACAAAAAGTACTAACTTACTGCCAAAAGTTATGACCTCCCATTTCCCTGTAGGATAACATCTAGATTTCATAATTCAGTTTGTCTACATTTACCGCCTTTTATCCAAGAGCACCATTGTTAAGTCCCTATTACTAAGGTGCATGAAATGCTGTAAACTCAGCTTGTTCTTCTCCGAGCCTACCCTGCACGTTCACATTTTCTAGACCTTGCTCAGCACTCCCTAATATGGTCCCATGGCTAATGAATATCTTTTGAAGAGCAGTTTAAAGGACAAATCCCCAAGCCTAATAAATTCTGTGTAGTTAAAAGGTTATAAGCATCCTTTCTATCCTGCTATTTCCCCTGCTCCTCCATCAGAGAACACGATCACATAACTTCAAAGTAACTAAGTCTAAATTTGTCTCAAATATTCTTGTGAGTATAACACCAAGGAATGCAACAGATGTATATGAGTATAGATATAGTGGGTAGTTGATTAAATTTATGGAAGAACTACTTTCTAATTAAAGGAAACAAAAAATGAAAGTGGTAAGTTTAAGAATTAAACAAGGGACTTCCCTGGAGGTCCAGTGGTTAAGACTCCTCACTTCCACTGCAGGGGGCACAGGTTCCATCCCTAGTCAGGGAACTAAGATCCTGCATGCTGCAAGGCCAATACATACATACATATATACATACATACATACATAACTTGAGTTTTAAAAAAAAGAATTAAACAAGAGAGTACAATGAAAGGATAGGCACAGTTCTTCAAAATACTTATCTTGATTAGTTAAAAATTCAGCCTGATTAGAAAAAGTACCTGTCTTTGGAAATTAAGTAATAAAATATGCAGTTTGATCGGACAATCATTCAGAAATTCAGCTGCTTCAATATATGGCTTGCCCATTTAATTATACAGAAGACCTATGGAGGAACATAGCTGGGTCTGTAAATTATGAAATGGGATGAGCCACGAATGCATCTTCATTAAAACGATTACACATCATCTCACTTACATACAAATTTCCACCAATACTACCCCACTAATCTGTTTATTTCTGTGCTTTTTGACAACAATCTGCCGTCTGCCAAAATGTGATAATCTAGCAGCAAAGCCATGCAAGATAACACCAAAACTATGTAGGTAAGGAAATCCCTCTAATTTCTTATCTCTCTGTGTGAAATTTAGCACACAATCCATGATGGGACGTGTGTTATACTGGTGTGTCTCCAAATAATCAATAGAATTACACTGTAGTAAGGAGAGAACAGATTTTGATCTGATTTGTGTCCCAACTTCATCTAGTACTAGCTGTAAAAATATAAGTTAAACAATATACTAAACATAGTAATCTAAAATACTTCTGGATTCCTAAAAGTTTGTGTTGTGTAGGATAGTGAAATTAAGCACCAGTGACAAAAATTGAGATTACTAACTACAAAATTTGACATTAAAACAAATAAACTAAAAAACCATTCAGCTACCATCTTTTACATCTGAACACACAAAACACAAGAAATATCCAATATCAAATATCAAAATAAACTAGCAAGCTTTAAATTAAGAAAGAAACAAGAAAATTATTCATGGAAAAGTCACTATTTTATTCCCTGTTTTCTCATTCCTTCAGGTTCTTATGATTTTGGACTGTAGAAAACATTATCACAAACTATTCCTTGTTTGTGGATTGGTACTGGGGAAACAGACTTAACCTCTACTGATTTCTTTCCTCTTTGTAAAAATGGGTATAATGATACTTATTCTTAAAATGTTGACACAGATCAAAATATAATAATAGATGCAGCACATATTTGGGGAATGCACAGTAGATACAAAACAAATGTGAGTTAATTTCTGGTCCCTTTCTGGAGGTTAACAATATAGCAGAAAAAGTGAAGAGGTTACACATCCCAGGTTCAAATTCCTTTACTACTTATTAGCTGTCTGAACTTGGGAAAGTTGCTTTATATGACTGATGTTCTGATTCTTCTTCTGTAAAGCAGATAAAACAACGCTTATTTTAAAGAGTTGTTAAAAGATTAAATATAATATATGAAGATTTCTAATAAAATACATTATCCAAAGTAGGTACTCAGTTAAGTTTAGTTTGTTCCATTCCTCTTCTTTTCTCAGCCTTCCTTTCTTTCAGTCAGAATGTCTATATGTTAACAATAAATAGATGGGTCCTATGAGGATGCAAACAGCAATATTTATATTAATTTTGCTATTTTTGGTGACATCACATTGGATAAAATGTAGCTCTCAGATCATCAGACCAGACATTCTGAGCTACTATTTGGAAGTTTAAAAATTATTTTATATGCACATCTTTGATTTTAATGCAAATATCCCACTTGAAAATTTTTGTTGAATCAAATTTGTATTAAACAGGACATATGCCAAAGATCCCTGTAACCAAGGCTAGCAACTTATTTTCTTGAAAAGCCTTGAATGGGACATATCATTTCTTGTTTGTTTTTCTTAGAGTGATTTAATTCTCTGGAATTTAAAAAACAAAGTAAACAGAAGTAAAGTCAACAGAGGGATTTAGGCTCTGCAATGATTCATTGACAAGTCTTGGTTGAGTTTGTACCTATGCTCCCTGTCTGTATTTCAAGAGAGGCTCATTAAATTGAGTTTCTTAAGACTTTTTTTTCCTGTAAAACCCTTAAAGAACACAGCAAAATAAAAAAACAAATGCATAACTGGCAAACAAAAACTATAGCAAATGGAATGAACTATGACAGAACAAAATCCAACCCCCCTATCTATTAAATTAAGAGATAGATGAGGCTAGATGCTGAAATTAAGCATCTTTTCCTAGAATATTACAAAGGAGAAAAATATTGCAATTAAGTTCTAAGTTGATTGGAAACGTGTGCATTTTGGAAAAATTTATTTGTGATAGTACCACCATTTGTTGCATTTATTACAATGGGCACTTTAGCACTGGTTAGCTATTCAGAAATCCTCAGGCATTGGAATAAAAGAGGAAAAAATAAAGAAGTTACAAAAGGAAAATAAGATTCTGAATCAAAGCAATAAATCTGAGGCCAGTTGACAGTGCCAATAACGAGTTTTAGACTGGGAAAGAGCACATGGGGTCTCAATATGAATTCTCTACTGACTGACCAAGTGACTCCAGGAAATCTATACTCCCTATTTTCTCAAACTTGTCTGCAATTTATTATATTTTTGAGATACACATTCCCTCTAGCTTTAAATATACATAATTCTATTTGATAAATATTAAACATTTGCCATGACAAGTAGTTTGATAGGAGCTGGAAGAGAATACAGTTATCTATATAGTTCGTGTTCTCAAATTTCTTTCAATCTAAAGCAAAAAGAGAACATTTAGAGGTAAATTAAAATTCTAGTTAGAGGACTTCTGACTGGACAAAATGGTGAAGACCTATTTTCATAAAGTACAACTGTAATCTTTGAATACAGTGTAGGATGCCGTGTAAAGAGAGCTCTGACATGTGGAAATAGGAAGACAGATGGTTAGAGACCCCAGGACTGATGGGAAGAGTGCCAGACAGGGTGTCTTATGACCCTAAAAGAAATAAGACATCCTTGTGACTAAAGTAGTCCTTAACATACTAACCTTACCTGTTTGGCCCGAAGTACTAAATAAATAAGGTATCCCTTTTTCTTTTTATTTATCCAAGTTTCACTTCGCTGTGGAATATTAATAGATACACTGCTCTTCCCTTGTTTTTTTCCTTCTTTCTGTTTTTGTCCTCCTTCTGTATGTTTGTGTTTTGTTACGTACTCTTGAATATTCCCTCTAAACTAGGAAAATAATTAAGCCAATTAAGCTTTAAATCAAGCTTTGGAGTTGGTCTTTAAGCTAACACACAGGCCAGCAGACTGAGATAGATGCTGATGGTGGATCCAAGAGGAGAAATGGGTAGTCCCTGTCCTCAGAGGAATTATGACATCGGATTTTACTTACACAAATTATTCCAACACAAAGCAGATTAAATATTATAAAAGTGGAACGAGCAGAAACGTGTGTTGAATGAAAGGGTTGAGAGCAAATCTCTTTGGAATGATAAGAAAAGGTATCTTGGAAGGATATTTTTTGAGATGGACTTTGAAGGATGGGAAGAAGTTTGACGGATTATGACAGCAATGAGAACAGCATGGATGAAATAATATAAGCGAAGACATGGAGGTGTGGCGAGTTAGAATTATGATCAAGAAACAGTATATCAAACAATTTGACTTGGTTATAGAGGAGTGCATACAGGGAAGATAATACTTGAGAGGAAGGAAATTCCAATATTTGGCCAAGAGTGTGTCTATTATTAAATAATTCATAGGGAACCACTTAAACACTTTTAATGGAGGAGTATGGCATCATTATGCTCCTGCTAGGATGATGCAGTAGTAGTCAGTGTGAAGTTTAAGAATGGAAAATAAACAGGTGGGCAAATCCAGTTAAAGGGCTACTTAAGATCAGGTGGAGATATCAAGCGCCTGAAATAAGGTATTAACAGTGGTCATGTGACAAAAAGGACACTTCTCTTATTTGAATAAAAAGAGATTAGAACCTGCATAGTTTGGAAAATTCAACTGAAATAGAGATGAAAAGAAAGGGGGTGTTCAGTTTAAATAAAAGGTTTAAAGCACTTGCAACTCCCAGAAAAGGTTGAGAGCAGTAAGAAGCCGAGCACGAGAAAGAGTCGGGAGAAGCATTTATTCTAACTAGTATTTATTTCACATTCAATACTTTCATTTTCCCCCCTATGGCTGAAAACCTGTAGATACAACTAGGGAACAAAGCTATTGAGAACTGAAGAGGCAGAAGTAAACAAGAACACAAAAACAAATCTCTCCTGACATTTACAACAAAACCTAAGCTACAAATAGGCTTAGAGAATGGAAGCCAATCACCTCAACAGGCAACAGAGCAACTTTAGCATGTGTTATTTTTGTTGAATAATTGCAAAACTGATTAAATAGCCCACCTTATTTCTATAAATTGTATTTATTTTATAATAGTATTATAACTGAATTAAAATAAGTTAAAAATAAAACATTATTTTAGCATTGGTTATTTTTTATTTCTCTGGGTTCTCAAGTTCCTTGTTCATATCTTTATGTGTGCATATTTTACACGGTTAAAATTACAGTGCCTGTACTATTCTATATTCCATTTTTCATACATATAAATTGTTTTCATGTTGTGGGTTATATTATACATTTATGTTTTACGTTTCCGAACAATACTCTATTGATTAAATTTGTCAAAAATTGTAGAATTATTCTTCAGGGGTTGAAGTGTTAGGCTCTTTTTAGGTTTTGATTATCAGAGTTGATACTGTGATAAGCATCAGTCTGCATATTACAAGCCTTTACTCTAAATCATGTCAGCTGATTCCAGGCATTTTCCTATATCTTTCAGGCTTGGCTGTTAACTCCTGCTGGGAAGGCGTCTTGCCTTATTCCCCACTGCATCTGCTGAAACTTGCATATATTAAGCCCTAAAGTACATGTTTGTATAATGTGATTTTTCCTTTTCTTCAGTTATTAGCATAGGGAGAAGAGGAGAAGGAAGAATGAAAGGGAAATGAATGTTTTTATGGGTAGCAGAATAAGGTCAAAATGTGGTAATTTAGTTTACTACACACAGTGTGAGTCAAAGAAACATTTAGCAGCAGCTATGTGACAACATTATGCTAAGAAGTTGTTTTCTTCTTTTAAAGTGGACCTCAAAGAACATACAAAGCAGTTAATATTTGCTCTCATTTCCCTCCTCCCTTCCTAACAGTCACTGATACCTTTCTGGAGGCTTATTGCATCCTCATGAGATAAACAGGGTGGAGATAAGCAAATATACAGGCATACCATGTATACTTGGCATAATACATGCCCTACCCTACCCAACTTATGGGCAGGTATACCAAGGTAAGTTAATCGGACACTCCCTCCCAGGAATTTGAATATTGAACAGAGTATAGAACATCTATAAAGGGTTGGGTATATTCATTCTAGTATGGGGCATTGCCCTGATTCTCTGGCTACAAGACTTTTTTTCCCTTTTATTTCTAGTCTTGCCTCCCAGTTTTCTGGAACAGCCTTTATTCCAGTCCATTCCCAAGCTGGTCTCTCCTGTCTTCTCCTTGATACTGTAAAATCCTGATGTTCGGTCAATAAACTCCCTTGGTTTAACTTGTTCAGAATAATTTGCTTTGCTAGGAAACAAAGAGGTCTGTTGATACAAGTAATCAAACCCATAAAACCCCACATAAGAAAACTGTGGAAGAGCTGTGGTACAAGTTTACACTGGGAAACCACAAGAGGGACACCTAACCCAGCTCAGAGAGGAAGGAGTAGAGCCTAGCCAAACCGCATGGTCCATTTCAAAATATTTGCTGTATACGTAAAATAAACACATATAATTGTTTTAATTAGCATGCCTGTGCTTGTTTATTAAATTCTTCTGAAAATAATGTGTATTTAAGGAAATCAACCTAGCTTTTAACGGAGCATCAGAAAGAAGAAATATGTCCAGAATATAAGGTGACTTTGGAGAATTAAGTGGAACCAGAACTCACAGAACCTTCCAGAGCCCACTGAGCAAACTCCGAATTAAACAGAACCAGAACTCACAGAACTTTCCAGAGCCCACTGAGCAAACTCCGAATTAAACGGAACCAGAACTCACAGAACCTTCCAGAGTCCACAGAGCAAACTCTGAATTAAGTGGAAACAACTTACAGAACCTTCCGGAACCCACTGAGTAAACTCACAAAACCTTCCAGAGCCCACAGAGCAAGCAGAATTAAACGGAACCAGAACTCACAGAACCTTCCGGAACCCACTGAGCAAACTCTGTATTAAACGGAACCAGAACTCACCGGGAAGCTCTGGGCTGACAGCACCTTCAGGAGTCCTCCATGCACCCTTCCCCCATCAGGCTTGGTGCTCGTGGTTGGTCACCACCTCTGTGCTGGGCTGTCCTCGTTGTCTTCACAGACCGGCTGCTCTGACCCATCCTGCGGCTCTGAGGCTGCTGACTCCTCACTGTTTTGTCTTACTGCCTCTCATTGCAGCGGGGGCAGGAGCCCGAATCCTCCTCCTCGTGGACCACATGCAGGCTCACTGGCATCACCTGGATCTTGTTGAAGTGCTGCATCCTAGGCCTTCAGCAGCAGATTGTTAAGAGGATCTGCACTTGACAAGGTTTCTCAATTATCTACAGTTACATAACAAATCACTCCAAAACATAGATGCTAAAAACAGTAAATATGTATGATCTCACACCGTTTCTTTTTTTTAAAGAGATAATATTTTATTTTTATTTTTTGACATCTTTATTGGAGTATAATTGCTTTACAATGGTGTGTTAGTTTCTGCTTTATAACAAAGTGAATCAGTTATACACATACATGTTCCCATATCTCCTCCCTCTTGCGTCTCCCTCCCTCCCACCCTCCCTATCCCACCCCTCTAGGTGGTCACAAAGCACCGAGCTGATTTCCCTGTGCTTTGCGGCTGCTTCCCACTAGCTATCTATTTTACATTTGGTAGTGTATATATGTCCATGCCACTCTCTCACTTTGTCACTGCTTACCCTTCCACCTTCCCATGTCCTCAAGTCCATTCTCTAGTAGGTCTGTGTCTTTATTCCCATCTTACCCCTAGGTTCTTCATGACCTTTTTTTTTCTTAGATTCCATATATATGTGTTAGCATACGGTATTTGTTTGTCTCTTTCTGACTTACTTCACTCTGTATGACAGACTCTAGGTCCATCCACCTCACTACAAATAACTCAATTTCATTTCTTTTTATGGCTGAGTAATATTCCATTGTATATCTGAGGGTCAGGGGGCAGCTTTGCTGGATGGCTCCGGCTCAGTCCTTCTGTGCCATAATTTTAGGGCACCCCTAAATTGTATATAATTTAATACAAAATTCATTTGAGTCCTTTTAAAAAGAGAGAATATAAAGACAGCTATTTCTCTCCTGTCTCTAAAAAAAATTATTTCCCTTTTTCCTAATATAGATGAGGAAGTCATGTTGGAGAATTCATCATTTGCAGAATTTGGAACCAGGTAACCTGAATTGGAATCCAACATTCAATATTTCGTTATTTTTTATAATATTTCTCAAGATACTTTTTCTCTGTGCTTTAGTGTTATCATTTGTAAAATGAGCATAATAATAGAACATATTATTGTTATAAGTTTTAAACGAGTTTACTCATGCAAAGTGATTAGAATAGTACTTTCCACATTGTAAGTTTCCAGCAAATAATTATTTTAATTAATATTTAGTTATTGTTATATTAATGGGTTTTTAAAGGGATAAAACATAGTTTCTGTGCTAATATGTAAAATACAAAGGCAGTTGGACATTTTTGAGAGATTCAGTGAACAAGCGAACATAAGTAATAAGGAATGCTCATGCAATAGAAATTCAATTTTAAACCTATAAAGGTTAGTTCATAAACATTAACATAAATGCAGACTGCATAAATTAAAACTCGTGGAGAATCTCCCTCAGGCTATCAAGATGGCACAGTAGCAGTTCCTGGACAATTACATTTGGTGATTGGGGAGGAGCATTCTCTGTGAAAACGGATTTATAATGAACTTGCTCTGCAAGTGAATGTCTTCTAGAAATTAATTTACTCTGTTTTGGATGTTCCAAGTTGAGAGAACAAAATGAATTGAGGTCCCTCATGTGAAAGTTGTTAACTTGTACTTAGGTGTGAATGGGGAAAACAGTAAATGGGACTGAAAGTAAGCAATTATGAACTAGAAGGTTGGATTAGAGGCAGATTGTAACAAATCATATTTAGACTTGATACTGTAGTTGCTGAGGACCTGAAGGTACTTTCTGGATCGAGAAATTATGTAATACAGATTAGTGACTTAGACAGTAGAAGCCAGCAGTGTGGCCAAGGTGATTAGAGGGAGCAAAGAGATCAGGAGAAAGGAGAGACGGTCAGAGGCTGTGGCACTAGGCTAAATGATTGATGATCAAGACCAGATCTCAGACTACAGCAATCAGAATGGAAATTAAGACATAAATTTAAGAGAAATGCACAATGGCCGTGGATAAGCAAATATATACTCCCTTCAAAGAAGTCCTAATTCTTCCAAGAAATGTAAGAGGTTCTAAATCTTCTAAGAAGTCTCATAACTTTTTTTATATATTATAGGACCTGGGAAGATGCAGGGAGAGTTCCTGGAGGTAAACACATGAAGGTAAGGGTATCCCCTTAGACTATGCCCCCAGGGGATTTTAACTCAGCTTAATCTACCCTCAACCTCCAATATGCTACTCTTGAAAGAAAATTTTCAAATCCTAAGCATCACACTGAGTGGCTATCTTTGGTGTCTAAAACTGGTTATAAATGTACAGAGAGATAATATTGGCTTAGATAGCTACTTGGATGTTGTTAATGAAGCAAAGATTTAGATTTTCAAAAAGATGACCGTAGACTAAAGGCTTCATTTAAGCAGTTCCTCCATAGGTTATCAGAGACATCCATTTTTCTCAAATCCGTCATTGGACCACCTCTTAACTGTCCTGTCAGCAAGTTTCACCATCATTTCACCACTCTCCCCATGAACTAGTCTCTTCATAAGTCTTCTAGGACTCACTCTTCTGGTCTTCCTAGTCCTCTGGCTCATCTTCTTGGACTTTAAATGCAGCAGGTCCTGAAAACTCTGCCCTGGACCATTGTACCCTCTCAGACTATACTCCTGCTCTCTGAGCTGTCTCATCCACACCTAGAATCTCCACTGCCCATCTTTACATAGAAACAAATGTACAACTCCCACCAGACTTCTCCCCAGAATCCAAGACCCTTGTATCCAGTTGCCTATTTGACATCACTCTTGCCCACCTCCTTCTCAGGCTTCAGGTATCAGGTATATTTTTACCTCCTCAGTGTTGCCTACTTGACCATCATATTTTATTCAAGTTTCCTCTGATATCCTCTATTCTAAAGTTATTATTCTTTCTTTCAAATTACACTTGAATTTGCCAGATTTCTCTATTTATTTTTAAATCCCTAATGGAGAGAATAGTTAACTTATCCAGTTTTGTACCATAACATTCTCCCTATTAATCCAATGAACACCTAGTTTCTAGACTATATTGTGGATTAAGAAACCCTTTGTTGAATGAATGTAGAGAAATTAATTATTTTCTAATGAGAAACATACTAATTAGGTGATAATTATATCATTTTGTAATAAGAAAGATTCAGATAAACTAATAAAAAAGCTGCCGACTTTCTGTTAAAAGCAGCTTACCTTATTAAGAATGCCCTCCTTGGCAATGTATTTTTCTTATTCAGATTATCCAAAACACTACTAATTTTCTTATGCATTAGGATATTGTTATCTCTGATCAAACTCTGATATTTATTAATTCCTACTTCCTCTGAGTCTTACTGAAAGACAGGAGTTAATCTGATGTTATAATAGTAACTAATAGCACTTATTAACATTAACTCATTTTTACATAAAAATTAATAATATTCTAAGAATCTTCACATCTAACAATTTATTTGCTCCTTTCAGACAGTTATAAATCTGACATGATGATTAGAATTTTATACATGAAAGTCCATGGCTCAGAGTTTTCACATGGGTAAGTTCTCAGTAAGACAACAAAATAGAATGAACTAATGTAGACAATCCCTTATGATTTTCTCTCTTGCCCAGCTCCCGCTATTAATTTCAAAATGCTGATAAAATATAACCAAAATATAAATCTAATCCCAAATGAAAGAAAATGAAATCCTAGGTGCCAAATAAAGAGGGACGTAAGGCAACAGGGGAAAACTCATGAGTTTGGGAACAATTTGAATGGCTCATTAGCACTCATTCAGGCATAGAAGTTGGAGCCTTGGGATAAGGGAGAGATGCAGGAGGCTCTTAGTTCCTTGAACTAAGTCCTGAGCACAACTTGGGACAAAGAAATGACCCCATTACTGCCCCCACTGCATCAGTGAAACCATAGGGCTATATTCTCTGCTTGATAAAATAAAGTACCAAACAAATTGTAGCCCTGTTTAAAATGTACCAGGGATAAACTTTTAAAACACCCTCTATTAGCACCTTTTAATAAATCCTCCATTTAAGCAGCAAACTTCTTGACGGTTGAAATCATAACAGAGGTCATCCCCAGTCCCTAGTACTATGTTTTCTAATCAGGTTTGGCATATAATTAAAAAAAAAAATCTTTTAAGAAACAGGTGTCATAATAGAAGCAGCTGCTGTTGTCACTAGGCATGCATTAAAAATCGGACAGACATCCTTTTACTTCGCACTGACTTTGCCTTGTCAACTTGTCTAAAGCAGTATAAGCATCTAAAAAAGATGGGATGGAAGAGTGGTGAAACATGCTAGGGAGAATGTTAAACTGAATGAAGAGCACAGAGAAACTGATTGCTTTTCAGATTACCTTCACATCTTTTTATGTTTATAATCATTCATGTATTTTCTATTAATAGACATAAATACAGTCATGCAATTTGTCTATGTTGTTCAATGTTGTAAAGCCATCATGTGCCTCAGTTTCTGACACATAGAAGGACTCATCAGATTGTTTTCTCGATGAATGCTTCAACATACATGATTGATATATATATATTTTTTCTTTTCTCTTTATGGCAGTGAAAGAAAGGTATATGCTATTTAATTAGCAAAGAAACATTAAAACAAATAGATCGAATTACCATTTCTGTGGGTATCACTTTGACTCACCCCTCCCTTCTCTTTCACAGTGGGCCAGAGAGTCACAGATTGCTGTGCCAGGAGTGAACTCAGCCAGCTGGCACTGAGCAGTTTAAACATGTTCTCTCTTTTGCATATTGCCGTGGGATATGAGGGATAGAGTCAATGTGATAGAGTCAAGCATGTCCTGGACAGGCTCCAAAGCCTATGTGGTTGGAAATGCAGACATGAAATGGTCAGATCAGTCAGGGAGTAGCAATGATTATTTTTGTCCAAGGACCACATATTCTTTTTATTCAAATCTTGACTCTTCTTATCACATCACATATCAAAAAGCTGGATCTATAACAGTCCTAAGATACAGTTTCCCTTAAATGATCTATCTTAAGCATAGATTAAGGAAAAAAAAAAAACAAGATATCATTGCTTTCAGATGTTGAAAACAGACAGCATGCACTACTCAGTCTTGGCTTACCCAGTTCCTATAGCAGGATTTGAACATCTATTGTACAACATAACATAATAAAATGTTCATTTTATACTGTTTGGTACAATTTTTTTGAATCTATAGGTCACTGTTTACCTTGAGGTTGACTAGTACCAAATGCCATCTGATGATATGTACTATGAACTCTATACAATGTAATTTACCCTGGATCTTAAAACCTTCTTCCTTTCCAAGGGCAGTCTTATCTTTGGAACGGCCACCCTCTCCCACACCAAAACAACAAATCCTTCCAACCTGATTAGCAATTAATATTAAATGGCATTAAATAATTAAAAGAAATAATTTAAATAAAAATGAAATAATTAGATTAGGAATTAAATAAATTAAATAATATTAAGATAAAAAGCAAACTCCTTACCAAAAATTCCTGTATAATCAGACCCCAACAAACTCTATAATATCATCTTTTACCCACCTACTATGTCTTGACCATATTATCCTTTTTTCTCCTGACCCTCAAATACAACAGTCTCACTCCCATCTCAGAGCCTCTTATTCTCCTGCCTGGAATACTCTTGCTGATGTAATTCACATAGCTGTCTCACCCCTGCTTGCTGCTTTCCAGTCTAGCAGACATCATCTATCACATTTCTTTAGTTGATGTCTTTTGTAGAACTCACTACCACTCTGCATTATCAAAAATATTTGTGTGTTTATTGTGCAATTTTCTCCCGTAGGATATAGTGTATATGTGGGCAGGTACTTTTTTGGGCAAGTTTTCTGTTTCCTTCAACAGCAATTGGTGTATAGAAGGCACCCCGTAAATTAAGGAGAAGTGTACTGAGATTGTTTTAAATCAGATGCTTATGGAGAGTTTTCCATGTGGTTCTCTATTTTAAATATTATAAGCAAAACCTGAATTCAAACTAGAATAAAACTGTGGTGTTGTGCTACAGAACACGTGTATCTTATAAGCTATTATACCATATACTAAATATTATAAACAAATTTTAAATTCACACATTAAATTTTCTTGTGCTGCAGACATACATCTTATATAATGTGAATGGTACTTCAAGAACCAATGTGGTAGCTAGGAGAGAAATGTTAGAATGGTAGCTTTTAATTTAGGAGAGATAACAGTTTGTTTTTTGAGTCATGGCAGAAGAATACAATTTGTCTGGGAGTAAGTCATCCATGACCCTAACTCCTAGCTTTCTACAAAATGGAAAGCAACATATGGCAGAATTAATTTTACCTTTAACTCTTTAAATGAATGTACAAATTCCCCACAATGATCTGGGTGCAAATCAGCCACTGGCTATGAAACAATCATGGGCAATGGAGATCAGGAGACTTTGCTTCAGCTCTGCTATTAAAAGAGTTGTAAGGGGCTTCCCTGGTGGCTCAGTGGTTGAGAGTCCGCCTGCCAATGCAGGAGATGAGGGTTCATGCCCCGGTCTGGGAAGATCCCACATGCTGCTGAGTGGCTGGGCCCGTGAGCCATGGCCCCTGAGCCTGTGCGCGTCCAGAGCCTGTGCGTGTCCGGAGCCTGTGCTCCGCAACCAGAGAGGCCACAACAGTGAGAGGCCCGCGTACCGCAAAAAAAAAAAAAAAAAAAAAAGAGTTGTATGAATACTAGAAAGTCATTTAACATTATGGCTCTGTTTTTAGAACATCTGTTGAGTCCTTCCAGATTTAATCAGGACTAATGTTTATTGCTGTTCATTTATTAATTCATGTGTTCATTTATGTATTCAATAATAAATATGTTTTGTTTTTTTTTTTCTAATCTGTTAGGTAATGGCTGTGGCAGAGAGTTAGGATTTCATACCTCTCAGGTCCTATGAGTCTAAGTTGCCTCACTTCTCTGTGTTTTAGGTTCATTATCCACAAATGATTAAATCAATGTGAAATGTGAACCTTTCCTGGCAAAATTGTTATGAGAGTCAAATGTGCTATTTTTTAAAAAAATGTATAAGGTAACAGAAAAATGCAGTAAATACTGATAGCTTGGGTAACCTCTGGGTAAGTAAGATTTCCACAATAAAGACGTTTCATAGGGTATTACCCAATAAATAATTGAATATGCAGGAAACTCAAGTCACGGTTGATTCTTTTAACTAGAGGTTAAAATTACTGATACATATCAGGAAACTGAGCTATGATTGATTCTTCAGATAGATGTTGAGAAGTATTCTGGTATGTTAAAGTGTTCTCATGTTTTGATTTATTTAAGATATTTTACGTGCAGATACAACATTCTTAGGAGGTACACAACTAAAAAGGGTTAAAACATCATGTAAATATGACAGAAAAAGGTGAGCAGCTATTTCATCAAACTGTAGTTTTTGCTCATTTGAAGTGAGCACAGCATTTCTTCCCGGCTTTACAGCAGAAGTTTATGGACCGCCCCCACGCAACTTAGAGGAGCTTTCTTGGACTCCAACACTCACTATAGCAAAAAGGAAAGGAAGCTCCAAAGTTGAGGGAATTGTTATCACAGAGGGCAATTCTTATGATCTTGTTCACTAATAATAAAATAACTGCAAGTTTACAGAGCACTTTCCATTGTTCTAAGTACTTTACATTTATTACATCATCTACTTTTTCATGAGCCTTATGAAGTAGGCTCCACTTTGTATTGGAGCATAAAGAGGTTTAAAATGTACACACAAGTCATTCAGTGGAAGAGCTAGGATAGGAAGGAGGGGAAACTGGGGAGGAAGAAAGAACAGATAGGAAGAAGGAAGAAAAAATGAATCTATGTTAAAGATGATCAAGTTAAGAGATATTTTTCCTTTATCAGAATTGTTCATCCCTTTTCATGGCTAAATCTAATTCTAAAGCAGGCTAAGTCCTACTTCATCAATGAAATATTTTTTAACTAAGTTATCTCACCCATAATTTTCTTTCAGCACTGGACTGGTCTTGGGACTCAGCACTTAGTCATTCCCTCATTTTCTAATTTGTAAAGATTGTCTGTGCACACAGATTGTGAGAGTTGTGGATCCTAAGATATGTCTTTAATATGTTGTTAAATGTTAACATACTATAAATATCTACAAGCTATATTTAATCAGTATTACCGACTTGAGATTTTTAAGTGTTGGTGTGTATGTACTGGTTTCATTAGTTTTGAATTCTGTATACAATTTCATTATTTGGAAAAAGAAAATATACCAAATTTATTTGTTTTCTCACTGAAAGATACTTGAATGACTTTCCATTTTTTCTTATTTTAAACATTGCTGCAATTAATATTCTTGTACAGGCATATATGAAAAATGCAAAAACTTTTTCTTCCCTCTTTGGTCTTCAGAGTGGTTGTACCACTTAAAAGTGTTTTGTGGTTACTTATTCCCTAGTATCCTGACCAAAAACTAATGTAATCAAAGTTTTTAATTTTTGCCAATTATTTCGATTCATATTTCTCATATTTCTGGTGGGATTGAGCATGTTTTTTTTCATAATATTTTAACTGAAACTTTTAATAGAAAATTGCAAGAATTAGTGCACTCCTCAATGACCTTACAAAATAATCACAAAGTATTACAACGATCCAAATGAAAAAGTAGAACATAAACACCACAGAAGCCTCCCTCCATGCCTCCTTCCACTCCCTACTTGCTCTCAAAGGTAACCATTGTCCTGGCATGTAACACAAGAGATTAGTTTTGTCTATTTCATGACTTAATATATAAAATTATTTGGTATTTATTCTTTGCACCTATCATATTTGGTCAACATAACAGTTTGCCGATCTCTTCATGGTCTTCCATGTGGTCAAAATTTATTTCAATTGCTGTGTTTTTAATTCATATTTATATATTCTTTATTTAATTTTATATGGACATCTGGGTTATTTACAGTTTCTATTATTAATAATATAGTTATGAATAATACTGCTCTGCATATACTTATAATTGTATTGTTAGCTTGCATACGCACACATTTCTGTTTCACATATATATGAATATACACTTAGGAGTGGAATATACATGTATATGCATATGTATACATATGTGCACATACATATGTATGTACGCATGTTTATACACATGTGTTGGTTTGCAAACTGGTCCCCAAACACAGAGGGCAAGGAGAAACTGCAGAAAGAGTCAGACTACTCCAGATTGGTAGGTGGCAGGTTTTATAAGCAGGAACCTTATATAAGAGACTTGTCTTGGGTGACTGCAAGAGGAGTATATCTCTGCATCAGCCAACCAGAATCTGTTAAAAGTTTATATAGAGTCCTTAATGATATTCAGTCATGTATAACATCCAGATGGTTTCAACAATACATTGCTTTCTTTAGGCTTCATCCTTGAAATGGCTCCCACTGTGGGAATAGTGGGCAGAACATACATCCCAAGGACAGGGGAGGGTGTGGAGTTTCTGAGTGAGCAGATCCAGCCTGCTGGTCAAGTAGCCATCTATCTTTTTGACGACTTCCTCTAACTAAATATATATATTTGTATATATGAATCTACACATACACACAAACACATACACTTAAGAATGGAATTACTAAGCCATAAATTATACGTATGTCCAGCTTGAATATACACTGACAATTTCCCAAAGTAGTTTATCTAGTTCCAGTATACTGAATTTATCAATTAATGGGTTAAATTTATATCTTTATAAAATCTAATCTTCCTCTCCATGAATTTAAATCTTTTCATGTTTACTCAGGTCTTCTTCAATACCCTTTAAGAATTATTGCATTGTTTATATCCTTTGAATATTGTTCAATATTTCTTTTTAAAGAATTCACACATCATATAATAGTTTTTTATTGCTGTTATGATAGTAGCTTTGATTTATCTATGACAGTTTCTGTTTAGTTTTTCCCACTAGGTTTTTATTTCTTTGAATTTTAACTAATTTGGAACTTACACATTTTCTTCCTTTTTCTTAAGGAATAAATATAAAATATGTAAAAGGCATGAGTGTCTTAATTAGAGCTAAATATATAAACCATAGTTTTAGTCTCTTTCTAAGCAATATAAGAAGGTAGAAATACCTTAACTAGCACATTCCCTTTCATCTTCTCTATGATCACGCTTTAATTTAACCATTTAATGGAGTGTAATGTACATATGAAGAGTGCACGTTGCATAGATGTGCAGAGGGACGCATTGTCCAAACTTAACACATGCATAACTAGCACTTCAATTAAGAAAGGAACACTATTACAAACTGGAAACTCCCTTCTTACTCCCTTCCAAATAAAGATAGTAGAGGTAGTCATAGAGAAACAAGAAAGGAGATTCCAGAGGGATTTAAATGACAGTTTGAGAAGTTTGTTATGTTCTCACTAAAGATTAGGAAGCTTTCAGTGTTTTGTAATCTGAAGTCTCAAGACTGGAGTTGTGCTTAAGAAATGCTGGATCTGAGAGTGAGGGAAGAAGTCTGACAATTAGGGTACCATTTTGTTGTATATATGAGAGATTTTAATTGAGGAGGCAGAACAAATTTTAAGAAGGAAACAACCATAAAAGATATGGCAGTGCTGGAATTTGCAGGGCTCAGTGATTGATGTAGTGTTGGTGTAAATGAGGGGCCATGTGGGTGAAGGCGGAAAGCTAGGAAAATAATGACCATTATAAAGAATTGTGGAATTGAGACAAGCTTGGGCTTGAAACTTAGGGTGCAGGCATTTTTTTTCGGGTGCAGCTAACCAGCTTTCTGTCAGAAGTGAATGCCCGGGGTTCAGGAATAAAAATGTGTTATTAGATGGAAAATTAATAAATGTGTTATGAAAAGCATAGCTAAACTATGTATATGAATGCAGTCACCAAAAAGAAGGTACAAAGAAAATCAGAGCAGAAACTATTGTGAAAGTGAGTAGGGTGAGCAGACACATAAGAAGAACAAGAGAGTGAGGTATCCCCAGTGATAATGGACAAAAGAATGTCCATGAGGCAGTTGTGTCCACAGTATGAGAGGCTACAGAAAAGTCCAGGAAAAATAGGTGAGAAGGGAAGCTATTTAATTTGTCTTCTTAATTTATGCTCCTCTTTTATCTTTTTGCCCTTATCTACAACTAATTTGTCTTTGAACTGTCACTTTTCCTGTCAGAGATTAGGAACAGAGCCAGCCTTTAGTTATGGTTTATATACCTGGTGTCAAAATCGAAACCTGGTTTATATACCTGGTGTCAAAATCCAAACCTAAGTTAAAGATGTGTTTTGTGAATGTTACCATGTATTAGCAGAATGAATTTACTATTTCCCTTGTTGAACAAATGTTCACGTAGTGTTTAATATAAAACAATTACTTTTCTGTGCACTAGAGTTTTAACGATAAGGGAGACAAACCCCTCCCTTCATGGAGCTTTTGTTACAGTTGGAAATGCAGAAAACCACATATAAATGTGAAAAGATAATACAAGGTAGCAGTAAGTCTATGAAGAAAATCAAGCTGCAAAACCAATGTAGTAGCAAGAATGTAGCAGAGTGTAGTAGAGTTAATTGATAGAAGCAATTTTTCATCCCTTTCTGGAACCATCCCTTTGCATATGATTGAGGACTTCTTTCCTATTGAGAGATTATGTATGTTTCCCTTCCTATTGCTCCTGAAATTGGCCACTTACTTTGGCAAGTGATAGGTCTGCAGACATAATGTAAACAGACACTTTTAAAAGGGCTTGCATTTGGATTTTCCTATATCACTTCTGCATCAGCATAAAAAGACATGCCTGAACAATAAGTTGGGAGGAGACCTTCAAGATGGTGGAGGAGTAAGACGTGGAGATCACCTTCCTCCCCACAAATACATCAGAAATACATCTACATGTGGAACAATTCCTATAGAACACCTACTGAACGCTGGCAGAAGACCTCAGACCCCCCAAAAGGCAAGAAACTCCCCATGTACCTGGGTAGGGCAAAAGAAAAAACAGAGACAAAAGAATAGGGATGGGACCTGCACCAGTGGGAGGGAGCTGTGAAGGAGGAAAGGTTTCCACACACTAGAAGCCCCTTTGCAGGCGGAGACTGCGGGTGGCGGAGCGGGGAAGCTTTGGAGCCATGGAGGAGAGTGCAGCAACAGGGGTGAGGAGGGCAATGTAAAGAGATTCCCGCACAGATGATCGGTGCTGACCAGCATGCACCAGCCCGAGAGGCTTGTCTGCTACCCCTGCCGGGGCGGGCGGGGGCTGAGAGTTCAGGCTCGGGCTTCAGAGCTTGGATCGCAGGGAGAGGACTGGGGTTGGCTGTGTGAACACAGGCTAAGGGGTGCTAGTGCACCATGGCTAGCCGGGAGGGAGTCTAGGAAAAAGTCTGAATCTGCCTAAGAGGCAAGGGACCATTGTTTCAGGGTGCACAAGGAAAGGGGATTCAGAGCACTGCCTAAATGAGCTCTAGTGATGGGCACCCGCCACGGCTATCAGCACGGAACCCAGAGACAGGCATGAAATGCTAAGGCTGCTGCTGCTGCCACCAAGAATCCTATGTGCAAGCACAGGTCACTATCGACACTTCCCCTCGCGGGAGCCTGTGCAGCCCGCCACTGCCAGGGTCCCGTGATCCAGGGACAACTTCCCCGGGAGAGTACATGGCGCCTCAGGCTGTTGCAATGTCATGCTTGCCTCTGCTGCCGCAGGCTCGCCCCACATTCCATACCCCTCCCTCCCCCAGCCTGAGTAAGCCAGAGCCCCCGAAGCAGCTGCTCCTTTAACCCCGTCCTGTCTGGGCAAAGAACAGACGCCCTCAGGCGACCTACATGCAGAGGTGGGGCCAAAACCAAAGCTGAACACCGGGAGCTGTGCAAACAAAGGAGAGAAAGGGGAATTTCTCCCAGAAGCCTCAGGAGCAGCGGATTAAATATCCACAATCAACTTGATGTACCCTGCATCTGTGGAATACCTGAATACACAACGAATCATCTGAAAATTGAGGCAGTGGAGTTTGGGAGCAACTGTAGACTTGGGGTTTGCTCTCTGCATCTAATTTGTTTCTGGTTTTAAGTTTATCTTAGTTTAGTATTTAGAGTTTATTATCATTGGCAGATTTGTTTATTGATTTGGTTGCTCTCTTCCTCTTTTTTTTATATATACAGATATGTATATATAATTTTTCCTTTTTCTCTTTTTGTGACTGTGTATGTGTATGCCTCTTTGTGTGAGTCTGTCTGTACAGCTTTGCTTTTACCATTTATCCTAGGGTTCTGTCTGTCCATTTTATTTTTATTTTTTTAGTATAGGTTTTAGCGCTTGTTATCATTCATGGACTTCTTTCTTGGTTAGGATGCTCTCTTCTTTCTTTCTTTCTTTCTTTTTTTTATTACTTTTTAATGTTATTATTTTTAATAATTATTTTCTATTTTAATAACTTCCCCTTCCTTCCTTTCTTTCTCTCTTTCTTTCTTTCTTCCTTTCTTTCTTCTTTCTCTCTTTCTTTTCCTCTCCCTATTCTTCTGAGCTGTGTGGCTCACAGGGTCTTTGTGTTCTGGCTGGGTGTCAGGCCTGGGCCTCTGAGGTGGGATAGCTGAGGCCAGGACACAGGTCCACCAGAGACCTCCTGGCTCCATGTAATATCAAACAGCGAAAGCTCTCCCAGAGATCTCCATCTCAACGCTAATACCCAGCTCCACCCAATGGTCAGCAAACTCCAGTGCTGGAAGCCCCATTGCCAAACAACTAGCAAGACAGGAAAACAACCCCACCCGGTAGGAGAGAGGCAGCCTAAAATCATAATAAGGTCACACACACCACAAAACACACTACCGGACGTGACCCTGTCCACCAGAAAGACAAGATCCAGCCACACCGCCCAGAACAAAGATACCAGTTCCCTCCATCAGGAAGCCTACACAAGACACTGAAACAACCTCAACCACTGTGGGCAGATACCAAAAAAAATGGGAACTACAAACCTGCAGCCTGCGAAAAGGAGACCCCCCCCGCCAAACACAGTAAGTTAAACAAAATGAGAAGACAGAGAAATATGCAGCAGATGAAGGAGAAAGGTAAAAACCCACCAGACCAAACAAATGAAGAGGAAATAGGCAGTCTACCTGAAAAAGAATTCAGAGTAATGATAGTAAAGATGATCCGAAATCTTGGAAATAGAATGGAGAAATAACAAGGACCTAGAAGAACTAAAGAGCAAACAAAAAATGATGAACAACACAATAAATGAAATTAAAAATTCTCTAGAAGGAATCAATAGCAGAATAACTGAGGCAGAAGAATAGATAAGTGACCTGGAAGATAAAATACTGGAAATAACAGCTGCAGACCAGAATAAAGAGAAAAGGATGAAAAGAATTGAGGAAAGTCTCAGAGAACTCTGGGACAACATTAAATACACCAACATTCGAATTATACGGGCCCCAGGAGAAGAAAAGAAAAAGAAAGGGTCTGAAAAAATATTTGAAGGGATTATAGTTGAAAACTTCACTAACTTGGGAAAGGAAATAGTCAATCAAGTCCAGGAAGTGTAGAGAATCCCATACAGGATAAATCCAAGGAGAAGCACACCAAGACACATATTAATCAAACTATCAAAAATTAAATACAAAGAAAAAATATTAAAAGCAGCAAGGGAAAAGCAACAAATAACACACAAGGGAATCCCCATAAGGTTAACAGCTGATCTTTCAGCAGAAACTCTGCAAGCAAGAAGGGAGTGGCAGGACATATTTAAAGTGATGAAAGGGAAAAACTTACAACCAAGATTACTCTACCCAGCAAAGATCTCATTCAGATTTGATGGAGAAATTAAAGCCTTTACAGACAAGCAAAAGCTAAAACAATTCAGCACCACCAAACCAACTTTACAACAAACACTAAAGGAACTTCTCTAGGTAAGAAACACAAGAGAAGGAAAAAACCTACAAAACCAAACCCAACACAATTAAGAAAATAGTAATAGGAACATACGTATCAGTAATTACCTTAAATGTAAATTGATTAAATGCTCCAACCAAAAGGCACAGACTGGCTGAACGGATACAAAAACAAGACCCGAATACATGCTGTCTGCAAGAGATCCACTTCAGACCTAGGGACACATAAAGACTGAAAGTGAGGAAATGGAAAAACTTATTCCATACAAATGGAAATCAATAGAAAGCTGGAGTAGTAATTTTTTTTTTTTTTTTTTTTTTTTTTTGTGGTATGCAGGCCTCTCACCGCCGTGGCCTCTCCCACTGTGGAGCACAGGCTCTGGATGCGCAGGCCCAGTGGCCACAGCTCACAGGCCCAGCTGCTCCACAGCAGGCGGGATCTTCCTGGACTGGGGCACAAACCCGTGTCCCCTGCATTGGCAGGCAGACTCCCAACCACTGCGCCACCAGGGAAGCTCTGGAGTAGTAATTCTTATATCAAACAAAATAGACTTTAAAATAAAGACTATTACAAGAGACAAAGAAGGACACTACATGGTGATCAAAGGATCATTCCAAGAAGATGATATAACAGTTGTAAATATTTATGCACCCAATATAGCAGCACCTCAATACATAAGGCAAATGCTAACAGCCATAAAAGGGGAAATTGACAGTAACACAATCATAGTAGGGGACTTTAACACCCCACTTTCACCAATGGACAGATCATCCAAAATGAAAATAAATAAGGAAACACAAGCTTTAAATGATACATTAAACGAGATGGACTTAATTGATATTTATAGGACATTCCATCCAAAAACAACAGAAAACACTATTCTCTCAATTGCTCATGGGACATTCTCCAGGATAGATTATACCTTGGGTCACAAAGCAAGCCTTGGTAAATTTAAGAAAATTGAAATCATATCAAGTATCTTTTCTGACCACAATGCTATGAGACTAGATATCAATTACAGGAAAAAATCTGTAAAAAATACAAACACATAGAGGCTAAACAATACACTACTTAATAATCAAGAGATCACTGAAGAAATCAAAGAGGAAATAAAAAAAATACTAGAAACAAATGACAATGAAAATATGATGACACAAAACCAATGGGATGAAGCAAAAGCAGTTCTAAGAAGGAAGTTTATAGCAATACACTCCTACCTCAAGAAACAAGAAACATCTCAAATAAACAACCTAACCTTACACCTAAAGCAATTAGAGAAAGAAGAACAAAAACCTCCCAAAGTTAGCAGAAGGAAAGAAATCATAAAGATCAGATCAGAAAAAAATGAAAAAGAAATGAAGGAAACGATAGCTAAGATCAATAAAACTAAAAGCTGGTTCTTTGAGAAGAGAAACAAAATTGATAAACCATTAGCCAGACTCATCAAGAAAAGAAGGGAGAAGACTCAAATCAATAGAATTAGAAATGAAAAAGGAGGAGTAACAACTGACACTACAGAAATACAAAGGATCATGAGAGATTACTACAAGCAAATATGTGCCAAAAAAATTGACAACCTGGAATAAGTGGACAAATTCTTAGAAAAGCAAAATCTTCCAAGACTGAACCAGGAAGAAATAGAAAATATAAACAAACCAATCACAGGTACTGAAATTGAGACTGATTAAAAATTTTCCAATAAACAAAAGCCCAGGATCAGATGGATTCACAGGCGAATTCTATCAAACATTTAGAGAAGAGCTAACACCTATCCTTCTCAAATTCTACCAAAATACAGCAGAGAGAGGAACACTCCCGAACTCATTCTACGAGGCCACTATCACCCTGATACCAAAACCAGACAAAGATGTCACAAAGAAAGAAAACTACAGGCCAATATCACTGATGCACATTGATGCAAAAATCCTCAACAAATACTAGCCAAGAGAATCCAACAGCACATTAAAAGGATCATATGCCATGATCAAGTGGGGTTTATCCCAGGAATGCAAGGATTCTTCAGGATACACAAATCAATCAATGTGATAAACCATATTAAAAAATTGAAGGAGAAAAACCATATGATCCTCTCAATAGATGCAGAAAAAGCTTTCGACAAAATTCAACATCCATTTATGATAAAAACCCTCCAGAAAGTAGGCATAGAGGGAACTTATCTCAACATAATAAAGGCCATTTATGACAAACTCACAGCCAATATAGGTCACAATGGTGAAAAACTAAAACCATTTCCACAGAGATCAGGGACAAGACAAGGTGGCCCACTCTCACCACTATTATTCAACATACTTTTGAAAGTTTTGGCCACCTCAGTCAGAGAATAAAAAGAAATAAAAGGAATCCAAAGCAGAAAAGAAGAAGTAACGCTGTCACTGTTTGCAGATGACATGATACTATACATAGAGAATCCTAAAGATGCTACCAGAAAACTACTACAGCTAATCAATGAATTTGGTAAAGTAGCAGGATACAAAATTAATGCACAGAAATCTCTTGCATTCCTATAAACTAATGATGAAAAATATGAAAGAGAAATTAAGGAAACACTCCCATTTACCATTGCAACAAAAAGAATACAATACCTAGGAATAAATCTACCTAAGGGGACAAAAGACCTGTATGCAGAAAACTATGACACTGATGAAAGAAAATAAAGATGATAGAAACAGATGGAGAGATATACCATGTTCTTGGACTGGAAGAATCAACATTATGAAAATGACTATACTACCAAAAGCAATCTACAGATCCAATGCAATCCCTATCAAAGTACCAATGGCATTTTTCACAGAACTAGAACAAAATATTTCACAATTTGTATGGAAACACAAAAGACCCCGAATAGCCAAAGCAGTCTTGAGAATGAAAAATGGAGCTGAAGGAATCAGGCTCCCTGACTTCAGACTATACTACAAAGCTACAGTAATCAAGACACTATGGTACTGGCACAAAAACAGAAATATAGATCAATGGAACAGGATAGAAAACCCGGAGATAAACCAAGCACATACGGTCACCTTATTTTTGATAAAGGGGGCAAGCATATACAATGGAGAGAAGACAGCCTCTTCAATAAGTGGTGCTGGGAAAACTGGACAGCTACATGTAAAAGAATGAAAATAGAACACTCCTTAACACCATACACAAAAATAAACTCAAAATGGTATAAAGACCTAAAAGTAAGGCCAGGCACTATCAAATTCTTAGAGGAAAACATAGGCAGAACACTCTATGACATAAATCACAGCAAGATACTTTTTGACCCACCTCCTAGAGAAAGGGAAATAAAAACAAAAATAAACAAATGGGACCTAATGAAACTTCAAAGCTTTTACACAGCAAAGGAAACCATAAAAAAGACCAAAAGACAACCCTCAGAATGGGAGAAAATATTTGCAAATGAAGCAACTGACAAAGTATTAATCTCCACAATTTACAAGCAGCTCAATATCAAAAAAAAATCAACAACCCAATCCAAAAATGGGCAAAAGACCTAAATAGACATTTCTCCAAAGAAGATATACAGATTTCCAACAAATACATGAAAGAATGCTCAACATCACTAATCATTCAGAAATGCAAATAAAAACTACAATGAGGTATCACCTCACACCAGTCAGAATGGCCATCATCAGAACAATCTACAAACAGTAAATGCTGGAGAGGATATAGAGAAAAGGGAACCCTCTTGCACTGTTAGTGGGAATGTAAATTGATACAGCCACTATGGAGAACACTATGGAGGTTCCTGAAAAAACTAAAAATAGAACTACCATACGACCCAGCAATCCCACTACCAGGCATATACCCTGAGAAAACCATAATTCAAAAAGGGTCATGTACCACAATGTTCACTACAGCTCTATTTACAATAGCCAGGACATGGAAGCAACCTAAGTGTCCACTGACAGATAAATGGATAGAGAAGATGTGGCACATATATACAATGGAATATTACTCAGTCATAAAAAATAACGAAATTGAGTTATTTGTAGTGAGGTGGATGGACATAGAGTCTGTCATACAGAGTGAAGTAAGTCAGAAAGAGAAAAACAAATACCATATGCTAACACATATATATAGAATAAAAGAAAAAAATTGTTCTGAAAAACCTAGGGCAGGACAGGAATAAAGATGCAGATGTAGAGATGGACTTGAGGGCATGGGGAGGTGGAAGGGTAAGCTGGGATGAAGTGAGAGAGTGGCATTGACTTATATATACTACCAAATGTAAAATAGATAGCTAGTGGCAAGCTACTGCATAGCACAGGGATATCAGCTCGGTGCTTTGTGACCACCTAGAAAGGTGGGATAGAGAGTGTGGGAGGGAGACGCAAGAGAGACGAGATATAGGGATATATTTATATGTATAGCTGATTCACTTTGTTATAAAGCAGAAACTAACACACAATTGTAAAGCAACTATACTCCAATAAAGATGTTAAAAGAATAAATAAATGATGAAATCTTCAAAAAAATATATATCAGCAAAGTATTTTTTTAAATATGTAAAAGGACTGCTTTTAAAAGTCAAATGGGTAACCCTGAAATTATAACCTAAGAGAGAGACCAAAAAATGAATGAAAAAATAAGAGGCATACTGAAGAAGTCTGGGAAGTCCGACAGATATTGGGAAAACTAAGGAATTTATCAGATCTGAAGGACATGAATATCAGAATTAAAATATTCACCAGATGGTCAAGCATAATCAATGAAAAAAGAAGTCTATAGATAGTTCATTAGGAAATTTCAAAATATCAAGGATAAAAAGAATGCTTTTTTGACCTATTAAAGCAGAAATTGGCAAACTATAGCTCATGTACCAAATCTGACCCACTATTTGTTTTTGTAAATAAAGTTTTATTGGAACATAAAACAAAAAAAGACTAAGTTGGAGGACACCTAACACTTGGTTTCAAACTGTACCATAAATTAAAAAGGCAGCAGGGGTATTGGTGAAAGTATAGACATATAGATCAATGTAAATGAATAGAGAACCTAGAAATAGGTTCATGTAAGTACAGTCAGCTGATCTTTGGAAAAGGAGCAAAAACAACCCAATGAAGAGCGAATGATATTTGCAACAGATGATGATGAAATAATTGGACATTCAGAGGCAGAAAATCCAACCTAGAAACAGACTTTATACCTTTCACAAATATTAACCCTGAATAGATAATAGATCTGAATAAAAAATAAAAAACTATACTCCAATATAAAATAAAAATTTTTAAAAACTATGAAAGTTCTGGGAGGAAAAAAAGTAGAGAAACTCCCTGTGGCTTTGAGTTTTTAGATACAACAGCAAAAACATGATCCATTAAAAAATTAAATTCTACTTTATTTTCATAGTAGAGAACAATAAATATATATACAAATGAATCTTAAATGCATATGCTTTGTGCAAAAAGCTAGTCTGAAAAGGCTGTATATTGCATGATTCCAATTACATTGACTTCTGTAGAAGATAAAACTATAGAGATGTTAAGCACATCAGTGGCTCCTAGGGGTTCAGAGGGGGAGGGAGAGAGTTGAATAGGTGAAGCACAGGGGTCCTTTTTTAGGGAGGTGAAAGTATTCTGCATGATACTGTAATGGGGGAATATATGACACTAGCCTGTTGTCAAAATGCCTAGAAATTTAAGCATGACGAGTGAAGCTTAATGTATATAAGTTTAAAAAAACATCATTTAAGACATTGGGGAATTCTAGCATGGTATGAAGAATATAAGAAAACAATCTAGTACATTACAATGTATGAAAAATGCCACTGAAGGAGTTGGGCTACAAAGGTGCTGTCCTTAGTAATTTTTGGAAATGAATGGAGTCTGTAAGACTAAAGGCAAAAGTAACTGTACGCGAAGCACTGTACTCTAGTTGGCAAAGTTGTTTCCTTCAAAGGCTTGACTTAAGAATTATGACACTGGGATTGAACAATTAAGTAAATAGATGGAAGATGATGGGAACTTGGTTTCTTATTGTTGGGGTGAGAATTTACAGTAAATGAGTCTAGAATGGTCCAGGTAGAAATTCATTAGAGTTGTAGCTATCAGAATGAATCCATGTTTTTTTTAAATGTATTTGCAGATAGCTGAATATAGAGATGCTTATATATAATATGTATATGTACATGGGTCACTATAGACACATACATTTCCTTTGTTACTTGAGCGGGACTATAAACAATGACATCCCAAGAGCAATAAATACACCTAGTGGCTAAATATTGTTTTCTAATGCTGTCCCCCAATAAAAGTACTAGAGATCTTTGGAGAGAAGGCTGATTCTAGGAATGGGACAGGAAATATACAAGAGAATCTTATAGTGCAAAAAAGTAAGAAAGTACTCAAAAAACAAAACAAAAACCTCACAATAATGGGGTATGTCAAAAATACACAGGAACCAACTGAAACTGAAAGAGCTCCCAATTGCCAAAGCCAAAACAATTTGGACAACAAAATAAATCAAATAATTTTGCATTATAACCTAATATAAAATAAAGTATAAAATAAATATCTATAACTTTATAGTGATATAGATAAATTATTAATGGAGAAGGTTAGACAAAACTCTTGTGCAAGAGAATTTCAAATAATTTATTTCGATATTCTGCCCTCAAGGAGGTAGAATATAACTCTTCACTTCTTAAGTGTCAGCTGCACATGGTGACTTATTTCCCCAAAGTAACAGAAATGGGAACAAAAAGAGTCAGTTTACAGTGAATAAATCTGACAAATACTATCTCAGCAATGTGATTAAATTCAGCATTAACAATGGTAAGTCATGTTGATAGCATGTACCCTTGATATTATGAGATGAAAATGACATTTTGTTTTTGTGGTCTTTCTCCCAAACACAGATAACCTCAGTCTAATCATGAGAAAAACATCAGACGAATTCCATCTTAGGGGCATTCTGGAAAATACCTAACCAGTACTCCTCAAAACGGTTTAGGTCATCGAAACAAGGAAAATTTGAGAAACTGTCACAGACAAAAGAAGCCTAAAGGGACATATTGACTAAAGGTAATGAGATATCATGGTTGGGATCCTGGAATAGAAAAAGGATACATGGTAGAAAATGAGAAAAATGAATAAAGTATGAACTTGAGTTAATAATAATGGATCAATGTTGGTTCACTAATTATGAAAAAATGTAACATAGTAATATAAAATGTTAATAATGAGGAAACTGGTTGTGGAGTACATGGGAACTCCACATCACATGTTCCACCAAACAGCTGAGATCCAGCCTTCCTAACATTGTCCATAATGACTGTACAAAACTACTTATACAGAATCAAACTTCCCCCTTTTCTCTATCTATGAACATGGTAATTCCTGGGATACTCACTACTGCTGGAGAGGCAGCAGAGCTGAGCTGGAGATGAACCTTGGACCATGAGAACTGGCATGTAAATACTGACTTACTGGTTATGTAACTGGGGCAATTTACTAGCCTCTCTATGCCTCATACTCCACTCTGTAAACTGAGCATGATGACAGAAACCTCCTCATATGATTGTCAGGAGAATTAAATTGGAAAACACTTAGAATATTAGCTGATACATAATGAGTACATAAAATGAATGTGTAAGTAAAATAGTAAGTAAAAATGAATATGGTTTCTAGTTTTTCTTTTAATTGATGTATTATAAAAAGAGTCGAAGTAAGCGTTCTAGAATGCTTATGACCTGGCAGGGATAATAGATTCCAACAGGAATAGCAAACATGTCTTTAAAGCTATGGAGCCACCAGCTCCCAGGATTTCCGTTATTTAAATTGTTTAGGGCCTCAGTGAACCTGGTATAAACTAGGTAAGAGACCATGGGAGTTAGAATATTACAGAAACAGTAAGTCAAGGTGATTACTGGAATTGTAGATAATATCCCACGTTGTGATAGATTCAATCCTATTCCTAAAAGAGTCATCTGCTTGCATTAATTCTTGCATTAAAGTCATAAAAATACAAATTAAGAAAACATGATTTCAGAATGTTAAACCAACAGAAGGCTCATGAGTCAAAGGTCTTTATTAGATACTTTCTATTTGTTTTAAATGAAGTAAGTCAACTAAAAAAAGACAAAATCCTGTATGAACTTTTGTGATGTTTATAGATTATAATATCATACAACCCACCTTCTTTTATATATAAAACTTCAAACACAAATAAAATCTTAACTACAAATAAAAGCATAATAGGTCCAGAGGAAACACAAATTGTAATACACGGTGTGATTTGGGGTGTGGTGATAAGGATGCAAGTGGAGGGCAGCCGAAAATTGTACTGCTAATAAGGTCGTAATGTTCAGGGTAGCTGAGTTGTAAACTTAGCTGAGTTGTAAACTTAGTTCCAACCTTCCTTGAAGCCAAGTGTAAAGTAAAATACAGCCTGTTTTACAATTCTCATTATCAAGTAATCGAAAAGATACCAGAGACATAGAAGGTGCAAAGCTATTCCAAGCAATAAGCTCTAAAATAAAAATCTTAGAAATCAAGGTCATAATTTAAGGCAAGAAAATCAATTAGGCCAGGAACCAAGATACTGTAATCCAAATTTATGGTTGTTAAACTGAGGATAAAGCTGCAATTTTCTTTTTCTTTTTTATAAATTTATTTATTTATTTTTGCCTACGTTGGGTCTTCGTTGCTGCGCGTGGGCTTTCTCTAGTTGCCGTGAGCGGGGCAGGGGCCCACTCTTCGTTGCGGTGTGTGGGCTTCTCATTGCGGTGGCTTCTCTTTTTGCGGAACATGGGCTCTAGGCACACAGGCTTCAGTAGTTGTGGCTCGCAGGCTCTAGAGCGCAAGCTCAGTAGTTGCGGTGCACGGGCTTAGTTGCTCCGTGGCATGTGGGATCTTCCCTGACCAGAGCTTGAACCCATGTCCCCTGCACTGGCAGGCAGATTCTTGACCACTGAGCCACCAGGGAAGCCCCTAGAGCTGCAATTTTCATGGTTTTCATCCCAAGGCACACAAAGTAGGATGAACAATTAGATTTTCTTTTTTCCCATCGTATGCGCTACATTTTACTTATTCTCACTCCCACTTGAGAATGGACTGAATACAAGCAAGAGAGAGTCTTTTCTATACTTTTTGATATGAAAGACTAGATCATTTGCCTCACCATTGTATTCTTAACAGCTAATAGTATCTGACACATAACAGATATTTTTGTGTAAATCCAAAATTTGAAATGATTTTTTAAAATTTAGTTGAGTAATATTGGGCTAAACTGAGGGGATGTGCAGGCAGGCACAGATCTCTTAATATTGCCTAAATTCTCAGTTTATCCAATGACAAAGCATGCTGGGGAAGAACAGAGCGGTCAAAGTTAAGTATCAGCATATTCATGCCCACATGAAAGGTTTATGGCACTTTCTCCTCCTTGGAGAGACAACTGGGGACTGTACTGCGGCAGAAGATCAAGTAGATCTGACTCTTCAAAAATAGGGTTGAAAACAGATTCAGGGAATCTTGGTTCACTATGACTATAGTGGCCTCTTCAAAGTCGTAATAAAAAATATGGGATTTTCTCAAATTTGGAGGATTTTAATAATACATTTATCAGGAACTTTGGTTGTAGCAGCAAGATTAAGAGAATTTGAGAGGCAAAGGAGTGAGTTCAGGATGTGCAAAAGGTTTGTAATTGGCAAAAGTGAACCAAGGTCAGAAAATTCTAGAAGAAACCTTCATACACAAAAGGTTGCTATTCTGATTATTATTAAAAGTATTATGGGCTTCTCTGGTGGCGCAGTGGTTGAGAGTCCGCCTGCCGATGCAGGGGACACGGGTTTGTGCCCCGGTCCGCGAAGATCCCACATGCCACGGAGCGGCTGGGCCCGTGAGCCATGGCCGCTGAGCCTGCGCGTCCGGCGCCTGTGCTCCGCAAAGGGAGAGGCCACAACAGTGAGAGGCCCGCGTACCAAAAAAAAAAAAAAAAAAAAGTATGTAACTTACCAGTTACCTTGGGACCAATAACATTGCACAAATGTGTTTCAACACAATGATTAGAACTATAAGTAGTGGTCTTCAGACTGGGTTGCAGTCACCTTGGAGGTACATAAGACTGACTGTGGAAAGAGAGTTTTAGACCTTCTTCTCCTTCACCTCTTCCTTCTCCTCTTTCTTCTTTCCTCCCTCTTTCTTTTTCTCTTTATGTGTATATATAGATATACATATACGCACACACATATATACATACACACATATATACACACATATATTTATATACACGTATATATAATATATGTGCATGAGTGTATGTGAGTAATCCCTTTATTCTTTTCTATTTGGGGAACGGTTTATAATGCAATAGTATATCAATAATAATAATAATACCCCTCACTTATTGAGTGATATTATTAATATACACACAACATTGTTGTAAGCTTAACAAATATTAAACAATTCAATCCTCACAATGACTGTATGAAGTAGGTACTGTTTTTACCCATCTCTTAGGATGAGGTTAAGAGTGGCATCTATTGATATAATAACTTACTGAAGGTCACAAAATTAGGAAGTGGCAGAGCTGCAATTCAAATCTAAGCAATCTGACTCCAGCGTTGGTGGTTCTGCCTACTACAGGAGTACGTGTATATAATGCATAATTAATAAAATATGAGCATATTTAGGGGTGTGTGCTCAAGAAATTTAAACGGAATGACTTTTATAAAATATAAGAGATCATTTAGACTACCTTAAAAATTTTAAATTATTCATCTCAAGAGGCTAATGAATTAACAAAATGGATGTACTTAACAATGTTTGGAAAACCATTCTAGGATTAAAGTGCTGTTATACACGATGCAGCTCCTTTATAAGGATTTATTAAGCAATGTGTTCTGTTTGGTAGCACTGATCTATATGCTGTGGTTAATTCTTGGTATATATAGCACACAAATACAGATGACCTCTTCTTGCTACTTTACTATCTTTTTAAGGAGATGGAAAGTCAACAGTCCCTAAACACAAACACACTAATACTAAAGTCAAGATTAACTTTGACCCTCAGGTTTTTTGTTGCAACATTTGATTCTATCAATGATAATACCTTCTGATTAACATTGAGAGAATTGGCCTTGAATCACTAACATATGTATAAGGAGCCAATTTAGCTTCTAAATTACGCAGCAATAGCTTAGCATAACATCTGGTTAATGTGCTACTAAAAATGAATTTAATTTTAATAGATTAAAGTTATATAAGCCTCCTTTGGGAGAAAGAGCAGACAAATTGAATTTTCTCAAATATAAGAATTATATGTAATACACATATTTGTAAATGGGGACATTTTTATTAAAATAGGTATTTACTTTTGTGACTTTTTGGCATAAAATATCTAAAATAATGAGTATTATGATATCTTTTGTATTAATTTTCTTTTAAGAGAATATAGTTTTTTTCTGTTGGTTTGTTGATTGATTGATTGATTGGTTGGTGTTGATTGGTGTTTATTGTGGGGTAATGGAGGGGAATGCTTCTCTTCCTTTTTCAGTGATGGATTTTGAATAAGGCAGCCTTGCACATACAATGCTAGCGTATGATTTCTTAAATCAATCAATCTCATTTTCCATGAGAGTTCTCAAATTTTCTGTGGTATTTACCTTGTAGTTGATTAATTTGTAATACTTTGTGGATGATTACTTTGAGACATTGAAGACACCTCTTATGCCTTCCACCTTTTCTTTTAACTCAGTGGTGGGAGTATATGGATAGACTTAAGGTGAATATTACATTATATGTGTACAAAGATAGGTACATTTTTCTCTGGAGAGAATTTGTAGCTTTCAAGAGATTCTTAAAAGGATTGAGTATTAGGGAAAAAAGAATAAATATAATATTTTAGATCAATATTGAATTTCCCAAAAAGTCATTTCAGTAGTGATTAGTTTTCTCAGAATCAGAACTAAGTTGTTATAAGTTCCAAACCAATCATCGAGTGACTTCGATTAACTTATCTGTAAAAGAGTTACTTTGGATTAGGCTTACTTTTAGTGTCCTTTCTAACTAAAGAGCCTGTGTCTTTGGATTCATTTCAAAGAAACAAACATTTCCAGCTCAGATTGGAATTTACCAATACAATGGGCTATTTCAACTTTCTACAGTCATTATTGGCTATTTATTAACATTTTAAACATTGATACATATTTAGAGATTGTCCATGAGATGACAGTATGGAATTTTATTTATTAATGACATTTTGAATAATTTTCAGTTGATTTTTAGCTATGTTTAAAGAAATTGTTCAGCAGAAAGATCTGGTAAATGCTATTCCATTTAATTCCTTCTTCCCTAAATCTATTATCTCTTCAAATTTGTACATATATATATGTATACATATATATACATATGTATAATTATATATATGTACTCTGTGTGTGTGTAAAATGATGGCCATAAAGTGTGAAATAGGTACTTTATAAATCTTAGTAATTTATATCTTTGCCCCCAAAACAATTTTTATGTTTTTTTCCCCTCATCTGGAAATATATTTTGGGGAACCTGAAAGAATTCATTCAGCCTTTTTGTGAGTTTAATTAGAGTATGAAAATACTGTTTCCTATGATTATCACATCTTGATGTATTTTCTTTTGGGGTTTAGATAACTCAGAGAAGTTATGAATGTGAATCAAGGAATGTGGCAGGTATTGAATGTCTCCTCATAATTTGGCATAAAGTGCCTGGGAGAAAGCTGAAGAAATGAAACTCTCAGAAGAAAGCCACTTCTTTAAACTTTTGTATGAAGTAGATCTTTCAGAACACTTTTATGCCTTTCATTTATTGGGCAATAATCTCTTAATAAATAAAATGTACCTTCGGGGCTGAAAAGTTTGAACTGTGTAGGGCAGGCCTGCAGGCTGAAAATGCTTGGGCAGGAGCTGATGCTACAGTCTTAAGGCAGAATTTCTTCTCCAGGAAAATAATCTGTTTTGCTCATAGAGCCTTTTAAGTGATAGGATGAGTTCCACCCATATTGCTAAGGATAATCTACTTGAAGCCAAATTATTGTATATGTTAACCACATTTTAAAAATATCTTGGACTTCCCTGGCGGTCCAGTGGTTAAGACACCGTGCTTCCAACGCTGGGGTCTCGGGTTTGAACCCTGGTCGGGGAACTAAGATCCCACCTGCCTCACAATGTGGCCAAAAGAAAATATCTATATATTTCTATATATAGATATATAGCTTTGCAACACCAAGATTAGCGTTTGGTTGAATAACTGGGTACTATAGCCTAGCAATGTTGACACATAAAATATCACACCTGGATTAAGTATACAGAAGCTTAATATTAAAGTAAAAGAAGTAGACAGGGAGAAATAATTCACAGTTCATATCCATACTACTTTTACCATTTGGATCAGAAAGTTACTAGAAGGCAAATCATCCTTAAAGTCCAGACATTTGCATGTTTCTTTTGTTCATTATCTCATTTCATGTCTCAGGAATCATATTAGGACTTTCCAACAACACTTATGATGCCCTTTATATAGTCATTTATAGTTCAAATGAGAACCTCAATCCTTCACCACAGATCCAGAAATTGTAATTTGTTGTCTTCATGAAGTTAACATTTCCTGTGTTATGTCAGAAAAACTATCTAAAATTAGGAAGTAGACCAAGTGTTTACTGAATCTTCAATGCAGTGCTGAGCTTATTTATTGACTGGTCTACTTTACAGCTCTATAGTGGCAAAGGTTAATATAAAAATTCTTGTTTAATTAGATACTGTAATGGTTAAGTTTATTTTTCAACTTAGGTGGGCCACAGTGCCCAGATATTTGATTAAACATTATTCTGGATGTTTCTGTTATGGAACATTTCATCTTCATGGCTTAAAATGGAATAATAGCCTCCAGTAGACTTGTGAAATAAACAGTTTATCATTGGGATGTTAACATCTACCTTATACTCCTCTGACTTGTAAGACTACATTACCCCATGGGCTCAATGTCTTTGTGATTTCTGCATTTTAGAATTAGAATATCTACGGGTAATTCATTTTTTAACTTTTTTTTTCTTTTGAAGAAATACCTCTGATGAAGTTTTTTTCAAGGGCTGAGAAATCTATGGCTTGTTCCAGGCCTGACTTACTTTACTTTTATGTAGGATTGGACACTACTTTAAGAGTTTCCTCTTTAACAACATTATTCTCTAAGAACCCTGGGGAAAACTTTATCCTTCATTTATTTATTATGCCAGGCTGAATGTTTTCTTGCTATTTTCTACATTCTATTGTGGCTCTTCTCCATAAATAAACACAGGAAGTCCTCAACAGCTTTGGTTTTGGATATACCTATAGCTTCTTCAATGATTTGTATTCACCTGTCTTCCCTTGGCCAGACACCAATTCATTTTAATGTCTGAAAGATGCTTCAATTATATGGGCTTCTTAAAACTCAAATTCACCTATCTAAATAGATCGATGGAATAGAATAGAATCCAGAGGTATACTCACACATACTTTAAACAGTTGAGGTTTTCTTATATAATAGGGCAAATAAAATACACGTAGAGAACAAATGAGTCAATAAATTGTGTTGGGACAATTGGATATCCATATGCAAAAATATGAGCTTTGGTCCATACCTTGCACCATATACAAATATTAACTCAAAATGGATCATAGGACTAAATGGTAACCCTAAAACTGTAGAGATTATAGCAGGAAACATTTTTTACCTTGTGTTAAAAAAAGATTACTTGAGGGCTTCCCTGGTGATGCAGTGGTTGAGAGTCCGCCTGCCGATGCAGGGGATACAGGTTCGTGCCCCAGTCCGGGAGGATCCCACATGCCGCGGAGCGGCTAGGCCCGTGAGCCATGGCCGCTGAGCCTGCGCGTCCGGAGCCTGTGCTCTGCAATGGGAGAGGCCACAACAGTGAGAGGCCCGTGTACTGCAAAAAAAAAAAAAAAAAAAAAAAGATTACTTGAATATGACACCAGAAACACAATCCAAAAAGAACACATTCATAGATTATACTTCATCAAAATAAAAAATAACAATTTCTTCAAAAGGAACTTGTAAGAGAACAAAATGGGAAGCCAAAGATCAGAAGAAGATCAATACAAAGCATATATCTGATAAATGACTTTTATCCGGAATAGATAAAGAACTGTCGAGTCAACAGTAACAAAATGTACAACCTGATTTTAAAAAAAAGTGTACAAAATATTTGAGCAGATGATTCATCAGAAAGATATATGAATGGCAAAAATCACATAAAAAATGCTCAACATCATTCGTCAACAGGGAAATGTGAATTAACATCATAATTAAATATCACTGCACACCTATTTGAATGACAAAAATTAAAAAGACTAACCATACTAAATGCTTGAGAGGACATGAAGGAACCGAAAAGCTTGCACACTGCTGGTGGGAATGTAAAATGGTGCAACTACTTTGGGAAATAGTCATTTCATTCCTAGGTATTTACCCAAGAAAAAAGGAAATTTATGTCCATAAAAGATCTATACACGAATGTTCATAGAAACTTTGTAATGGTTAAAAACTGAAAGCAACACAAATGTCCATCAACAGGTGAATAGATTCACAAATTGTGTTACATTCATGCAGCGCAATAGTGCTTAGCAATTATTATTGATACAACAACCTAGACCCTTAACATTATATTTCCTTCTAGGCGCATTCTACTTCCTGCAAGAAAGCTTCTACAAACAAGCTGGTAAGCACAGACAGTCTATGTGAAGTCCCATCACAAATAGATGCCATTAATTTCTAATTCAGGCACTATCAAGTATTGGTAAATATAGTTTCTTCATTATATGCATTCTCCTCCTTCATTCAATCTTTCAACAGAGCTTTACCAACAACCCATTAAATTGAAGGCATTATTAATTTGCATACTATTTTAGATGAAAAACTTCTACCTTGCTTTCTCTGTTCTTTTCTCCTAACCATCATCCTTTTCTTTCCCCGTATCTTTATTTAGTGTCATTCTTTATTTAGCTGGAAAAAACCCAGCAAATACAATACAAAATAAGATGAAATCTCTTACTTCATGAGGCTCATAGGAAACAGGTGTCTTAAACATTTTTGCATTCACCAGTAAAACTATGTCTTACACAGAGCAGCACACCAAAATGTATTTTGATGTTACATTTCAAGTCTCAGGAACTTCACTTTTACTCTTGGAATTTATTGTCAGAAGAGATATTTTGACCCAGGCGGTGGCCATGTTCTTAGCTATTCAGTCAGCTTCAAAGTATTTATTGTCTTCTCCACTTAATTTTAGGACTAGGCGTGTAGGCATGGCAGAATATATTAAAACTTCAACACCAAGCATGTTGTGCCACAATCAATTATTAAAAAGTTGAATTTTATATTGCATTTTCAGATCAACCAAGTTAACTTTGGAATATGTCAAGATCACAACCACATTGACATTTTTCTATGTGCCTTGCCCCACGTAGTAGCCCTTTATAATAAAGCCACTTTGATCTTCTTTTGTTGATTAACTATGCCAATCTCTTTCATACCTCAGGACCACTGCATGGCCATGTTTCTTCTGCCTAAAAGACTCTACAAAAAAAAAAAGACTCTACAATTAGTAATATTTACTGGCCAATTCATTCATTCGTTAGATTTCAGCTGTAAATTCCAGTTTCTGAAAGATACCCACCTCTGATCACCCCAGTATAATTTTGGCATATAGTTACATTTCTCTTAGCATATGATATTTTTTCCAAGTATGTTAACTAGGTGTGTTATTATAATATATATATATATATAGCAAATTATATAACAACAGGCACAAACCAATGGCAACAGAACTGATGCTCATTTATGCTTAAGTAGGGTCCTGGGATGCCCTGTTGGAAGACTTATTACATATTTAGTTTCTGAATAATGGAAAGTTCAGGAACATTCAAAGGAATGGGCCAGGGTAACCTAGGTAATGACTATTTACCAAGTGTTACAGAAGGATTTCAAAATTTTCAATGCTATTCTGGTGCATACAGTTATATTTCAGTTTTCCTTATCACAGTTTCTATTTGTCTTTCTATCTGTGTTATTGTTTAACATTGCCCGTTAGTCTCACTAGATAATATGCTCCATCACAATAAAAACTGCCTCTGTTTAAAAACCATTCAAACTATAGTAGCTAGAGATGACTAATGAATAAACAAATGATTCTGATGCTGATGCATGATACTCTACTACATACTATATTAAGGAAAAAATGTTCTGTGTTCTCTTCCAAAGCACCTAGCATTGTTTTCCAATTTGTGTTTGGAAAGTCTTAGTGTTTGTAAGTAGGTACACTCTACACAGTTGAGTACTTGAGAGAGGTTTTTTCTTTTCTTTTTTTTTGGCCATGCCCTGCAGCTTGTAGGATCTTAGTTCCCCTACCAGGGATCGAACCCGTGCCCCCTGCATTGAATTCACTCCTGAACACGCCAGAAAATGCTCCTCTTGGAGCCATTATGGTTCATCACATAATTGACCTGACAGAAAATGGCTACACTCCCTTCTACCAGAAACAATAATGGTTTATTAATATTATGAACAATAAAACCAAGGAACTAGGTATAAAATACATAGCAAGATTTTATAGGTGTCAGAATTACTAAGTCAGTGGTGAATATTTCCTGTAGGTACTTTTATCTAGTTGAATATGACTGAATGTAATGGTCCTCTCTACGTAAGCAAATCCTCCTGCCATTTGAATGCTGAATGGAGACAATTTTTGAGTGTGTCACTGACAAAGTATAACAACTGTACTGGATGTCTGTCCCCCAAATCCTTTGAAAATGTTTGCTTTAACCAAAAAACAAACAACAACAACAAAAAAGATTGTCTCAAAGTCAGCAGGTAATTAAACTACCACATATTAGGTTTTCAAATTCCCCATCATTCTGAAAGTATTGTTATGTGAATTTATTTTTAATAATCTTATGGATTTGAATAGGTTCTCTTGCCTTATTGCTTAATGTGAATTATTTATTTTCCATTGGATTTACAAATGAAGCCAATATATACAGGATCTAGCAATCAAGATATAATGCAAACTCTGTAAATTATCTGGAGCCTCAGAAATGTGGGGTACCTGGCAGAGAAGGGTCAGAGAACTTGTGAACCTGTGCTAGTATTTGGTGTCTTACATAATGAATAATCTATTGTGAACTCAGTATGATTTTTAAGAAACACATGCATAGTGCTTATTATATACCAGCCATATTTCAAGCAATTTAAAATACTGTTACCTTTAAAACACTAAATGCAGGTATTCCCATTTTTACTTTCTCCGTGAGGTTCATGGAGGCTAAAGAAGGTATACAGCTAGAGAGTTACAAAATAAATCTCCTCTCTCCCATACCATCTAAATATCCTCCTTCAACTCTACTTTCTTTTTTGTTTTTTTTGTATAACATTTATCTTTCTAATATACCATATAAATATATTTTTTGAGATTTTATTTATTTGGTTACTAATCACTGCCTTTGTTTATTTATTTGGTTACTAATCTCCACCCACTAGAATATAAGCTAGATCAAGGAGGGATCATATCTCTTTCATTCACAGACATATCTTAAACATCTAGAACAGTGCCCGGAACACTAAAGGACCTCTATACATATTTAGTTAAATGAATATATGATTGTTACACCATATCATGCCATAGAAGGTAACTGTAAGCTTTTAAAATACTGTACTAAAAATTTATATCAAAACATGTGGAATTGAGTTAGTGCTCAATAAATATAATAATAATTAATACTATCATTAAAATATATAAATTCATTTTTTGTAATTTGACCACTACAAATTTATTTGAAATATAGTTATCTTGTTTCCCAAAACTAAAAGTCTCTTCAACTCTTGGAGTCACTTTTTAATTGTTGAATAGGAAATGCTCAAAATATCTTTTTCTTTTTTATTCTTTTTATACTATACTGCAAGAATGTCAATGATGTGTATGTTTTACTTGCATTTTCAAATATAGCCAACTTAAACATTGACTGAGATTACAAGAAGTTTCGTGGAATCAAGGGCAATCAGGAATTATTCAGATGGGGGTGTATGCCCATACAACCAAGTATGAATTTCTTCCAGCGTGTAACTTGAGGAGGGAGGACGTATGGAATCTGGCTTAAGACTGCTGAATCCTGATATACATATTTAAAAAGCCATTAATTTAAATAAATATTTTAATGAATAAGTGGGATTAAATATTTATTTAATACATCACATTTCCTGAGTGTACAAGGAAATACCAAAGTGAAGAAATTGTACTATTTTTCTAGAAACAGATTTCCAAGAAGAGTACAGGGTCCTGAGTTCTGGTTCTGGTTCTGTTTTCAAGCATATAGGCCTGAAAATGATATTAGTTCTTGATGTTTTCATCATCCCTCACTTATAAAGTGGGAATAAAGATGGCATTCTCTATATTGTCATATATATCAATACTATATCAATACCATATATCAATACTATTCAGTATTGATAGGTAATACTGATATTTGAGAATTGAGTTAGATCCTGTAAGTATAACACACTTGATAAACAGAAAACATTTTACTAATATAGGGACTTTTAAAATTAATTAAACAGTTAAAAACGCGAGAAAGTGAATGGAAATCTAAATTGTGACATGCTCATGCAGTGGAGCTCAGTAGCGACAATGACGTACTGAAACATACAAAAAAATGTATTCACACCAAAAAATTAACAAATAAACTTCTTTAATTTGAAATTGTTTTACTGGACATGACAAAACTCAAATTCTTATTTTGTTTAATCTGGGCAGCTTAGTAGATTAGACATTGCAAGGAGATCCTAGAAATTTTACTGCTCTTCTTCCTTTAATCATCCTTTATTCACAGACTCATTCATCCATTCCTTCACCAGTTTTTTCATGCATCCACCCAGACTGGCCAACTCATTGATCGGTCCTTCGTTTCCCACTCATTACATATGTGCATTGTATTATCTGTATATCCGTACAACTGCACATCTATGCACTTACCAATCTGTCATCTATCCTCTATTCATCCATTCATCCTCCTAACTCAGCATCTACCCAGTCACCCAACATTATTAAAACGGACTGTAACTTAGGCATTAAGCTCTATTAGACAACTAAGGAGTAAGAAAAAAATTGCATTAAGCTTATCTCAGGCAAGAGAGGAGATGAAGCTTAATTTCCTTTAGTTAATGAACTTTTTAAAATTGCAAATGACTTTCAAATAATTTTTTCGATATTCATCTCTTCACCTCTGTTTACTTTCATCATGAATTTTCAGAGCAATGTAGCCACACAGAAAAAAATTACATGTGAAATTTGAGAAAAATATATAGCTACTCAGGCTCCAACACAAGACTTCTGTTGCACAACATCCATCAACTTAGCCTGGGTATCAGATATTCTGATATCTTTACAAGGATTTTGGTATGTAGCCCAGCACTGAGGACCATAGGCTTCAGAGAAATCCTACAATGTAGCTTTCATTCAATATTATGTTTTCATGGCATGCCTCAAGAGAACAAAGATATATATTTTTTAACCAGACGTCATACAATATAAATCTCACATTGTGTAAAGATAGGCAACAAACCAATATAAACCAAAATATTCAAAGTGTGTGGTTATAGTTGTTAAAAACACCACATATGTTAGTGAAAAGAGAAACAGTACATTTTATAATAAACTTATGTTTATTAAGAAGAAAGAAATTACAGTTTTCTTTATACTTCATTCACCTTACAGTTTTATAAGAAACTCCTTCATTTTCCAGGAGGAAATAATACTGAAGATATATTTCTGGATTCTCTCGACTCCTCATTAAGGGAGGAGGGGATTTTTATGAGTGATGGGTTGTGAGTTTAAAATCCATTGACCCTTTTTTTCTCTACTCAGCAGAGTTAAGTTAAAGTCATCTGTTGCTTGGTGACTTCTCTTTGTTCCTTCTTTTGGAACTCTCCCCTGTGTAATAAACATTCTCCCCCGCCTAATCTCTGTATGATAAGCAGAGCTGATTTATAGCTTAAAGCTTTCTTTACAGAAGCATTTCTGGAACCCATCTCTCTGTCTTGCTTTCAAGATTTTATGAAAATTAGTCTATAATTTGCTTTTTAGCTAGTCTGGAATCTGTCTTGCAAAACCAGTTCTTATATGCAAATATGGATTTAGGATGCAAAGATAATAAAGGGAGAAATAAATGTGATATAACACTTTTATGCTAATACTGATAAGTCTGGAAAGATGGTTAAGGGGGTGTTTTGTGGAGAGCTTTGTATACCTGGTAAAAAGACTGGACATAATCCTATAAGATTTGAAGAGATAAGAGGGATTTGAGAGAGGAGGAAATGGGCACAGTTGCATTTTGGACAGACAACTATTTAAGCTACAGTATAGGAGACCAGATGGAGAAGACTGAGGCAGTGGGGACCCGTGTGGTAGGCTCCGACAGTGATTTGGAGGGGGTGATAAAGTCTGGAAAAGAACAGTGGCTGTGGAAATGTAGAAGAATATTCAGAATGAAATATCTATTTTAACTTCGTATCATCATAAATAAATGGCCAATTATTATTGAAATATCTCTTACCTCTCCTGCTTCTGACTTCCAGAATTAGACAAGTAAGATCATCTACTTCACTGTTTTTGGTTTTCCTATTATTAAAACAGCAGAGAGAAAAACATGGAGGGGATGCATTTTGACATCTGAATACGTTGCTTAACCTCTAAAACTGGCAAATAGGAGTCTCTTCTGAGAAACACACTTCTCACCAGTAGCATCTGGCAGTTCATTCTGAAATATGTTTTCCAGGTTGCAAAGGACTTAGGATTTCACTGCAGAGTTTTCAAGGGAAAAGCTCTGTCCTTGCTGCTTTCAATATCATTGTCTTTGAATCAGAACTTTGCATAGATGCAGTTTATGGACACAAAAGTCTCATTTAAGATGTTCCATCCATGTTAAATTTCAGTTAAACTCTAAAAGCTATTACTACTAATGAGGAGTAAAAGTTAAGGTATCAAGGCCTGGCATACAACACTCCCCAATATCTTTCAACTTCTGCCATGTCACCACTGATATCTTTTGCTATTTGTTATACCCAAGCTCTCCATGTTTTCTCCTATCTATATGCATTTGTTCATGCCATTGCCTCTGCCCCAATTCCCCCTCCCCAATTCCAACATTTTGCTGACTCCTTCTCTTTATAAATTCACTTCAAAGTTTAATTTCTTTTTGAAATATTTCTTATACACCCCAACCATTTCAACCCCCTTACACTATCCCCATACGCTGTGCAAAGTTTTCCAACTCTGTACTTTTTCTGTTTATTTTGAGAATCTTACAAATTTTAATGCATACATGGTCAATAAATCAGCATATCAAGTTTGCTTAAGAGAGACTCAAAAAGAAACAAGATTATTACAGCAAAAACTCTTTATGTATACAATCGAAATTAGAGCACTTACATCTGTTATCCCTGGAAAAATATGTTATAAGCAGTTGATAAAAAGTGTAATCTTTCAGGTCTCTTTTTGCAGACAGCAGTCAGCAACAACTGTTAATAAACTGCATTTAGTTCTTGTTCTCAATATCCATTTCTTTTCTCTAATAAATAGACTTATGTAAAACCTTTATTTGGAAAACATATTCTAGTGATAAACTTGTTCAGAAAAGCTATAATTGCTTTTTGATACATACTAGAGAATATAAGCTGAATCTTCTCTTGAATGGGCTTAAGGAACTCTTGCTTCTATAATGTTTAAATAAACAAAACAAATGTTTTACCCCAGGTGAAATGAATGAATTGCTCCCCACAGGCTTACAAGGCAGCTATGTAGCTACGGGAAAAAATTGGCCTGGAATACAGTTCCACATAATTCAAAAGATTGAACAGTGCAAGGTTCTGAGTTAAGAAATTGCAACACATTTCTTGATAGAGGGAAAAAGAATAGTTTTAAAGTCTGATAGAGTAGTCTGAAAGTTCCTTGAGAAATACAACATTTTGAAAAGTAGAGAGCAGTCCATTGGTAATGGAGAAAGAACGTGAATTTCAAATATATAGCTTAATAGATGGTCTTGCTTATGAGTAGTAAAATCATGTTTAAATGCATATACCCATATACGCTCATTGAACTTGTCAAATAACATTGAACAACATATATTAATCATACCCTTTACAGATAGGGAAAGTGATACCCAACCAGTTTTAGAGACTTTACTGTCTCAGTTTGCAAATAATCAAAAGAATTAAAGTAAAACCCAGATCACCTGAATTCAAATACGTTCCCTTCCCCCAAATGGCAAGAATTGACAAAATATTTGTCAGAAAATAATACATATATATAATAAATTCTAAATTGGTTAGTTGAGAAGACTTTTTTTTAAATTGTAAAGCAATTTTTCTCAAAGTTATTTTTTTCTGTCTCTTTCAGCATGTAGCAGTTCTGGTCGTTAGTGGCATTTCTTTACTGTGGTATATTGGTTGCCTGATTGAATGCAGGAAGCTCTGATATGACAAAAGTGTTTAACAGTATATACAAAGAGAATTTTTTACATATCTGAAATATATCCATGACTACACCTATTTTCAGCTTCAGTAAATGTTCGTACTTTTAAATATTGACATGCGGTGGAAAATGTAGGATATATACAAATTGTGAAGTGAGTTAGAGGAGAGACTATTCAACGCAGAAGAAAAAGGTAAAGACATTGGTGGTTGTAGTTTCAGACTGGCTTTGCCTTTTAACTGTGGCTTAAGTGCAGGAGTTCAGGATATTAACATGACCTTAGCAACCTCCTTAAATACTGAGTTAGAGATGTTCACTCCCTTGAAAGATATTCAGAACTGGGCATAATTAACTGCAACCACAGCTGACCCCAATGTACCTGAAAGTTACACGTGATAAGGGGGTGGGGGAAGATCCTGTTATCTCCTACTTTGACTTTCTTAATCCAAATCACTTCAGAGGCATGGATGGCACAGGTGAATGAAGTGAGAGTACTGACAAACTATTTGCTGATATAACTTTTTTCCCCCCGATGATATATGAACGTGTTTTGTAATTTCAGGAACAATAATAGTTTGATAGTGCATAGGCATTGAGAAAGTAGTCTGTATATTTTGCTAACATACATGAATCATATTCAACTTAATTTATAGAGTGGTTTTCAATTGTATCAGAGTCAACTTCTTCTTTTCACAAAAATTAACATTCATTCATGAGTGTTAGAAGAAGATATTCATGGGTAATATAATTTGCCCATAACATAATGTAAACAATTAAAATAATGCTCCCATTTTAAAATTGATATAAATGGAAACTTATTTATAACAAATCAAGATATATTTTAATACATACATTTTTAAGCATGATGAGGTTTTTGTGAATTTTATTTATTTTTTTATACAGCAGGCTCTTATTAGTCATCACATTTATACACATCAGTGTATACATGTCAATCCCAATCGCACAATTTATCACAACACCATCCCAACCCCCTCCGCTTCCCCCCCTTGGTGTCCATACGTTTGTTTTCTACATCTGTGTCTCAATTTCTGCCCTGCAAACCGGTTCACCTGAAACATTTTTCTAGGTTCCACATATATGTGTTAATATACGATATTTGTTTTTCTCTTTCTGACTTACTTCACTCTGTATGACAGTCTCTAGATCCATCCACACCTCTACAAATGACCCAATTTCGTTCCTTTTTATGGCTGAGCAATATTCCATTGTATATATGTACATCTTCTTTATCCATTCGTCTGTCGATGGGCATTTAGGTTGCTTCCATGACCTGGCTATTGTAAACAGTGCTGCAATGAACATTGGGGTGCATGTGTCTTTTTTTTTTTTTTTTTTTGCGGTATGTGGGCCTCTCACTGTTGTGGCCTCTCCCGTTGCAGAGCACAGGCTCCGGATGTGCAGGATCAGCGGCCATGGCTCACGGGCCCAGCCGCTCCACGGCATGTGCGGTCTTCCCGGACCGGGACATGATCCCGTGTCCCCTGCATCGGCAGGCAGACTCTCAACCACTGCGCCACCAGGGAAGCCCCATGTGTCTTTTTAAGTTATGGTTTTCTCTGCGTATATGCCCAGTAGTGGGATTGCTGGGTTATATGGTAATTCTATTTTTAGTTTTTTAAGGAACCTCCATACTGTTCTCTATAGTGGCTGTATCAATTTACATTCCCAACAACAGTGCAAGAGGGTTCCCTTTCCTCCACACCCTCTCCAGCATCTGTTGTTTGTAGATTTTGTGATGATGCCCATTCTAACTGGTGTGAGGTGGTACCTCATTGTAGTTTTGATTTGCATTTCTCTAATAATTAGTGATGTTGAGCAGCTTTTCATGTGCTTCTTGGCCATCTGTGTGTCTTCTTTGGAGACATGTCTATTTAGATCTTCTGCCCATTTTTGGATTGGGTTGTTTGTTTATTTAATATTGAGCGGCATGAGCTGTTTATATACTTTGGAGATTAATCCTTTGTCAGTTGATTCATTTGCAAATATTTTCTCCCATTTTGAGGGTTGTCTTTTCGTCTTGTTTATGGCTTCCTTTGCTGTGCAAAAGCTTTTAAGTTTCATTAGGTCCCATTTGTTTATTTTTGTTTTTATTTCCATTACTCTAGGAGGTGGATCAAAAAAGATCTTTAAACATGATGAGTTCTAAAACCTAGTGAAGTGAAGTGACTACACGCTTGTACCTATACGTAAAATACAGTAGTCATAAATGCAACAACCTTTAAGGAAGACTGTTATAAGAGTACTGTATTGACAACTCACATCTCACAAGCAGCACTAGTATTAGTGACATTATTTTATGAAATTTGAATAGTCCATGATAAAGTTCTGAATGAGACAAATATTATTTTCCTTAGTTTGCTTTATAGCTGAATGTATTTATTTATTGTAAATTAAACTACTCATGAAATTTACTATGTATTAGACCCTTATGAAAAACTTTATTATTCTATAGAAACAGTTATATAGTTATAGTTTAGTTTCTGGTAATCAGATGACTGTGTATGTGTGTGTGTTTCATCTAAATAATGATCTGGTAAGGATTTTAAAGTCACGTTGAATGTGAAACAATACTTCTTTGTTTAGTATGGTCCTGGGCACTGTAGGATGACTCATGTCATCTTTCTTCCTAATCATAAACTACAGTGCAGCATTCCCCCCACAATTCCTACAGCACCTTTTGTGGGTGGCACCACCAATGTTCACAACAATAGTTTCTAGATGGATTTCTCAGTGGATAATCCATTTTCACTACTGGCAATTTAAAGTAATTGTAGCCAGTTATAAAATATTTGCTCCAAACAACACACAGTATTATCTGGAATGCCTTTCACACTTGGCCTGTAGAATCTCTCACCATCTTTTGATAAACCTACTCATTTTTAAAGAGTTAACTGAGGCAACACTTTCTCTAGGAATATTTTCCTAACACTCTAATCCAGACCCTGTAACCTTCCTCTAGACTACAATAAATTTTTCTCTGCTCTTTTCCTTACCATGTAGTAATATTTTGTTATAACTTAGTCATTCAATATTTTCACAGATTGTACTCCGTTTAAAGTTATTACAATATATGGCCATATTTCTCCATACTGTACCATATATCCTTGTTGCTTATTTTATACATAGTAGTTTCTATCTCTTAATCCCATACTCCTATCTTGCTCCTCCCCCTTTCCATGTCCCCACTGGTAACCACTAGTTTGTTCTCTATATCTGTGAGTCTTTTTATATATATATTTACTTTTGTTTGTTTTATTTTTTAGACTCCACATATAAGTGATAACGTAGAATATTTGTCATTCTCTGACTTATTTCACTAAGCATAATACCTTCAAGATCCATTCCCCTTGTTGCAAATGGCAGAATTTTATTCTTTTTAATGGCTGAGTGATATTCCATTGTATATAAATACTATATCTTCTTCATCCATTCATCTGTTGGTGGACACTTAGGTTGCTTCCATATCTTGGCTGTTTAAATAATGCTGCTATGAACATTGGGATGCATGTATCTTTTTGAATTAGTGTTTTTGTTTTTTTAAAAATATATATCCAGGAGTAGAATTGCTGGATCATATGGTAGTTCTATTTTTAGTTTTTTGAGGAACTCCCATATTGTTTTCCACAGTGGCTGCATCAATTTACAACCCCACCAGCTGTGTATAAGCGTTCCCTTTTTTCCACATCCTTGCCAACATTTGTTATTTGTGGTCTCTTTGGTGACAGCATTGACAGGTGTGAGGTAATCTCTCATTGCTGTTTTGATTTTCACTTATCTGATGTTTATCGATGTTGAGAGTACCTATTGGCCACCTGTATGTCTTCTTTGGAAAAATATTTATTCTTCTGCCCATTTTTAATGGGGTTGTTTGTTTGTTTTTGATATTGAATGCTGTTTGGATGAAATTTTGATTAATATTTTGAATATTAACCCCTTATCAGTCATATGACTTGCAAAATTTTTCTGTCATTCAGTAGGTTGTCTTTTTGTTTTCAGTGGTTTCCTTTGCTGAATAGAAGCTTTTAACTTTAATTAGGTCCCATTTGTTACCATACAGTATTGAAACTATCAGTTTAGAAATCTACCTCACCGACTTATAAAGCTTATCTGGATATGATAGGAGCATCTATCTCTAAAACATAACTAAATATCTGCCACACTGCAGGTGCTTGAAATTCAGTATTGCCTGCTGTTGAGTTTTCAAAGAAAGTTCAGCTATTTCTCACTAGACTTTCCATTTAAATTAAAATGTTTCAATGAAAGAGCCTTCATACGTTTCCTTGTGGAAGATTTATGTTAATTTTACAAATATATGAGCATCTGTATATTTTCATGGGGAACACACAGTGCCTTTTCTAGAACTGAGATGCTTGAAATGGGGTTATTTCCCTTTCAAACAAAAAACAAATAAATTATATTTTTTCCCTTGGCGCTTAAAAGAAATAAAACAAAATGTTTCAAAATGGTTATAATCGAGATCTTCTGTTATTTTATTCTACTGGGGAAAACACGCTGGGTATCAAACATGCTAGACTGACTTCCAAACTGTAATCCACTATGGAAAATGTAGTACTTCGTAGTATTTCTCTCTAGATCTACTTTTTTTCTCCCTAAAAGAGCAAGCCTCTTAGAAATAGAATCTATTTCTTCTGTCATTATTATATCCTATCTTTAGTATGGTGCTTTGCCCTACTGGGTTAAAAAAAATTGAACTAAATATATGGGATGCCATTCACTACAAAACATTATTTTTTGAAAGATATATTCCTTTGTTCATTGAATATATGTTACGCACTTCTACGTTCCAAGCACTGAGACAACAACAGAGATAAAGGTGAAAATTCCTCCTGCAGGAGGTCATGATCTACTAGAAGAGGCTGACAGAAAAATCCCCAGCTCTGAGAGAGACAGGCATACGATGGGGTTGAGCATCAAACCAGTGGGTGCCTGAGCTGAAAGTCTGAGTATGGGAAGGCATCTGCTGGATAAGGAGAAATGGTGAAAAGAAAGAATGTGCAAAAGCCCCATAAAAAGCTTATTGTGGATATATGTGTGAAAGGAGCTGTGTCAGGAATGACTGAAATGTGACCTGAGGACTTCCATGTTCCCTGCCTGGGCTGAACTTTTGTTGAACACTCTAAAATCAAACCGCCGAATAGTTGCTGAATTGCCAAAACCAAAGAATAATGCTGAGAACTGGACTTTTTCTGGACGAAAGAAAACATACCTTTCCCTAGTAAAGGATGAGATGTACTCCACAACCCAATTGTACGTGTAGAACAAATTTATCCTCCAATCCAAAGTTTTGCTAAACAACTTGTGTAAGCCTGCATGAACTTCTTTTTTCCCATCAAAACCCTTACCCATTTTCTCTGATGGGACACTATTCGGGGTTCCTCCAGAATCTGTGATCCCCAAATTGCAGTTCTAAGTCACCAAATAAACTGCCTTTTTGCCTCTTTATAGCTCACGGTTCTTTTGGTTGACATATGCGAGAGGCTGGTGAGAGCAATGAGTGATAAGACTGAAGAGGTAGCCTGGTGCGTGAGCTACCTGACACCCTCTCTGCCAGATGAAGGCAAATCTTTGAAAGTATGATATTTTAGGGAAATCTGAACATCGTGTTTATTCTTTAGAAAGATTAGTACTCTGGATTCTGAATTAATTTATGTATCCAATATTGCCTTTTATGGAGGATTTGGTAGTTAATTTATGCATAGTGTTTATATCAATAGAGGAAAAAAATTATTTTTTGCTTCCTTTGGGCCAGGTTGTAGTAGATTAATTACAAATATGCTCCCAATTCTTCCCTTCTGTATCTATACTCCTTTTAATAGACTTCACAAACCCTCCTAAGAAGAAGAGGAGTCAATTTCTCCATACCTCAAATCCGAGTTGGCCCTGTCACTTGACTTGGCCAGTAGGAAGCAGCAGGAATAGCTGTGTGCTAGTTCCAAGTCTAGGGCTCAAGACTCTTGCACATTTCTACTCTTACTCATGGACTCCACACCCTTCCCTCCAGCACCATCATCAAATCATATGCTAATAAGTACCAGCTAGCATGCTGGAATGCTGGACAATGAGACCATATGGAAGAGAGTAAATTTATCCCAGCTAAAGACATTTGAACCCAGGTATCAATAGTTCTTCCACAACTTACAACTGACCACAAGCTCCTGAAGAAACCCAGCTGAGGTCAGATGAGTGTAGCAGAGATGAAAAGACCTTTCAGCAGATAAATAGATGTATAAGCATATGAAAATGTTTCTTGTTATAAGCCATTGATATTTGGTAGATATAAAAGGCACACCATTAAGGCAATGGATAACTTGATGTGTAGGCACTTCATAGTGTTTTACTATGTTACTTTAATGCTATCTACCTTGCAAGGCAAATATTATTATAGTCTGCATTTTTTAGACTATAAATCTGAGCTTATACAGTTAATTCTCTTTCCTCATTGGTACTCTAGCTCATTACTGCTAAAGCCCAGGATCTTCTCTGTCAACTGCATTGTCTTTTCAAATTCTTCTCTCTTGAGAAAAAAGAATGAAGTCAAGTATTTTGGTCTACAGTGTAACTCATGGAGAAATGAGTTGAATCGCAATGAACAAAACATATATCCATTGATTTCAACATTAATGAGTTTTTAGTCCAAGAAAACTACAGTTTTCACCAGATAATGCAGCCCCTTAGGCAGAAAATATTATTAATTATGCTTTAAAAAGCATCCTTGCCCCTAGAATAGAAACTATGAAAAATACATATGATATGAGATCATTAAAAAGGAGTAGGAATTTCATCAGAATTATTGTTATGGGTATTCTCCCCTCAACCTACTTAATTAGAGAGCATAATGAGTGACCACTGTGATGGAAAACATCTCTCTCCTCTCAATTTATGAGAAAAAAAATAGTTTTAAAATGGTATCAACATTATCATTCCTTTCTCTCAGGCCCAGAATATAAAAGTATGCTATATATTTCCACATTCACAGAAAAAAATTGTTAGCTGCTTAAGCCACATTAATGTCACCTGTTTAAATAATAATGTTATGTTCAACCACTGCTAATCAGTAAACATGATAAACCAAGATCATCAGAGTTAACTTATTAGAGGAAATATATTTATACCTGGTTTATTATTTTTGCATTAATTGAAACTTGCCAAATATTTACTGCTGTGAAGAATTCTTTTTTTTTTTTTTTGCTAATATAATGCTTTTCTTTATTTATTAAAAGAGACATTCCTGCTTTTCTGCGCTACCCAGAGAGGGGTCCATACAGCATTGCTCTGGGTTCATCTCGTAAGTTAAAGGAAACCCGGATCCCTTGATGTCCTACAAATAAAGGAGAAGGATGTCCTCAAATTCCTTGCAGCAGGAACCCACCTAGGTAGCATCAACCTTGACTACCCAACAGAACAGTACATCTACAAAATGAAAAGTGATGGTATTACCTCATACACCTAAAGAGGACCTGGGAGAAGCTTCTGCTGGCAGCTCGTGCCATTGGTGCCATTGTTGCCATTGAAAACGGGGCAGATGTCAGTGTTGTATCCTCCGGGAATACTGGCTAGCAAGCTGTGCTGAAGTTTGCTGCTGCCACTGGACCCCTCGTATTGCTGGCTGCTTTTCTCCTGGAACCTCCCCTAACGAGATCTAGGTAGCCTTCCGGGAGCCATGACTTCCCTTGGTTACTGATCCAGGGCTGATCTCAGAGGTGTCTTATGTTAACCCACCTACCGTCATTGTGTCCCACAGACTCTCCTCTGCACTATGTGGACATTGCCATCCCCGAGCAACAATAAGGGAGCTCACATGATAGTCCGCTGTGGTGGATGTGGCGGAGGGCCGTGCGGGGCGGGGGCGGGGGCGGGGACGGGGGCGGGGGCGGTGGCGGCGGCGGCGGCGGGAGACGCGGGAAGATCTGCGCATGCGTGGCACTGTCTCCCATGAACCACCGGGGTCAGATCAGCCTGATCTCTACTTCTGTAGAGGTGCTGAAGAGATTGAAAAGGAAGAGCTGGCGGTGGCTGGAAAGGGTATGACCCAGGAGGAATTTCCAGGTGAATGGACTGCTCCAGCTCCCAAGAATTTACTGTACTCTACCTGAGGTTGCAGACAGGTCTGCAGGTGCCCTCTGTGGCCATCCAGCAGTTCCCTCATGAAGACTGCGGCGCTCAGCTCACTACTGGGGACTGGACTGCAGCTTCCCCTGCTCAGGCCACTGAACAGGTAGGAACAGCCACTGAGTGGTCTTAAGTTGTTCTTCCACAGAACCTTAAACAGAAAATGTAAATAAGATTGACAGAAAATATAGTTTCTTAAAAAAAATGACATTCCTGAATTAGATTCAGTAGGATATTTTGTGGGTATGTATGTATGTATATATATACATACACACAAGCACACACACGTAGGAATGTATCTATCCCCACACATGTATGAATGTGTTTGGGTAATAGAGAAATGGAGAGACAGCTGTGGTTATATATACCTTTTATTCACTCACACATTTACAACAAAAGATATGCATCCCATTTATTGACCAATTAGATATGAACAAATGACTAACCACAATCACACATTTTCACCATGCTAAAAGTTTTCTTTTTAAAAAATGCATCCAAGTTTTTCTTTTAGATTAACCTACGTTTTATTTCTAATTAAAGTATAGTACTGGAGTTCAAAACAGCTGATACAACTTAACTGTTAAGAGTTTCAGAAATAAAGTGATTTCTGTCATACTTGTGTTTTATTTCCCCTGGATTTTTTGAAAGCAGATTATGGGGGAATATGAAAACTCTCAATACTTTTCTTATTGTTTTAATCCAGGATATTAGACCTGATAATGGTTTTGCATATGGCATCAATTGTGGGGTCTTTAAGATACAAGTGTTGTTTGCCTGATTCCATAAATATGAGATTAATATAGAAATTCTTTGAGGATGGTAAAAGAGACTATATACATATGTTTGTTTCTCTGTGTGTATTTCTTAGTGAATTCTTTGTTATTTTTCTCCATGATGTGATTTATCTTTTCAATCATAGCTATACAAAAGTTCACCTCATTTATAGTTTTATGTTGTTATTTCAATAACCATATTTTCAAGTTTTGCAGCTGTTTTTATAGGACCTAGTGCTAATGTTTTTTCACTTTGAAAATGGTTCATGTTTATCAGGCTTTTATTTTAAATGTTATTATTTCATTTGTATCTTTGAGATTCCTAAATATTATTTTGAAATCTTGTTACCCTGTCCTGTAAAACTGATTTTTTTGCAATGCCTCCTCTGTGGTCTGATTTAGACTTTATTTACTTTCTTAGAAATAGATTTCTTATATATCTTAGAATATGGGTTCAAAGACCTATTTTGTGGGGAAATTTTCGTTTTCTGTTTGATCCTTTAATTTTGCTCCTCTTTTCTACTCTGCTCACCTATACCTGTTGAGCGGGATTGTGATTGCCTGTACCTGATTCCAGTTTCCCCAGTCAGAAATCAGGTCTTACATGAGTTTTAGGGCTCTTTCTACAGGGAGATACTGTGACATCAGACGTCCATTCACCAACAAGTTAGTAACTCATCTCAGCCAAAAGTTACATGCTGCGTATTTATCACAAATGTGAGATATTCCTAGGTACACTTCTTTAAAGTGTGTGTGGGCTTGGGGAGTTGGAGACTGCTTTTACAAGTAAAGAAATTCTAACCTTGTCCTCACTTCAACCTATGAGTTCAGCTCTAGTGCTCTCTTTTTTTGGCATATTTTTATCCCTATAGTTAATCAAAGCTGAATTGCAGGCTGCATCTTCATTTTGTAAAGTTCAGAGAATAAAATTCTGCTTTGACTCTCTCCTGCTTCTGACCCAAGAACATGATAATCTTGTTTTTGTGTTTATTTTTTAAATAAGAGAAATTTATTTTGTCACTATTATGAAGGTTAGAAGTTAGGGATCAAGGCGACAGCAGAGCTGGTTTCTTCTTCTTCTTTTTTTTTTTTTCGGTACGCGGGCCTCTCACTGCTGTGGCCTCTTCCGTTGCGGAGCACAGGCTCCGGACGCGCAGGCTCAGCGGCCATGGCTCACGGGCCCAGCCGCTCCGCGGCATGTGGGATCTTCCCGGACCAGGGCACGAACCCGTGTCCCCTGCATCAGCAGGCGGACTCTCAACCACTACGCCACCAGGGAAGCCCTCTTCTTCTTTTTAAATTGAAATATAGTTGATTTATAATGTTTCAGGTGTACAGCAAAGTGATTCAGTTATACATATATATTTTTTCTTTTTCAAATTCTTTTCCATTGTAGATTATAGAAGATACTGAATATAATTCCCAATTACAATACAGTAGGTCCTAGTTGTTTATCTATTTTATATATAGTAATGTATATATATATATATATATATTTTTTTTTTTTTTTGGTATGCGGGCCTCTCAGTGTTGTGGCCTCTCCCGCTGCGGAGCACAGGCTCCAGACGCGCAGGCTCCGGACGCGCAGGCTCAGCGGCCATGGCTCCTGACGCGCCGGCTCAGCGGCCATGGCTCACGGGCCCAGCTGCCCCACGGCACGTGGGATCCTCCCGGACCGGGGCACGAACCCGTGTACCCTGCATCGGCAGGTGGACTCTCAACCACTGTGCCACCAGGGAAGCCCAGTAATGTCTATCTTTTAAGCTATTCTTGTTTTTGAGCTAACGTATTTCTTTTTGGTTTTCTTCATATGTGCTTTTTTTGCTTTGTTTTTTTTTGTTTTGCTATTGTTATGTTTTATACAAAAAGGAGTGTATTGATCTCTAAACCTATGGAATCCACCATTAACTTTTAAATATCCTTTTATTTTTGATATGCACTTACTTATCTGTTGTCTTGTTCCTCTTTATATATTCAGGTGTTTTTCTAAAAATTTTGAAAAATTCCCATCCATCAAATAATGACTTTTTTTTTTTACCTTTACCCAGTCAGAGATAGTCTCAGTGAAAAAATAACTCTCAAGTTATATGGATCAGGAGTTAGTTTCCACCCAGTTCCAAGCTTCTCAAGTTGGTTTCTTTAGACATGCTAGAGAGGATCATTTAGTTATTTTGATTAAATTATGGATAGATATGTCTATATATCTATTTAATATATCACCCCCAACTATATATCTATATATAATTTAATAAAAATAACTAAGTATATATATGATGTTTATAAATACACTTAAAATATTTTATATATAAAGTTCTGTTTTCATATTATGTTTCTGTGTAAGAAAATGCTAATGACTTCTAATTGTTTATCATATCAAATATCAGTTCCTCATGTATCTTTTTCAGAAATACTGACTTTTCCCCATATGTTACATTAGAAGCATTCTCTTTAATTGATATCAAAAGGGGTGAATTAAGTCCAACAACTGTTTCTTCAACTGGTTTTTCTGTGCATATTAATGTCCTGAGGCAACACAGTTTGGGCCTTTAAGCATCTTTTTTTATATCAGGATGCTAAAATAAATATTTTAAGAATTATAATACAAGAATAGAATATATATCAGTTTTATGAATACTTTGGGTAGAATGAAATAATTACTTTAAGGGTATTCTCAGAAATGATATATAGTACCCCAAAATCTTATCTGCATGTGATTAGAATAAGAATATAGAGGATACTGTGGAAAAGAGAGTGAGCTCTGCAGTTAAATTCACCTGGTCTGAAACCCTAGCTCCATAGTTTACTAACTATTTCACCTGACCACTCTGGCCTAGAGGCCCTAATCATAGAATGGGAATAATAATAGTAACTGTCTCATAGAGCTGATGAAGGTATAGAGATAACAGAAATAATGCACTTAGCAAGTGTTTTGAAAAAAATGTAAGTGGTCAATAAATATTAGCTGTCCTTATTCATAATTATCAGTATAATTCTCAATAACTTACTTGTTTCTCTCTATATACTTCACTAAGGACCAGCCTGGAGTATCTATTTTTCACCCTGTACTTTTCCAAGTTGGGCATGATCTTCAAGCCCCAGACACAAATTCCTCCTCCTCTAGAAACTTTTTGCTGATTAGCTCCCTGTCACTGGATTCTCCTAAATTCTATATTCTTATATTTGTTTTCAGCTTGTGCTTTGTTCACTTCATTTTATAACCTAGAACCTTTTTTTTAAAAATTAAAAGTCTTAAGAAAAATTGCCAGGTTCGTTAAATCAAAAACTATACAATATTCTTCACACGGAAGACACTTAATAAAATTTTAGTTAAATACCTACTACAATCAAACCTGAAAGTATCAGTAGTGGAATATATAAGCTATGCATTTACCCATTTATAAATAGATAATTCTCAAAGTATGCATTGTTTTTTTTATTTTTACATCTGTGCCATCGTATTCCTTAGTGCTGTATAGAATTTTAGTCTAGTAAAAAAAAGTAGTATTCATAATTCTTATGGGAGATTTTGTTTGTCTGGAACACTGTAGTTAAATGCTGCTTTTAAAAATAAGGATGAAATTTCATTTAAGCTACCTGAAAATAAATGATAAGTCCAATAATTTTTTTAAGTTTAACATGGTATGGAGTAAGAACTAAATGTTTTTTACACAAATGCAAGTTTAAGCCTATTGGAATGGAAAGAAAATTTGTAGTAGCAAGAGACTCCCGATAATTAACGTTAGCCCAAAGGGGTGAATAGGTTTGATAAGGGAAGTTTTACTTTTTGTCCAGTCTTTAGAGAGATAAGCCTATTTTACAGGCTAGCTCCATGGGCAGGCCAAGCTTATATTGATTGAAAATCTGATTCTTCCTTAGAAAACAGTTTGGTATGATTACTATAACTCCTCTCCTAGAACTATTATATGTCATTTATTACAGCACAATTTAGATCTAGTTCACATAGAACAAATTGAGCTGTGTTGTCTTTACCACTAGTTAGATTTCAGCTTGATGTCTGTTCAAATCATTCTTAAGCCTGAGTAGGTCTTACAGGCAGTTTTAAGACAAACTGCTTAGCATTTTCCATTTAACAAAATTAGTTCAAGGATTTAGATAGGAAATGTTGAAGGCAGTTTGACACCAAAATCAAGATATACCTTAGCAAGCATCATACGTATCTGCTACAACCATCGTCCTAAGCATACTTGCTTGTTTTTATCCTCAAGCTTATGTTCATAATTTTAATACTGCCAGTTTGTTTTTCCTTTCCTAGATCTTTAAAAACTGAATAACAGTGTTATAGTAATTTCATGCTGAGTGATCAGACATGTTGTAAGGGGAATAGTGGCTACTTGTAGAAAACATGTTGTGCTATATGAATTTTCTCTTTTGAAAGTCAGTTATCTCAATGTGAACTTTATGCATGTGAATTAATATTTCAGTTTTTCAGGCAACATTATTTGTCTACACAATATGTCTGTCTACATACATCATTATAAAAGTTTAATCTCTTTATGATGGTACTTGAAACACTTCAAGCTCAAGGGTACCTTTCTGCATATCTACACTAGCTTCTAACAACGTCTAAACTGTCACCATTGAAGTTATTTCATTTATAGCTTCTTCATTTATAAAGTTCTTCATTTATAGGTTCATTGCCATACAGTGATTCATCTATCAAGCATTCATTGAGTATTTGTATGAACCAGATATAAAAGCATAATATAAGATACTTGACATAAAAGTCCTCACTGATTATTGGAAAATGGACATAAATGGTATAATACACTAAACTGTAATAAGTCTATCTTAAAACTCTTTGACATTTTCAAACTTGTTTTTATGCATTGCTTTGCATTTTGATTCTTAAAAGCTCCACTAAGCACAACCACCTTTCCAGGCATATAGATTTGAATCAGCCCAACTAGAAACCTAATGTGTGTCTTCTTAATGTGTGTACCACTGGTAGATCTTTGCTACTGAATGTGCTAGAACATGTTTTGCGATTTTAAAAATAAATTGTTATTTGACAACAATCCTAAAAAAAAAAGTATAAAAGTATATATCACTATTTAAAATAAAGCATATTGGACCTTCACATAAACTGCATATTTCCTGGGAAATGAAATCAGAAAATATTTGGAAGATAATATCAGTAATTAATAGTTACTAGAATATAGAATATCATTAAATTTATATCATAATTTTTATAAAGCATGTGTTTCTAAGGCTTTTTGACAGCTATACTGAGATGCAATTTACATGTCATACCAAACAATTCAGTTTTTAGTGTATTCATAGAGTTGTACAACCATCAGGACAATCTTATTTAAAATATTCTCATTATCATGAAAAGAAATTTAATATCCCTGGATACAGGATGGTAGTCCAGTTGTTTAAAAAAATATCACTGCTGAATGGACTAATGTATCATAAGAAACAAATTGACTAGCCAGTGGAAAGTATCAATGTTCAAGACGTGTGAAAGATTTGTAGCTCTAAGAGCAGTGAGATCCAATGGCTATTGCAAAGTGCCATTTACATTCACAAAAAGATAATGAACAGCTCAGGGTGAGTGACAGGCAATTAAAATCAAGGTATGAAACCTGGGGATCCTCTTTGATGAGCTCTCATCACCCATTGTGGGGAGAAAGGAGAAGTCAAAGACCAAGCACAGACCTCAATAGTTAGAGAGATTGAACATCAAGGATAGTTAAAGGCTGAACTAAGATGGTCTGCTTTAACAAGGCAAAGGCTCAGGCTGGGAAAACTCTGACCTGCATGATGCAAACGTCTGAGTGGGTGCCTGTGAAGATTTTCACTTCCCTGAATACTCTGAACCTTTTCAACCCGAGCACATGGCTCACCCCATGACACCAAAATTTTGACACCAAAATCAAGATATAATTTCTTCTATGAAGGAAGAAAATGCAGAGACCTCCCCTCCACAAGACAACACCTGCTCTCCTTAGGACCTGCCCCTCTTCCCCTCCTGTTTTACTAGGTTTATAATTAGAATTATGCCACAGCATAAGCCAGCATGACATACGCTGAACCTGATAGTGGAGAGAAATGTCTAATACTCCAAAGGAGCTGCAGGGCCTAACAGGAATCTATTACTTTGGATTTTCCACCACTACCCAACCATGTGGACTGCCTCATTTATACAGACAAGTCTACATTATAGTCGGTTCAGGATAAATCATGCTGTGCTAATAACAAATGACCCTATAATCTCAGAATCCAATTGATTTACCACAGTCATGCTGGTTTATTTGCTACACATCTACCAAGGAAGAGCTGCCACTCAGCTCCATGAATTGTCCCTGTGGGACTCAGTCTGACAGAGCAGGCTCAATTTGGAACAATGGTTCTCTTTATAGAGAACATGATAGAAGAAGGCACTGACTCAAATCTTCATCTTGGAAGCTATTCATATGACTTCTTCTCATGTTTCACTGGTAAAAAAAAACCTCACAGCCCATTCTGCCATCAGCAGGACAGGTATTTTAGAATAGGCAGGTAATATTACAAACATTAATACAAACTGCCACATTTTAAAATTTTTAATAGATTTTTTTTGGAGTATAATTGCTTCATAATACTATGTTAGTTTCTGTTGCACAACAAAGTAAATCAGCCATATGCACACACGTCTCCATGTCCCCTCCCTCTTGAGCCTCCCTCCCATCCTCCGTATCCCACCCCTCTAGGTCATCGCAAAGCACGGGGCTGATCTCCCTGTGCTATGCTGCTGCTTCCCACCAGCCAACTATTTTACATTCGGTAGTCTATATCTGTCGTTGCTACTCTCACTTCGCCCAGCTTCACCCTCCCACCCCTTGTCTTCAAGTCCATTTTCTATGTCTACCTCTTTATTCCTGCCCCACAACTAGGTTCATCAGTAACATTTTTATTTTTTATTAGATTCCATATATATGCTTTATTTGTTTTACTCTTTCTGACTTACTTCACTCTATGATAGACTCTAGGTCCATCCACCTCACTACAAATAACTCAATTTCGTTTCTTTTTATGGCTGAGTAATATTCCATTGTATACAGGTGCCACATCTTCTTTATTCATTCATCTGTCAATGGAAATTTAGGTTGGTTCCATGTCCTGGCTATTGTAAATAGTGCTGCAATGAACATTGTGGTACATGTCTCTTTTTGAATTATGGTTTTCTCAGGGTATATGCCTAGTAGTGGGATTGCTGGGTCATATGGTAGTTCTATTGTTAGTTTTTTAAGGAACCTCCATACTGTTTTCCATAGTGGTTGTATCAATTTACATTCCCACAAACAGTGCAGGAGGGTTCCCTTTTCACCACACCATTTTCAGCATTTATTGCTTCTAGATTTGTTGATAATGGCCATTCTGACCAGCATGAGGTGACACCTCATTGTAGCTTTAATTTGCATTTCTCTAATAATTAGTTATGTTGAGCATCTTTTTATGTGCCTCTTGGCCATCTGTATGTCTTCCTTGGTGAAATGTCTGTTTAGGTCTTCTGCCCATTTTTTAACTGGATTGTTTGGGGTTTTTTTGATATTGAGCTCCATGAGCTGTTTGTATATATTGGAGATTAATCCTTTGTCTGTTCTTTCATTTGCAAATATTTTCTCCCATTCTGAGGGTTGTCTTTTTGTCTTGTTTATGATTTCCTTTGCTGTGCAAAAGCTTTTAAGTTTAATTAAGTCTCATTTGTTTACTTTTGTTTTTATTTATGTTATTCTAGGAGGTGGATTAATAAAAGATCTTGCTATGATTTACATCAGAGTGCTTTTCCTATGTTTTCCTCTAAGAGTTTTATAGTGTCTTATCTTACATTTAAGTCTTTAATCCATTTGGAGCTTATTTTTGTGTATGGTGTTAGGTAGTGTTCTAATTTCATTCTTTTACATGTAGCTGTCCAGTTTTCCCAGAGCCACTTATTGAAGAGGCTGTCTTTTCTCCATTATATGTTCTTGCCTCCTTTGTCGTAAATTAGGTGCCCATATGTGCATGGGTTTATCTCTGGGCATTCTATCTTGTACCATTGATCTACATTTCTGTTTTGGGGCCAGTACCATACTGTCTTGATTACTGTAGCTTTGTGGTATAGTTTGAAGTTGGGGAGCCTGATTCCTCCAGTTCCATTTTTCTTTCTCAAGATTGCTTTGGGGCTTCCCTGGTGGCACAGTGGTTGAGAGTCAGCCTGCCGATGCAGGGGACACAGGTTTGTGCCCCAGTCCGGGAAGATCCCACATGCCACAGAGCGGCTAGGCCCGTGATCCATGGCTGCTGAGCCTGCGCGTCCGGAGCCTGTGCTCTGCAACGGGAGAGGCCACAACAATGAGAGGCCCGCATAACGCAAAAAAAAAAAAAAAAGATTGCTTTGGCTATTCAGGGTCTTTTGTGTTTCCATACAAATTGTAAAATTTTTTGTTCTAATTCTGTAAAGAATTCCGTTGGTAGTTTGATCGGGATTGCATTGAATCTGTAGATTGCTTTGGGTAGTATTATCATTTTCACCATATTGATTCTTCCAATCCAAGATGGTATGAATGTATTCTGATTAACTGTTTTCCTATAGGTGAATATTTTGGTTGTCTTACATGTTTCATCATTCTAAATTATGCTAAACAGAACATGTATCAACACATACACATTTTTCACATATTATTTTTTAGGTTAGGTTTAAATAATACAAAGAATATAGAATTCTTTTTCAGATCTGAAAATCTTCAGATCAACCTTTATATGTCTCTGCCTTTCTCTCTATTTTTTTTCTTTTTCTCATTTTTGTAAATTGCTTCATTCTTCCAAAAGTGTCTGACAAAAATTCTTCTAAAGAATGCATCTTTACAGTGATAAGGCAGAGTACAGAACCACCTTTACCTTTGGTCATTAAAAAATGAACATTTTCATCTACCAAGGAAGGAGAGGAGAGGAGGAAGGACAGTCTGCACTGCTCTGACACTGCATTACTCCCCACTGTTCTATGTCTTTTCTCCTTGCAGACACAGGTTGTGTAGGGAGTCAATTATTTACAAGTTTTGTGTGACTACATTGGGTCTAGTACCGACTTCTGATCAATTCTTGTATAACTTCTATTCCCGCTTTTTCGTCCCAAGCAGTAATGCAGAGCTGATGTTTCCTACTTAAATGGGATAATGATGTTTCCTACTTAAATGGGATAATGCCATTCTTTTTCAATTTTCAAACCCAGGTGTTTAGTGCTAATTCGTGGTTGTAACAGTCTATACAACATGAATTAATCACATCTAGTATATAGGGTGAAATCACAGGTTCAAAATTAAATATGTTTCATGTTGCTACATAAAGAATACAGTTTTTGACAATTTTAAATTAGAAACATATAAATCTTCAGTTGCTGTTCCTTCATTGGTAACGAGAATGATGTTGAAAATTATTTAAGGCCTCAAAGACAATAGCTGTGATTGAGGGTTTCTGAAAATAAGGGAGAATGAGATGGGTATGTGTTCTTAAGCAAGTAGAGGAATTAGACTTATAGTTGGAAAACCTTCTCTGCTATAATAGGAGAAAGAGAAGAAAGTATGTGTGTGGTTACTGGCAGGTTTTAAGCTTTGATATAGATCAAGTACAAGTTTTCAGAACTGATAGGCAGAAAGTGACAGACCCTAATGGTTATGAATTAAACTGTAAAGTGGGGATAACAGTAGAATATATGTGCTTTTATTTAGATAGACTTGAATCCTAGAATCACAGTTTCCTTTCAACATTACTTTGTGGATATGACACATACACTTTACTCATTAGATTCCTCATTTTAAAATGGACATAATAATTTCACTTAATTTTTTAGGTTGTCACGAGAACTAAATAAACACTGCAAATAAAATGTTGACATTCAATAAATGTGATTGCTTCATTGCTTTATCTTAGATATTAAAGTAAACTACTTTAGGCTTTTCCATTATTTTATTATTCAGTACTAATTTTTGTTTCTTATGAATCTTAAGAGCAATTGTCAGAACTGAGAGGAGACTGAGAATACCAGTATAATATAAAAGGTTGCAGGGATACCAATGTTCCCTGTACATCTAACATTAGTGAACTGTGTAGAAATGTCTCCTCTGAAAATTATTCTCTGATCTTTATGGTTAGCGTATTTAGAAAGTACACTAAATCTATTTCATTGACAAATTTATAGTTGATACATATTTTTTAATTTAACTCAGCTGGATTCTCTAAAATATCATCTGAATATTAAACAATGAAATGATCAAATATATTGTTCATGGTTCAATTCTCTTGATTTCATGGATTAATTCTTAACTTAAAGTCAGAAGTTGGTGTTCATAGAGCTTCCCAGTGGCCCTCCTTAGAGGTGGACAAGAAATGGGGAAAAATGGAATTGAAATTCACCGTAGAGAATTTGTTTAGAGAATTTGTTTTCTCTAAACTTTTCCTTATAATATATATGATCTAGAGAGATTATATTTACCTTAAGTCAGTAAGTCAAACCTCAATTTTAAATTAGGTCTATAAAAAGAGAAAGTCGACAATTATCTGAGAACTAAAAGGTGAGGAAAACTCATGTATAAAAAAGGTACTTATTTAGCACATGTGATCAAAGTCTTATGAAAGAAAAAATATTCAGTAGAAAATATTATATTTAAGTTTTTCCAAAGGTTTATTCCTTGGGATGTTAATAAATAACATGCATAAATCATCAGCTGCAAAAGCAGTAACAGTACAGGGATGGGGCACACTAAGTTTGGAATCACTGATTCCAAACAATTATTAACAAGGAATATTAATATTCCAAATATTAATATTTGTTTAATATAAACAAATATTAACAAGGCAATTTACTGCAGGACTTCTCAGAACCTTTTTTTTTTTTTTTTTTTTTTGCGGTATGCGGGCCTCTCACTGTTGTGGCCTCTCCTGTTGTGGAGCACAGGCTCCGGACGCGCAGGCTCAGCGGCCATGGCTCATGGGCCCAGCTGCTCCGCGGCATGTGGGATCTTCCCGGACCGGGGCACGAACACGTGTCCCCTGCATCGGCAGGCGGACTCTCAACCACTGCGCCACCAGGGAAGCCCTCAGAACCTTTAATACACACATATACTCTTTCAGTCTTCAAGAGAAACATGTAACATATAACATTTCTCAAATGTGTTTAATCACAAAACACTTTATTAACAATAAAACCTCTTGGAAATATTCTTAGAAAACAGGGATCAGGTAGACAGCTAAAAAGAAAGTTAGACAAGAAAAGTTTAGGAAGTAGATTGGTGCAAACAAAAAAATGGAAATGCATGAACTAATATATTGGTCTTTTTTTTTCCTGAGAAAAAAGACACACACACATACATACACATACAAACACACTCACATATGAGAAATCTTACAGTGTCACAAACCAGTCCTCCTTAGTTTTATATTAAATGATTCACCAACATTAAAAAGACTAAATTTACATACTATTGGGGACTCTTCTTTGAAATACTGGGAGATTTGCAATATTAAAAAATATATACTTTAATAATAAATAATGCATAAATACAATCAATAAAGTAGGTTTTAATATTTCCAAGATACTAAACTAGAAGGATTAACCCTGGACTGAACAGGAAAGCAATTTAACCATCAGTTTTAATTGAATGAATGAAATGATCATGAAGCTTGTTAGTGTATCATCACATGAAAAATCTTGCTCATACTTTTCAAATCAATGCCCTCAGTTGAAAGTTTAGCATCATACAGCCTTGACAAAAAGGATTTCCAGATAAAGGCTCAACTTATGAAAGATAAAAACAATATTAACAGGACAGCAGATGTTAATTTACCAGGTATTCTATGCGGAACCTCTATTTTCACACATTCTAGGTAGAGAATCTGACATTTATACCATTTTGAGGAATGCTTATGATTATTGTTTTATAGTAACTTAGTTTTTCTTTGGAGAAAGTATATATTTTTTGTGGTATTGACACTGCTATAAGAGTAAAGGGGAAAAAGAGAAAGAATGAGGAATAAAAAGAAATAGAAAAGAAAATGGAGAGGGAGGTTTCTTCTCACTATATTAAACTCGAGTATATACCAATTGGGACATTCTTTTTTATACTTGTTTGTATGGTCTCTTCCTAGAATACCTATTTCTTCCTTTCTAATTGGCTAAATCTTAGATTTATTTCAACAATTAACTCTAGTACCATCTCTAGAAAACCTTCCTTGATTTTGCCCACCTACATGGGTCTGAATTAAGTGGCCCTTTTCTGTGCTACCCTGGGATTGGGCTGTATGACAGCATTGGTAGTTTTTACCATCCTGTATAATAATCACACACACACATCTATTTCCTGCATTAAACTGAGAGCTTCCTGACTACGGAGACGGTCTAATCCATTTCTTATCATGGACGCCTACCCTGGCTCATCTTAGTGCTAACATTAATTTTATACATTAATTCAATAATAACAGCAAAATTGATCACCTACTATAGTTAAACCTTGAATGATGCAGGAGGGGTGGTGGTTAGGGGGCCCATCCCCACAGAGTTGCATATCTGCATATAAATGTATAGTCAGCCCTCCATCTGGGTGCTTCCGCATCTGAGGATTCAACCAAGATTGTGAAGTACTGTAGTACTATATATAGTGAAAAAAATCTGAGTGGAAGTAGACCCAAACAGTTCAAGCCCATGTTGTTCAAGGATCAACCGTACATATCAAGCAGTATGACAGGCAATGGTACCACAATGTTGACCAATACCAGACACATGAGTGCCTGTCCTCGTGACCTGTGCAGATTGAGGAAAGACTCCTGGAAGCAATGGCAAACACACGTATCACCTACGCCAGCAGCACTGTCAATCACAATCATGAAAATCCATCTTTAGTTGGCTGCTATAGCCATGCAGGAAGGATATAGCTAATAAGCCTGTTGTTCTATTATTGGGGGAAAAGTTTCCTTTTATTTTAGTAGCTCTTAATATGACCAATGACAGTGGCCCCAAACTGGAGCATTGTAGTGAATCAACCATCTTGAGCCATAAAGCTCTTTCTCAGGGCACAGGTGAAAAGAATAAGTTCACTTGGAGTGAATTTTCTCCTATGTTCATACGTGCTAACTTATAAAAAACAAAAAAGCCAAGGGCAAAATATTTACATTTCAGAAGTGGTCAATGATAAATGAAATAAATGTCAACCAAAGCTTTAAAACAATTATAAGTAAATAGTATACTTTGCAATGGAATATTACTCAGCCATAAAAAGAAACGAAATTGAGTTATTTGTAGTCAGGTGGATGGACCTAGAGTCTGTCATACAGAGTGAAGAAGGTCAGAAAGAGAAAAACAAAATACCGTATGCTAACACATATATATGGAATCTAAAAAAAATATGGTACTAATGAACCTAGTGGCAGGACAGGAATAAAGACGTAGACATAAAGAATGGACTTGAGGACATGGTGGGGAGGGGGAAGCTGGGGCAAAGTGAGAGTAGCATTGACATATACACACTACCGAATGTAAAATAGTTAGCTAGTGGGAAGCAGCCACGTAGCACAGGGAGATCAGCTTGGTGCTTTGTGATGACCTAGAGGGGTGGAATAGGGAGGGTGGGAGGGAGGCTCAAGAAGGGGGGCATATGGGGATATATGCATGCATATGGCTGATTCACTTTGTTGTACAACAGAAACTAACACAGTATTGTGAAGCAATTATACTCCAATAAAGATCTATTGAAAAAGAAAATAGCATACGTTGGAAACATCAGAAGGAGGGGAGAAGTCTGCCTCTTACTGTGAGCTCAACTTTAGCAGAGTCTGCCCGGGGCATGAGAGACATGTTTTCAAAGATATTTTCTGCCTCTCATCTCCTGGATGATATTCATGACCCAATGAAGTCTTAGAACCACATGTTTACTCTGGGACTCATGAAATCCCTCGATGAAGTATCCAGGAGGTTTTTGTGAGTCTAACTTTGTCAAGTCCCTCAATTTTAGAAACAAAGTACTTTCAAAGTTGTTCAGACTAAGATGTCAATTCTTTCCCCCTTTCTCCCTCTCTTTCCCTAAAACTCTATTCAATATTTTCTCCCCCAGAACTCTATTTCAGATGCTTGGAGATTTATTCCTCTAAAGTAGTTACTGGTGTATTTACACATTATTTATTGAGCACCTACTATACACCAGGCACTCTTCTAGACACTGAGACCACACCTTTGAGCAAAACAGATTATATTCCTGCTCAAATGGAGCTTATATTATAACAATGAAAAGTTTATCTTGATATCAAATATGAATTTTTCTAAGGACTGAATTACTGCTTATTATTTATAGTAAGTTTTAAAAAGTTGACTTTCACACACATAAAAGTTAAAATGGATGCAAGCCGAGAAATAAGAAACAAACAATGTGCAATGGGACAAGCCTAATTTATCTGTGATATTCTTACATTATTGAGAGGTTCAGAAATCTTTGTATTTTATAGTACTGATGTGAAGTACAGAGGTAACATACTAAAAATAAAATGCTTGATGTTATCACAAACCTCATATCAAAATGTTATCATTAATCATTTAGATCATGTGTTTACCTTTACACCTAAAGGTTATATTTATAGAAAGTTTATGTTAAGAAATCCTTATATTTCAGTATGAATGTTGTGAAAACTATAACCTTAAAAGATTATTTATTTGCTTTCTCAGTGTCCTCTATTCTACCCTTATTACAGCTGGTAATTTTACAAACAACCTTTTGTTCATGTTTCTGCTAACTGCTCTAAAAGTATTGCCATCAGGTAAGAGGATGTGAAACATTTATTGGGTACAATCATTATAAATCTCTATAGTGTTATCTTATTCCTTTAAAGAGCAGAAATCTATTTTCAACATTAAGCAGTAGTTAGGTCAGATCTATTGTTCAGGTAGACATCAGTTAAATTTGGCAATTTTCTCACCTTTCTTTCTGCTACCCAAAATAATCCGTTGGTGTAACTTTACAGACTTTTGTTCTAGCATTCTACTAGGGAAATGTCTTGAGAGCAGAAGTTTCCGTTTACCCCAGTTCTCTCTACTGGATTGTGTGTGTGTGAGTTTTCTTTCACTCTATTATTTATCTCTGATTACTTTGGCACTTAATCCTTGGAAAATATGCTAAAATGGAAAATTAGAATAGAAGCTATTTTGGGACTCAAAAAAAGCATCTGTGAATGACTAAGAGCCCTGTAAACCAATGCAGTTCTAATAGGATGAAGGGCACTCACTGGTGAATGGAGAAAAGATGCAGAGTCTAGGGAAAGAATCTTAATTTTCAGAAAAGAAATGAGTGATACAACATTTACAGAGTAGCTGTTCTGCATCCTTTGCTGACTTATGCAATGAAAATATTTAACTGAATTACACTCACCCCTCAACCCCCCAAAATGCCACAACACTTCTGTAAAGGTTATTTGACTTTTATTTTTTAAAGTGCAGGAATTGAGATCAAGATTAAATAATAATTCATCCAGGGTCACCCAGCAAGCAGTTACACACTGAGCTGAAATTTGAAACAAGGTGTTTCTGACTCCTAAAGGAAGCTATTTGCTTTCCTTTTCTACTTTACTGAAAGATGTAGGGGCAATGCCTGATCTCTTAAAGTTCAAACTGAGGAAGATTCCTCTAGAAAGTTCTCCTTAAGAAGGTTTAATTAACCCTTGGTCAACTTACATCTGAAAACATTAAGACACAAACCCAGTATCTCATGCAAGATATTTTTCATTTTGATTTGTTTTTTCTGTTATCTTTAATAGTAACAACTAAGGTTTACTGAATAGTGTCATAATGGTTTCTAGAATATAATAGTATAATGGTCCCTGGACTATATAATGATATATATTCAGTATACTCTTATAACAGTATAATAGTATAATTGTTCCTAAAAAAACATTATATATACATATATATGTATATATATATATGTATATATGTATATATATGTATATATATATATATATGCATTTTATCCCAAAACATACAGTCCTACAAGACAACAGGTTAGATCTTATCTCTATTTAATATATGAAGAAACCAAAGCTCAGAGAGATGGAATGTTTTACCCAAGGTCACACAGCTGATGACTGGGAAAGCCAGGTTCTTTGCATTGTATCCTGATGACTTTTTAAAGATGGTTTGCAAGTACAGTGAGCCCTCCATATCAGTAAGTTCCACATCTGCAGATTCAATCAATATTCAAAAATATTTTGAGAATAAAATTAAGAAAAAATTTATAAAGTTCCCATAAGAAAAAATTAAATGTGCTGTACACTGACAACTACGTACATGGCATTTACAGCTACTTATACAACCTTCACATTGTATTAGGTATTATCAGTAATCTAGAGATGATTTTGTATTAGGTATTATCAGTAATCTAGAGATGGTTTAAAGTATACAGGAGGATGTACCTAAATTATACGCAAATACCACCCCATTTTCTATAAGGGACTTGAGCATCACAGATTTTAATATCTGTAGGCTTCCTGGAACCAATTCCTCTTGGAAACCGGGGAAAGATGGTACCTGTAAGGACACAGAAGAAGCAGCCTGGGCACATACCTACTACACTGCACAGGCACCAGTACCCACTCCTACTATATCATGTTCTGCCAGGGTGTTTTCACACAAGTGCTTTAACTCTCAAAAATCAGAGCCTTGCAATTTACTCGTGGCATGTGAAACATGTGGACAGCAGCTTATATTTATTAGGGGGAAGATCAATTTCAGACATAATTAAGAGACTGAACTTTGGAATCAGAAAGATCTGTGTTTAAATACCAGTTCAACTAACTACATACTAGCTAAACAATCCTTAACAAGTTACTTGTCCTCTCTGAACTTTAGTTTCCACATATATAACACGAAAGAGAACATTGGTCAGCAATAAAAATAGAACAAGCTACTGATACGTGGAAAAACATTGCTGTGTCTCAAAAACATTATGCAGAGTAGATGAACTAATCTATGATGAAAATGATCATAACAGTTGTTGCATCTGGCTGGGGTTGGGAGAAACAGAAATTGATTTGAAGGGACACAAATGACTTTTTGAGTGTGATGGTAGTATTCATTATCTGGATAGTTACAAAAGTATATTTGTTTTCCAGAACTCATCAAATGACATGTTTAAGATTTGTGCATTCCTCTAATTTTATTTCCACCAAAAAAAATAAATAAATAAAATATTGAATTCTGGTTAGTGATATTCAGGCTGAAATGTCTAGGGGTAAAGCATACTGAGTTTATAACTAAGGATCAAATAAATCCAAAATATGATAGATAAACTGCATTGTCAAATAAGACAGATAGCTGAATGGATAGAGAAATGGTTGGAAGGATATATACATGTTAAAGCAAACATAGTGTTGACGAAGTTGATCTAAGAAAGAAATGGAAAGTTTCATTCGAGGCATTTGAGAATTATAACCCAGGAAAAGCATCTCAGAAAGCTCTGAGAACTGTTGCACCCGTTAGAAGTCAAGGCACAGTTATATAAGTTTTTTGAGACAGAGGGCTGTACATTAAGTGACGTTTTATTGACAGTTTACACAATCCAGAGTTAAGTGTCTTCATGACCCCTTACAGGATCAAGAAGGAATGTTATCTTTTAAGGAGTTGTCTTGTTGATGCTAGGAAAATGTTGCTGTTTATGGTTGAGCAGGTGTTTCTGATCATGGGGGAGGTTTAGTCGATGCATAATGCAGACATACAATGCACAGTAGGGGGAAGAGAGGAAGCCAAAGGGCAGAGACAAAATTTATGTTTAAATTTTTTCTGGTCTTGCCATAAAATATGAATTTTATTTCACAATAGCAAAATATATATTGTAGATTTTATGTGGTGTTAGTTCTTTCAAATTTTCCAAAAGGTTGAAAGTTTTTATAATAAGTGTTGGGGGGTAAACAGAGGGGTAAAAACATTAAAATAAAAGATATATTTCAAGGCATCCAGTAACCCATATCTTTGGTTAACATGAAGTTCTTCCAGAATAACTCTTTTTACAATGCTGTGAATATTTTATCTTCCAGCACTTGTCTCAAAGACAAGTACAATTGACTCCTGAACAACATAGGGACTGTGCAGTCAAAAATCCATGCGTAACTTAACAGTCAGCACTCAACATTCATGGTTCCACATCTGTGGATTTAACCAACTGCAGATCATATAGTACTGTAGCACATATTTATTGAAAAAATGCTGTATATATAAGTGGACCCTCAAAGTTCAAACCTGTGCTGTTCAAGGGTTAACTCTAGAATGTTTGTTATCTGGGTTAATAAGAGACATCTGTGCCCTCCTTGTCAAAGGGTTTAGTAGGGTAAGCCCAGACAGTTTTTTGGTTTTTTTTTCTTCCTCTCTCTTTTTTCTCTTTTTTGTGATGCAAATGTTTGACTTAAACTTTGATTGCTGAGGCATCCATTTCAAAGTAACATTCACTTTTAGAGGGCTATCTGGAATAAACATCCTACCAGTCACAAGACTAGATACCTAGCCAGGCTTCCTCCCCACACTGAGGCTCCTTTGTTTTAGAGATCTTGGTTGATTTTGATAACTGACCATTTAGGCCACTGATTTTCTTTTCTCATCCGATGCTATAAATACCACTCTTATGTTTTAAATTCACCAAGGAAGACTGAAACCCTAGGCACCCACCCTTGACCCCAGTAAAAGCAGAACCCCAGGTTTTCTCTCTCTCTCTCTTTTTTTCTACATCTTTATTGGAATATAATTGCTTTACAATGGTGTGTTAGTTTCTGCTTTATAACAAAGTGAATCAGTTATACATATACATATGTTCCCATATCTCCTCCCTCTTGCGTCTCCCTCCCTCCCACTCTCCCTATCCCACCCCTCTAGGTGGTCACAAAGCACCGAGCTGATCTCTCTGTGCTATGCGGCTGCTTCCCACGAAACGAAATTGAGCTATTTGTAATGAGGTGGATAGACCTAGAGTCTGTCATACAGAGTGAAGTAAGTCAGAAAGAGAAAGACAAATACCGTATGCTAACACATATATATGGAATTTAAGAAAAAAAATGTCATGAAGAACCTAGGGGTAAGACAGGAATAAAGACACAGACGTACTAGAGAATGGACTTGAGGATATGGGTAGGGGGAAGGGTAAGCTGTGACAAAGCGAGAGAGAGGCATGGACATATATACACTCTCTCTCTCTTTGTCTCTGTCTCTCTCAGCCTCTCTTTCTCTCTCTATGATCTTACTGTGTGGTCTCAAGTGTGCTGTGTAATATCTAGGTTTTGTAAAAAATAAACCTTCATTTTTTTCAGTGTCTTGCAATCATAATAAGAACCACAAGGGCTGGTCCAACCACAACATTGGTTATTGATAGCATAAAATGTTAATAAACAGAAACATCAATACAGTTGGGAGACCATAAGGGGGAGATCTTATACCCTGCGACAACAGCAGAGCCCAAGAGGAAGAAGAAAGACTACTCTTCTTTCCTGGCAAAGACACGGCCTCCCAACTGCATTTTCCCCTCTATAAAAGTGTTCTCCTTCCCTTGCTGTGCAGACCCTTGAACATGGCTCCCCATTGTTGGAGACCATGAATTGCACTTCTCTGCTGATCCCAGATATACCCATCTTTGCTGGAGAAGTATCTGGCAGTCTGTTTCTTTTAGGCCAACAATAGACAGACTGGCACAAAACAAGGATGAATCTGGTTTTATGAAAACAGAAACACTTGATATACTGCACAAGGTAACAAGACTCCTCATTTAGAATCTTTAAATAGATATGTCAAAAATATTCAAGGACTTGATATTTCCTATGCAGAAGAAAAGCTACACAATGTAACACTTAAGAATATTTTAAGAATATTTTAGGAATTTTCTTTGTATGGCACTAACTCAGTGATTTAAAATAAGATGTTTATTGCTGTCTTTTAGTTTAAACATTAGAGAATGTCCATCCAGGACACAGTTTTCTTATTCAAGGGAAATTTAATTCAGACATTTAGTCTGCGCTTCCAGGGGATTATTAATTTTGACCTACAAAGAGAAGACAAAATCAGCTCCATTCTCTCTTTAGAATTATACAAATACACAATATAAGACTTGGAAAAAAATTTAAGATCATCTAGTTCATTGCTCTTCAAATTGTTTTCTTTGGACCCCTAAACATGTATTAAACGACTCCAAGCTTGGCCTAGGGAATTCTGGCCCCATTTCAATGAGAGAAACTTCTCTTTTAGCTGTTCTACTTGAATAGATTCTGTTTGAAAAACAGGTGCTGCTGCAGGAAAAATACATGCCTGGAAAACTATTCACATAATAACTTATATCTAACTTCATCTAACCGATTAAGAAACAGATTATTGAAGATAGGTTAAATGGCAAGAAGCAAAACCGCTACAGTAGTTAGTATCAGAACTAAAAATGGGATGTCCTTCTTCTGCCCTTTAGTTCAATGCTCTGCCTCTGATACTTCATTGCACTTTTTTTAGTTGTCTGTTTTTACTAGAGAGCATCATATCCTCTGATCACTGAGATAAATCAAGCTTCTCCATAAAAACACACAAAGAAATCCACAAAAACAAAAACATTGAATTAATTGCTAAATACCACAATTTCTTTTATAAGCAGTGCTATAATTCTCAAAGTTAGCATGCATTAGAATCACCAGAAAAAAATATTTAAATCTATAGTCCTGGGCTTCCATATCCTGATGTTCTGATGGAGTAGTGTCAGAAAGAGCTTAGGAATCTGTGTTTTTTTGTATGCATTTTAGTGTATGGGATCCTCAGTTATCCTTTGAGGCTATTAATTTAAGAAACACATTTTCAATGGTTGTTGTTTCCCAAATTTGGTTGATTATAGACTCATCTGAAGAGGTTTTTAAAATTACAGATTACTTAACTAAGACTACTCACTCAGACTGTTTAAGATAAGATCCGAGATTTGTGTTTTAAGAATTTTAAGGAAGCAGGGCTTCCCTGGTGGCGCAGTGGTTGAGAGTCCGCCTGCAAATGCAGGGGATACGGGTTCGTGCCCCGGTCCGGGAAGATCCCACATGCCGTGGAGCGGCTGGGCCCGTGAGCCGTGGCCGCTGAGCCTGCGCATCCGGAGTCTGTGCTCCGCAACGGGAGAGGCCACAACAGTGAGAGGCCCGCGTACAGCAAAAAAAAAAAAAAAAAAAAAAATTTTAAGGAAGCAAAACAAGCAAGCAAACAAACCAAAAACCAAAAAAAAAAAAAAAAAAAACCCTAATCTCTGAAGAGTTCTGATTTGGGAATCAGTGTTAGTTGACAATATTGTATACCCATGGACATTCCTGGTAACTTTCTATCAAACAAAGCACACTACGTTTTTTAAAAATTAGACATCTCAAGGAGTCACTTTAAATTGCGTTTTAGGACAAAGACAATTTCCGCCTTTAAAAAATTAGAGTTAACATTTATTTGAGGCAATAACTTAAACTTTTCTTTCACAATTACCATGTAGATTTATTACCATGCTATTTTTGTAACATTCTTATAATTCTTTGCAGATATAACCAGTAAGCATGAGTAAATTTACACTGGCAAGATACATATAAACTAGGCAGAAATTTTAAGAAAAATCAAAATGCCTGTTTTGTCTAAAGTTAGATGAGAGATTACCAAAACACTTTTTAAAATTAAAAAAAAAATTTTTGTCCGGGACAGCAGTATTTGACTAGATAATTATGCCACTTTTCCAGTTGAGAGTTTCATTCGTTAATATAAACCAGATACTGGCTCATAATTTGTTCTTCAAAATATGATCAGTGCTCCATCTGCCCTAGAATCACCTGGGTGCATTTTAGAAATGAAGATTGCTGCATGACAACTAAGTATGCTGAGGTATGATGTAAGTGATGTGACAGAGGCGGGATGGCACAGGGCTGGCAAGAGGAACAGCAAATAATTCAGGATATAAAGGGTCAGAGTGGCATAAAATAGGATTAGACATTTAGATTGGGGGTCTGAAATGCTAGCATAACTAATTGTTACTTTATTCACAGAGCATGGGGTGGGTTGTGGGTTTAAGCGTTTTGAATCTAGTCACTCCCCACAATACTCTGGGGAAAAGTGGTGCACCCAGAGGTCACCAGGTACTGTTGTACCGCTCTGTCCTCAAAGGCAAGCACAACTCTGATGCCTCTTTCTGTGCTTTTGTTCAATCTCCTCTTTGACTGAAATCTTCCTCTAATTATCTGCCTAGAAACTCCCATGCATCTTAAGATCCAGTTCAAATGCCACATACATTTTGTTGCTCTTTTCCTTGAAACCTTTCTACTTTGCATTTCTTTTAAATGTATAATACAATCTTATGCATTTCTATTATATAATTATACTGTCAAGGAGGCGGAAATTTCCCCCTCTGCCTCTCTTGAGTTCTTGTGCCTGGACTAATAATAATATTGACAGAAGACAGATTAATAGGCAAAAAAATAAATAAATGTTAATTTGTGCATACGGAATTCTTGTGGAAATGGGACCTAAGAAGTGGTCAAAGCAAGCAGCTTTTGAACTTGTTAGAAAAAGAAATAATAAATTTGTGAGGTATTGGCAAGACAAAGAAGCCTAGGCTTTAGGTGCTTAATTAGAATGGGATTTGAGCAAAGTTTGGGCTTGGATAGTAAATTAGTAAAGAAGTAACAAGGTTTGTTTATACAGGCTCCTCGGCCCTGAATTCCCTGTCTGGTGATAAGAGTGTCCTACTTCCCAGTACAGGGAGGGCACATTTCACACAGGAGATTTATTTAGCTTTCAGAAAAAGAGAGATGAGGGTCCCTATTACACTGGCTGTTTCTTAAGTAACTTTAATTCAAAATAATTAATATGCCATTGAGTCATATTTTGGGGTGGCCTGCCCATGGCCCTAACTAGGTATGCTGAGGGATGGTGTAAGTGATGTGACAGAGACGGTTGATTTTAGCATATTACTAACCCTTGATGTTAGCATATTACTTAGACAAATGGGTATGAAATTCCTCATTTGTAAAATGAGACTTTTTAACAGTACCGATGTCATACAAGTCTTGGGAGAATTAATTGAAATAATGTATATAAAGTGTTAGAACAGTGTCTGACATGTAGTAAGTATTCTGCAAATACTAGCCATTAACTGCTACTATATGGCATTTATTACCTAGAACTAAAGTCAATGGTCGACATCTGTTTTGCTAACTAAACAGCAACTTTTTAAAGAAAGGAAATGTGCTTGAGTATAAATGGAGAATGCACTTAGAAATAATTGTTAGTAAATGTCAACTAGATTTGATGGAAATATAAAAGTAAAACTTCTAGGGCAATGCTTTATAGCCCAGAATTAATTAGTGGTGTGAGGAATCAGAAATGATAAGGACATAGTGTTTTGTGAGGGAGTATTTCTAGGACCGACACCACATAGACTGCTTTTCTGTCTAAGACTACAAGAGTTTGCATATCCCATATGGCTGTTGGCAACCTTTGGTATTCCTTGGCTTATAGGCGCAAAACCTGAATCTGCCTTTATCTTCACATGGCGTTCTCCCTGTAGCGTTATGTGTGTCTGTGTCCAAATTTCCCCTTTTCATAAGGGCACCAGTCATATTGGATTAGGGCCCACTCTAATGGCCTCATTTTAACTAATCATATCTGGAATAATGCAATTGCCAAATAAAGTTACGTTTTGGAGGTTAAGACTTCACATATGAATTTTGGGGGGACACATTCAACCTACAACACAGGATAGATATTTTAACACAGGATCTACTATGTAAATAATTCTCTATTCATATAATGTTACATTTGAAAAACACATCAACTTGCAAGGCCATTTTAATCAAGGGTCATTGAAATTTCTCAAATCTAGAACATACCCAATTTACCTGATGCATTTTCTTCTGAATCACATTTTCATAATAGCTTCAGTCTGCTTTCTGCTTTTATAAGAAGATTTAATGGACACATGTGAGTACCAAGGAATTCTGCACAAGTATAATGAGAATGCATATTCAGGTATAATGGGAATATTTTTTTCACAAAGTGTCACTAGTTTAATGTAAATTCTGCTGAATGACTGGGCCAACGGAATTATTAAGTTGCTACCACATAACATGTATAGATAAAATTTAACTCACAGTATTTAATCAGGCAGCAAAAACATTTTTCTTAAAGTTGGATTAAATAAGAGAAAGTACATTGAAAGTGCATATTGTAGTAAACCTTGATTTGGACATATGGTGTATCTAGGGACACAATGCAGAACTGAAAAACATTAGATCAAAGTGCATTGCAGAACTCTAGATAATTTCCAGTGAATACATGTATCTGTAACCATATACTCTGCAGCTTTGATATTACCTAACTGTATACAATCTTTGTTTTTTTCCCTGTAAGTGCCAACTTTAATGAGTCTCTAAAAACAGTTCTACAATAGAAGACAAGGGTGATTTATTTGAAGATTTGAGCAATTACATTGTATTTGTCTTGTGTCCTTTTATAATATTCACAGTTGCAATCACAAAGATGAGAATTATAGTCATTCTCTAAAATTGAAGGTGAGTGTTAAAATCATCCCCATTTTACAAATAAAGTAATGGAGGGAGAATTTATGTAAGTTCCTCAAGCACGTATGTTTAATGAATGACAAAGCCAGAACTTGGACTTCTGAATCCATTTACATAACCACTAAACTACACCATATTTTACTTGTACTAAGAGTTAATTTATTTAATTTCATTTAATGATAATTCAACTAATGTATAAAAGCTAACTTAAAAGGAAAAATAAGCCCATCCTGAAATTTTAACCATGAACAATTAGAGGAGTTCAACAATTGGTCAACAAATATTTATTGAGCATTTACTTTGTGCCAGGCCCCATGCTATACCTGGCATTATAGCTGTGAATGAGACAGACAGTAGATGGGGTTTCATGGAGCTGAATTTGGACTCAAGGAGGGAAAGGAGGAGTAAAAAGGAAACAAAGCAAAAAAAAAAAAATTTGCTTCAATGCTAAAAATGGAAGCTAAAGAGATAATAAAACCCAAAGTGCCAGAGAGATTGCTGTAAATAGAGTGGTTGAAAGTTCTCTTTGAGAAGGTGATATTTGGGGTGAAAATTTAGTTATATAACTTTGGTTATGAGAGGCACCAGGAGAAGAGTGCTCCAGGCAGTGAGCAAAGCAAATAAAGAGGTAACTTGCGTGGTGTTTGCAACAAATATTAGAGAACTCTGCATTGCACCCAATGCAGAGAATCAATTTCAGGGGACTTATGATTGAAGACACAGGTTATTTCTGTTTGTTTCTCTAATGCCGTGACACATCTCCTAACAAGCATAATGAGAGGTCACCAGCTTGTGGTTCTATATTAATTAAATTTGGAGCTCTAAGACAGTAGAGGTCAAACTCTCCTTGAAATCCAATTAAGGTGATTTCTAAGTAATCAATAGAGAGTGCTCTTTCTTGTATAAAAATGTTTAAAATTTTTTTCCCGCTTATAGAGCAATGTATCATCATATATATAGTTACACAGTCTCTTTATGCATTTATGAATATATAAAATAATTTTACATTAAATAAACCGACAACTGCACTTTTAATCTTCCGCCATCTGTTCTACTTATTCTTTTTCTTATAACATTTATCACTTTCTAACATTCAATATAATTTGCATGTTTGACCATTATTGTTTATGGAGTTCCACGCTCTACAGAGTATGAGCTCCACAAGCACAGAAATGATTATCTTGTTTTGTTCATTAATGTAGGGTCCAGAAAAATGCTTGATACATGACAGGTGCTTTATAGATATTGAATAAGTTAACAGATTAATGAATAAATGAATTTAAATGGTGTTTAGAGACTGGCTACAAATTCAAAATTATATATACAATGTATATAACATATATATAGATGTATATATATAGCAGGACAATGGAAGGGGTGAATATTTTAGAGAGATTCCTATTTTTGAACCAGGTCATCTCTTAAGCTCTCTTAAGCCTTAACAATCTATGATTCTATGTCACAACCGTTTAGCTTAACATCTACCTGTGAACAAACTAAATATATATAATATATCCAAATATAAACATATATAATACTCTAAGTAAATATTTTGTTAAATACTTTTCAGTTTTACATTAAAATATTATTTTTTTTCTCTTTATGAGTCTCTAAAATGTGTCCAGGCAAAATGAATGAGTTTTATATTTTGGTAGCAATTTCTTCTTTGAGATTTTTTAAAATCCTCTGGGAATTTAGACTTCAAAAAGACAAGTTTAATTGAGTTGAATCTATTTGCTTTGTGAATGTGCAAATACATACCGAGACACAGAACACATAATTCTATGAAAGGCAGGTCCTATGGAGGAAGAAGCAAACCTATAGTATAATATGTTTAAACTTGACAATGTTACTTTATAAGGTTTATGCCCAATCTATGTAACTGTCCATATAAAACAAGACAGTTCTTGTCCTCCCATAAAAATACACAAGATAAATTTTATTTATTTTAGCATTAAAACTGCCTCTGGTAATATCCAAAATTCACACTTTCATTTAAACTTAGCAGATTTTGTGAGTAAAGATAAATCATCTACAGTTAATGTGCTAAAGCATTAACTGTTCAGTGCAGTGTAGAAATGGAGATTAAAATCTAAACTTCAACTCACGCCTTTGGCATGTTATTTTTCCCTTTCTTAATTTTTCATTTACAAAGATAACAAATGTACCTTAAAGAATTTTATACTATGCTTTACCCTCAGAATAAGTGTTACCTCCAGAAACAAACATTACCATTTGTCATATATGTAGATATGACTCATGCTCTTTTGAAAGGAAAAAATGTTCATAATTGAGGACATATTTTATAAAACTCCTTCTAAAATAAGAATTTGGTTAAGGTTTATTTATTATGATTGTGGCCAGCCTTATTTATACATAGAAATTTTGATGAAATAAAATATTTTTTATAATATCCTATTAATACAGCAAATGGAAAAGATATAACTGTGACCTAATTTATGAAAGTAGGGTAGGCCAAAAATTTCTTTGGGTTTTTCTGTAAGATATGGAAAACCCAAATGAACTTTCTGGCCAACCCAATATATATATATAAATATCATTGATAACATAAAAACATGGATGTTTATCTCAAACTGTGGTCAAATCTGAATCATCCAAAATGATGTGAGGAAGGAACTAGCATATATTGAAGTTTACCCTAATTTAGTCCTATGTACAGATTTTATGGCAGGTAGAAACTTTACATAGGCCATTCCATTTAATCTTCAAAGTATCTGGTAAAGTTAGTACAAAAACTTGAATTTCTTCAGTGACAAGATTGAGACTCAGGGAAAATGAATAAATTGCCCATAGCTACAGAGTGAGAAATTGGGACGCAAATCCGGTTTTGATTGACTCAAAGTTATTAATCCTACAGGCATTCTCCATTTGGTGTTGTGAGGGCTGAGAGGATGGTCAGCAGAGAAGGAAGAGAAATTTGGTTAAATAAAATTTTTGATTAAGAGCATCTTTGACCAAAAATGTCTTTTTTCTACAAAGTTACAAATCTTTTGGAAATATCTGTGCCCCTGTTTCTGACTCAATAATGTTCACAAAGTAAATCAATGTGATAAGTATTATGTTTATTTGACAGCTGGGGAGAGCCTTTAGTGATACTTTGAGACTATCAAATCTCATGTGTCAGCATGAGAAACTACCACAGTACTTCTGTTTAAAATGTTTTTATTCTGTTTGTATGTTCAGACTACTTAGAGCCAAAAAGAAAAGTGATGAGTAAATCACAGCAGTAAAACATAGTGGTTAAAAGCATGGATTCTGTAGCCAGATTCTCTGAATTTTAACACAGGAACACCTCGTTTGTAGCTACATAATTTTAAGGAACTTAATATTCCTCTCAGTTTCCCCATCTATAAAACGGAGTTAACAATAGTACCCACTTCTTGGTGTTTTGTTGAGGATTAAGTAAATTAAATAAGGTTTTATTTAGAAACGTATCTGGGTTTTTATTATCAATACACAGACCCGGAGGAAGGTGGAGTTACATTTCTGTAACTCCAGACAAGCCCCTCAGTTCTCTGCCTCTGAGGTTTTTCATCTGCAAAAAAGAGAAGAGTGGGCTGGAATCCTCTCTTGGAGAAATGAGAAGATTCTCTCTTAACCAAAGAAATTTTCAGGGCTCTTATTCCTATGCATTCAAAGAGCTCTGGGCCAATATTGGAACTGGATGAAAAAAATATGTATATATATATATATATATATATATATATATATACACACACACACACACATAATATAATATATAAAGTGTTTAAGGAAAATATAGGCACTATTGTGGTATTTTAAAAACCTTGGAAAGAGAACATATAGGAAAAACTGTGTCCTGATATCAAAGACAGGTATTCATATCTGAAAGAAACTCACTGAGGCTGTGAAGACTGCCACAATTACCAAATTAACTTCTCTAATAAGTAGAAAAGGTATTTTGCAGGATGTAGAGAATGGTGAGGCATGTTCTTCAAACTATTTTATTTGATGCCAGCTAGAATGTATGACATAGCTAAACATGTTTTGGCCTATTCAGAAAAGTCAGTTTTCAAATAAGAATAACTCAGCATTATTTGAGACCTCATTTTTCTCCTTCTCCATATAACTAAATGCTTATTGCTCAAGAAGGCTGACCACAATGATTTTTTGTGAAATATCTGTGCCAGAACAGAAAATTCCTTTCTCTGAAGATGACAGTGGAGCTATATACTGTTACTGATGGAAGTACAACAGGTGCTCTGCAGAAAGAAATAATGTCCATGTCCAGGCAAATCTGGGGAGACTGCATCAGGCAAGATTAAACATTTTTATTTACTGAAAGTTTATCAGGATCTCCGATACATGCATGACAACTATAATACACAGTGTCTTCTGTATTTACGGGATATGTCTTGTAGACATGATCACACTATAGAAAATGATTATAGTAAAAAGCCATTTGGCTTTTTTGGAATCCAATGTGTATTGAAGTTCTGCTTCTGTCTCTTATAACCTTGGACAAATTACTTAACACTCTGAACCTCCATTTCTCTTCTATAAATAAGAGGTATGGATATACCTTGCAGTCCTAGGTCATCATTTTCTTTTATATCTGGTATGCAAATGACTCATAAATATATTGTTAACATTCGGAACAGACTTACAGAAAATATTTTATGCACTTCACTACATAAACACTGCACCTGAATATATAGTCTCAAATGAGCTTTTTAAAATTTAACCTAACTTCTCTCCTTTCGGCATTTCTTGACTTTTCTCAGTTTCTGGCAGAAATCAGTTCTCTCCATCTTGACTACTTCATTATTACTTCTCTGCAGATGACACAGAAATCCACATCTAGAACTTTATCCACATCCAGCCTCATATTTCTAACACCCTATCCAATATCTCTTCCTGGTTGTTTAGCTAAATCTCTAAATCATTTCAGATATTTCATTTGTTGTATATTTTACCACCTTCTGTATATCACAGTTTACTTGAATACATCATAACTGTCCTGAGATTTATTTATTCATTGAAAACATATTTACTGAGAATCATGCTCCTCCGTTAAAAGATTTTTAAAACCTATCATAAATAAGATAATTTCAGTTGGCTAAAAAGATATGAAACAAGATACATGTCCATGTACAAGGCATAGCAGAGTGCTGAGGACATAAAAAGTAATAAATAGATATAAATCAATTAACATCAATAATAAGTACACAAAAGCAATTAAAATTATTAGCGATTATTATTAATATAGAATAATATTATTAACTATAGTTATATTAGCGATATATTAATAAAGACACTGCAGAATTTTTAGCAGAGGGATTTAGCATGGTCTGACCATCTGGTTGTACTATCTCCACTTTTTTCCTTCTCTAGTATCTTCTCCATGAACTAACACAGAAAATCATCACTTGAAGAATTTGTATCTAATTCTGTTGCCCCCCACCTCACTGTTTAAAACTTTTCCATAGCTCATCATTACACTTAGGGAAAATTTCAAATGCACACTATGCTTACAAGAATATTTATAACCTGGACACTGCCTGTCTCTTGAATCCATATGCCTCTCTCAATAGATTTCTAAACTCCAGCTACACTAGCCTTCCTGAGGTTGTTCTCCCTTGAAAACATTTTCATTTGTTGATTTTGCTTCTCAGGATGAATGTAAGGTTAATAACACCATCATGTTATAGTGATTTTAGTCTTCTAATTAGATACCCTGTTTCTGTCCAGGTAGAGCTACACCACTTGCAAATCCGAGTGCAAAAGGAAAATATAAGGCCCTTCATGTAAAACAAATGTTTTCAAAGAAATGGACTAAAATATAAAGCTTTTTTCCTTGTTCCTGTGGTTTCTCTTTCCACTCATGGGGCCTCACAAATGCTACATGCGAATAGGGTGTCAAAGAACAACAGACATGCATATTGTGCTTAGGAGCATCCTCTGCTCACATGCCTGGTACATTGTCTCATCAGACTTCAATTACAAAACAGAGTCAAAAATGAAATTATCAAGAATTTCAAGACAACAAAAGCAGAGCACTAAACTAAGTGTGGACCCTTTTGAGAGCAAAGCTTTGTGCAATAGCAGGTGTCCCACCCTCATGAAGCCAGTCCTTCTCCCATCCAAACTTCAGATAGTCTGTTCTTCTAAGTGAAGTGTGAGTGACCCTTCAAATGTAATTCAGGTCATGTTCAATGACCTTCCATCGTTCTAAAAATGTCTTATTCACCTTTTTATCACTAACACCTATTAGAATGTCTGACATAGTGAAGGTTTAATAGATAATTGATGAGTAACTATTTAAGAGGATTATAAATCTAGGCTAGCTAACTTAACAGATGAGTTTAAATGCAACAGTACATTGGGTTTATTGGGCCTTTGTATTGATCAGAACTCTTGGTTGCAAGTGACAGAATCCAAATTTAAGTTGATTTAAGGATATAGGAATGTTATCCGTCTGTGTGACTATGACATCATGAGCTAATTTGTTTGCAAGAATAGCTGGTTTAAAGGACTCAAATTACGTAATCAGAATATAACCTCTTTCTCTTGAGTCTGTTCTCTTTTATGTTGGTTTTATTCTCAAGAACGAAATATCCACAGAATAGCCATGTTTGTCCTTATTAGTTCTAGATTTTCATCCTATCATTTTTTTACTCAGTAAATGAGAACTTTTCCATCTCAATATTTTGAACAGAACTATTAGACCTAATTCTAGTTGGCCCAAATTAAATCGCATGCCCATACCTGAACAAACAACTCTGATTCTGTTAGACCAAGTTTAGACCACTGTAAGTGACAAAGTGTTCCTTAAAAAGAAGTCTGGCATTTTTGCCAGAATAGTGATGGATATGTGTATCTTCGTCTTGCTCCATAAAGCCAGATTATTCTCTGTGATGGTTGTACCAGTGTATCACACCAGTAACTTATTTTGGGGAAATTGTTAAACAAATTTTTATGAGTATATTTGGGTAAATAAACTTGGAAAGATATACATTTTGTTTATAGAATTATTACATTTCCAACCTAGAAAAAAAAGTAAGCTCCTTGATTTGAGAATATCTAGACTATCAGGGATGTCTGACAATCATGTCTACAGACTACAAAGTCTCTCATCGTAAATGGAGGTGGCGAAATAAGTGGATACTGGCTACTCAGTAAGCAAGGACACTTGGTCTGTTTCTTTAGATTTTCCCACTGGAGGTGTCTGGGTTTAGGAAGTTGAAAACTTGTTGTAGAACAGGGAGTTGAAGCCCAATTACTACAGAGGATTTAATCAGCTCATGATGGGTTCTTTTTCCATTCAGAAAAGGTTTTGTCCCTAAAAAAGTAAGATAATGATCATTATAGGACTTTGGGTTTAGCAAGTAACATAAGAATTTACTATGCACTGATCCCTATGTTCATTCACATAATCTTTCACAACTCTATGAGATAACAATAGTAATCAGTTCCAAGTGACAACTGAGAAACTTATGTCTTAGAGAAGTTAAAGAATGCAAATCAGGTCAAATAAAGATAATGACAAAGATAAATACATTGCTTCCAGGATTATTAAGATGGCCTCCCTCATCCTTGTGCTTCGCTGTGCCCTTGAATCGGGCACGTTTCCTGACTTGCAGGAGCCGCTGTGGTGTAAGCATCATCAGTCTCCTCAGCAGCAGCATCTTACTCAGTACCACCTTTAGAACTTGCCCGGGACACCATTTAAAGTTGGGAGAAACTTGTACTTGAGGCCTAACATTCTTTTTTTTTTTTTTTGTGGTACGCGGGCCTCTCACTGTTGTGGCCTCTCCCGTTGCGGAGCACAGGCTCCGGACGCGTAGGCTCAGCGGCCATGGCTCATGGGCCCAGCCGCTCCGCGCGGCATGTGGGATCTTCCCGGACCGGGGCACGAACCCATGACCCCTGCATCGGCAGGCGGACTCTCAACCACTGCGCCACCAGGGAAGCCCCTAACATTCTTTTTAATGCTCATTTTAAGTTTCTTTTTCCCTTCCACTCCAAAGGCCGAGCACAGTCGTGATGCCAGGCACCTCTCCTCCTCATATACACCAAGGAGAGCTAAACTGAGTGGTGTTAGTATTCTCTGGCATGTCTGTGTTTAAAAACAGAGGATACCATAATTCAAAGGAAGAATCGCCAGTAGTAGAATTGGGACATCATAAAAAGTCAGTAGGGAAGATATTTGGGTGGTATTAGAACACGCCACGCAACCTTCTGTTTAAAGTTGGCTCTGTTCATTGGTACTTGGTAGTGTCGTTGATGATTTTTCTATGAAGAAAGATTTCTTTACCAAAAATGCCTCCGTTTGCCTTAGATTTTTAACCTGCTTCAAGACGCCAATTCAAACCTAGTGACTATAGCTCACATGAATGCATTCTACCCATAAATACCGTTCAATGACTAGAGTTCTTCTCATGAAACTTCAGAGTAAATGTCTCTAATCATAGTTTACTACCTATGCTCCTACCCTAAGCAATGATTTTGAGTCTTAAACATTGACATACCTGATATTTAAACTCAGAACAGGTGTTAGATTGGGGCTTCATAGTTAGAGGTTCTGTTTTCTAGTAAAGACTTTTCTACTTCCTAGCTTGGGATCCTGTGTAAATCAGTTTGTCTCCTTGAATCTCAGCTACTTCTTCTGCACAGTTAGGATTGTCATCATAACTCTGCCTCAGGATTGTGATGAAAGTAAAATGTAAAGAGGACATGAATGTTCTGTGAACACTTTAAAGAGCTGGAAAAATGTTCGATGCATTTCCTGAAATATGGACTATGTATTCTCAGTTTTTGTGTGAAGTTGGTATTATGATTAAAAGGTCCCTAGGCTTTGGAGACTAACTCTTCGTGAATTCAGAAATAACATCACTTACACTCTGTGATGATGGGCAAACCAGTTTCATCTGTAAAGAAGATTAAAAAGAACCCAGCCCATAGGCTTATCATGTAGCTCAAATGAAATATAGTGCAGAGCACTTAGCAACATGCCTGGGACTTAGTAGATAGTAAATGAATGTTAGATGATGATGATGATGATGATACTGAGAGATGTTTTCCAAGTTCTGTGATCACCAAGTATTACTTTGTTACTCATAGGACACTATTTCTAATAGCTATAATTTATTAGCTATGCACAAAAATGCTTAGAATATGAAAAATATTTCAACATCCTGCCAACTTTCATCTTTGAATCCTAATTAACTTCATCAAGATATACAAAAGTATCCTTTCTCTGCTAAGCAAAATGCAAATCCCTAAGTCTCAGATTTCCAGTCAATATCTGGGGGCTCGATTCTTTAGAATGCATTGTGGTTGACTTACTTAAGAGATGGTTTATGTGTTCAACAAGAAAAACTTCATCTGTGTTTAACTCAGACAATTAGACTTTTATGGGATTTTGTTTTCTTTTGTTTTAAAACTATTAGGTCAATTTTCCTTCCTCCTGCACTGATTTCCCAGCAAAGCTAACCTAAACTCCATTTCCTAAGCAGTAGGTTAAGGAAATTAAAATGATGTTAAGAGGATTCATCACTTTTTGCACAGATGTCAAACGGGTTTCAACTCATTAGTCAAACACGATTGGGACTGCCTGTCACGATTGCGGTATTGAAAAGAAATCTGAGATCTTGGAAAACCTGAGTGTCATGATGGAAGAGAGATGTCTGCCATGGGATTGTGGGTATCACAAGTGGAACTATGTAATCAAAGATTTGTCATCTTTGATTTGTATAGCATAGAATGAATAAATGGAGGTTTAGAGCCTCTCATAACATATGGAAGAAATAATTTCTTGATATCATCCTCAGAGATTGTCTCTGCAAATGGGTTTTATTTCAGAATATTTGTCAATATTAAACTTATTTCCCAAGGAAGAACTGAAAGCCATAGAGATATACATTTGACATTTTTTTGGCAAATGGCACTCTTATAGAAAAATTCTGGCAGCAGCTTTTACCTTAGGAAAGTTTTTGTTATTTCTTTGTTTTCTTGGTTTAGTTTCCATTTTAGATAGACTTTATTTTTTAGAGCAGCTTTAGCTTCACAGCAACATTGAGCAGAATATACAGAGATGCCTCGTTTTTCCATATAATCCCTGCTCCCACCACACACGTCATCATCCATTATCAACCCTCTGCACAAGAGTGGTACCTATGTTAACAATAGATTAACCTATATTGACTCATCATTATCACCCAAAGTCCATAGTTTACTTTAGGGTTTACTCTTGGTGAACTACTGAACTATACCATTTGTATTTTGCTGTGTATACATGCATATATATTTTATTTATATCACAACATTAGAAACTCTACACAAAACTATCTTTTGTGTAGGGTTTAAACAAAGCAAAAAAAAAATCATGAACATGTTTTTATTGTCTCTCTCCAGCCAAGTCAAGTTTTCAGTAAAATTGCAGGTATTAGAAATTTGTTAGGTCCTTGCTTAACAACCAGGCATATTTAATATGTTGGTAGAATGACTAAACCCTCTGAGCTTTCTGAGGAATTTTCTGAAATCAGTATCCTTCTTTTGAGAGGGACTGAAAGAGGATAAAGTATAAAGTAAACTGATTAAAAGGCAAAATGGAAATTAAACTGTTTCAGCCTCCATGTTCTAGGTAATGCAAATTTGGGGCTCTGATCATTGGTGTTTATTAATATAAGGTAATAGAAAAACTCAAAAACAGTAAGGTTGGTGCTATGGACTAAATTGTGTTCCACCAAAATTAATGTTTTGAAGTCCTAACCCCCTAATGTGACTATATTTGGAGATAGAGCTTTCGGGAGGTGATTAGGGTTAAATGAGTTCATGTAAGGTTAACTAAGGGTAGGGGCCTAATCTAATATAACTGGGGACCTTAGAGGAAGAGGAAGAGAGAGAAAAATCTCTCTCTTTCTCTCTCTCTCTACACACACACCAAAGAAAGGCCATTTGAGCACACAGCAAGAAAGCAGCTATTTGCAAGCCAGGAAGAGAGCCTTCACCAGAAGCCAGCTGTACAAGAGCTTGATCTGGAACTTCTCAGCCTCCAGAACTGTGAGAAAATAAATCTCTGTTGTTTAAGCCACCCAATCTGTGATATTTTGTTATGGCAGCCTGAGCTGACTAATGTAGAAGGCTTGGGAGTTAAATTCCTGGTCCCGCTATCGTTACCTTATACTTGATTTTGGGCACATTACTTAATCTCTTCGAGTTTAGTGTCCGACAGTAAAATACAAATAATAAAATATGCTTTATTGTGTTTTTGTGAGACTCAAATAAGATTATATAATTCCTGGGGCATGGTGAATGTTTAACAGCTATTAAATTCCATCAACCAGGTTATAGAAGGTGAATAGGGTCTTAGACACAGGTGTGAAACAAACAAAAAATGGTTCAGTGTGGCTCAGTGAGCTCTCACACTGTTAGATGAGAACTTGGTTAAAGTTGCAAGTGCAAAATGAAGGTCTGTCAAGCTCATTCAATTCTAATGCACCATTAATGGTAAGAGTTTGTTAAGAAATGAAGAAAATGCAAAACAATATAGGAAGTGGTGACAACAGACAAAAATTGAGCCAATCCTGATAAACTAGGGTATATGGTAACATGAAATGTGAGCCTTAGCTTTTGTTCAAAATGAATCTTTTCACATAATTCCTTGGTTGTTTTTCTGTAACAACTCACACTTTTCTTAAGCAACACCTTGAGGACAGACTCACAGTTAGCCATAAAAATTGATCTCTAGATCAGTAGTTACTGTGTTGAGTTTCAGTCTCAAAGTTGTAAGCAGCTTGCTGTGTGACCCACAGCTTATCGTTTGACTGCTCTGAATCTCATTTCCCTCCTTTGTGAAAAGAAGGGTAGAGTCACCATTGTCTTTGAGAAGTTTAAACCTAACAAATTGTTTTGCTCTTATATTCATTAACAAAGAAAATCGATTCATCTATAATTTGAACATTATGAAATTTATTTATATTTTATTTAAAAATAGTTATTGTGTGTGGGGCACTGTGTTAAGGTAATTGGACATTTATAGGAAAAATGTAATATGGGCATAAGCAAAAGGAATTTGCTATATTCTACATGGTCTTAACCACTGGAGAAATTTGTGTTCTGTTTTCATGAGAGCTTGAGAATTCCTGCTTCTTGGCATATTTTGGGGCAGTCTGCCCTGAATCTCATCAGTAGCAATTAAATATTCAAGAAAATAAATAATCTCTCCTACTCTTACATGAGCACATTTTACCCCCAAAGGTTGACACAAACTATATTAAAAGATTGAGACAGTAGGTAAATTTTTTGAACCTCAGTTTTCTCAAAGTTAGCAAATGGAGTAGTTTCCAAGTTTCGCTGATCAACAGACTTGTCTAGGGAAAATTAAAAATCGTATATTCCATAACCCCATCTTGCACTTATTAAACAAAGAGTTCTGAGACTGATGCTGGAGAGGCTGTGTGAGTCAAGAGCTCTCTGCAATATTTGTGATTTGGGAAACTCAATTATACATTCAACAAGAGCCTTGGTGTTATTTAATATACTCTGATACAAAATTCTGTATCCTTTATCCTGGTTAGCACCGAAGATTTTACTTTTGAGCTGACAGGATCTTAGCGGTAAATGATCTAAAATTCTTATTACACCCCATAAAGTAAATTTGCAGAAATTAGCTAATTTGGCTACACTCCCACAATCAATTAGTAAAAAGAAAATCAAGGCTGTGTGTAGCTTGAATCCCGGGACCAGTGAAATTTGGTGTATTTATGAACAGAATATTCAGAAACAAGTCCAAAAAGATATTTCATTAATTAATATTCAACTTTTATTGCGGTGATTTTTCCCCCTTTGATCAAGATTGCTTTTGATCCCAAATCTAAAGACTGGTCATTTTATTCCTTTTAGTAAAAATTTCAGAATTTGCTCTGTATAATTCCTCCCACATATTATATTCACATGTTAAATAGCAATTGTTCAGGATTCATAATCAATCAAGCTGATTCTACATCCAAATCCATTTCCTCCAAATTTAATGTTAATTTACTTAGAAAACAGTCATCTGACCTTATTAAAACACACACAGGTGTTTTATATTCCTGTAATGTTGGTTTTCTGTAATAGTACATAATGATGCATATTCCTGTAATATTAGGTTTCTGCTTCCTGAGTTTCTCAAAACAGTTTTTAGAAATTAATTTATGAAAAGCAATCCTACACACAGTGGGTGTTTAAAATTATATTTCCAGTGAAAACATTTAAGCTAACCAGGTTATCACAAATTTCAGTGGGACATAATGGAAAAGTTATTTATTTGGAGGCACCAGTCCTGTGAAGCATTTGCATTAGCTTTCCAACTCATCTCCCAGGAATAATATACTTTGTCAATTTATACCTGCATTTCTTAAATTTCATTAATGTTTTTCTTAAATCAAAGGTGCTCATTCAATGAAGGACAAAGGAGGATTTTGGTGAAGGTTTAGTACCAAGTAATTGAAGTTTAGTGCCAAATAATCAGCTATTGATAAGAATGTCATAGGGCTGTGTCATGATTTTATTTGAGAACAATTGAAAAGTTCCATGAAATATAGTTACCAGGACTAACGTAGAAGAAAACAGTAGCTTTATACTAAGTGGGACAAGATTCCAAGTTTCCAGGACGATGTATTAGAGCAAACTCTCAATTCCATCTTAGGAGGAGTTCTGGAGTACTGAATCAGACTTGAGACTCATAAAGTTATAGAGAAATACGAAGTTCTCAGACTCAAAATTTGCACATGGCTGTTTAAATGAAATATTCATATTGCATATTTTGGTAGAGTTAATAAGATAGATGAAAGCATATTATCAAAAACAAACAGCACCTTGATTTGATTTTACTGGCCTGAAGATGAGATCCTGGCAAAATTACGGACTGTGCTTAATGGAGATCTTACACTGACCTGTGGTGTCATGATAATGGATTGCTGCAGAGATAAAAGCATAATTTGCCTGACTTCTGATTCAAAAAGTTGAAATAAAAAAGCACAGCCAGATGGAAATAGTGGACCCTCTGAAATCATTTAAGATTTCGTTGGATTTATATCCTGACTCATAGTGAGGTGTTGTGTGCCTCCGGGGAATGAATCTGACCTTCTCAATTCAGTTTTTTAAGGTGTTAAAAATGGGAATAATGTTACCTCTTTTCAGGAATGATTTGAAGGTTAAATGAAGTAATGTATTCAAAGCACCTAGGATGGTGTTGATCCATTCATTCAATACATGTAAATAGTCCACTATTTGCCAGGTATATTTCTAGGCATAGGTAAGACATTGGTTATTAAAGCAAACATCCTACATTCCTTGAGTGTGTATTCTGGTAAAGAAGATGGACAAGAGATAAATACAGTTGACCCATTGAACTATGCGAAGATTATAGCTTTGACAAGTTGAACTTTATAGTCATCCCTCAGTATCTCCAGTTCTGCACCCATGAATTCAACCAACCATGAACCCTGTAGTACTGTGGTACGGCTTACTGAAAAAGATCCACCTATAAGTAGATCTGTGTAGCTCAAACCCATGTTGTTCAAGAGTCACCTGCATATAGCGAAACACCAGTAGTAACTAGCCCTTTAAAGAAAAACAAGACTGGGCACGAAAATAGCATGTAAAAAGGAGTCAAAGAAGGACTCTCAAGAGGTATTTCCTGAGGAGAGACTAGAAGGAAGTGAGGGGATGAGCACCTAGGAGAGACGCCTCCAGGCAAAACCTAAGGAGAGACAATGTGTTGGAAATGTGTGAGGGTCAGTGAGCCTGGAAAGGATGGAGCAGGGGACGATCACATACTGTCATTGTACAGTACATGAATTTTTGATTTTTTGTATAAATTTGGGAAAGGAATTAGTCTGAATAGGAAAGTCACATAATCTGATTTATGTATCAAACTATCATTATGATTACTGTTTGGAAATAGGCTTTACTGCTAAGAGCAGCAGCAGGGAGAATAGCTGATTAATGCAGCAGTGGAGGTGAAAAATAATGGTGCATTAGACATAATGTTTTAGCAATGGCTGTGGTGAGGTAGATTCAGTGATGTGATAGATTTTGAGACTGTAGTTGACAAGATGTACTAATAGAATCACTATGGAGTGTGAAAAAATCAAAAAGCGTCAAGGATGATTTCGGGTTTATAGCAGCTATCATTTTAGAGTGTTTACAGTATGTCAGAACAGTAATTCAAAGAGGTGGGTGTACTTATGATTAGCGTTCTCATTATAGAAGTACATTTCCAGAGCCTATGTGCTTACCCTCTATAATAGACTGTCTTTTAGCAATACTAATATTACTAGCTAATAGCACTCTTTAAAATATGATAAAAGCACTAATAATAGAGTCTGATACTTGCATGTGGCTTTATAGAATTTAAAGTTCACGAAAGGCACTATGAATATTCTTAACTGTTTAATCTGTTCTCTCCTAAAAATAAAGAATCACAATTTTTACCTGGGAACTGTTGAGAAAGATTTTATGTATATTTTTCCAATGAGCATTTTGAGCCAATACTAAAATTAAAAACTAGTTAGTAACTATTTCTAATTATTTCAAAAAGTAGATGTGTCTGCAATTTATTATTAACATTTCTTCAAATGACTATTGTTATTTTTACCTATTCATTAGCTCGTATCTCAGCCCTGATATTAGACACATCCTAGCAAATACTTCGGGCAAAAAAAAAAAGATACTTTGGGGATATATGTGTACGTATAGCTGATTTACTTTGTTATACAACAGAAACTAACACAACATTGTAAAGCAATTATACTCCAATAAAGATGTTTAAAAAAAGAAAAAAATAATAATAAATACTGTGAATTTTTTTCAAAAAAAAAGTGGATTTACAAAAAATACTCTTCTACCACGTAGTCCTCAGTTTTCCTTTTATTAATTCAGATTAGTTCAAATCAGTTAATGTAACCCTACAATTGCTTTACTTTTTCAAACATTTATGAATTTAATAAATATACCTTATAAATAAATTTAATAAAAATACTTCCACTAATAAAATATACTATTTATTGCACAATAGTACAATATATATATTATGCAATATATATACTATATATATATTATTTTTAGTCAAAATCATTATTTTGTATTAGAAGAAAGCTTTACTTTTTTTTAAAATTAATTTATTATTATTATTATTTTTGGTTGCGTTGGGTCTTAGCTGCTGCGCGCGGAGCTTCTCATTGCGGTGGCTTCTCTTTGCTGCAGATCACGGGCTCTAGGCACGTGGGCTTCAGTAGTTGTGGCACGTGGGCTCAGTAGTTGTGGCTCACGGGCTCTAGAGTGCAGACTCAGTAATTGTGGTGCAATTACTGAATTAATTAATTAGTCTGTAAACATATTGCCATCTAATAATCATAGACCTTTTTTTAAAATAAATTTATTTTTGGCTGTGTTGGGTCTTCGTTGCAGTGCTCGGGCTTCTCATTGCGGTGGCTTCTCCTGCTGCGGAGCATGGGCTCTAGGCACGTGGGCTTCAGTAGTTGTGGTTCGTGGGCTCCAGAGCACAAGCACAGGAGTTGTGGTGCACGGGCCCAACTGCTCTGCGGCATGTGGGATCTTCCCGGACCAGGGATCAAACCCGTGTCCCCTGCATTGGCAGGTGGATTCTAAACCACTGCGCCACCAGGGAAGCCCCATAGACCTTTAATATATAAGATGGATAACCTCTGACAGCTTTCCAAGTGATTATATAGAACTCTTGAATCCAGGTCATTAGCAAACTGGATGGTGAATAACAAAGAGCAATGAGCTATTCATACAGTTGGGATGCATAATAAAAGAAAACTGAAGTTGGGCAGGAGATGCGGTATATAGCTATTTTTTCTACCTATAAATTATAACAGCAGGCTCCTTTTAAAAATCAAATCTAATCACACTAAACTCTGTGTTTTCAAAAGGTTTTAACATTTCTCAGGGTTTACATGTATTGTCATAAATTATGAATATGGAAGTCAGAAAAACTTAGCTTGGATAAAAGCCCTGATTCTTACAGAGAGGAGCATGTGAAATGAAGTAGGATCCCATAGCACTATGAGTCTCAGTTTCATTGTTTATAAAATCAGGATAACATTAGTTTGTCATCTACCCATCACCCAGTTAAAAACAAAACAAAAAAAGAATAAAAATAACAAAAACAAACCTCTACCTTTTGTGCCTTATTCATAATATAACCTTTGTAATGAATCCAGTCACCTTATCCAACTTGGAGCTCTTTATTTATAGACTTTCTTAGCTCCTGATCTCTCATCTTCTGTCTTTATCCTTAGCATCTTGGACTTGATGGTTTAAAATGCTTCTCATATTGTTTTAGTTATTACTGGAAACCATGATTTGAACTTATTCCATCAGCTTCCTTTTGATCTGGGTAAAACACTATCAGACGGTTGTTACCCAGTCTTGGCCTACCAGATTTCCCCAGTTCCCACAAAATGGATGAGCTAAGAAGAGACTGAAAGTTGAGAGGTTGAGTCTTAGCTGTTTTCAAATATTTGAAATTAAGGTACAAAAAACTTACATCCTGTGAAGTTTCACAGGGCTCATCTCAGACAATGAAGATGTAAATGTTAATGCCAAGCCTAAATAAACGTGAGCCACAAATATAACTTTATAATCCTTTCCTCTTTCCTGTGCAATGATAACCAGCAACATCCTTATCCTTATCTTATGACTTAAAAGAGTGGATTGGTTCCTCTTAGTCCTTAACTTTTAAGCCTTCTAAACATCAAATTTACTTTGCCAGCTTACAAGTCTTTTTGTAAAAATTGAGAAAATAATTTGAAATTATCATATTTGACTCACTAGGGTTTTATATTTTTCTTATTCTGACTGTAACAAACAAAAAACCTAAAAACCTGTAAACCTCAAGGCAAGCATATCTCTATTTTTATGAAGGGAAACCTGCAACTTACTGTAATAGAAAAGATTCATTTATGAAAGACAGCTACTGCTTCTCTTCCGCTTCTCTTCATCCTCTTTGTAGGATGAGGTGAGCTGTTACAGTTGGTCTTCTCAAGGTGTACTGCCTCATTCTAAAGCTCATCACTTCTTACTCAAATTATTGTTTTTATATTTCTGTTTTTACCTTCATTAACCCATTATCTAAATGTCTAATTTTATATGTCTTCTGTTTTGTTTTTAAGATTCAGAAATTTAAAAATATGTTTAAATGGTTCAAAGACCATAAAAATGGCTCATATTCCTAATTTCAAAATCAATTGTCTTAAACATTTTGATATATTTGCTTCCAACTTTATTTTTATCATCATTTAAAAATCTTATTAGAGTGATATATGAATGCAATAGCTTTCTTTTAGAAATTAGATCATTGCAAATAAAGCTGACTTTGACTTTTTCTGACCTAATATCATTTCTTAACTTAGTACTTCTCAGAGTAAAAGTAGGTTGTCCAAAATCTTTAGCTGGAATAAAGATTTCATCAACTTGTAACGTTTGTATCCAGGTAGATGCTCAGTTTTATGCATTATACTCTGATCCCACAGATGTAAATCCCTCTCATATTCTAAAAACTTGCTGAATTTCCATCACTAAATGTAGACTTTTTGTCTTTGTTTACAAAATCCCTCTCAGTTTAGGTCCCTGAACCCCTGAGAAGTCCTCTTGGACTCTTTTAGGCAAAGATGATTCTCCTTCTTTCAAGCCTTCTTTATGATCCTTTCTCTGTTATGGAAGTTTTCCCAGTGTTCTAGAGCTGTGGGTTTTTATGTGGCCTCCTCTACTGGACTTTGAAGACCTTGAGAGCAGAGGCTTATTCATGTTCATGTTTCTTACTCCTCAATCCAACGTGATACTGGGTTTTAGCTGGATCTCGACACATTTAATTGTATAAAAATGGGATAAAATGGGGGTAATGAGTGCCAAAGAATAAGGCATGATGTCAGTAAGAGTTTCAACTTGGTATTTATTAACTTATGTAGGACATTTTTAGATAAAATAATTGAGAGTAGAGATTAAAAAGTGACAATATTTCACAGGTTTTCTTCAATGTTTGTCTAATTCAGTAGGTTTCCTGAAGTAAAACATTTGTTCAAGAGAAGAGATTAAGTTTTTAGCACTAGGAAAATGTTCTATTGGAAAAAATTAGATTAAAAAATTTTTTTTTTTAAAAATCACTTTTTAAGGGACTTTTAAGGTCTTAGAACTCATTATTTATCCTCACAGGAAGAAAAATATAATAAGTGAATTGTCTGTTTCTGTAAATGATTTAGCAGTTGACAGCTCTAAAATAGTTCCTTGAAACCCTGATAAAATCATGCAAAAATTATTTTTGCTTGTTTTCAGTTTTGTGTAGCTCCAACTGAATCTTTTAATTCCTTAAAGTATAGGTAAATACAGCTTATTGATAGGCAATCAATGTGAGTTTAATATATAGAGAGAATTAATCTGGAGAATTTGCAAGTAATCATGTTTCTGAAATTATGTTGATTTGGCATTGGGGAATAATTTCAATGATTAACATTACTATAGTAATTCAGTTGCAATAAGAAGATTGATATCAATCCAAAAGGAGATTCAGTTATTGTGTGCTCCTAGGTCTTTAGAATTAATATAACTATGCTCATAGATCAATTAGATAAAGATTGAAGGGGAGGAATTTGTTGATAAAAAACAAAGCTGAGTGAGAGGAATTTGTTTTGGCATGTATGTATATGGTTGTGTGGAAATACTGACTGATGACTTTTTGGATAGACAGAAAAATTTAATCAATAGCGGAGCACCCTATGGGATATCAGCTAACCAGCAATCTGGGACTTAACCTCAATCAAACCAGAAGTTTCCTTGAAGAGTTACATGGCAATCTTACCTTGTAGATCTTCAGTACATTAAATGACAGAAGTAATTTTATTGAACTTGCCTGTGGTCTCATTTTGATTAAAAGGTTTTCTTCAGCATTTCAGTGTGTGTTACAGCCTTGCCAGTTACCATCTCACTGAATATGGACTAATCTAGAAGATAGGGCACACACTGAAATGTCTAATCCAGATAAAGGAATTCTGATGAAATGAGTTCCAAAGATAGAATTGCTTGGTGTCTCTTAAAATGGCAGTATTCAAAAAGAAAATCTATTAAATTGAATGAAATAAAGGTAACAGTGTGTATCTGTCAGCTTTTCTATACAACAAAGAAACCCAAAACTCTTATGACCTACAATATGCACTTTTTTCCTGCTCGTGAATCTCTAGGTTAGCAGAAGTGCGATTAAGACTGTGGTTCTCTTTCAGGCTGCAGGTGGAATTTGGGTCTTTTTCAGTAGGTCTTATGCTGGGGACCTGGCCAAAAGCAACCGAGGCATGTTTTTCTTTCCCTGGAATATTGGAATGTAAATGCTAAGCACACTTTGGGTCCCTGTTTCTGTCAGTTCCACTAAGAGTTCCACGGCGAAAACAAGTCACATGACCAAGGCCAACATCAGTGAAGTGAGGAAGTAAATTCTGCCCATAATGGGAGGAGAAAATAAATAAATCTTTGTTGATAAATTGCTATATTTGAAATGGATAACCAACCAGGACCTAGTGAATGGCACAGGGAACTCTGCTTAATATTATGTAACAACCTAAATGGGAAAAGAATTTGAAAGAGAATAGATACGTGTATATTTATAACTGAATCACTTTGCTGTACACCTGTAACTATCACAACGTTGTTATATACTCCAATATAAAATAAAATGTTAAAAAAAAATGGAAATTATCATATGCATTTAGTAAGCGAACTCAAAGTAATAAACTGGCTTTTTCAATGCCAGTTTATTAAAAAAAAAACCTTAAACTTAAATACTAGTTCACCTGCCTTACCTGAGACCATTTGCTTGGGAAAAATTTTAAGAGTAAAGTAAGTAAGGCAAGAAAGAGTGCTATGGGGTCACTAAAGTGAAACTGTTTCTAATGTCACAAAAATGCATCTGGCCACTCTGAATAGTTTACAAGTATAAATTGTGTTTATTATCAATACACAATAATATATTAATTATATTAATAATAATAAATATATAGAATAGTAATATAATTAATATATAATAATACATCAATTATATTAATTAATGATAAATAATATATAAAATATTATTTCTATTCTATTACTATTATTATTCATGCTTCTGTGGAGAAAACCACGAGATGTAGCCAAATATTCAATATTTACTTTCAGAGTAATAGAAACCTGAATTATTATATGGGGTCACAACATACCAGAATAAAGTTTGCATTTCCCAACCTCCCTTGCAAGGAGACAAGTGCCAGGTTCTTGTCAATGAGATGTAAACACTAAAGATTTGTGGAAGTTCCCAGAAATTTCAGCAGATATGTTCAAGGCAGAACAATCGTATGAAAAAGCAAGGGCCCCTGAGGACTTTGTAGAGGAAAGCCCTGAGTGACATAACATCTGAATTTTACCTGAGGAGGAATCAAAACTACCATCACTAACTCAGGTGTCTTACTCCTGCATTTTTATTCTCTTCTCTCCACTTTTCTCATCATGAACTAGGAAAAATGTTCTAGAACTTGTGAAACTTTAAAAATTTTCTTGCCCACTTATTGCCTTCAGCATGTAAAACCTGTGGCTACAACCTCACTTTGATAAATCTTAACATGTGAATATCGATGTCCTGCTAGTCTTCTGTTACTTCGTTAGAACATGAATTTCTAGCTAGTAACTAGAAAATAATTATAAACAATAAAATTACCTAAAATTCAATGTTCAGGCAGTGTTCATTTTTTCAAAGTTGTTTACATTTTATTAAAACAATTGTGTGATATATGTATTAAAGATAAGTGTGACAGGGGCTTCCCTGGTGGTGCAGTGGTTGGAAGTCCGCCTGCCGATTCAGGGGACCCGGGTTCGTGTCCCGGTCTGGGAGGATCCCACATGCCGCGGAGCGGCTGGGCCCATGAGCCATGGCCACTGAGCCTGCGCGTCAGGAGCCTGTGCTCCACAGCGGGAGAGGCCACAGCAGTGAGAGGCCCGCGTACTGCAAAAAAATAAGTGTGACAGGATCGTGTCAGCCATTGAATATGTTCATTTAAATTAAAAAAAAACAACGGAAAAAATGCTCTCTTTCCAATATTCTATTTTTATGGGGTATAGTCATGGGAATGTATTAGATAGTATTGTTCTGACGAATAATTAGTTACTACATTCCTTGTGGTCAATATTTAATGGAAATGACAATAAGATTTATATGCTGTGGCTCCATAAGCTCATATACCACAATTTCCAACAAATATTATAGCACCCTTTGTTGACTTCCTTTTCACCTGGTTAACTCTGACTCACCTATTAATCTTAGTTTTAACATCACTTCCTCTAGATTTCCAAAATCTAGGTTGGATGGTTCTACTCTTTGTTCTCACAGCCCATTGTATTGCTCTCTGTAAGGCAAGCGTTCTATTCTACCTTCTCAGTTTTATAAGAGTAGAAACTGTTTCCTATCTATTTAAAATACTCTCACTGGGAATGACATATAATAGGTGTTTAATAATATTACTTTGTAGATAAAGTAGTAAAATAGTAAATAAATAAAACAATACATTAGTAAAATCTAACTCTTAAAAAAAAGGTAAAACTTTACATACACAATACCGCTAAGTTCTCAAAAGAAACTATTGGAGAAAGTGTTATCTCCATTTCACACACAAGGTAGTGGAAGTTTAAAGAGATTTAGTAACCTGCCCAAGTTATTGTATTATGGAGCCACAGACATAACCTCTGTTTTATATCAGTAAACATAGTTTTTCTTCATCGCCATCTATGACTTTCTCTAACTTGTCTGCAAAACAGAATCATCACAGGTACCTGTTCAGCACATGAATTAATGACCCTGCAACAACAATTCTGATTCACTATGTTTAAGTTGGGAATTAGATCCCATATGCTTTTATTTTAAGAAATGAGTGGTTTTCTTGCAGCTAGTATTTAAGAAAAACAGGTATAGATAATTTTCCAGAACTTGAGTCTGATTGATCTTAAGCATGTTTTAACATATTGATTGGATATTCTTTTCAAATACTGTGCAATCTGCTCATAAAAATATTGACTTATAGTCTCTACTATGGACTATTTTCTTCGTAGTCCTAAATTTGAAAGAGAAATAATTAAAAATGAATTTATCATTGCCATTTTTTAATATTTCATTTTAGTGTAACTTGCTTCACTCAGTCTCTTTCAGAAATAAACAAGAAAGTTAGAATATCTAAATATAAAGTGACACAATAATAAAGACTATATAAAGCTCACTTTTTTTTTTACAAATTTTGTAAGCTAAGATATTGCTAGCAAAGGAGATTTTTTAATTAAAAAATAAATTAGAACACCTTTGTACTGTTACTCCATGATATGTTACAGTGAGAAATCCTGTGATTCCTTAAGAGAATTAAAATAATTTTAACAGTACTTGTTTCTATGACTTAAGGTATATAAATATCTTAAAGACATAAAAGGAACTTAAGCAACCTAGTTGTTATTCCTTATTTTGATTTACTATTTACAAGGTGTGTAATCATTCTAAGTTACTATAACCTTCAAATTGTTTCCAAATCTGTAAATGAATATAATGATGATATCAATAATAGTATCATGAAATTGTTACAAGAATCAAATAGGAAAATAAATGTAAAGCTTTCAAGACATTGCATCGTACACGATAAGCATTTAATGAATGTTTTAATTATCTTAGTTATTTTATATTTATGTGAAATGACTTGTCACTATGACAAAAAGATATTTCAGTTTTGTCTACGAAATGCAGCGTGATTGAATGGCAAAAAATATTGACATGATATAACAATCAACACAAATAATTCTGAGAAATGGGGCTTCTTTTATCAGCTGTGTGACTTGCTTGTCCATATCAAAAAAATGAATATAATAATACCTAAACTGCTACCTTATCTCATTAAACTGCTCTGAGGTTTACATCAGGGATCACATAGTAAAGTACTGATGTAAGCTATCCATTATGCTTTCATGTGTTCCCAGTGGTCCCACGTAAATGATGTGCTTGTTAATTGGAGTAAGCATCTATCAATACTGGAAATTCACCAATCAAGACAGGAGATGGTGGTAGCTTTCATTGAAAAAGTACCTTATGGTAAAGTTGAAGTTGTAAGTAAGGTTGATCTAAGACAGAATGTGTAGTTTGGGCACGTTGAATTGTTGAGGGAAGGCATAGTGGGAAGAGGCAAGAGGGAAATCTATGCTTGGTTTCCAACTTCAAAATAATTCTGGAATTCATTTGTGAATTCTAAAATTCCAGAAACCTAAAATGGATTTTTAGAAAGTTATACTAAAATAAAATATTATTTCCCTCTGATTATTCATAATGAATATCATTTTCAGCAATAATGTACAATACAAATAAGTTGCTTAAAAATTGCTCACATTACGGGCCTCATACGTTCCTTTGTTTTTGCAACTTCTGTTCCAGTTAACTTCAGTAGATAATACAGAGTAATTTATGGCGATTACTGTAAACTAGATCAAGAAAATGACAGAATTCTTTAGTGGCCCATCAAATTTATGTTCATGGGAAATATTTCTTATAGTTGTGCCTATTATTATGTTGTGAAATTGTATTTTCATGGCAAAGACTCTCTAGACCATAAATTATAAAAAATGATTGCTTTGCTTTCGCACAGCATCATAAGTTACAGAGGTGCTCAGGGCACCAGGCAACTGACAAGATTTGAATACAATTTTTACACAATGTTTTTGGTGTTTATAGCAACCAAAATACGATATATGTGATTTCTCTGAGACTATTACTAAAGATATAATTTCATACTATTTTCTTGTCATTTTATATTTCACATTATTTTAAAACTTAGAATTCTATCAACAACAATGGCTGTTTACCTAAGTCACAGGAAATAGTGTGTTTATATAAAGTCAGATACCTTGTAATTTGGAACAGATGGAGCGAGCCTAACAATTGTTCACTAAGATAGAATGAATTGACCCCTAAATTGGGCCCATGAAACACAGAAAGATTTTCAATTAGTTGGTTTTGCTACTACGACAATTGAATCGAACACATTCACACACATGATAAAAATATATGTATAAACTATCTCTACAGTTTTACAAATTTATTAACATTTTCAGAGAAAATCAGTTTATCGGATAATTTTCACCTGCCTTCAATGTAAACAGTAAATCCTAAAAATGGTAGTTGAACCCTGGACTGAATGTCCTCCACTTGCTTCTTCAGATAAACCTTCTACCCTTTTCTGCTGCGTGGTGCCCAGGATGGACTACCTTCATCGTTCCTGGGCTTCTGGCTTCTGTTTGTTTTAAACAATGGAGAGGAACAGTAGTAGATAGGACAGAGAGAAATAACTGAGGTCAGGGCATTTATTTCCTCAGCTTCCTCCCCTGTAGAGTTTTCCCAGGAGGCTGCGTTTCTAAGGTCAAAGACCATAATCCCTCTCCACTCATATCTGAATCCCCATACATGTTAATTGCTTCCTTTCTAACCCTTAAGGGTGGGAATGGTGCCCTGCTGTACTGGCCATTGTGGTTTACCCTCATCTTAACCACACCTTTGAAAATAGTGTCGTTAATATTGTATAAACTCTGTAAATTACCTAATTTTGATCTGGCTTTTTTGCCATGGCTGTGACTGATACAACCCATTTTTATTTTTTTATTCTTGTTTGTTTAAGCCCAAAGTGTTCATCTTTTTTGCCCTTTTCCAGACACTGTTTTACTTTCTATATTTCCTATCTTGATATACAGCACTCTACAGGTGAAAATATGAATTCTGGGAATCATCCTAGATTCCTTCCTCTCTCTGGTCTCTTACAATCAGCATCTAACTGTTGGTGGTTTATTGAATATGCCCTTGCAAATGTGGTTGCTTACCTTAAAATGTCCTTTCCCTATCTGTCTTCTTGGAAAACTCCTATTTTTCCTGCAAATCCCGGATCAGTTAAAAGTTCTTCCATTGAGCTGTCTTGAAAGTATTCTCCCAACCCAAGTTCAAATAATCATTCCCCTTTCTTTAGATTTATGTCCTTGCTTCTTATTTTACTCTGATCACATTGATTGTGCTATATTTTGTTAATTTACATATTAGTTTATCCAAACCAGTAAGATCGTTCCTTGAAGGCAGAAACATAATCTTACTCATTTTTCTATCCCAAAAGATTAGCCTAGAACTTGATACAGAATAAGTGCTCAATAAATGTTTTCTAAATCAGATTACTGTAATTAATATTGAATTTGTTGTTTTCTTGACACATCTGGAGTTTTCGTGATACATAGGCTAATTTCCCTCAGTGAGAGAGCATCTTGACTTATACTGTTTACCCATGGCTGGTGGTGGAGAGGAAAGGGTAGTTATCAGGATGTCAAGTGGAGTAAGAAATACTAAGATCTCATATTCCACCATACTCTATAAGCTGACAAAACCCTGGATTCTTGTATGATACATGCTTTGACTACAGTAAATATACTCTTCTTGACTTATGCAAATTTTAGTGATTATTTTCCCATGGTACTATTATTTTTAAAAATAGCCTGTAAAGAGAACCAAAATATAACTATGTCAACAGATCCTAAAGAAATGAAATAAAAAATTAGCATTCCCAGGTAAGAAATGTTTGTTAAATCTATTATATTCATATGGTTAATAAGCTAGGTTTATAGAAATTAGTCACAGTATTAAGTATAACTTGCAATTTCAAAGTGTGTGGTGACAATATTATAAGGTTTACAAGATGGTGATGTTGTTCCAAACAAGTAAGATCAAGTTTTTGTTTTGATTGAGCCCTTACTATGTAACAGGCTCTGTGCCTAAGGAACAGGACAGTGGCTCTACTTTTTATGACCTCACCATGATATGAGGGGGAGGGGAAGGCACACAGATAATTAACTATGATGATGCTGTGACTTTATTAATATAGCCTTATGTACAGTATTATGGAGAAACTAAGATTTACCATTCTACCTTTTAAAGAAAAAGATGCTGTGACTTTTCTCCAACAAAATGAACAATATAAGTATTTTAGGAGCACCTGTGCTTACAAACTTCAGACAAAAGAAAAGCCTGTTCTGTCTCTTTTTTTTTTGAATTGTTGGTTTTATTTATTTATTTATTTATTGAAGTATAATTGATGTATGATATTATATGTTACAGGTGTACAATATAGTGATTCCCAATTTTAAAGGTTATAGTCCATTTATAGTTATGAAATATTTGCTATATTCCCTGTGTTGTACAATATATCCTTGTAGCTTATTTTATACTTAATAGTTTGTACCTGTTAACTCCCTACTTCTATATTACCCCTCCCCCCTTCTCTCTCTCCACTGGTAACCATTAGCTTGTTCTCTATGTCTGTGAGTCTGCTTCTTTGTTGTTATATTCACTAGTTTGTTGTATTTTTTTTAATTGGAGGAGGCTGTTCTCCTTGTGACAGTGCTCACCCATATTACACTCTATCCCCAGCTTAAATTCCCACATGCATTCATCATAATCACTCTCTTGCATTTCACTCTAAACTTTCATTTTTCTTTTCACTCCCCTGGCAAGATGACAGCCTTCATAAAATTCAACTCTTTGTCTATTCTGAGATTGCAATGCTGCAGCTGCACATTTCTTGGGAACAATGACAGCGGGCTTCATTTTGAATTCATTGTCAGTAACCACTAACCTCAAGTGGGCTTCAGTGTTGCCCAGTGGCCTCACGAAATGCCTCATACCTGTTTTTTCTCCTATTCTCCTAGATGACTGTTTAAAATTTCCTTCTCTTTTCCCAGATTTCCAGCAACAATTCCTCTCTGTCATTCTCAGCTGATGATCTTATTCTCTACTTAACTGATAAAATCAAAGCATTCTGAAGAAAGCTCCACCTGCTCTAACCTATTTGGAGTTTACTTCTCCAAGTCCAAAATTCTCAATTTCTCTTTTCTGATTTAAAAAATTTTTTCATAGCACTAATTATCATTTGCACATCAGTTTAAAAAAGAAAAGAAAAAGAAGAATTAAAAAAAAAAACCTTTCTATCTCCATCGCCTAAAGTAGTTCCACGCTTATGGTAGTTGCACAGTAACTATAGAGATGGGTAGTGCTTTGTTGACTATGATCTAAGAATCCCTGGGGTCTTGGTGAGGGTGCTATGGGTGAGGGAGGGAGCAGAAGTTGCTCTGGCCTGCATATCCCATCCCAACAGAACAGCTCCAAACCTGTAAGCATAATCCTCAACTTTCAGGTGTATGGCTTGGGTGACTCTCCCAACAGGACAGTGTTTCTCAGTGTGCAGTACCAATCTTTCTAGAGGACATCATCAAAAAATATAGACTCCCATTCCCTGATCACCCAGAAATTCTGGTTAGGAAGTTCTGCATTGTAGGGAATTCTGCTCCAGGTTGTTTCAGGCCTAAAGTTTGAGAAACACTGCCTTCAAGAATTTAAGACAGCATTTTTAACTGGTTTTTTAATTCCAGTACTGCAAATATTTATTGACAGTTACTGTCGTTCCAACATCAAAAAGGCAACAAAGGGCCAGCATTATTGCCCTTACTGTTTTATTATCTTTATTTTCAAAGACATGACCCTGCATGCAGAGTTTGGACCCTTGCCAAAATTTGGGGTAAAATGTCAATTTCTTAAATAATTACAAATGAAAATAAACAATTAATTATCAAAGTGAATGCTTCCAAAAATGAAATTTACTACTCTCTCTAGCTATAGGAAAAGCATGTTTCAAATTTAATTAACATTAAATACATCTACAATATCATATATCCCTGGCATATCATTCTTCATAGCTCAACACCCAGACTAATTTGGGGAAAAAATAATAGATTAGGGAATGCACCTTCTTCACAAAGCTAGAGTGAGGAAAAGGGAAGACTTAGCAAGAAGTCAGTTTCCTTTTGATAGTTAGGCAAACTGTGGTGACCTCAAATTGAGAAGCATGGTTGACAAAGGGTTGATTACATCTCACCTAAGGATTAATAAAAATGAAAACTTTTATGTTTCTATAAAAAACAAATTCTATTCATTTGCATATTCAGTGAGTCATTATTGAGAGAGTAGACATCACAGGAAATTGGACTGAGCATCAAGACTGTGCCTCGAGGACAAAGTGAATAAGCAGAGGGGGTTATAAGAAGTAGAAATCTCTAGAGGAGAGAACATAGGGCTTTCATGTCTACTTGTGACTGATTCACTATGTCAAGAAAGTTCCAGACGATGGCTCCCAGCAAGGATAGTGATTATGACTAATAAAAAGGCCCAGCTGTATAATGCAGGATAATTTATAAATGTTTCAACATGTGAGAAGGGCTGTAATCAGTTTGCAAGAAAGTGCCAGAGGAAACGTCTCATCATGAACAGGGAGAGTGACCTAGAAGCCTTTTAGATACCTCCCCTCGTCTCTACGTGTTACTCAAATGGCTACTGGCACTTCCATGATGCCTCCAAAAGTACAGTGCCATTTTTCATTTATTCATCCTTTTATTTATCAAGTGTTTATTAAACTTAAAGTATGAGTATATATAACTCACAAAAGTGATATTACCATCACAGCTTGACAATGTTCTTATGATAGCCTCTGTCCAAAGGAGGGATCTTTTTACAAATTACTGAGCCTGTTATTTTGTGTATGACTACTTCAGTGTAAGAAAGCCAGACTTCACTTCTTCGCTTATGCTGTTTAAAATTCTTCTCTTATGTTTCCTGTACTTTCCTTCATTTTTCTCCCTGTTCCTCTCATACTGTTTATATGCACACAAACATGCACACACACATATAAAAACAAGTGCTATTCTGTCTACTCTTCCATGTGAATATGAAGATGAATCTGAGAGGCCTGCCAAACTTTACCTAGATCTTTCTACTTTAAAAAATAAATAAACGGGGGCTTCCCTAGTGGTGCAGTGGTTGAGAGTCCGCCTGCCGGTGCAAGGGACACGGGTTCGTGCCCCGGTCCGGGAGGATCCCGCATGCCGCGGAGCGTCTGGGCCCGTGAGCCATGGCCGCTGGGCCTGCGCGTACAGAGCCTGTGCTCCACAGTGGGAGAGGCCACAGAAGTGAGAGGCCCATGTACCGCCAAAAATAAATAAATAAATAAATAAAATAAATAAACGTATGGACACCAAGGGGGGAAAGTGGTGGTGGTGGGATGAATTGAGAGATTGGGATTGACATGTATACACTAATATGTATAAAATGGATAACTAATAAGAACCTGCTGTATGAAAAAATAAATAAAATTCAAATAAATAAATAAGATCTATTTCATGTAGCATAGTGTCCTTCAGGTTCACCCATGTAGTTACAAATGACAGGACTTCCTTTTTTCAATACTGCATAATATTCCATTGTGTGTATATGCCACATTTTCTTTAACCTTCCATGCATCAATGGGCCTTTGAGTTGTTTCTGTATCTTAGCTATCATGCATGAATATGGGAGTGCAGATATCTATTTGAGATCCTGATTACATTCTTTTTGGAGATATATCCAGAAGAGGTATCATAGTTCTATTTTTAACTTTTTGAGGAATCTCCATACTGTTTTTCATAGTGGCTACCAACATTTAAATTCTCATTGGTAGTGTATAAGGATTCTAATTTCTCTACATCCTCACCATTTGTTATCATTATAACAATAGTGAAATAAGCCAGACACAGAAAAACAAATACTGCATGATATAACTTAGATGTGTAATCCAAAATAGTCAAACGCATACCAGAGGAGAGTAAAATAGTGGTTGCTAAGGTCTGGGGTCAACAGGAAATAGGGAGATGTTGATCAAAGAGTACCAACTTTCAGTTATGCGAAGTGAGTAAGTCTGTGGACTGAATGTACAGTATGGTGACTATAATTTACAGTACTCTATTGTATACTTGAAACTTGCTAAGTAGGTAGATCTTAAGTGTTCTCACAACCCACACAGATTTAAAAAAAAATAAAGACTATGGTAACTATGTGAGGTGATAGATATGTTAATTAGTTTGATTGTGGTGATCATTTCACAATGCGTATATATATCAAGACATCAGGTTGTTCACTTTAAAAATATACACTTTTTATTTGTCATTTCTACCTCAATAAAGCTGAAAAATGAATAAATCAATGAATGAATGAAGAAATAAATAACAAAGACTAGACCAAGGTCCCTCTGTTGCTGGGGGAGGCCAGAGGCCCTATGCTAAGGTCAAGTTCAATGGAGAAATAAGGGGGAATCGCATTTCTTAGGCATGTTAGATACCAGTGCACAGGTGACTGTGATCCCCACAAATTTTAGCACCAGAATGAGGAGGAAATAGGTAATGCTCCCTGGCTTTGAGTTGAGGCCATCACCACCAGGACCCTTGCTGTGACCAGCTATGGGTAAGTCTCCTTTGGGACCTTACAAACCTCCATTGTTATGGCTTCCACTACAGAATACTCTTTCCCATTATTGCTATAAATGTATTGTCTATGTGCATTTCCACTCATCTATGTGCATTTCTCCTACCCCTTATGGAATTGAGGTAATTAGGGCCATCTTACTGAGGCATGTGGAAGACCATGTAACTACCTGACTACCTTCATCTTGTACCATTGTCTTCGCCAAACAATTCAGTGTGGAAGACCCGTGCCTTACGGTAAAGGATGTAAAGATAGAGTCACAGTAAAGGATGCTCAACACAAGAGTCAGAGCTTTATACAGTATGGATGACTGTCCATAGGGAAACATAACCAATAAAAAGACATTGCTGGGAAGGCTTCATGGAAGCAACACTTCCCACACCAGAATTGGTGCACAGCTGGTGCATTGCAGTTTTTTGGAGGGAGTTGCAATCAAAGACTCAGGCCCTGCCAAGCTAGGCTCGCTCATACACATAGCTATGTTCCTAGTTACATTATGGCTCTTTATTTGAGACTTTAACTGATTCAATTTTTCTCCAGTCTACCTCTAAACTTTTTTCACTCCTATCCCTCTTCCCTTTCTCTCCCCTGTGTCCCCTGGGTTCATAAAAAATAGGAACCTTTTGTTCAAGAGTCCTCAGCAGTGGCAAATTTACCCCAATTGCTCTGAGTGTTATCTGACCCTTGCCTGACAGGTGCAGTTCTATTGGGAAAATGCAAAACTGCAGGGCTGGCACTTCTTTTTATCTCTTGCTTTCACTGTAGCAGCTCTACAGTTTCCTGAAAAGTTGATAATAATAATGTGTTTTTAATCAGAAAACTAGTCCCTGCTAAAGTGTAATATTATCAATACTTCTGAAAAACATTGCTTTGGGGCAGTTTGAATATGCATGACCTCAAGACAGACCATTCAGAAATAGCTCTAGTCAGGATTGTAAAAATGAATATTCAATTTCTCTTCCTGTAGAAATCTGGAATAGCAAACACAAGAAGAATTTAATCCTTCTTGTTACATAGTTTGGCTGACATGAGGTAAAGACACACACTCAGATAGGAAAGCAAGTATCAGCCTTTAGATGGAGGAGGTGATAGTTTAGTTGGTAGATTATAAGACACCAAGTCATGTTTACCAGTAGGCAGGTTTTTGTATGTTAAAAATATCACACAGAAGTCAGGACTTTCTTTAGTTTCCTCCTCCCTTGTATTTGGATTGATTGATGGTTTGATTGACTTTTTTACACAGGCAATTCCCTCTACATGACAGGAAGGGTGGTCATCTTGTCTGGCTTTATTTTTAATTTATCTTACACCTTTGAAGTAGCATCAGTAAATTTGCCCTTAGAAGTTTCCAGGAGGAGAGGAAATGCTGCTATTTTTCTATCTTCCTAGCACTCTTGTTCCACTGGCTTTGGAATGATTGAAATTGACCTCAGTGCTACTCTCTGAGTAGGTCTGTCTGGCTAAGGCATCTTTCCTCTCTCTCCCCTCTTATTATCCCTTAGTTGAAAACTCTAACTTTTCAAGGCACCTAAAAATGTGGCTAGCAGTATTTTAACATCTGAGTTTATTCCTAGATCTGTGAAGTAGGCCCTTAGAACTTTAGGAAACTTAAGGTTGTATTACCAAAGAATTCTACATTTAGAGTTCCAGATCATGTCTGAGCAATATTAAAATGGAACAGTCCACACTGCTGCTTGGCAACAACACTATATTTTTCTAGTCATTGACTCTTTCCTTCTTCTATGTAAGTATTTCAGATAGTCTTCTCCCCCCTGAAACCTGTGTGGAACCCAAGTTCATGTGCCCAGCACGCAGTGAGGCCAAATAAACTTAAACATTGGCGTCTGGATCAGAGAAAGGTTTATTTTAAGGGCCAAGCAAGAAGAATGGGTGGCTCATACTCAAAAGACCTGAACGTGGTGGGGGGGGTGGGGGGTGGAATGATTGGGAGATTGGGATCGACATATATACACTAATATGCATAAAATAGATAACTAATAAGAATGTGCTGTATAAAAATAAATTAATTTAATTAAATTAAAAAAACAAAGAAGTTCCTAATAAAATTGAGAAAAAAAAAGACCTGAACACCCCAATGGGTTTCAGGGAAGAAGTTTTTACAGGCAAAATTTGAGGAGAGGGATGCAGAGTGTACAACCTTCCTCTGATTGGTTGGTGATGATGTAACAGGGTGGTGGTGTTCCAGGAATCTCAATCATCAGTCTTCTGTTCCAACCAGTCTGGGGTGAATGTGCTTGTGCTCAGCCTGAAGTTACCATCCCCCACCTGGGTGGGGGCCTTAGTTCCTGTAGAAGAACGCAGAGATATGTGTCCAACTGTTATGCACATCCCTAGAAGGAACCAGGACCAGGCCCCATGCAGCACTATTGTTTCTTTCTGCATTCCCTCACTCTTCTAACTAGTAAAGGTTTGAATCTGCCCTTTGGAACTCAGGGAAGGTCTAGGAGGCTGAAAGCCTTTTTCCTACAAACAAGAAATGCGGAACACAGAAAGGATTTTGTTCTTGAGAGGGCCCCCATGGAGTCCTGCTTGGTTTCAATCCCCTCTGTTCTTTGATACTCCTCGATCTTAAAGGGAACAGGTGTTGGACAAGAAAGGGAATAACATTTTGGTTAGAGAGGTCAATCATAAACTAAGAAGAGGAACTGAGTTTTAAGGGGACTCAGTTTCAAACCTAAAATACATCCTACTTTATCCTCATTCTAGATCTTCACCTTGTTTTTTCACTAATAAGAAAAACAATCAGAAGAGAACTCCAAGTTTTTACCATATTTCCCTATTGACTTGCATCAGTTTCCACAAACTCTTCCAACTTTCCTGCTCTGATAGTGAATTATTGGTGCTGTTGGCAAGGTTGGTCCCTCCACTCATTTCCTAGTCCCATTCCCTTGTCCCTACTAAAGGACTTGGATCCTGCATTTCCTCTCTCTCTCCTGCATCACTAAGTTTATTCATTCTCTTTGGTCTTTCTCAAGAGCATAAAAAAAGCTGTTATAATTTCTATCCAAAGCAAAACAAATCAATCCAACCTCCACCCAAGCCTTACCTCACCATTTTTCTTCCCTTTTTAGACACTTCTCCTTCCCAAAGTTGTTTGTAATCTATATTACAGATTGATAGATGATAGCTAGATAGAGATAGATTCCAATTTCATTCTTTTCACTCTGTTATGCCCATCTTAATCAGGCTATAATTCTTCTATACTGTATTCTTCTATACAGTATTCTATACTGACAGTTGTCCAGGACCCCAATGTCCTCCCCATTGTTAATTAAAATTGTAGTTTCTCAGCCTAGGCTATACTTAAATCATCACTGAGAAAATGATTCAGTTAATCAGTCCTTCTGAAACCATACAACTCAGATGGGACTTGAACCCATGGTCTTTTAATTGAGATCACACACCTGGTCTTAGGACGTTAAATAAAGCTCAGGATCTTGATGTCTCATCACAGAAAGTATTCAGCGAGAGTCAAAGTGAAAGGTAAGAAATGGATTTATTTAGAAAGAAACACACTCCACAGATAGAGTGGGGACCATCCCAGAAGGCAAGAGACCCCGAAATATGGGGTGGTTAGTTTTTATGGGCTGGGTAATTTCATAGGCTAATGAGTGGGAGGATTATTCCAACTATTTTGAGGAAGGGGCAGAGATTTCCAGGAATTGGGCCACTGCCCACTTTTTGGTCTTTGATGGTTGGCCTCAAAACTGTCATGGCGCTGGTGGGTGTGTCACTTAGCTTATGCTAATATATTACAATGAGCGTATAATGAGGTTCAAGGTCCATTGGAAGTCAAATCTTCTGCCATCTTGGACCTAGTTGGTTCTAACCAGTTTTTGTCATGTCCTATGGCTATGCCATTCTTTTAATGGTTGTACCCTCTCCCCTTCCCTCCTGTTTCACTTCTCCTTGAAATGTCTTTCTTTGGCCCTCCCAGATATAATACTTTCATGTTGTGTTTGGTTTTGTTTTTTCTCCTCACTCTAATGAACAATTCTCATTCTTTTCTGCTGATTTGTCATCATAATTTGTGTTTTCACAAATGAAGTTTCCTGGCACTGACTTTTAAGAATCCTTCTCTTTTTAACCTATGCTAACTCCACTATTATATTACATAATCTCATATTTTTTTAAGGCAGCTACATTTAATGACTTTCAATCTATGTATCATCTATTGACTCAACTCTAGACACATATATCTAAATGATTATTCATGACCTTAATTTACTGTCTAAAAGTACTCTCAAACTTAACACATCTGACTCTGAACTCATCTTCCCTTTAAACCTGCTTCACAGTCAGCCTCATCATTTCTGTCACAATTCCATTCTTCCAATTAATACTTGGAATTATTTTTCACTTCTCTCTCTTAATTGCCATATCCAATCCAGAAAAAACAATTGTCTTCTCCATTATCAAAATATATCAAGAATATGACTACTGAGCATTTTTCTTCCCTCCACTGAACCATCCTGTCCAAGCTGCTATCATTTTTCCCTGTATTACTACAGAGCGCCCACCTAACTGTTCTCATTGCATCTCCATTGTCCCCTTTGGTTTATTCTTGACACAGCAGCCCAAGTGAGTCCCTTAAATTATAAATCAGAATTAGCAAGTTTCCATTTCATTCAAAATAAAATCCAAAGTCTTAAGCACCTACAGAATCTGTCTCCAATTAACACCCATACTTCTGTGATTTTTCTTCATGCCCAATCATTGTGAGTGACACAGACTTCCTTGCTGTTCCTCAAGCCAAGTGCCTTGAAATATTCTCCACCTAGGGCTCTCTTCCCCCAAATAGCTACTTGCATTGCTCCCATATTTCCTTTAGGTTTTACTCAAATGTCACCTTACTATTTAAGCCATTCCTGAGTGCTCTATTTAAAATTCTATCTCCTCTCTCCAAACTCTGTTACAATTTCCTGATTTATTATTCTCCATAACACATATCTCTACTGAACACACTACAGTTTATACATAATTTATTTTTATTGTTTTGTCTCACTTCTCTAGAATCTTGCATTGTCATCATTTGAGACTCAGTAAGTAAAACAGAATCACAAGCCATACTCAGACCTACAGAATCAATATCCGCATTTAACAAGGTCCCTAGCTGATTCATGCACACATTAAAGTCTGAAAAGTACTGCCCTAGAAATCTCATGAAATATCATATATTACTCTGTTTCTTTGAGAGCCTGGCATACAGAAAGTGCTCAATAAATATTCATTAAATTAATGAGTAAATGAATTCCAGTTTTAATAACATCTCACAGTTATTCAATCTCACACTCACATCTACCAGGAAGGATGGACTGTGAGGATAGGAAATGATGACACTAAGTAATCTAAGGGTATCAGGAGAATTAATGGATCTTGAATGCAATTGATTTTGATGAAGGACATGTTCTCAGGTGGTGGATTGAAAGCAAAAATCCAAAGTGCAGCTTTTCAAATCAGTGTCATACCCCTTTACATTCACTCCCCTTTACTTCTCTGTGAAGAATTTTGAATTGTGAAACATATAAGCACTTGAACTGAGAAAGTTATTAGAATATATGAGAAATAACGAATTTCATGTTGAAACCTCTAAGCTCAAAAGCAGCTAACCTGCAGAAGGCAAATTTTGATTTGAGCTTTGGGAGGCATTTATTACTTTACATGCTCAAAGCTGAACCTAATTATCTCATAAATAAGCAAGCATGAACACACAAGCAATGATCCTCTTAGGCCAAAATTAAAGGAGTTAAAACTGATTAAGCTGAAATGAAGAAATGTACCCATGGGCTTGTTTTTCAAAGGTGCAAACTCTCCTTTTTTATTTCAATTCATGATATTTTCATTTTCTATAGAATTTATTATATCCACCAATTCTGCTAACTTGGGCCTATTGATTGCACACAATTTTTTCCTGGAGACTTTGTAAGGTCTAATGTGGATCAGAATAAAGATTCTAATGATTATTGCCTCTTAGCACTTTTAGTGAATAAATAGCCCTGTCTTCCAGTTTGGGTCACCATTTGGGCTACAAAGTAGATTGTCATAATTAATACCATCACCCTGTTTCGTTAAAAATTTTTAAAGATTTTGCTACCACTAATAAGAAATGATATCTTTTAAAATTACTGGCTTATTCACATTTATATAAAAATAAGTAATATTGGAGAAAAATAAGCATGCATTACTATGTTCAAAGTTTTCAATATGTTAATTGAAATACTTGTAATTATATTTTGATGGATGTTTATTTCATCTAGAACAGCGATACTATTTGCAAAGGAATAAAACAGAACAACAAAACCCCTGTAGGTTAGCACAGAGAATTTCAAGAAAACAAAAAGATAAAAGTAAAACTAACAAAGACAAATTATTATTATTACTATTATTATTATTATTATTTTAAGTAACTGATGAGAGAGGATCACTGAGAGAGAACTCAATGTCTTGAACAGTTAACAAAATTGTTAACTTGCCTGGACTTGCTTAGGATGTTATAAATCAAAGTGTAGTTTGTACTACATATTTTGTAATTTGGAGAAATTTCTAACCAACTGGAGCCTCCTCTGTTTTCTCCTATCTAAAATAAAGTATATAATCTGTGCCATGAAACTCTCACTCATTTGATATTATAGGAGAGAAGAGAAGAAGTATACGAAACTACTGTGCAAAACTGGATAGGCTAGATTTGTATAATGTTTTAACATCAAGGCTGGGAAGAAACATGGCAAAATAATTTTATTGGTGATTTTTGCTCCACTCCCTTCCAATTACCTGAGATCTCAGCCCTTTGACATTAGAGAAATATAATACAATTTGAAGGAAAAAAACATGATGATCATTTATTCCATCTTTTTTGTTACACAGATTAGAAAATTTAGTCCCAGATATGTACAGTGTTTGCCCGGAGTTGTACAACTAGTGGATACCAAAACAGTGATGGCTAATTTTATGTGTCAACTTGACTGGGCCTGAGGAACCCAGATACCTGGTCAAACATTATTCTGGGTGTATCTGTGAGAATATTTTTGGATGAGATTATCATTTTATTTGGTAGATTGAATAAAGTAGATTGTCCTCCCCCGAGTGGGTGGGTCTCATCCAGTCCATGAAGGCCTAAACAGAACACGAAAACTGACTCTCCTCCTACTAAGGGAGAATTCCTCCTGCCCACTGCTTTCAAATTATACATTGACTTTTTTCCTGCCTTTGGACTCACACTGAAAGATTGGCTCTTCATTGGCCTCGAGCCTGTTGGCTTTTAGACTAGAACTGTATCATTGGCTCTCCTGGGTCCAGCTTGCTAGCTCTCCCTGCAAGTCTTGGAACTCATCAGCCTTCTTAATTACATGAGACAATTCTTATAATAAGTCTGATGTATACATCTTATTGATTCTGTTTCTCTAGAGAATCTGAATAATACAAAAACCAAGACAGAGCCCAGCACTTTTGATTTTTAGAGTTTTTTTTTTTTCAATCATCCCACTCCTCTACTTCTTTCTATCAGTTCTTGCTGAGAAACTGCCAGGCAGATAGCTCACCTCTACCATAAGGACCATTATGACAGATTTACCTTAAAAAGCACCTGATGGACCCTTATTTGTCCAGCTTCAGAAAACCCTTGGTCCCTAATGTTGAACAATCTTTCCTCTTTAAATCCCCAAACCACTTCCTTGTTTTTGTGTGGCCAACCAAGGGCTGCCAGTGTACCTGAAGACCAATTAGAACATCTCCCCTGCTTCTAACACTCCCAATTTAATATACAATCTTATGTCTGAATCTATGTTGAGCCACCAATTTTCAAAATATTTTTCTACACTGTATCGCTCCTATCTTCTGGGACTCCAATTACAAACAGGTTAGACTATTTGACATTGTAAGCCAATTTTAGATGCTCTCAATAGTTTTTACACACATTTTTCTCTGTGTGTTTTTTTCTTTGAACTTCCTTCAAAGATCCTTTTCTTTGTCGTCATTACTTAACACAGTCTCTTTTCTCCATACCTAGCAGAATACCAGAGCATAAAAAGTAATCAAAAGCATTCATGAACAAATGAATAGTGAGAGGAAAAAAGTGAATTTAAAACAACTTGAAAGAAGACAGTAAACTTTATTTTGTTATCATGGGAGGCTTTCAAACTCCTCTATGGATAGATCTTGCAGATTATCCATATTGATTATATATATTCACTTTTAGGCATTTTATATCTTTGGGTTTTTCTCACTAGATGCTGCAGTCATGAATTATGGTTGCACATTTTCCCCTCCTGAAATATAATAGTCTTCTAATAATCCAGTTACATATTATATTTTTCTAACAGAGTGGTATTTTTAAAAATCCCTATTACTAATTACTAATAATATAAATCCAATTTAATAAATGGCACAATGGTGAAAATTCAACTTAATCTATAATGTTTATCAAGCTGAACATCGTATTTTCCAAAAATATCTATAAAGTATTTGAGTTGAATACATTTGAAAAGGCAAAATTATGGATACTCCATATGGATACTCCATACTTCCCTTCAACCACCTCTTCCCACCCTGCCCTAGGCTGTCTTTGTATGTTTTAGCTTATTAAAGGCTCTGAGAAATCTATAAGAAAGAAACTTGTTTGATGGAATTTAAGCCAGAATTTTCCCAACTTATTTAACCATTGAATGTTTTTCTACTAGAATATCTGTTATTCCCTCTTAGTAAAATATATTCTTTAAAAACATACTGCTCAATGTTTGGAAGCCATCACCGGGAAGGTAGTTAGAAATGCACATCTCAGGTCCCACCCCAGGTCTCCTATATCAGAATCTTCATTTTAATAAGATCTCCAGTTGAGAAGCACTGCTGATTTACTATATGGCTTCCTAAATACCAATTATTAGCAACCACTGCTTATGTTAACTTTGTTTTCCCTTGCTAAGCCCAACCATTGAGCTAGATGGCTTGTGAAACTTTTAATCTGTTCCCAAAGGCTGCAAAGCAGCAATTTATACTTCAACCTTAAACTGTTTGTTATTCATAGAGGAGAAAGGAAGTGCAGCTTCTAAGCTTCTTACACCTCCAAAATCTTTTACACGTCTAAATACTCTCTCCCTTAAGGCAAATTCTGAAATTTTGATTTTTGAGTGGCTTGACCTTACAATTATTTCTGCATTTCTTATTTATCTTGTCTTCTTGGAAAACAATGTAAAGCAGCAGGGGTTTCAATTAATACATTTCTCCGGTGAAGATGGTGGCTGGGACATTCAGGTTTGGGCATAGCATCAAAGAGATTTTCATACTCAGTGCGCCATGTCAGCTGCTGTACCTCCACCCTGATTGTCCGGAGAGGGTCTTTGCCATAACATTTCCATGGTGTACTTTAAGAGATTTCTGTGACTGCATAACTTGTGGCCTGAATCTTGACCTCTCAGAAATATAGTAAACTACCTGACATCTTCTAATAAAGTCTCTTTGTGCTTAAATTGATCAGTGTAGGACCTGTTGTTTGCAAATGGGACATTTGAATGATTCAGAAGTCAATGACTTTCCTCACTATTTTCAAGTCATTTAAATTTCCTCCTTAAGTGAGGTATGTAATAGCTCTGTATATTAAAGGACAGATTAGAACAGTGCTAGGCATGCAGTAGATGATGAATAAATAAATATGGATTGATTGATATTAACATTACTAGATTACTCTTTATAAAGATTATCTTCTGAGAGTAATGTAAAAATTTCCTACCAAGTTGTCAAGATCTGTATTAGATTTAAGAAGGTGTTTGGTAAGGTGATTTATCCTCCAAACTCTTCTTTTGTGTTTTATTTTGATACCTTTATGTCCTCAATATCAAATAAAGAGTCTGGTGTAATAAGAGACTGTGCAGAGTGTTATCTCTGACAGTTCATTTCCAATTTACTACCTATGCAGTAGTCTGTCATATCCATATCATTTCAGTGAATTGATGCAGTTTTAGTGTTCAACTGGCCTATTTACAAGAAAGAAAGAACAAAACATTGTCCCTTTGAAATGACTCTAAACTTCGCTTATCATTCTACAAAACAACTCATAAAGACTGCATGGAAAACTGCACATCAGCTAAGCAGTATCTAGGCTGAGGTACCTAACCTTAAGTTTCAGAGTTTGAGAACAAATAAGGAGTAGTAGGTTTGGTTCAATATATCTGAAGTTTCAGAACATAAAATTTGTAGATGCTACATTCGTTTGGTTGATAGATAATGCCAGGTGTACATTGTAAGCACAGCAAAGATGACAATGCTGCATTTATACTGTATGACATTTTAGATCATTTTCCCATCCTTTTCTACCTTCTTCTGATTTTATGGAGTGTGTCTTATGGAATATATCACCTGGAGTTCCCTGATCTTTACTTCTATTTAGCAAGAGATTAGAAAGTGGGAGAAACGAGAGAGTGAGATTTATGTCCCTGTTTCTGTCCTTCCTGGGCCATTGTTTGGCAGTGGATGAATTCCTCTAATGAGGGCCACAGCTCCTGATAGTTGGTCCTCATCTCCAGTCAGAGCTTCCTTACAAAGTTCTGCTAATAACTCCTTGACCTCCAGCTTTTCCCTGCAGACCTAATGGTGGCAGCTACTCCCCACCACTGTTAACTCCAGGATGATTCAACACCACTCTTAGATTGCCTAACCCATTAGGATCTTTGTATTTAGTCTCTTCATTAAATTCTACTCTCATCTTTTTTGATTGTGCATCTATTTTTCTGCTGGGATCTGGATTGACATAGTAACTGGTACCAGGAGTTGACCTGGGAAAACAGAACCTGAAAATAAGAATCTGGGATTGGTTTGATCATATATTTGATGAGTTCATGTGTATCTTTCATAATAGATTAATTGAGTTGTTGGTAATGCATGGTGTGTAATAACTCATGTTTTCCCTGAAGATGGATGGGAAGTGAAGTGAGTGGAGGGCAAGTTGCTGGAAAATGAAGCTTATGTGGCACCTGGTCAGGATGACAATGGCGATTCAAGAGAAATGTGGCATAAGCTGTGTTTCTAGCAAAAATAGAAAATATACACAAAGGAAAGGATGAAGTTTAAAGAAAATTACTGCCCAGCTCAAGGCATAAGAGGAAAATCAGAAAGTCTCTACAGCAGTTTTTAAAAACTTCTTTATTTCATTTAGGTACAGAGTAGATATGACCTGTCAGTTCCAAGGCTTGAATGTGTTTTAAGATTGTGGAAACAAGTTCTTAGAATTTCCAGATCTCTTATTAAAAGTACAGCAATAGTGGGAAAGAAGCTGAACTCTGAGAAATGAAATGGGACATTTGGGAAAATACAGACAAGGCTGAACTTTCTTTGCAAAAAGAGACATATTTCTATTCATTCCTAATCATCACCAAGCCCTTAGAGAGCTGGTTCCAACATAGCTTAGATCAGAAACGGAATCCCTTTTCTAACAGGACCTAGGCTAATAATGGAAGAGTTAAAGGACTTTGACAGTCTGAATACGAAGGAGATTGGGGAACACACGTGGGAATGAATTCTAAGGGTGTTGGAACCAGGAGGACAAAAGATCAAGAAAGCAGAAGGAAAACCAAATCAAAACAATTTGATAAGGCTGAATTTATCAACATGGATGTACTTGCCTGAAACTTAATAAGTTGGTTCAAGCACTTGGAGGTGGCGTCAGTCTTTATTTATGCCCCATTGCTCAGAAAAATGTGAATTAATGGACTGGTGCAATGGCCTTCTAAAATCCCTGTTAAGTACCAACTGGAAGAAAACACTACACAAGATATGGGCACTGTCCGATGGGACATGTTATATGCCTTAAATATGTAGACAATATAGAGCATCACCTGTCCTGTAGCTACACTATCCATGTCCAGAAGTTGAGAAGTAGAGATGAGAGTGGGCACTGTCAACTAATAATTCACTTAAGGAATTTTGCTTTTATTCTTTTAAGCTTGAACTTTGTGAGTTTGGATGACCTAGTATTCTAAGCTGGAATACTTCCACCAGAGAAGATAGTTATGGCCATGTGATGTTCCACATATACGCTGCTAACCGGAGTTGCACAAAAGGAGTCATTCTGTTAGTCTGAGTGATTATTCCTGACTACAAAACAAAAAATAGAATGTTGTGAGACTACAAGACCCTATCTAGAAATCAGCAGGCTCAACAGGTACATTTTTTTGTGCATTATTGCCTTGTACCTATGGCTTCCTACCTTCTACAATGGCAGTGAATACAGTATTTCTCATATTCCTGAACAAGTGTAAACAAATGAGGACTTTGGTTCTTAATCTCTGCAAGCTAACATATTACAACTAATTAAATATGCATGTATAAAACCTATGAACTATGTAAGATAAAATTTCTAAAATAGAACTTGTAGCCCAACCCCCCAAAAAATAGAATGAAAACATTGTTCTATATCATGGTAATATCATCCACTGAGTTGGTCCCTCTAGAAACCTTGATTTCTTTCTTTCCCTCTCTCCTTACATCCATTTCACCAGTGGTCCTTGTTGCTTCTGTCTTGAAAATATATTCTAAATCCAATCACTTCTCATCACCATTAGATTTACCAGGCTTTACTGTTAATTGTCACTCAAGTCTATTCTTCACACTATATAAAGAGCAATGCTTTAACTACTGAAATCATATTATGTCAACCCCCTGCTCACACCATCTGAAGTCCATGCAAGGCCAGGTATGATCAGACTACTATGCCTCTTCCTGTCAATTCATATTCTGTCACTCTTTGTACACACTCTAGTCTGGACACACTGGTCTTCTTGCAATTCCTAGAATATCTCAAGCTCATTTCCAACACAGAGCCTTGGCCTAAAGGACTGGCTCTAGGCCTTTGCGTAACTTTGTTCCTTAACATCATTCGAATAATGTTCAAATTTCACTTGTGACCTAACTGTGTAAAATACAAGCATTTTCCTCATTATAATCCGTCTGTTTTGCTACTTTACTTCATAGTATGCATCACTCTCCAAAGTGTAATAGATTTTTATGTATTTCCTTCTTTATTTCCCACCTTCCTCACCAAAATATAAGCTTTGTGAATTCAAGAAATTTGTCTTGTTCACTTCTGTATCTCCAGTAGTTAAGATGGTACCTGGCGATTTTAGATGTTCAGTGTTGTTCTCATAGATAATTTACTGTCTCTTTTTAGCTTGACAGGCATTAGAAACTTGAAGGCTTTTTTTTCATTCTCTGTTACTTTGGTCAAGGCATTAAATCTTCTCTGAACCTATTTTTTCCTCTGTAAAAATGGGAACAGTTATCTTCCTTTGATATCTGTGTTGGTACATGTGACAGTAAATGAATAATAGAAGTTTCGCTTTATATTTTTTACCGTTCTCAATGCTATCCACAAATATGTGGTTCTCATTAAACTATAACATTCATAGTCCTAGACCTTTTTTTTTTTTTTTTTTTGCTGCGGTACGCGGGCCTCTCACTGTTGTGGCCTCTCCCATTGCAGAGCACAGGCTCCGGATGCGCAGGCTCAGTGGCCATGGCTCACGGGCCCAGCCACTCCGCGGCATGTGGGATCTTCCCGGACCGGAGCACGAACCCGTGTCCCCTGCATCGGCAGGCGGACTCAACCACTGTGCCACCAGGGAAGCCCCAGTCCTAGACCTTTTATCCAATTCACTTCTCTCAGTAACCAGGATGACTTCACCCTAGGCACCAAGTAAATTTTAGGGAAATTACTGATGTTATTAAAAATTTAAATCACCTGTTAAAATTTGAAATGTACATTGTTGCAAATAAAGTCATGCTTTCCTCCATGACCCATCTCAACTTGGTACTTTCACTTTAGCCTAATCCATATTAAAGCAATTTGTTAGGAAACAAGATTTTATTTCTCACAATGAATAGTTAATATTCTGTTGTTATTGGACAATTTGATGATACAAAGATTACCAATGAGAATCAGGGATAAAATAACTGCAGATTTAATCACCTGCTGAGACTAATTATAACCTTGCCTTAGGTAACTATCATAGTGATTGCGTTATGTATCCAAACAAATAGAATTGATTAAGAAATGCTGTAAAGTTAACCCTGTTTTATAATGTATGCAATTTGTAATCAGTGAAAAATGAGTTGAAAATTTATTAAAGTTAGGAAAGGAGCTAGATATAGCATAAAGAGCTGAGATATTTTTGAGTTCACATTTCTGAGCCTGAATCCTGGCAGCCTCACTTGCTGGGGGATATGGAATATCATCTGAGATAATGGTGCAGGAGAGCCTAGTACAAGTTTTGGCATAATAAATGATGGCCATTATCTTTTATTATTGAAGCTGAATATAGTAAAACATATGACTCAAAAGCTGAAAGGCTATTTGTTAGACGATTTGGCATTTGTGATGATAGATACTCCTAAAACCTGAAAACAAATATGTTGCTTGAAATAACAGCATTGGAAATTTCTCCTCCTTTCTGTTTTTTTTTTTACTAGAAATGCTTATGGTGATTTTATTATCAGGAAAAGATAAACATGCAGAAAGATAAATATAGATAGATTTTTCTTGATAGTATAAATACTTGTCTTTAGAGTAACTGTTTAAAAATATGCTTATTGTTCCTATGAATGAAAACCTATTATATTGGATATGGTCCTAAAGAAAATCAGGAAATCTATGGTGTTGGCTAATTTTAGGTATAGGCATCCTCGACTGGGCAGTAGGGTATTCAGATATTTGGTCAAACATTTTTCTGGGTATTTTTGTGAGGGTGTTTTTAAATGAAATTAACATTTAAATCTGTAGACTGAGTAAAGTGGATTATCCTCCATAATGTGAGTGGCTCTCATCCAATCAACTGAATGCCTGAATAGAACATAAATGCTGACCCTCATTATGGTAAGAGAGAGTTCTTTCTGCCTAATAGTCTTCAAAATGAGACACTGGCAGTTTTCCTGCCTTTAGAGTTGAACTGAAACATTGGTTCTCCTGACTCTCAGGCCTTTGGACTCAGATTGAAACTAAACCATTGGCTATCCTGTATCATCTCCAGCTTGCAAACTCACCCTGCCGATCTTGGGACCTGTCAGCATCACAATAGCGTTTAGCCAGTTCCCTAAAATAAATCTCTCTCTCTCTCTCTCTACACACACACACACACACACACACACACACACATATGTATACCTTATTGTATATATTGTATCCTTTATGTATATCTGAAAAGATATATATATATATACATACACACATTCTACTGGTTCTGTTTTTTTGGAGAAACTTAACCAATATATTTACCTACTTGGAAGTGAAAAAATTGATACTTTATCTTTCTAAGAACTAGGACCACCATCATCAATATGCAGTTAATAATAATAGCTGTAATAAACCTTCTTAGAACGCCTATTATTTATTAATGTCTGATGTACAACTTGATATGAATTATCTCTTTCTATCTCCATAAGAATTAGATTAGGAGGCTATAACAACCTGCGTGGTAAAGATGAGGAAGCTGGACAATAATTTATTTTAGGGCACTCTGTGAGTAAGAAGGTTGACCTGTATTAAGAGTGCCTTATTTAAAACAAAAAAACCCTACTTTTTCTTATGCTAACTTTCTCTTCAGGGCCTCTAGATTCTTAATGGTAATTTAGATGTATAGACTTTACTTATTAATCCATTTGTTATTGGAATAAAGGCCTTATCAATTCTGTTTGGATACCTCCATAGACTGCAGAAAACACAGGCATTTCTCTCTTGACTACATGGATCCAAGCATTGGATAGGCCATTGATCACCTTTAGAAATACATATATATTATTCCGGGCTGTACTATCACCATTCTTTGCCTGAAGCTCCTGCCATATATTATATGATATTCTTTGCCATGAAATGTCTTCATTTGAAGCCTATATTCAATGCTATGGGTATTTTATGTCATGTGTTCTTCTACTGAATACATTAAAATTTAGTATCAATTTATAGTATTTTGGATTTCAATAGAATAAAAGAGAATTAAGTCATGATTTTCCATGATTCCTTCAATTGTTCCTTAGCAAGTCATGGTGAGAAACCACTATCAAGTCTTCCTGATATAAAAGCTAAGTATTGGGCTTCCCTGGTGGCGCAGTGGTTGAGAGTCCGCCTGCCGATGCAGGGGACACGGGTTCGTGCCCTGGTCCGGGAAGATCCCACATGCCGCGGAGTGGCTGGGCCCGTGAGCCATGCCGCTGAGCCTGCGCGTCCGGAGCCTGTGCTCCGCAATGGAAGAGGCCACAGCAGTGAGAGGCCCGCATACAGCAAAAAAAAAAAAAAAAAGCTGAGTATTATGCTTTACTTTGATCATGCAAAAGTGATTTTCTCTTCATTCTGCCGTCGTAATTTCTAAAATACCACTACTTTATTACCATTTCCAATGTGAAAACACTTTGAAGTAGACATAAATCAGTGCTCTTCTTTTCCTGAAACATTTTATTTTATACATATATATATATATATATATATATATATATATATATGCCTTATTGCCATAGGATACATTTATTATGAGGAAGAGGAGTAATAAGCTATGATATTTACATGCTACTTACAGTTTTCAAGGCAGTTTTTACCAAGTTATCTCATGTAATTCCTTCACATATGATTCATATAATTCCTACACACTCATAAATGGATCCAGCAAACATTTCTTGGGGATGTAATATATCTGCCATTAAAATCTCAAGTTAGTAGGGAAGATAGAGGGAAAAAGTAATTAAAATAATGTGATTGGGGTGGGATAGGGAGGGTGGGAGGGAGGGAGATGCAAGAGGGAAGAGATATGGGAACATATGTATATGTATAACTGATTCACATTGTTATAAAGCAGAAACTGACACACCATTGTAAAGCAATTATACCCCAATAAAGATGTTAAAAAAAATAATAATGTGATGAGCACTGTCAGCACTGAGTTCTTTAACAACACATAGGAGTGGCTTCTTATCCAGCTAGAAGTAGGAAAAACAAAGGATTCTTTGAGGATTTTATATATGGCTTCAAAGTCAAAATGTGACTAGTTTTACTTAAAAGAAGTTGCAGGGGAAATATGTAAGGCGGGGTCAGAACCAGGGCAAAGGACATGGCTGTGAGGAGATAGTTAAGAGTACAGACTCTGGAGCCAGAAAGTACAGGTGCATAAATTTGCGTTGGCTTCTTACTAATTGTACAACCTTGCGCCTCATAAGTAAAATGGGAACAATAGTAGGATATACTTTCTAGGATTGGCATACGTATTTAATGAGTTGATATGTGGAATACAGAAATGGCGTGGCACATAGTAAGCATTCAGTAAAGGTCATTATCCTGTCTGGAGTAAGCGGAGGGGTTCTAGTAGTGGACAAAACTCCCAGCAGAGCATATTTTTTCTCCATTTTACACATAAAGAAACTGTAACGAAAAGTGACGTCTAATATTTAAGCAGTCCTTCCTCTTTTTGATATACATTATTGCTTTGAGTCCTTCTTTTATTAAAACATAACACAATAAACTTCTTTGTAACTTAATTTCCTAAAAAGAATCACTACCTAAATAGCACTAAGTTGCAAATAGTCACTTGTAAATACACTGCCTGTCAACTCTCTAGAGCTGTTTGGCAATAAGAAAAACAGCAGTTCAGTTTTGGTTCAGATCTTCTGCTCTAGCACTTTCAGGCTACTTTAGACAGACTTGAGTATTATTACAAATGTTACACTAGTTATATATTCCAGACATCTTACCACTTACACATGAGGTTTTCCAAATAAGGACCTCCATAAGGCTCAGCTTCACAAGTAACATGTTTTCATTTAAAAACAGATGCTGCCTTACATGTGGGATTCCAACATGACCTAGAAAGTTCCCCTTTTGTTTTAACTCTGTTCCTGATAGGATATCACCTTTAAATCAGAATAGGTATCATTTTATGCTTTACCAATTTATCTAATCCTGCTCTGTTTCCATACATGACATAATTTAATTTTGTGATGAATCCCTGACTCTCAGAATAATTGGAACTGGATTGAATACATTTAAATATTGAACTCTCCAGCTTATTACATCAATGTAAATAGGTAGAAAAAAAGCATTAAAGCTAAATTTTTGAGAATATCATAAAATGACCTGAACTGTGCTAGCCCTAGTGGAGACTATGAACCAACTATACAATTTAGCTCTAGTTTTTGAGTATGATATAGTTTTTATTGTTGTTCATTTTATGAAATAGCTCTTGCCTTTTTCCTTCTATTATTCAAAAGAGATATGAAGAAAATGTGAATGTTTAAGGTAGAAATGCATAGTGAATTCTTCTGTCAGGACAGTTGCACAAGAAGGATACGAGGCAGCTTTCCCAATTAGTGTTCCCAACATACACTGTTATGACAGCTCCATCCACAATGACTTTATTTCAGAGTTCATCATAGCATGCTGGGAAGTCTTGGCCTGAATCACTCAGTTATAATCACATTTATGTTACTATTTCTGGAGTTATTAATTTAATATGCATGCATTAATTTAATATGCATGCATGGACTGAATTCCATGAATTTAGGGATTATAGTAGTCAGATTTATCTACCCATCCTCAGTATTTTGTAAGTGCATGTCTTATAACTGGACAATAAATATTTTTTGGATGAGTGAATGAATAAACAAATCAACGAATTTACTCAGCCTCTTTTAAATAGGTCTCAGTCCCCTGTTTTTAGGAGTATGGGTTTATAGCCATTGCCTGAGTTTGTTTTCCTCAACTTCCTTTATTTCTTTCAAAGCATCTTACAAAACAATCTTCTACAAAATTCTGCCATTCACATCCACTTACCTCAATTTTCTTTTTTTTTTTTTTTTTGGTTGTTCTCTATGCATCTTTTTTTTTTTAACTATTCTTTCTAAAGATACTTAAATTGTGTAGAAGCAAAACAGATTTATAAGAAAAAAACTGGAACACAATCTAATCTGAAATGTATTATATAGACGAAATACTTCAGAAGAGCTTTCATAAGGGAGGTATGTTATTATTTAGAAAATGTCATGATAGTTGTAGTTGATGGCTACAGCTCAAGGGATGGACTTTGAATCATAATACCCCTTACCCACCACTAAAGATTTATTCAGTTAAGTACCACTGTGAACACAAAGTGTATCCACCTCCCCATCTTTGAATGGCAAGCCAAATGAGTCACTGGGCATTGTGGTGGACCTAAATGAATTCTTCATTTTTGACTGGAAACAAAGGGCACAGATGTTTTAACTGCACAGACAGAATGAGATTTGGGAACATAAAAGCCAAGAGGACAGAGTCATCATTCAAAAACACAGTGTAGCAGATAATATCAAAGTTTAAGAACAGTTCTGCAAAATGAGATTTGTTGGCTGGAGTAGGTAAGGGTCACTGTTTCTCTCCAGATTTTCTCTTTTGAGCTAGAAGCTGAGACATCTAGACTTGTCAAAGATAATTACCAATCCTTCTGTGAATAAATTTTCATTCTTCAGTGAGAAAGTAACGTAATTCACTTTACACATATTGATACCTAAAATATATTCTATTGATATAGACAATTTCTGTACTTGAGAGTGAGAATGATATGCTTACAACTAATCAAAATACAAGACATAAAGCTGCCATTTGTTCCCACTCCCCGATTAAAATTAGATTTAACCATCCTGTGATTTATGCTAATTACTTATGTTAGAGTATACCTCATCTCTTATTTTAATTTGAAAAGAAATTCATGCTGGGTTTGTGACAATATTGAATTATTTTTCCCCATATAAGGTTCATAATTATTAATTCCCAACATCCAGCCTGAGTTTTTTTCCCCTGAGATATAGATGAAAGTGATCCATTCCCAAGTAATAAACAGATGAATTAGGACATGATTGATTTTGCTTATCCCTCTGAGAGGTTTATCTGGGCAACCTCCTCCATTTTGCTATTAATGGAAACATATCACCTCTACTCTTTCTTGTTATCACCCTTAATCTTTTACAAGCTTTTTCTTAGCTCATTTCTTAACATTAATTGTACTACAATTTTGGACAAACCATTGTATTATTCACTAATAAGAGTTTTTTCCTTGAATTTCTACAGCAATATTTCTATCATTATTGGGTATGATTCTACCCTGGGCATGAAGATACAGCTGGCCTGACAGAATAATGAATCCTTCAGGCCCTGAAATGGGGTTCATGCCTTTGCCTGGACAGCCTACTTCATTTTCTCTTTATTTTTATACAAAGAGACAAAGAGAAAGGAATTTTTCTTCAGATTTTTTGAATTCTCCTGAGTCTGGCTGTTTCCGATGATATGATTAAGATCATCTTAAGAGACCCATTATACTTTAATATTCATTCTGTTCTCATTCCATTTTCCATGATTAATATCAGTAAGGGAAAGCTCTTTATAGTCAAACCTTCAAACCAATTCTTGGCTAAATTCCTGAATGTAATGGCCAAGTAAATGTTGAGAGCAAACCCTTAACGGAGGTGAGGGAGTTTTCTGTATGAGTATTCAAGGGAAGGCTTTACAGACAGAATAAAAGCCTGGAAGGGATTTATGCCTCCTATGTTCAAAGAATACCAAGGAAGACAGTGAAACCGGAGGATAACAGAAGACCAGAGTTGTCAAAGGTGGTCAGCAAGGTAAGGTCTTCCTGGCCATTGTAATGACTTTGGCAGTGTATCTATCCCATGCTTTGAGCATTTAAAGTCTTTGTTGACCACACCCCTCATTTTAATGAGGAGCTCAATGATTTCTCTCCATTCTTCCTGTCAGAAATATGACACTAAGGATGTATGGAAGTTTCCATGTTGAAGCATATTTTGAAGGGGTAAAAATTTTCTTCTACTTGTTCCTATGTCTAATGCATTAGGGTTGTGTGGCTGTACTTAAAAGAATGTTTTTCCTTGGTAATTAGGTTTCTTTTCATGAGCAAAAGGGAAAGGAAGAATGAGATCATCATATGATATTTGCTTAGATGGAGGAAGTTAAAAAAAACAAATAAATAAAAGTGAAAGTAATGAGACAAAGGCAATCTAAACCAGAGCTCAAATTAGAGCCAAGTATTTTTTGTTTGTTTGTTTGTTTGTTTTTTCAAGTATAGGGATCCCCCCAATGCAGTAAACTAATACATTCTAAATCTTGACCCAGATGACCTGCCTTCCAATTCAGTGGTCTTTCAGTCATTTATCAAATGCTCATTAAAAAAAGTTAATATGTGTTAGATACTGTCTTAGGCCGTGGCACTATAAAGACAAATCAAACTTGATCTCAAGGAACTCACATGTTTACCTACATATAAATAAATAACTATAACCATATTGAGGCAAGTGCATTTTCCACCTTTTTCTTTAGCTACTATCATCCTTCTAAATTTGATACACAGTAGAGAGAGTTGTGAATTAGATGATGAAGTTAGTTTTCTGTTGAAAATGAGGAAAATATTTAGTTAGATGTCACCATTAAGAAATCAAACATTAAGTGAATTAAAAATCATCAGTGTTCTTTTAGATAATTTATAAGAGGTGGTCTGAGAAGTGGAGAGAAAACTTTATTTTGTCCAAAAAAAAGTCTAAGAAATAACCATATATCTCTCCACCGAAAACACTTCTGAATGTCAATATACTCCAACATTTATTGGATAAATTGGCTGTAATTATGCATTAATATGATTAAATGGCTGGCATTTTAGTCCATAGCTATTAGATAAGAGCCAGGGAATACAAAAGAAAAGTTCCTCAAGGAAATTAAAAGTGCTACTCCAGTGAACACACAAATGATAAGAAAGCAAAACAGCCTACTGCTGATATGAAAAAAGTTTTAGTTGTTGGGGTAGAAGATCAAATCAGCCACAACATTCCCTTAAGCTTAAATCTAATCCAGAGCAAGGCCAGAACTCTTTTCAATTCTCTGAAGGCTGAGAGAGGTGAGGAAGCTGCAGAAGAAAAGTTTGAAGCTGGCAGAAGTTGGTTCATGAGGTTTAAGAAAAGAAGCCGTCTCCAAAACATAAAAGTGCAAGGCAAAGTAGCAAGTGCTGACATAGAAGCTGCATCACGTTATCCAGAAGATCTGCCTAAGATAATTAATGAAGCTGGCTACACTAAACAACAGATTTTTGATGTAGATGAGACAGTATTTCAGTTGGAAGAAGATGCCATCTGGGATTTTCATAGAGAGGAGAAGTCATTGCCTGGCATCAAGCTTCAGACAGGGTGACTGTTTTGTTAGTGGCTAATTAAGCTGATGACTCGAAGTTAAAGCCAACGCTGACTCACCATTCCAAAACTCCTAGGGCTTTTAAGAATTATGATAAATCTACTCTGTGCTCTATAAATGAAACAACAAAGCCTGATGACAGCACATCCATTTACAACGTGGTTTACTGAACAGTTTAAGCCCACAGTTGAGACCTACTGCACAGAAAAACAAAAAACAAAAAAACATGTCTTTCAAAATATGACTGCTCATTGACAACGTACCTGGTCACCAAGACCTCTGATGGAGACTAATGTTGTTTTCATGCCTCCTAATACAACATCTATACTGTAGCTCATGGATCAAATAGTAATTTTGACTTCCAAGTCTTATTATTTAAGAACTACATTTTGTAAGGCTATAGTTTCCATAGATAGTGATTCCTCTGATGGATCTGGACAAAATAAATGGAAAACTTTCTAGAAAGGATTTAGCATTCTAGATGCCATTAAGAACATTCATGATTCATGGAAAAAGGTCAAAATTACAACTTTAACAGAAATCTGGAATGGTACCATTATTCATTTGCTTCTTTTACTTGATAAAGTTACTTTTAGCATCTTTTTTTTTTTTTGGTTCATTTTTGGAAGAAGGATGTTAATATATTTCTCTAAAACTTTTAATAAGGATTAACCCATATGTGTTGCTTTGTTCAGCACATTAATTCCTAATCAGTACCCCAGATTAGTGGTTGCAAGTTACAGAGGATCTTTCCTAAGAGAACCTCATTATGTAGTGTTCTGAGGTTCACATTTTTCTAAAGGGATTTTTTTTTTAATTGATGCCTTGGTTCTTTTCTAGTTAGCATGTCTTTTATAATAAGCTGCAGTTATTTTATTATTATAGTTCAAACTGCCAAAATACATTGAAGCAATTTAAATAGACTCTGGAAACTGTGGGAGTAAAAATTAAAATCCTCATTTTTCTTTTATAGCGATATGAGAATTATATCACACCTCTAAAATGTCAATGTGCAGAGCATTAAGAAATTCACCATTCAAGAGTTAAATATTTGATCACTGAAAAAAAATCCAATCTAAGTGAAATATATGATTTGACTGCAGTGGAGCTCATAAAGAATCAAATATATGAAGTCTTAATGTTCAAAAAATGTTGAAGAGGGCTTCCCTGGTGGTGCAGTGGTTGAGAGTCCGCCTGCCGATGCAGGGGACATGGGTTCGTGCCCTGGTCCGGGAGGATCCCACATGCCGCGGAGCGGCTGGGCCGGTGAGCCGTGGCCGCTGAGCCTGCGCGTCCGGAGCCTGTGCTCCACAGCGGGAGAGGCCACAACAGTGAGAGGCCCGTGTACCGCAAAAAAAAAAAAAAAAAAAATGTTGAAGAAAGTGTTACTTTATTTATCCATGTAGAAATATACCAAGAGATAAATTGAACCAAGTGAGTAGATGCTTATGTTACGTTGATTCTAGATTATTCTAAATAAATTGCACCCCCTTTACCTGTTATCTTTTGGCCTTTAAGCAATCAGTTCAATTCCACTTCACTGTTTGCTAACCTTGTTTATCAATGCCATGCACCTTATGATGATTCTGAGATGAACCACTAAGTCAATATTCATAACAGATGAATAGCATTGCTTAAAATTTTCATGCAGAAAGGAGATGTATCAGTGAGATACATGGATCTAATCCACCAGTATGAATCCCCAGCCAAGAAGACTCATTTCACAAATTAACTTTGCCAGTCATTTGACATGTTTTCCACAATTTAACCATTATAAATAATATTTTCCTTTTTTGAAATAACATAAAATTAATAGAGAAAACACTGTATACATTTCTAAACCTCACAGATTCACTCAGAGGCACAAAGAGTTTTGTTGGAAGGCTATATAATGTATGTCTCCTCATGGAAATATGTCAATGTTCTCCAGCCTAGACTACCAGAAACACGCCTGTAGTTGACCAAGTTGCAGTGAAGGTGAACACATACCTTGGGGAGACCATGAGAGAACCACTGGGTGCTTAGAAAGTATCTATTTTAGGATGTGGATTCAGTTGGGTGACTTAGAGGGAGGGTCTAAAGAAGTGGAGTTTGCTTTAGATTGTATGCTATCAGAAAGTGATAGAAATTCTATGATAGAATATCTCAATAAATCTCATTTACAGGGACAGCTGACTAGAGCAATAATAAATCTGTCATTGATAAAGAAGTAACAGTCACTCATCTTAGCCAAGAGAGAGGGATGTGTGGTATAGGTAAACAGCACAGGGGCCTTGGATTTGTCTGTGCTTAAGACTGTAAAGTGGCCTTGTTTTGTTTCATTTTATCAGTCTTGGAGCAACCTTGTCTGGGGCTGGTATTCCGAGACTGTTTATGGCCAACAGAAGTCTGGTGAGCCTACTAGTGAGCTCCAGGCCAATTTGCAAATGTCAGTGGATTTTTTTTTTTCTTTTTCAAAAACAATACAACATAGTTATATTTACTATGACTTCTGTCTGCACTTTCAAATTTATCTGACAGCCTTGATCATTTCCATAGGTTAAAATGCATGTGAAAGAATTTCTTTTTATACTTCTCTCAGGAAATGCCCTGGAATGTAAATGATATATACTTGGCAGAAGGGAGATATCAATCATCATGTGTCCAGAATTAGTTTCCTTTCTCTGTGAAAGAGGGAATTTATGAGGAAAATAATTTTGGAATAACATGCATCTATTAATATTATACTTTTTTAGTCCATTATCTTAAAAATTAAGATTATTATCTTGATTAAAAACAATTGTTTCTGTTAGTTTATAAAATTACTTCTTTGCTTTCCTACTACTTGTTAACTTAAAAATCCATTTTCAAGCCCATTTTGACCCTATATTCATTATTCAATTTTTTTGAAAAACTTCGTAATAGACTTTATTTTTTAAAGAGCAGTTTCAGATTTAGTGCAAAATAGAGAGCAAGGTACGGAGATTTCCCATAAGCCTTATCCACCAATATATGTTTAGCCTGCCCAGTTATCGATATCCCCCAATAGAGTGGTATATTTGTTACAGTTGATGAACCTATATTGATACATCATTATCACATATTAGGGTTAATCTTGGTGTTGTACATTCTATGGGTTAGGAAAAATATATAATATATAATGACATGTACCCACCATTATAGTTAACATAGCATAGTTTCAATGCCCTAAATATCTTCTGTGCTCCACCTATTCACCCTACCTTCATGTTTCTCACCATTAAGTATGATGTTAGTTATAGGTTGTTTACATTTTTTATCAATGTGAGGAATTTCCCCTCTTTTCTAGTTTACTGAGAATTTTTATCATGAATGGATGTTGGATTTTGTCAAATGCTTTCTCTGCATTTATTGATATGATTGTGTGGTTTTTCTTTTTCAGTCTGTTAGTCTAATGATGTGATGGATTACATTAATTAATTTTCAAAGTTGAAACAGCCTTGCATACCTGGGATAAATTGACTTGGTTGTGGTGTATATTTTTTTGTACTTTGTTGGATTCAATTTGCTAATATCTTTTGAAGATGTTTGCATCATTGTACATGAGAGATATTGGTCTGTGATTTTCTTTTCTAGTAATGTCTCTTTCTTGTTTTGGTATTAGCACAGTGCTGACCTAATAGAATGAGTTAGAATGTATTCCTTCTTCTGAAAAAAGATTATAAATAATTGGTATAATTTCTTTATTAAATGTTTGGTAGGATTCACCAGTGAGCCTGTCTGGGTTTGGCACTCTCTGATTTGGAAAGTTATTAAATATTGATTCAATTTCTTTAATATATAGGACCCTTTAGATTGTCTTTTCTTCTCATATGAGTTTTGGGAGATTGTATCATTGGAATTTTTCCATTGCATCAGGATTATCAAATTTGTGGGCATAGAGTTGTTTATAGTATTCCTTTATTATCTTTTTAATGCCCATGGAATTTGAAGTGATGTCTTCTCTTTCATTTCTGATAGTGCTAATTTGTGTCTTCTCGCTTTTTTTCTTAGTTGCCCTGGTTAAAGCCTTATTGATTTTATTGATCTTTTAAAAAATCAGCTTTTGGTTTTATTTACTTTCTTTATTAATTTCCTAAGTTAGTCCTCATGCCAAAGAGACATATTTTGGAGTGACAAATTTTGCTTCCCTACAAGGTAGTAACATACAAAAAATAAAGTGCACAAATATTAAGTGCACTTCTCATTATATTTTTATATTTGTAGACACTCATATAACTACACTCAACTAACTACATCAATATGTGAAGCATCTGTAAGATCCTACATGCTTTCTCCCAAATATACCCTAAAACTATAGCTACTCTACTCTTTTCTGTCTTTTAATTTTATATAAATGAAATCATACAGCGTTTATATTTTTGTCTCTGATTTATCTTGCTCATTATTATGTCTGTGAAATTAATCTATATTTTTTAAAAATCATTTTTGTGAAGTAGTTGGTTGTATAGGAATATATCACAAGCTTCTTATCTTTTTAACTGTTTGTGACTGGTTGGTCTGTTTGCCAGTTATTACTTTATATATATATATATATATATAAAACATATATATATATTACTATATATAGTATACATATACTGCTATGAACTTAATCAGACATGCATTTTGGAGTGGAATTTTAAGGTCATAGTATAGGCATATATTTACGTTTGCAGATCAGGTCAGCAGTGCATGATTTTTGTAGTTGTTGGAGAGCCTAGTTCAGTTATCTTTAGCTACTCCAGTGAGTGAGTAATGGTATATCTTTGTGATTTTAGATTTCATTTTCCTGATAGATTAAGTAATGATGTTATCCACCTTTTTACATGCTTATTGGCAATTTGGATATTCTCTTCTGTGATGTCTGTCTTTGTCTTTTTTTTTCTATTTGATTATCTCACTCCTTATTTATTTATAAGAGATACACTCTAATGACTAAAATCCTTTCTGGGATTCCATGTCCGGGCCTGGCTGCTTGCTCCAGATTTGGTTCTTAGTGCCTAGTCTTGGATAAGCTATACAAACTCTCTGATTCTCAGCTTTCTTAGATTTCCAATGAAATCAGAAGATTATTCCTTTTGTATAAATGTTTTTGTTAGAATTAGAACCCAAATATGATAATGTATATGTAAGTGTTTACAAAGGTACAAGGCATTCTAAAACTATAGGGGGTTGCTTGAATAAAAAGTATCACTAAATATTTTTACACGAATTTTAAAATGTGTGACATTATTTCAGGGCTTGCAACTCTCACCCTAAGAAAATAAGGAAAAAAAAAAAATCAGTGAAAGGTAGTCTAAAGAGTATACTCTGAGCTTCACCGAAACTTTGTTATCTGATGTTTACACACTGATAAAAGGGCATGTACTTTTTCCGAGACAGCCTGTTTCTTGATACAGAGAAGGATGAAAGGTAATCAATCTAGGTGGTCAGTTATATGAATGTGTTTGGTTTCAAAAGATGATTACACAGAATATGCTATTCTCCACTGCTAAAAGAATGCATTAAGTGTGAGACCCACGCCTTTGCAGTGTGGCTCCTTATGATGCTTTTTGTGTTCAAATTTTTATAAAATCACTTTATGTTGGTGTACTGTAAACCCTGGCAGTTGGATTTTCTCTCTCTCTTTTAAATTTTTTGTAACGCAAGTGCCTTAGGCTTTGATTGCAGAGGCATCCACTTCAAAGAGGCATAGACTTCAAAGATGGCTATCTCAGATAAGCACATTGCCAGCCATAGATTAAATAAAGAGCCTTGCTGGGCACCTCCCCCCCTCCTCTACCCAGGCTGCTTTGCTTTAGAGATCTTTGTTGATTTCCATAACTGACCTTTAGGCCACTTGTTCTTTTTTCTCTTTCCTGGCTTTAAATTCCCACTCTTATGTTTTAAATTCACCAATAAAAAGTGAGCCCCACAAATCCTTGTCCTCCCCCACTTGACCCCGATAAAAGCAGACCCCTAGGCCTACATGCACTCTCTTTCTCTCTACCTGCAACTTCACTGTGTGGTTTCGGTGTACACGTAGTTTCCAGGGTCTGTAAGTGTCAACTGAAAAGAAATGCACAACGTGAGAATCATGAGTTAAGTTTTATTGGGGGCAAAATTAGGACTATAGTCCAGGAGACAGCATCTCAGACAGCTCTGAGAAATTGCTCCAGAGAGGTAGAGGGGAAGGTTAGTATATATGTGATTTTGGTGAAGGGGGAGTACATGAAATCAAGCACATATTTTATGCAGGTTACTTCTAGTCACAAGGAGCAAACATCACCATGAAGTATTTTAGTGCTTTTCTAGATATGAGAAGGTGCAAGAACTGGGCTCATAAAATCTTCTGAAAATATCTAACTATCTGAAGACCTGTTTTGCCAGTTTTTCCTAGAGCACTGAGTGCCTTGTTCCTGATCTCCACCCTGGAATCCTTTCAGCGGGTATTGACGGTCATCAGCTGCAGCGGCTCATGATTTAGTCCTTGTAGAGGTAGATGGCAAGTGCCAATTTGTAGTTGGCATAAGTAACAAAGCTATTATTTTTTCAAAGTATCCTGATGGTTATGGCTAATGGGGATCTTGCAGTCATAATATGAACCACAGGGGCTGGTCAGCCACAACATTGGTTAATTAATAGGCTGAGATATACACAAAAATTTGGGAAGTTGCATATTCACATCTTAAACACTTAAAAAAAATACTTGTCAGCAACTTAAGGGGATATGGCTTTTTGTTTGTTTTTTTATTTAAAAATTTTTTAATTTATTTTTATTTTTTGAAGTGTAGTTGATTTACAATGTGTTAATTTCAGATGTATAGCACAGTGATTCAGTTTGTTTATATATATATATATATGTGTATATATATATATATCCTTTTTCAGATTCTTTTCCATTATAGGTTATTACAAAATATTGAGTATAGCTCCCTGTAGGTCCTTTTTGGTTATTTATTTTATATACAGTAGTGTGTATATGTTAATCCCAAACTCCTACAAAGCTTAAAACAAACAGGACAACACTATTCTTGTATAAAAGTGCAATAGGATTGTTGACCTAAAACAGATAGACCACCAGATATTTTTCCAACAAAGATGGATGTTTTTGGTATCTACAAAGAATTACAATTTGTGGTCTGCAACTAAGAGGAGACAAAGGCAAGTTCTCACACAGCAAGGGAAAGAGAGGGTTTTTATAGAAAGAAAAGGAGGTTGGAAGGGCTATAGTAAACAGAGAGTCCATGGCCTTTCATTGGCTGAGTCCTTGCCAGGAAAGAAGAGGAATCTTTCTTTTCATGCTGGGCTCTGCAATTGTCACAGGACATGAGGGCTACCCCTGCTAGTCTCCCAACTTTATTTAATTGAGGTTTCTCTTTATTCATTTTTCCAACGTATTCAAGACCCCAAGTATTCACTTTATGACTATTGTGCAAGCCTCGAGCAGCCTGGTAATTGGTTGGAAGTGCTAGAAAAAAAATTAGGATTTTATATTTAGCATGAAATTAAAGTTGACTCTGTTAACTTACATCTAAACCTCTTTTCATTACAATCCCTAGCAAAACAGAAGTTATCAATCTCACTGTCCAAAAATTGGCCCCATAACATCATAGCAAAACAGTCAGGTAATGCATTTGTTTACAGACACGTTCCTCCTGCTATCTGACACTTCCAAATGGCTTCAGTGTCCTCTCCTACAGTTGGTCTCAAATCAGGGACTCATCAGGAAGCCTTATAGACTGGTAGTTTCTAGCAAAGAAATGTCATCAGGAATTCTGAAACAGGAGTAAGCTCTCCAAATATGTTTTTGAGTCCACCCATATCAGAGAAAGATCTTTTTATCGGGAAAGACATATTTCAGGCTCTGAATGTATACACACACACACACACACACACACTAGAATATTATTCAGACTTTAAAACGTAGGAAATCTTGCCGTTGCCACTGTGTGGATATCAACACCAAATTGGCACTTGCCATTGGCACTTGCCCACTGCCTCTACAAGGATTAAATCATGAGCTGCTGCAGCTGCTGATTTTCAACACCCCCCTGAAAGGAGTTCAGGGTGGAGATCAGAAATGAGGCACTCTGTGCTCTGGAAAAAACTGGTGGAACAGGTCTTCAGATAGATATTTTCAGGAGCCAATTTTATGAGCCCAGTTCTTGTATTGAATATCTCCTCATATCTAGAAAAGCACTAAAATCCTTCATGGTGATGTGTGCTCCTTGTGACTAGCAGTAACCTTCACGAGACTAGCAGAAACCTTCTGCAAAAAAATACGTGCTTGGGGCTTCCCTGGTGGCGCAGTGGTTGAGAGCCCTCCTGCTGATGCAGGGCATACGCGTTCGTGTCCCGGTCTGGGAAGATCCCACATGCCGAGGAGCGGCTGGGCCCGTGAGCCATGGCCGCTGAGCCTGCGCGTACGGAGCCTGTGCTCCACAACGGGAGAGGCCACAACAGTGAGAGGCCCGCGTACCGGAAAAAAAAAAGGCCTGGATGTTAAGAGAATATTAGAGGGGTCGGAGCAATCCTAAACTGCATCAGTTAGGATTGGCTTTAGCTGAACGTATTAGAACTCAAAGAACAATATCTTAAACAAACAAGGCTCTGCCATCTTACTGTGTCTGAGCTTCATACACAAAATGACTGGTGCTCCACCGAAGAAATCCCAGCTCTGTACTAGATGAGGAAATGAAGGACAGGAATGCTGCTAGCTGAGTCTGTCCCAATTTTTCAGGAAAACCATAGCTATCCTCAAAATTCTCCCCATTTCATAGTCCATAATATGATCACATGGCTACAAAGAATGAATAGAAAGTATATTGAGCACAAGGCCATCCTAAATAAAGTTGGAGTTTTGTTAGCAAAAGTCTTAATCATATTCATATATATGTATATATCATATGTTTTTCTATAGTCTCAATATTTTACATTTATGATAACTAAAAAAGTGTTTATCTAAGCTATGACAACAAATTAAAAGTCTTATATATATATTCCTTCCAAGGAGAGAAGATAGATTAGATAGATAGATAAATGATAGACAGATAGATAGATATTGTACTATATATATTAGAACATAAGATATTTAAATAAGTATTTTGTATTATTTTTCTAGTGATGCTGTGATAAAATATCACAAACTTAGTGACTTAACACAAGTTTATTACGAAAAATTTCTTGAGATCAGAAGACTTAAATGAGTCTTGTAGGGCTAAAATCAAGGTTGCATTGCTTTCTCCAGGAGAGAATGTACTTCCTTGCCTTCTCCAGTTTTAGAGGTCACCTGCGTTTCTCTGCTCATGACCCCATCCTCCACCTTCAAAGCCAGCAGCAGGGTACCATCTTGAAAACTATCTCTGATCTCTGTTTCTATTATCACATCTCTGACTCTGACTGTCCTGCCTCTGTTTTATAAGGAAACTTATGATCAATTTGGGCCCACCCAGATAATTCAAGATAATCTCCTCATGTCAATATTCTTAACATCACCTGTGAAAAGTCCCTTTTGCAAGGCAAGGTATTATTTATAGGTTTTGAAGATAAGGATATGGACATCTTAAGGGGAGATATTATTCTGTCTACCACACATTTTAAACCAACTGAGAAGGTATGAATCATCTAACAATGGTAATAAGAATATTCCAAATATTGTTACTTATAGAAAATAGTCATTACCTCACACCATATACCAAAATAAATTTTAGAAAGATAAAACAGTTTTATGTACAAAAAATGTTTAAGTCAAAACATTTGAAAGAAAATACCATCAGTAACACATTTCGGGTAGCTCAGGACTTTGCAAGCACCAAGATTAAATTAAAAATAGTAAGTGAATAGCTATGATATCTTAATGTATAAATATGTAAAATATTGTCTAAAGAAAATACAAAATATATAAATAAGAGAAAACGATAAAGAGGAAGTAGTTACAACATGTATGACAATTAATTTATAAATATCCTTTGCAGTCAATATCTTATAAAATAGTGAACACTTACAATATGCTCCATACTGTGCCTAGATACTTGTTCCAGTCCTGATAGAGCCTCTACTAGGATAAGAGCTGTGAAACAACTAAGCCCACTGATGCAATAAAGAGCAATTAGAGACGGTGGTCTAGGAAAGTCTCTCATAGAAGTGATATTTAAATTGTGATCTGAAGGGAGAGATGAAGACAAGAATCTGATATCTAGGCAAGAGCAGGCACAGTGGCCTTGAGAAAAGAAATGCCTTGAGGAACCAAATGCAGACCAGGATGGCTGAAGAAGAAATAAATGGGAGTGTGGTTTGAGATAAGGTTAGAGAGGTAAGCAGAAGCCAGATCATAAAGGGCTCTGGATTATGTTTAAAGTTGTGCATTTTATGTACAGTATGGTAGCAATAGTTAAAAATACTGCAGTGTATAATTTGGGAGAGAATAGTTCTTGAAAGTTCTCATCACATGAAAAAAATTGATAGCTGTATGTGGTGATGGATGTTAGCTAAACTTAGAACAGTAATCATTTTGCAACATATATCAAATCATTGTGTTTTACACCTAAAACTAATACAACATTGTATGTCAATTATATTTCAATTTTAAAAAATAAGAAGATTGTACATTTTAGTCAGAGTAATGGAAATCCACTAAGGGACTTAAACTAGAAAATTTCAAAATATTAGCTACCCTTTATAAATATTTCTGTGGCTGCTGCATTTAAAATATAGTTTACTATAAGGTAATGTGGGAATGTCTATTCTGATAATTTAACAAATTTCTAGCCAAAGAGATATCCATAGAGATAATTCTCCTTCTATAAATCTATTCAAAAAAAACAACAGAAATGTAACTTATTAAAGATTATTGCAGATATCTTCCTCTAAAAGTTAATCATGAAATCCAGGGGAAATCAAAACATCTTTTAATAAAAGATTATTAAAGATATGATACATTCAAAATGTTATATTCTGTAGCCATTAAAAGGTGTTTTTAAGGAATGCTTACAAAGCAGAATGGGAAATTTTTCATGAATCAGTGTTACACAGTGGAAATCAGATTAAGGCACTATATATGTGTGTGGTAAATTCATTTTCTGAGTACAGTTATGTGAGGGTACACACACATAAATATATTATATATATGTATGTATATCAGTCTCTGCATATGTTTAATCATGTTTGACCTCCAACAGACTGTCTTATTACTAAGACCAATTTTTCCAAACTTCGCTAGGGTCATTAGCTATTCATCCAAATGTGGGTATATTTGCATAGTCAAAATCAATTGAACATGTATGCAACTATCCAGAAAACACAGACAAATTATAAGAGCAAATGAGATATCTTGGACACTAAATGTAGATCTGCTAAAGTACCACCAGCTAAAATATAAATAGAAGAAAAGAAAGCACATTTGAAGGGCTACTTTCCTCCCAGGGGCTAAGTTTGTTGTTGTTGTTTTAATAAAATTTCTGAAAGAGAACTATTTTCAGTCCTCCCAAAGATGTCACACGACACTTTATCTAAATTTTATATGACGTGAGACCCAGAAAGATTAAGCTGGGATGGTGGGAGATTTGGAATTTGAACTTGGTTTTGCCTGATGACAGCACACTGAATGTCTAGGTTGTCTGAAAGGACAACTGAATCTTCATAATATCAGTCTCCCCATTCTGCCTTGGAAATCATCACAAGCAAAAAAATCCAGGACACACACACTAAGTCATATTCAGAACTGTTTTTCCCAACTATACAAATTACATTAAAGGTGCTTTTTTGACAGGCCTGGTGACAGAAGGAACACCCTTATCCATGTTAGATGGATGGCAAAAGTAGCACAGGTAGAGATTGTCCTGAAGTCCACAGTAGCATGAGTCAGCCTCAAAAGCAGAAATCAAACTTTACAGGGGGGTGTTTTATCAGCCAAAATAGGAGAGGTAACTGGGGGAGAGGGAGAGCCGGATTTTACACTCCTTCAGAACCTGTCTTTAGCATTTATCCAATTGCTTTCTAATATGAGCAGGAGAAAGAGGGTGATTTATTATGGCCAAATAAAAAATATATTGCATGCTAGTCTATTTGTGGCAACGTCTAACCCAGGCATGCTAGTTTTCAGTTCCCATACTAGTGTTAATCACTGTAATGATCACTACCTATAAAAACAATTGAAAACTAAAAATGAATAGTTTAGAATTTCCTTAACAACTCAGCATCTCTCTTCATCATTCTCATGCCATAATTCCATATTCTGTTTCTTTTTATATGTCCCACCCTTGTTTTGCTTGTCTCTTCATTTATGTTTTTCTATAAACAGTGCAATCAATTATACTTTAAAGCCAACTTCCATGTTAGTTACATTATGTAGCTCAGAAGAACTGTAATCTGACTTTTAAAATCATGGTTTCAAGGGAAAGGTTACCTGTTTATATACTTGACTTTGCCTTCCAAATGCTCATTTATCATATATTTTCCCTTTAATTTTATTTTGCCCATTAGTCATTTCACATTCAGTCAATAAGGCAGCTTTAGGAAAAGAGCATCTGGTATCATTGAAGCTGTAAACGTGATCTAAAGAGTTTTGCTCTCCAACTGTCCCAGTCATCTATTAAATATCACTCACGATGACATGATGTGTCATTCATACTAATAGATGTAACAGCATTATAAATGGAAATGCCAAATTGAACTTTTTCTTTTTTTCTTTCAGCCTTGTAAGCAATTCAGAACTACCAAAAGAAGAAAAAGCCTAAATGTAAACTTCCACATTTGGGAGTGTAAATTTTTTAAAGTTAAAAAAATACAAAGAGTTTTCATAAAAAGAAAAGCAAGTGTAAACATATACATGGAAAAATGTCCACCTTTGGGAATCATAATATAAATGTTTATTAAAATAGCCGTTACTATTTTTGCACGAGCAAAATTATTAGAAAAATCAATAAAACACACATTGCTAACAAAGTTTTAGTAAAATTGAAGCATAGATATTGTATCATTAGTAATCAAATTGTCATAAACTTCTTAAAAGTAGCAAGATAAAAAAACACAATACTCATAAAGACATACATGTATAAATACCTGGTGATCTGACCCCAGAAATTTAACAAATACTATGTTATGCTACCAAAAGATGCTTATTAATGAATCATCTATCATTAGAAAAAAAACAACTGAATGTAACTAAAACACAGAATCATTTTGAAATGGTATATTAGTACAACTGATGTTAACGTGGCCATTAAATGTATATTTATTATAAAGAGCAAGGAGAAACTTTTGTAATGTTACATAAAATCATAAAATTTAGTTGTATGATTATCACGTGTGCATACATACATGTTTTCCCAAAGCAAATACACAGTGGGAATCAAAAAAATTTAATGAGCTATTTATTAGAGGTTTGGGTTTAATATAACAAAGCTATACACAATGTGTGTATGTTTTGGAATTTGGGAGGGAGTAGGAAAGGTAACTGTCCCTTATCTCTAGTTTTAGCTCCTAAATATAAGATGCAGGGCCTTTTTTCATAAGACTATGAAGTGAGCTTGGCAATGTCAAATAATATGAACAGGCAAGCTAAATGGTCATCACAGAACATAATCAGCAATAAACCAAGTCTCAGCTTCACCAGGGTTTGCCCTGTGAAGAATTCATATAACTTTTCTGCATAATAATGTACATTTCTGACCCAAAACACAAAAAGTGAGTGAAACATGCTGTTCATGTAAATGTCCGGGTGCCTTCATAAAAAAAGCAAAAATTTTACCCAAGTTTTTAAAATTTTTTGGATATTCACTAAGAAAAATGTTTACTTTTGGCACATTGAACTTAGACAAACTATGTACATCTCTATTATTCCTAGTATGTCCTTTCAAATCTTAATAAAGACTTTTCTAAATTCTGCTGTAAGGTGAAGACTGGGCCCCTACTAAATATCTTCTTGTACTAAAAACATTCTAAAAATGAACACTGTCTTTCTGGTATAAGATGGTCCACACACCATATTCTCTCTGGGGATCCTTTCTCAATATACTGTACTAAACATAACAATTTGTTCCTCTACTTTTTTTAGTTCGGTACATATATAATTTTTGTATTATACATACAATACATAATATAATGAACAAACATGAATTTTTGAGTCTGCTCAAGTCTCAGGTCCTTCACTTAGGGTCTCATGGCCTCAGTAAACACATACTACCAATAAGATAAATTTTTGTTGATTAGAAATGTGTCTTGCTATAAGGAACAGAGTACTTAATTAACAGCTGCTTAAACAAATATAGGTGAATTTTTCTCACTGGCAACCTTTGCAACTGTTGATTCAGCTGCTCTATATTGCCAGCAGGAATACAACCTCTTTCATTGTTTCTTCTCCATCATCTGTAGTGAACTGGAGTTTGTCCTCATTTTTCTTTCCTGGTCACAAGACGGCTGCTTGCTTCTACAGATTTCACATCAGTATACAAGACGCTAGCTATGGCTCTGTTCCCTTATCAAGAAACAAACTTTTCAAGACTCCAACTCACTCTTGTTGGCAGATTTTCAGTTAGATACTATTGTCTAGAATTTAGTTACATAGCCAACCCTAACTGCAGACAGGCTGAAAAATAAGGGAATACGGTTGCGGAAATTGGCTTAGAACACTAGTTTTCCATCACACAGGAAGGTGACATGAAAGGGAAAGTGAACAGTGTGTAGGCTCCCAACAGTATAGACCACAATAGTATTTATTCTACAGAGTTATTATGATAATTATATGAGAATGTATAATTATCTGTCACAAACTGTGTTTTCAATGATTTTTAGGGCCATGATTTTAGCTATAGTTGTTTACATGCCTTAATCGATCATATTGTAGTCTGCTTAAGGGTAGGAGCTGTATTTAATTCATTTATGCATATCTGATACCTCACACTATTTAGAACAATGAAGATGAAAGCCAAATATTGGCAATTATAGCTTTTACATATAAACTTTTCTTTTCTGTCTTTTAATTTGTATTAACTACCACTTTATATCAATCATTAATATTTGCTGTAAAATTTATAATTTTACTGTAAACTTTGTGAGGCTTAGCACTATGGGTATTCTAGTTAACTCTTTAAATTTTCAGTGTTCTTTCTGTTTCAAAAAAAAAGGCAAACAAATTGGCCAAGTATATCTCAAGATCTTGCAGAATTTACACTTGACATCTGTAAACAAAAGATCAGTTTGCTTAAATTGATTCCCCAACATTATATCAGTTTTATCTTTAGGAAGACAAAGCCTCTGGTTTCCTCCTGGCCTCACAGAGAGTTCACTGACTTATTCCCTTTTTCAAAGAGGTTCATCCTATGCACTTTCTCTGATCGTTAAAGAAATATACATTTTTGTGACACAGAGTGTGAGGAATTAATTACAAGTAAGAATTACATTTTTATTGGATATAGGCCAGGTGACTAAGAGCTACAATTTTTAAACATTCCTAACTAAGAATAAATCAAAGTAGATGATATTATCAAAGACATAACGTTCCTGCAATCAGAGGAGGAGAATGAAAGGGATTTGCTAAGGAAAGGAACTGGGAAAGTTGGTCAAGTCATAATACAGTACACACCTCATAGTCAAGAGTCCTTCCAAGAAAATTAATAAAAATTGTTAGAGACTTCTAAATTCCCTTCTCTTTTTAATCTGTGAAATTTATTATTATGTAAACTGTGAGGACATAAATCTTTCTTTGTTGCATGGCAGAGAGTAGGAACTCAATAAAAATTATTGAAGTATTAATAAAATTCAAATGTGGAAAAATCTAACTAAAACTGAGAGAAAAACTCCCACTTCTAGAGGACAATGCAACTTAGTTTTTAGACCTTGAATTATGCACACCCAAACAATATGCCGAAGTCTTTGTACACTGTTGCTTGTAAACTTCTCCATCTCGGGGAATTCTGCCAAACATATTTAGTGATACAACTATATCGACATCCAGAGAACATACTTTCCATCTTTTCTCTTCTCCAAGTTTAGGTAATCACCAGTAATCATTAGAAATCTGGTACACACAAAAGACAATAAATGCAAACTAGTGAACTGATGGTAAACAATATAAAGGTAGAAAATCAATGCAAAGAGGCTCAAAATCTCTGTGTCTTAAAAAAAAATGTGATCTTCACATATATCAATTCAGAATAAGTACATATCAAAAGAAGACGTGACATTTCAGATAATTACTGAATTAGAGGTTCTCATTCTTGGTTCTGACCATAGAGTTCATTTAGATTGAACCCCAAACCCCTGCTACTCCATGGAATGCTTAAAACTTGTGTCAATCCCTGAAAATTGGACACATAGCCTCTGGCCAAACACTACACTTGAAATTTAATGATGGTCAAAACCGGTATTATGAAAAAGTCTGAATATGTACATTTCAGGCAAGACTTAATTACTAGAGTCCAAAGTCTAAATGTCAGAGGAGGCAAAATCCAACAACCCCAAGACCTAATGCTCTCTGAGAATGTTACACATCTCATTCCACCTCCCTAGATATTTCTTTCTCATTGGAGAATTGAAGAGTTTAATCAACCTGCTTTTAAAATCCCTTAGTTCCATGATGTGTGATCTGCGAAAAATGAAGAAAACTGAAAACTGAGAAAGAAACTTTTCACTTAGGAGACTCTGAGTCATATTGACCTACAAAGTTCACATTTTTAACAACATTTATTAGCAAAAATTTTAACACTGACATTTGTAGACCTCTAAATCTCTAGAACAAAGCTTCAAACACAATTTACATAGTTATATTTGACCCCAAAGTAAACACTTTCTACACTTGTTCAATTTAATTTTAATTAATCATTAATTATCACCAACAACCTGGGTAGGTAAGAGCCCAGTACACACAGAGGCAATTCATATATACCAGTTAGTAAACTAGCAATATCTATCAGAGAAGTGAAGAGTTTACTACTGAAAAGAGATTCCAAATTCCCCATGGAAAGCCTATATGTAACACATCATGTGAGGCAGTCCACACCCACATTGTGAGACTCTCATATCAGTCTTTCCAACTCACTGTTTCTCTAGCTAGAATAGCTTCCTATTAGTTCATAATTTTATTACTACTAGCATTGACCTTTCTGAATTGTTTTCACTTGACTCTCTATGATAAAGGTAGAAGATAAACACCTGCCAGGACCTCTCTCACTAGAGACTTTTTCTTATTTTCGGAGGTCTGGATTTCCCTAAGTCAGAGTCAATTATATCTAGGTTATATTTAAGTATTTTATTATGTCAATGTTCGTGACAAGTTATCTAGAAATTCCTTGAACACAAACATGGCTTTCCATATTCAAATCTTAGTGAAGCACACTTCTTTTTTATTTACAGGATTAATATTTCAGAGAAGTGAAAGAATTAAAAAAATGGTCAGAATAATTAGAAGATATTTCTCTCCAACCTTTAATATTGTGCTTTGTTTGCTTCTTTTAATACATACCTTTACAGTGCTGCATCACTGAAATAAATTCTGAATATGTTTACATTCTTTGCATGTTGATTAAAGCTCAGTTCATGTTGGTATAGAGTGACTGTTATTTCCTTAAGGAAAATAGTGGACAGGACAAAGATACTCTTATCCTTATATAAATTCTATTCAATATGTATCTCTCTCTCTCTCTCTCTATATATATATATATATATATATATACAATATATATCCATATATGTAATATATATATATCCTAGTTTTAATTGCTTTCAAATAAAGATTTTGAATAAGCTTATTTAAATCTTAAAAGCAATAATACAAAACAATTAATGCATTTGTGTGCATGTGATCTTTTGTTGGGATCCTGCTTTAAAGTCAGTCACTGCTGGAGCAGTCAAAGCTGATTAATTACTGAGTCCAGGAGGTCACAGAGCATTGAGGTGACTAAGACCCTGGGATATTTTTGGGATAGCTTCAATAATATAATGAATACAATTTTCATATTTTTTTCCATAACTTGTAAATAAAATTACAAAGAAATCAGCCTCTGGTATTCTCAAACATATGAAAGCATATTTGGTTTTAATTTGATAACCCAGAAATGCTTCCAAAATGCTTCCTAGCCACCCCACAAAGTAGAGCATTTTCTTGATCTATGAAAAAATACTAAGTTTTCCCATGGATAAAAATAATATGAGTCATATCCATATAGTAAACATTTAGAATGGACATTCCTGAAGGAGGCCTATTCATTTTTCATTCTTACATTTGCCTCAGCCAATGACCATTTCATCCTCAACTCCATATTTGCATTACCATTAATAAGCATATTATTAATTGATTTGAACATATATAGAACAGTAGTTCAACTATTTAAAGTATTACTTTGCTAATTTTGAAGTGGTTATATATTCAAGATCATGAAAAAAGTACTTATGCTTTTAGCCTACATGCCACTGAGTCAGACTTCTTCATTGCATACTGCTTTGGCAATTGAATGAAACTTATGGATCCTCTCTTGTGAATATATGTGCATTTTCTCCTTGGGGAAAAAATAAGTAGCAATACACATACACATTCTATCACGTAAACCCATACATATACCATCTACATGAAGTATCTTGGTAATTCCTGACCCCCTAAGATCCAACCTTAGACCCAAGTTTTACAACCCCTCATATAGGGAGACATTTATGTTTGTATTTCTTTTAGCAGAAGGCTAGACATCTAGTTTTTTAAAAGAAATAGCAATCTGTTGTAATTTGTGTTCTCCAGAAACTAACGGTGTTTGGGTGTAAGATGCTCATTAGGTGTTTATTGCATAAAGAGTATGGAAGCAGGAACAAACGGAAGTCGAACTGTGATGCGTAATCAATCAAGCCTTGGGCAACCACGAAAAGACCTCTGGAGTGAATATTACCTGCTAGGGAGGCCCTGAGACAGACCAAAATGGCTGGGACGTTATGCCTCTGTCTCTTTCAATCGCTGTATGCAAGTTGCCCTGAGAAGTACATAACGTCAAGTGAAGTGAATTATCCTGAGGAGCTGACACCTAGCTACTGTCTTCTCATCACACGCCCCACTTTGGGACAACAACTACTTTCTTGAAGAGGGATATGGTCAGTTTACTCTTTGCGCCATTGAGACCCATTTTTCTCTGTACATTGAACAGCTGATTCTTCAGGATTCTAGTGATCCTCTTTTCCTAAGGGAAAACAGGAAAGTTACAGAAAGTACTATTACAGCTGTGATTAGAGTTATTCTCAGTGCTTCAATGGACACTTACCTTTCCCCTCCTCTACTCTCTATTCTAGGTCATTCCCACAGTCAGCCACGACCTTTTCAGTTCCTTATCCCCAAGGGCTTTAAATCCCTGTCCGCCACATCCTTCCCAGCCTGAAACGGTTACACCTCTTTATTTATAATCAAAACTGGACGTAGGGCTTCCCTGGTGGCGCAGTGGTTGAGAGTCCGCCTGCCGATGCAGGGGACACGGGTTCGTACCCCGGTCCGGGAAGACCCCACATGCTGTGGAGCGGCTGGGCCCGTGAGCCATGACCGCTGAGCCTGCATGTCCGGAGCCTGTGCTCCGCGACGGGAGAGGCCACAACAGTGAGAGGCCTGCATACCGCAAAAAAAAAAAAAAAAAAAAAAAAAACTGGACGTAGACATACCAAGAGGCAGCTAAGTGAATCAGCTGGGTTTCACATGTATTCCTGTTTTCCTCTACCGTGAATTACAGTCCTGCTTCCTCCTGATTATCAAGATCGATTACTCTTGCTGTGAAATGTTTCTTATTTTTGTGTGCTAGTTTTTTGATACAAAATGCTCAGGTGACAGCTATAACTCATAATTTAAGGTAACACTTATGATAACCTCTAGAAAAATTGTTCTCCCAGTAGGGAATTGGAACTTCTAGCATTACGGAAAGTGGGATTTCAGGGATGGGAAGCATAATGTCCCCAAATGGCTCCTTTGAGAGTTATGGACTGTAGACACTAGTTCCTACACCTGTTGCTTCCAGGATCAATATATTCTCTCTATTGGGGAAACAATGACACACAAAGGTCTTTAATATAGTGTGCAGTGTCATACCACTCTTGTAAAGCACTACCTCTGGGCTGGTAGTTCAGCTGTGACTCCAGTAAGCTATTGCAGTCTTCTGTCAGGTCAGCTGATTTGGGGTGATGCAATGTGTGATGGCATATGACCAGTGGATCTCACCATCATGGGTTCTCTCACATATCTCCTTTGCTTCAAAATACCTGCCTGATCTGAAGCAATATGATTTCGAATCTCATGCTAATGGATCAAATATCTAATAAACCCTCAGATATTAGTGCTATCTAAAAACCCTAAAGACTCATGAGCAATTGTATCTACCCCTAGGAAAGAAAACCTCTGGCTCTTCCAGAGCTGATAAAGACCTATGTAATCAACTTGGCACCAAGTGATCAGTCACTTGAAGGAAAAGTTCTGTAATAGAGGTTGAACGTTGGCTCTGTGGCTAGTAGGTTAGACATTTGACAGCATCAGTAGCTAAATCAGCTTCAGTAATAGCAGTCCATGCTGTTAGGCCAGTGCACAGCCCAATCTCTACCACTGTTCAATTGGTTCCTTTTTCCATTGTGCTGTCACCTGACTGCCCACTGATAATGTGGCTGAAATCACTCAGCCAGGTGATTGTGTTTACAGAGATATTTAGTGCCTCTTTCATGGTAGAGGCATGCTCTCTGATGGGCATTGCCATATGATACAAAGATCTTTATACTTTATGCTCGTGTCCATATGTCTATCCATATGATAATTTTCTATACTTCCTTGTCTATGACCTTCAAGTCTTTTTTGCTTAGCTCCCTGACCAGCCAGACAAGCTATTTGCCTTTCCATGAGCATACTCTAAACTTGGGCCAGTTCTCTTTCCTCATAAGGTAGACAAACAGATGCACTGCTCATTGGGAAGCTTTTTCCTCACCACTGTCTTTCAAGGCCATTCTAATTGTGGATATATTCTTTTCAGCTAGCATGCATATGAAGAAAGATGATTTATTTGTAAAATAAACTCAAGCTTTTTCTTCCTCCAGGTAGATACATGGGATCCCCCATAAGTTATAGGCATAGGTTGATGAAGGGTGTTAGTAAAAGAGTAGTGAGTCCCATGGGGGTCTGGGCTGCCTGCTCATATAGTTTGCTGGGAATCCTCTGGTCCTATTCATGCTCAATCTCAGATGTATCACTTCTATCTTACAGTGGTTTGTTGCCCAGCTACAAAACCTTATGATTTGGTGAGTCTAAGAGGATGCAGTTCATGATGGATAGTTCTGGGCACATGGCAGTACATGACTCAAAATGAGGTTAGAGATGAAAATAGCTGCCAGGTCATACAGAGTGTCATAAGTCATGGAAACATATTTACTGTCTTGGAAATTTGACTAGGTAACTAAAAGAATGGATCCCTTTGTGGTGGGGCAGTACGAAAGTGATATTAAAAAACAACCAAATAGAATAGTAGCTAGATCTAGTCACCACAGGAAAGTGAATGCATAGACAACATTGAGAATGAAAGATACCATGAAACAGAAGGTTTGTGACACAAGAAGGAGATAGAGTTAGTAGTCAGTCCCTAAATCTACCCTGTGTCCTTTAATATTTGTAGTTCCAATTCTAATTGACATGTGCTTTTATCAGGATAAATGTAGGCTTTCCTGCTCTAATGTGAATAAATGTTTAAAGATGTACAAGTCCACGGGCTTCCCTGGTGGCGCAGTGGTTGAGAGTCTGCCTGCCGATGCAGGGGACGTGGGTTCGTGACCCGGTCCAGGAAGCCCACGTGCCGCGGAGTGGCTGGGCCCGTGAGCCATGGCCGCTGGGCCTGCGCTCCGGAGCCTGTGCTCCGCGACAGGAGAGGCCACAACAGTGAGAGGCCCGCGTATCACACACACACACACACACACACAAAAGATGTACAAGTCCAATCCAGGAGGGAGAATTTCAACATTTAGACAGCTAGTGCAGAGAGGAGGGATCAGCAGGAAAGACTGAAAATAAACAGTCATAGAGATAAAAATGTGTTATAAAAGCCAAGAGAAAAAAAATGCTTAAAATAAAAAAGATTTAAATTAAAGGTATACTTTCTTAAAGCATTCAAACGAGAGGGTGGGGGGAGTCTAAAAAGTTTAACATCACCCGGGGAGGGGGAGCTTCTAGAGATGGAAGATACTAAAGAAGACAATTTACACTGTAGCCAGAAAGCTGAACACCTTCAACATCCAACCAGCAAGAAGCGACCATGGATTATTAAAATGCAGTGAAAAGAAATTTTATATGCATTCTAAAATTAATCTATTGTCTGGTATGAGAGTGGAGTCAATGGAAGAGACAATATCAAATATTTAATCATGAATTCTGTGCCAGATTCTGTGTAAGAGCACAGAATCCAAAGCCAGACTGCTTGGATTCAAAGCCTAGTTCTCTCAGTAACCACTGTGCCATCTTGGGCAATTTAAATATTCTCTCAATTTTCTTAATATAAATTGGGAATAAAAGCAATATTCACTGCATAGAGTTGTGAGATTTAAATGTGCTCCATAAGTAATTCATAACTGTTATTTCTACATTATGTAATCTTTACAGTAAGTCTCTGAGATGAGTAGTATCTCCATTTAATGGTGGGAGGAAAAAGCTCAGGAAAGCAACTTCTGAAAGATCTACCACTGATATATGACAGAGCAATGATTCAAGTCTAGGTCTTCTTACAAAGCTTGAGTGTTCCCATTCTGATTTGCAGTCTATGAAGGACAGCATTTATCCAAGCCATACAGATATGCAACGTGGATACATTATCCATGAGACTTACATGTTAACAGGTCTTTCATCCAAGAAAGGCTACCAAAACCTTCTCTAAAATGCAGTTACGAATAGAGTCAAATAAAATATTTTCTAAGCAACTGCTATGTGTACAGCTGCATTAGAATCTGGGTGAAGATGATACAAGATGATAATTAAATGTGGTTTAAATTAGGGATTAAATTTCAGGATTTCAAGGATTAAATTTCAAAGAAAAACTGAAATATGGAGGAGAGATGTTCACTTCAATGATATCATTGTGATAAATTCATTGTAATCCGTAGTCTGTCCCAGAGTCCTTCAAAGTTTGGACATAAAACTTTTGTAGCACCTCCACAGTAGTTCGGTTCTCAAGTGCAAACTAGAAGTGATCAGATCCTGGAAATAGAGAAAGCATCCCAATGCTCAAGGAAGACTTCTCTAAAGGATTAAATTTGCACCAAACTGCTGTTTAGCAGTAGAACAAGAATAAGGGAGAGAAAATGTTAGTGTTATGAATTTTATATTATCCTCTAACAATGCCCATTCTTTAACAGCAGGAAGTTACTTTAAAGCTTTACTAAAGAATTGGATGACTAAATAGAATGCATATATTTTTGTCTTGTGTTTATATTTTATATGTCAAGAGATTTTAAGAAAAGCGCTCTTATGATGAAAGAGTTCAGGCATAAGCAAATAAATAAACCTTGCTTGCATTTCCATCTCAGACATTGAAGAACTTGGAGTGATTCGTGTGGATCTGAAATGTCCTTGGCTGCCCAAGAGAGACCATGGTTCCCTTTCAGAACAGTTGGAAGATCATTTATGAAGCATTTCTTTTAGAAAGTCAACAATATATGAAACTTAAATAATTATCATTAGGAGAATGCAGAGGAGATGCCACCCTTGTGAAAAGAAGAATGTCAGAAATCTCATCCCTCTAATGACATTTGGTTGAGAATTAAGTACAGAGGGGAGCCCAAGCAAAAAAAGTAAATAAATAAATTTTTGAAAATAAAAGTCATTAATTTTTTATAAAATTTTAATGATCTTGCTTGCTAAATGCAAGAACCACAGTAGAAATTTTGACATAATTTTAAAAAGTAAGAGCCTGTCATCAAAGTCTTACCAGGTGACCGGCTGTTTCTGTCAGGGCAGTAAAAAGTAGGAGACATAGACATACATTCATATGTTCATGCTTCATCCATCATTATTAAAATCAAACACACACACACACACACACACATACACACGGAGTCCACATTATTTTCATCATAGCGACAAGAATTAAAGAACTTTAAGTCTGAGTATTTTCACTTTGGGTGCATGGTATGTGAAAAAAAAGTGGCTCATAATGGGCTGAAATGTACTGAATGCTATCCAAAATCTTGTGCATTTCAGATATATTACCTCAATTTTCATAGTAGGTTCTGTAGAGAGACACCGAGGTCAGACTGGTTCCACCTAAAACATGAGATTTAATTAAACGTGACATTATTTGAATTTGTGGTAGAGATAAATCCATAAATTAAAGTCTCAGCTGTGGAAAAGCATTCTGAAATGTTTCTCAACTGTTTTTCCATTTTAACTAAATAATAATTTCCTAGAGAAACCAGATTTCCATCAGTGGCCAGAAAGAAAAAAACAAATCATGAAGTATACAAGTATCAAAAGTTTTAAAGCCTGCTTTTGGATTGCATCTAAGTAATTATTTTCAGGTTTTTAATAAATTTAAATAGGTAATATGACAAGAACCTATTTTTCAAATGATTTCCCTATTTCATTAGCCCTGCTACTTGTGAAATAAGATAAAGATGAGCTAGATATCATTTAAATTATTTTTTTAAGGAACTGCTTATATTTTCTTATAATATTCATGGATCTGGTTAAATTAAGTGCTCTCTTTGTTTTTGGAATACAAATTGCTATCTTTGCATCTCCAAAGAAGCATCAATAAGAAACTTTGGCAAAGATATGCTCAGGAAAATTCAAAACACTTAAAGTTGACTGTTAGCCAAATTTAAATCACTATGTAATTAACATTAATTTGAAAAATTGTATGGCGTTAAAATATACCTATATATATGATTCTCTGACATCCTTAAATGTCACTACTATGTGAAACAAGTAATATTGGTTTCTTTTCTCCTCTGACTTTGTTATATAATGAATGAAAGGGAGCTATAATTTTTGTGCACAATTATGAAATTTCAGTGTCTTTAAAGGTGTTTTTCATATAATAAACCATAGAGGATTTTATTCAATAACATCAGAATGAGTAGTGTGGCAGTTAATAGAAGAAGTCAGTTGATAAGATTCAGAACAGATCAGAACAATCTGAGAGGAAATTAAGAAAACCTTCTCATTTATAATAGAAACACAAAGAATGAAATACTTAGGAATAAACTTAAAGGAGACAAAAGACTTGTACACTAAAAACTATAAAACATTGCTTCAAGAATTAAGGAAGGACTTCCCTGGTGGCACAGTGGTTAAGAATCTGGCTGCCAATGCAGGGGACACGGGTTCGATCCCTGGTCCAGGAAGATCCCACATGCCGCAGAGCAACTAAGCCCGTGCACCACAACTACTGAGCCTGTGCTCTAGAGCCTGTGCGCCACAACTACTGAGCTGTGAGCCACAACAAGAGAAGCCACAGCAATGAGAAGCCTACGCACCGCAACGAAGAGTAGCCCCCACCCACTTCAACTAGAGAAAGTCCACGCACAGCAACAAAGACCCAACGCAGCCAAATATAAATAAATAAATTTTTTAAATAAAAAGAATTAAGGAAGACAAACAGATAGAAAGACATTTTATGTTCATGGATTGGAAAACTTAACATTGTTAAAATAGCCATTCTACCCAAAACATCTACAGGTTCAATGCAATCCCTAGCGAAATCCCAATATGGTGCTGGAAAAACTGTATATCCATATGTAAAAGAATAAAATTAAACTCTTATATAACACTATACAAAAAACTCAATTCAAAATGGATTAAAGATTTGAATGTAAGACTTGAAACTATAAATTCCTAGCAGAAAAGGTGGGTAAAACTTCATGACATTGATCTTGGTAATAATTTATTGGTTATGAAACCAAGAGCACAGACAATAAAAGCAAAAATAGGCAAGTGGGAGTACATCAAGCTGAAGCATTTCTACATATCAAAGGAAACAATCAACGGAGTAAAAAGGCAACATATAGAATGGGAAAATATTTGTAAACCATATATATGATAAGGAGTTAATCCAAAATATATGAGGAACTCATACAACTCTATATAAAAAAAATACAACTTGATTTTTTAAATGGACAAAGGACTTGAATAGACATATCTCCAAAGAAGATATACAAATGGCCAACAGGTACGTGGAAAAGTGTTCAACACCACTAATAATAAGGGAAATACAAACAAAAAATATAATCAACTTTCACCTCACACCTATTAGGATGACCATTATGAAAAACAAACAAACAAAACACACACAAAAAATAACACATGTTGGCAAGAATGTGAGGAAATTGGAACCCTTGTGCACTATTGGTGGAATTGTAAAATGGTGTAGCTGCTATGGAACACAGTTCCTAAAAACAATTTTTTTAATTGAAGTATAGTTGATTTACAGTGTTGTGTTAGTTTCAGGTGCACAGCAAAGTGGTGAATCACTTTTTCAGATTATTTTCCATTATAGGTTATTACAAGATATTGAATATAGTTGTCTGTGCTATACAGTAGGTATATATAATGAGGATATCCAAAATGTAAGATGATATACCAGTGAAAGACATTCTTGGTAGAAATGTAAAGCTTAATCCTGAGTCTAGAACACATATTGGAGCTCTTGCCTCTCATAATATTTACTTGAAATAACCAAATATATTAACCTAGAGTACATTCCTTCTCATCTTCCAGGAAGTTCTTACTTCCCTCCTCAATCTCCCTCTTCAATTGGAGTAGCTTAGCTTTTATCATTTTATGTGTTAGAGTTCCAAGTAAGGTCCAAGTAAGATTTCCTTTGATGAAGAAAAAAGTCTGTATTTTAAAAAATGACTGAAAATTAGTGGATTCTGGTACCTTCTTTTACAGATGAGACATATAAAGTCCAGCTAGGCTTACGACTCGTTGAAGGTCATGTAACTAGTGAGGTAAGGTTGATCCTTGACTCAGAATCTCCACTCTTGCCAGTATTCTCTTTGTATGTATGTGATTTTATCTCTATGAATAAAAGTAGGACAAAACAATTGGAAAGTCATTATTATTAAGATAATATAAGACATTATAACAGGTAGTAAGAATGAAAAGTAAGACCCATATCCTTTCTCAAGGAGTTCCCATCAATATAATCTAATTGAGTTTGCTTAGTGTTTTGAAAAAGATATGAATGCACAATTACTTACAAAATAATATGAACTGTTTATAGTATGTTTTCTGAAGCATATATAAATTGATCCGGGAATAAGGGTCAGAGATAATTATTTCTACCAGAAAAGGGATATTCAGGAATTTTTTCAAAGAAGAGTTAACATTTGAAAAGAAAACAGATGTTTAACAGGAAGATTAGGACAGAAGCCCATTCCATGCAAAAGAAACATGAACAAACATATGTACTATTCTCATCATTACATTATGGTGTCTACCAGGGGCTAGGAACTCTATTGTTGCTTTGAATTCTCACAACCACACAGTAAAGTAAATGTTGTTTTTCCTCAGTACATAAGTGAACAAACTGAAGTTCAGATAGGGTTAAGGGAGAGAAAATCTACTCCGAATGATACATAGAAGATCCAATTTGGATGCAGGATACCCCAGAAAAGTTTGCTTTTTTTTTTCCTAGCTGTATTTCCTAGGTCTAGGTTCATATATAGAGACAGCAGCTTTTTTTTTTTTTTCTAGTACATGACAGGCAAAGTCATGACAGAGGAAATCACTAAGTATACAGAGAAAGCTAATGAGCAGAAGTGCTATCAAAGCTGTTGCACTCATGTCTGCATACTCTTCCGAGGTCCATTATTCCTCCAGGACAGAGCTGGGCATTGTTTCTCATCGCCTCCATATCATTAATTTTGAACCAGGAGGAACAGGAAAAAGATGACTTCCAGCAAAAATAAGCAGAAGGGAGAAATTGAACAGAAATTATTTATATAAGTTAGAATAATTCTAAGAACTTCTATAACTATTGGCAGTGGTGCAATTAAAAAGAAACAGGAAAAAAGAGATTACAGATTTATCTATCAAGATACACAATTTTGCTATACTGGAAGTTGGAAAGTTAACTTCTAAAATGTAAGATTAACTGCAGAGTCTACTATGGGCTAGGAATTCTATTGTTGCTTTAAATTCTTACACACCCTGTAAAGTAAATGTTGTTTTTCCTCGATCTGTAAATGAACAAACTGAAGCTCAGATGGGGTTAAAGGAGAAGAGTTATGTGTTTATTCATCCAACATATAGTTTTGAGTACTTACGAGTTCCATGCATCAGTGTAGTTTCTGGGGATAAAATTGTGAACAAAACACACAAGCAAGCATGTGAGGGTATGTGTGTGGTGGTGGTGATGGAGAATACAATAAATGAAATAAGTATGCAAAATTTAGTATTTAGGTGATGTTAGGAGCTGTGAAAAAGAAATGCATAAGAAAATAGTCAGGAAGTATCAGAATGTTTAGGGTAGAAATGATTTTAAGATTTTGAGTAAGGGAATGAAGGAAGATGTGAGAGAAAGAGTAAAGAGAGAAAACTAAAAGGTAATGGAGGGCTACCCTAGTGGCGCAGTGGTTAAGAACCTGCGTGCCAATGCAGGGGACACGGGTTCGAGCCCTAGTCGGGAAAGATCCCACATGTCGCAGAGCAACTAAGCCGGTGCGCCACAACTACTGAGCCTGCGCTCTACAGCCCATGAGCCACAACTACTGAAGCCCGCACACCTAGAGCTGGTGCTCCACAAGAGAAGTCACCGCAATGAGAAGCCCGCGCACCGCAACGAAGAGCAGCCCCTGCTCGCCACAACTAGAGAAAGTCTGCGCACAGCAACAAAGACCCAATGCAACCAAAAATAATTAATTTTTAAAAATTGTATTAAAAAAAAGGTAATGGAATAAGTTCATGTCGTGCTCTTTAGGCCATTATGCCATTATAGTGTTTTTATTCCTCAAATAAAATTAATTGTGAGTGAAAATTATATTTTTTTCAATAAAAGCATATTTATTCTGGCCAGGAAAAAAACATAGATGATGATAGATAAATAGATAGATATAGAGACATAAACAGTGGCATAAGAAAGTAAATCACAATCTTAACATGTTAGATGTGCAAGATAATAGCAGAAATTTTCACCCTTTTTTTTTTTTTTTTTTTTGTGGTACATGGGCCTCTCACTGTTGTGGCCTCTCCCGTTGCGGAGCACAGGCTCCGGACGCGCAGGCTCAGCGGCCATGGCTCACGGGCCCAGCCACTCCGCGGCACGCGGGATCCTCCCAGACCGGGGCAGGAACCCGCGTCCCCTGCATCGGCAGGCGGACTCTCAACCACTGCGCTACCAGGGAAGCCCTCACCCATTTTTAAAAGGATTTCAATCAAAGAAATAGCAAACTCATAATTTGGAAAAATCATGATTCAAAATTGAGATGATGTACTCAGTCTAACATGGTAAATTTATAGGAAAATTGCTTCAGATAAGAATGCAGACAATTGTGTGTAGCAATGTATGTTTGCCTTTTTTAGAGCTCCCTGTTGGGGTCCAAAGAGTTAATCTGACATATATTAGATAAAAAACGGTAGCACATGGAGACATGCCCAACACTGCTACAGACTCTCAGGTTAATGTAATGAGTCTATAGTTAACGAAATGTCCCCAGTTTCCCAAGTAAAGGCAACACAATCTTTAGGCTGCATTCACAGAGGAAGAATGTGCAGAATGTAGGATGCAACACTTTTGCTTAACTCTGCATTGATCACTGGAGGACCGCATCTCAGAATGAGAGATCACTCCTCAGTTTCAAATCATCAAGATGGAGTTCATATAGAGCACCCAACATGGCTGGGGAAATAACTACTCTGTAATGTGAGGCCTGACTAAAGGAATTGAAGATTAAGAAAATAGAACAAGTGATATGTTTAATGATCTAAGAAGCTGTCCTGAAAGAGTGAAAAAAAAACCCAACAAAACCTTATTTTGATTGGCCCTAGAAGAATTTAGACTAATCCAATGTAGATAATAAAGAAGCAGATTTTTGCCTTAATATAAGGAAAATCTTTATAATCACTGGAGTTAACCCATAATAAAGTAGGGTAGCGAAGGTATTGATTACCTAGTAACTGAAGATATTAGATCTCGATAAACATTTGGAAGAAATATTGTTAGGCAGGGTTTCTCAAACTAATATGCACATGCTTCATCTGCGAATTTTGTTTAAATGAAGATTTTGGAAAAGTAGGGGTGTGATTTTACATTCCTAACAAGCTTCTAGGTGACACCCATGCTTCTGGTCAACTGCTCACACTTCGAGTAGCAAACATGTAGAGCAATTAAATACACTTCTTTTGTAGCTTGAAATAGGTGATCTAAATTTTTTTTCAGTCCTGAAACTTTATTAGGCATTGCTGAGCATGCTATAAACAAAGCTGCTGTCTGGTTAGGAATTCTCTCCTTCACCCTGACAAAAGCAGAAAATCTTTTGAGGAATCAGCCAGGGTAAGTGAATCACTTTGTCTAAAGAGGAGGAAATCCCGAGTGCATTGTATGTTAACACACATGCTACATAATTTCTGCTTCCTATATTGACGTTTATGACCAAAAAAAAGGTTAAGATAGGTCTTTTTCCTGTAGTCTTTTAGTGATATTCTTTCATTTTTTGTTACTCCTCCGTTGTCTTCCTTAATATTGTTGGAAGTAAAACATTTTACTGAGATATTATTAGAGACATGCTGAATGTGTGTATAGATTTTGGCAAATTGCAGGTGGCAGCTGAAATGCTCAAATACTTTTAACATCCAAAGTGTTTAGTTGGAATTTTTTTTCCTTTTATGGTCCAGCTGTAATAAAGACCAATTAAAGCTTTGGCCACTTGGCTGTGGATGGCTAATGACTTACATAAATCTTCTAAACAAGACTGTCTGAGCACAATCCCTTCCTTTAAACATAGAAGATTCTGAACATTACTTAGTTTGACCATAATTAAATCTTTCAGTTCCCTCAAGGCAGTGAGTGCTTTTCCTCTATGTGATTAATTTTGGTTATTTATTTTAACTTCACATAAGGAACATCAAGGGATAAAAGAGTAAACACTTCAAAATAGTGTTCAAACCTGTCATAGAATAGACATAACAACCAATTATTCTTCCTTTTTCTGTTCTAAGGCTTCAAACAATAGTGGGGAAAATGTTATTATTTCGATAGTATGATTTTCAAATATGAATGATATTATCCAAGCTAAGAATTCCAGTTATCTTCAAAGAAAAAATCTGTACCATCATTTCCAGAAAACTGAAAAGAAAAGTTCCAAAAAATCTAAGAAAGATTCTAGTTCTGACAGAGGTTTCCAGACTACTAACTGATAGCAAAAATATAAGGTACATTAATTGGCTTCCTCTCAATTACATACAAATCATGATAAATTGGAGTAAGGAACTAAGCTTCAGGCTTTGTGTTTAGGCTAGTGTAACCATTCTGTTTTTAGAATGATAAAAAGGGTACTTGACTTGGGAGAATTCAGGTGACTGTTAAACTTGATTCATTTTGTTGGTGGAAAATAAAACTATATTTCCTCTGGGTTCAGATGTCAATCAATGAAAATACAATCCTTATAAATAAATAGGGTTACATTATGTCATTTATTCTTTGCCTGCTTCAGAAGGAGACTGTCACAAAACCATTGTGGAAGATCAGTTGTGGTGCAGGCTTGTGAATCAGAAGCACACAATAGTCTCTTTCAAACAGATTCTGAATCAAGAGAGATTTAAGCATTTAGGGCTGGGAAAATATTTCTCACAGAAACAAATGGGCAAAAGATATTTTGAAAAATAAATAAAACAATCTTTCTATCATAAATTATATTTATTTATACATTAAAATATATAATTATGTATTTATATATTGTATAATGTATACATTTATACACATATACCTATGTGTACACACATGTATATATGTACTGCATATGTACATATATACCTACATATTAGCATGCATACTTCTGGTGTGTTTATATGTATACAGGTATATGTGTATATATCACCATGTGTGTTCATACATATTTACATATATATATGTGTGTGTGTGTGGCTATAGCAGACATTTTAATTTTAAATTTTTAACTAAAAATTTCAAAAAGCACAATGTAACTATCAGGCAAACATCAAGTACCATATGCTACCAGAATTACTCAGGGACAGCACAACTCATGTTTTAAAATTATTTGTGCTGGGATCAAAGATAACAATGGCACACTGAAAAATCAATTTTATTCTAAAAAGTCTCTACTTTAAAAGAAAATGTTATCTAGAAAATATTTCAGATTCGGCATTAGCTTGTAATTAATTCACTTTACTGAAGATAACATCCATTGTACAGTCTGGATAATCTCTATTTCTACTGCTTAAGACCAACTAAAGAGGAAAAACTGTTATTAAAAGGGTGATACCAGGAAGCAGCATGGCTTACTTGGAATTATCCCTAATGCTCAATGCTAACAGCAAATCCTCCTTTGACCCAGCCCTTGAAGACCATTATACATTACTTGATTTTGCATTGGTATCAAATACAAGTTGAAGATCTATACTGAAGATCTTCAGAAATATGAATTTTAGAATTTTCTATAGGGTAAAAAATATAGACTGATTCCAATTTCATATGACTCATTTCTGTTATTTTTTTATTCTCCACTTAAAATATACAGTTGTCACAAAAGATTTCAATGACATCAGAGTACATGGTTTGTTGACTACGTAGGCTTTTGCAATTTTTATGCTGTCAAATCCATTTATTTTTCTTTTATGAGGTTAGTGTCTCTCTTTGGAATACCCTCTTTGCCTCAAGACTACACTGTTATATACATTATTTTATAAGACGGTTTTAATTTTAGATATTTGATTAACGCACTATGTTTGCATTCTTTCATGTAAATGAAATAGTTTAATTCTAAGTGCATTTAATGTAATTATCATTTATTGCAATTAATTCTCATTCATTATTCTCAGGCACAGAGTTTAAGCTCCTTTTCCTGTCAACTCTCAGTTTTAATCCTTATGATCTTTTTATGCATTTGGATTTAGTATTTAGATTATCTTCATGTTTTTAAGAAATGTATATTTTGGAAACCCTAGCTTTGGGTAGTGTTTGTTCGTTTGTTTGCTTGTTTTCTTCTGTCCAGCACTCATTTCATCTCTCTCTGGTAAAAGCTTCTTCAGCACATTGACTTTCTTCTATGTATCCACCTTCCCTGCCCTAACTCACTATTGCATTCGGTTGTGTTGCTTCTCTCAAAGACTCTCAAAGACATCTCTTTACTTAGATATAGATGTGTCATAGACCACACAATCTTTAACTTAGAAATTTGAGCTTTTATGGATAAAATTAGATTGGAAACTGAGAGACCAGATCCATTGCACTTGGCGCACTTTGAAGATGCTCTCATTAGTTATGTCGTTCTAGATTTCTGATCCTGTTCCAATATCATATCTCTCTGATGCCAGGATCTTCAGTTTGTCCTTTATTGTTGGGCTACCCCCACTTAATTTCTTTCCAAGAAACCTCCTCCTGTTTCCAAGTAATTAGTCTTTTTTTTTTTTTTGTCCTGCAATGAAATAATTCTCATAGGCATGTAAGCTATAAACTCTTCATGGATTGGTGATCATGTTTTTAGTTCTGTTTCAGCTGTGATTTTTTTCACATTGTGACCAAGATTCCTATTTATGCCCTAACAACTGTTTACATATGAATGTTTAGTCATATGCCCTCACATGTACAGTCATATGACTGTTTTAGTCAATAGAATTCAAATATCACTAGTACGTGCTATAGAGAAATGTACTTAAAGTGAAGTTATTATGGGCTAAATTGCATCCCCCCAAAATTTGTATTTTGAAGTCCTTAGCCCTAGTATCTCAAAATGTAACCATATTTGAAAATAGGTCTTTAAAGAGGTAATTAAGGTAAAATGAGGTCTTTAGGCTAGGCCCTAAATAAATATGATCAGTGTCCTTATAAGAAGGGATTAGAACACAAAAAAAGCATCTGAAGGCAAAGGAAAAAAGATAGCCATCTACAGGCCAAGAAGAGAGACCTTAGAATGAAATCAACCCTGCCAACACTTTGATCTTGGACTTTTAACCTCTACAACTGTGAGAAAATAAATTTGTTGTTTAAGCCACCCAGTCTGTGGTACTTTGTTATGAAAGCCTTAGAACACAAATACAGCAGGGGTGTGTCCTTCTTTGTGACTTTAATTTCTGTTTGCCAAAATGTGGAAGCCACGACTAGAGCTTGCATTGCCCTCTTGAACCAAAAGATGGTAGCTGCATATAAGATGTGCAAGGAAGAAGAATGATGGTAAATTGTGTAATGATTAATGTAATGGGCAGCAGAAACTTAAAAAGCTCTTTGATTCTGGCTAATTTTTCATGGTATCCCCAGAACAGACATGGTCAGTCTATTACACTTTTACTTGAAAGTCCATAGTCTGGTGAATGTAAGTCCTATTTCAAATGAAAAATGTGCCACTGTGGTACACCAGCCAGTGTAGGGTGGTACACCAGCCAGAGAAGGGTGTTACAGGAGTTGCGTGAATAATGGAGTTGCCTCGGGACCATTGCATACTGGGTATAGTAGGACCCCAAACCCACGCCATAGTTAATTTTTCAATTCCAGTGTGAACAGTTGGAACACATATACCTAGCAATTAGCAGAAACCCCTCTTTGGTTACCTGACCTGTGGAGTAAGGGTTACTATGGTAGAAAAGGACGTATGGAAGCCCTTAGATTTGTCTCTACCAAAATAGCAAACCAAAAGCAATGCTGCCTTCCTAGAAAGATTAGGAGATTAATTTCACCATCAGTAACTTGAATTATGCAGGGTTGGTGATTCCAATCACATTCCAATTCCACTTGCTTCTTTTCTTGCGCCAAAGACAAATGGATCTTGGAGGAAGTGAGTGAGTTATTTTAAACTTAATTGGGTGATGACTTCAATTTCAGCTGCTGCTCCAGATGTCATTTCTTTTCTGGAGCAAATCAACACATCCTAGCACCTGATATTCAAGTATTGATCTGGTGAATGCTTTTTTTCTCTGCCTGTGAGTAGGGACACCAGAGACAGTTTGCATAGAGCTAGCAGATCCAATACCATAGCTTCATTCTCTTACCCAGAGCTGTACCAGTTATACCATAAAATAAGCCATGGGTGCATTGATCCCTTCTCTATTCCATATGTCATGTGTATTCATCATGTTGATGATGTCATGTAGATTGTAGTGGGTGAGCCAGAAGTAATAACAAGCCTAAATACCTTTATAAGATGTGTACTTAAAAGTAGGAAATATAGAGAAATTCAATAGCCTTTCACATCCATAAAGTTTCTAAATATATATATGCACACGTATATATAATTATATGTTTATTATATTATAAATATATCTCTTCTAAGGTGAAGGGCAGCACCCTACTTAGTGAACCTCTTTGAATTTTGGAGGATTATACACCCTTATTGGGCATGCTATTCCAGCCCATTTACCAAGAAACCCAAAAAGCTGCCATTTCTAAGTGGGACTCCAAGCAAGAAAAGTCTTATTAATGGGTCTTGGCTTCTGGACAAGCTATTATGGTACAGGGGCCATATGGACTCTGGAGATGATGATAATTTTTGAAGTCTATATATTGAATAGGAATGCTGTCTGGAGCCTTTGGTGGGCCCCTATGTGGTGATCATAACACAGGGCTTTAGGATGTGGAGCAATGCTATTCCACCCTCCCTATATAACTATACTATAGAGAAGCAGTTTCTGACTTGCATGGTCTTAGGAAAGGTGGAAAGCTTTCTATGGTCAATTAAATTATCATGTGACCTGACCTCCCTACCCAGGTAACCTGATGCCCAAGGTGTAATGTGGGGCATGCCCAGCAACACTCCATCCAGTGGGAGTGGAATATTTCAGATCAGGCTCAAGCAGACCTTAAATGCATTAGCAACCGGATTCACTTCTGTGGCTGCTGTTCCTGCTATATCTTCCTTTGTAATTCTATAACACCTATATTTCTTCCCTATTTTCAGCTGTAGCTATTGCTCGTTATAACTCGTTATAACTGTTTAGAGCACTTACACAAAGCTTGTGAGAGAATTACAAAGGAAGCCAAAGGCACCCACTTTGCATTTATAAAGACCTATACAATTAAAAAGATAAGAATATACAAATACATGCATTTTCCTTTACACGGAACTGGTGTTTCAAAATAGTCAATATATTTTTATTGTTCTGTTTTCAGCAAAACACTCACAAAAAAATAGCAGTCATCCCTTCTTGCAGTGTCTATTTTTCCCACCGGCTTCCAAAATTTTCTAGGTCTACATTATTTAGTAAAGACAAGCGTAATATGAATCAAGTCTTACGTTATAAAAACATGGCTACACACACATCCAGTACATGTCCAAGCATAATAGAGCTTGAAATACAATATATGACAGATTATAACTCAGGACATATAATCTATCCGTAAAAACAAAAACTATTATTCTATCCATTATGTGAAAATACGATATCTAACATTTTTGTTCAAGATGGAAAATCTATAAACAAAGATAAGCAGTGTGCACCATCTTGTGGATGAATTTTCCATGAACACAGCAGGTTGCACCTCCATCTCCCCACATTTTGAACAAAGGATCAGGCTGTCTCTACTGAGAAGTAACCTATATCCTGGACCTTACCATCTACTTCTCACCCAAATGTAAGCTTGCAGGCCCCAGTTTTTCAGAGTTCCCCTCTCTAGTTATAATGTAGCCAATATGATAAAGCTGTCTGGCATAGAGGAGATGGCTCAGGCATTTTCTTCAGAGCAATCAAGGCTGGGTTACTAAGATACTGGAGCACAGCCCAGGCATCAAGAACTTCAGGCCCATGTCATAAAGTGATTCAATGCAGGTATAGGTTTGATTACAATTTGGAATCAAAGATGTTGACATCAGAGTCTGAAGTAATGCTCTGGGATAACAGAAGTATGAGGTAAAGAAAGTTGGGGGTCAGAATTTTGCAATCACATAAATCTCCCAAACACAATGAGTACAAGAAGCTCAAATTAAATAGTGTAGCTTAAAAACTCCAAAAGTATAGGCTTCCCTTGGTGTAAAGAGAATGCTTAGGACTACTACTTAATCTTCTGTATTTAATACTTTCTCCTCATAAAAGTAGCTCATTTCATCTAACAATTAATCCTTCAATTTAGATACTATTTTCATTATTCCAGCTCTACCAGCAAGGAAATTAAGGCATAGAAAATCCACCTAACTTGCAAAGATTACAAACCTAATAATAAAGGCTTGGAATCTGGATTCAAATGCAAAAATGCCAGCTCCATAGTGTGTGCACTTAACCACTCTGCTAATTCATGTTTAACTATGTTTTAATGATTTCAGTGGTTTAGGATCAATAATACTTTTGCCTTTTCTGTTAGACAGTACAAGGCTGAAAAAAGGTTCCTGTAAGATGAAAGGAGTAATAAATGATGAAAAATAGAGAACTTAGAAGCAAAAGAGATAGATGGAATGGAAGTGATCCCCAAAATCTGATACAGTCAAGAGTTTAAAGGACATGTGATTGACCCCTGTTTCTTAATAGAGAAATATTATGCTAACATATAGACTTGCCCTCATGCAGATCTGTATTGAAGTCATATGTATATTCAAATAGTTTGACGTCTTAGACATCTAACAATTCTTTTAAAAAATATCTTTTTATTGTGTTAAAATACACATGACATAAACATACTGACTCTTGGAAACCATTTTTCTCATTTGCAAGGTGAAAACAAAACTATCTACCTTGCTTAATTAAAAGCTGGATAAGATACATGGTAAATTCAGTGTTTGCAATAAATGATAATTCTTTTCTACTTTTCAAGAATGTTTTAATGGAAATCACTATACAAACAAATATAACAAGCTGTCTCAACATGAGCTCGTATTTTTATTCACACTCAAAGAAGATGCTAAAACAGACATAAGGGAAAATACGCAAAGCTCTCACATGTCTTTCTAAATTCCACTGTTTTAAAGTACAGGGACTGGTAGATGAGAAAATGTTTACTTGAACGTCAATTTGGACTGCAAAGAAACAGAGGTAATAATCACTTTGACTCAGGCAGTGATAGGAAGATCAAGCCCTCTATACAAATGAGGACACTGAAACCTAGCAAATCTGAAGGAATTGCCTGGTGTCTCACAGCTAGTTATCTATAAAGGCAGGATTTGAGTAGCAGTATCTGGGATGCACGTGGTGTGATTTTTTTAAACTAAATACTCAAACTATATACCAGATGATAACTTCTTTGCAGTAAAAGCTATAGTTTAAAAAAAAAAAGTAGAGGGCTAACAAATAAATACACTAAATTTATAAACCAGGAATAAAACAAAAACCAAACTTTTTCACATGTGGAAATATTTTGAGTGGAGAATTAGCTGCATAAACTCCATGGATACTCCTCTGCTTCATGTTGTCACATAATTAAGGTCATTTTTATTCATGAATGTCCTTTACATGACTAACGCTCTTATATAGACACATAATAATAACAATAAGAGTAATAATAATAGAGTTATTCCCAAAAATATAACCAAATACACAAATAAGCAAAGACAATCTGCCTCCATACATTTACTCACCAAAAAAAAAGAGAGAGAGAGAGACAGAGACACAGGGAGAGACAATTGTGAATTTTAGAGAATTATTCACAATTCCAAAAATGTTCCATGTGTATCTTACCTGAGTCCTTGGTACACACTGTTTCCATTGCTACTCGTCCTTGTTTGAATGAGTGGTTAACAATGCAGTTTTCCTATCTGATCTATCACTGATGCTTAAAAGTTACTTCCTCTGTATAGCTTTCCTCATTCTTAACCCCCAATAAACACCTGAATTTCAGGAACCTTACCAATTAATCTTGTCTCCCTACAGCTACTAGTTAGCGCCATGCCTAGAACCTAGTAAATAACAAAAATCTTTTCTAATTGAAAAGTACTTTATATAAATCGAGCTACATATTGTCAATAAAATAATTTAGTTTTAGGGTGAAATTGAATATGTTAGTGTTTGTTTCACTGATAGTCAATTTTATGATTATTAAACTGATACAAAAGGTTTCGTGTCACTCTAAAACAGAGCTATCATGAAATACGAACTATTATTAAAGAACTAGACTCAGACGTGTAATTAGATTCAAAACAGCAGTACCAAAAGAAACTGGTGAACTGATTTATCTAAGTGCGCAGTGCACTACAAACTCATACATATACACATGCATGCACACACATATATAACATGTATATATTCATAATTACATAAAAATTATCTAGAAAATGCACATACATGTTTTATTTAATTTGCCTCACTGATCTAGAAAACATTTGCAGCCACATAAATTACCTGAAACAGATATCAAATCCAGAAGGAAAGAAAAATACCTTCTGAAGAGCTATGAGGACTCTACACTAAAATCTATGCACTTTACTTATAGAAGAATTTATTAAGACTCTTCAGGTAAAACCTTTTTAGCCTTTTTCTAGAAATACTTCTAAAACATACGGCCATTTGTTTTCTCAGCCCAGGGAAGATTAAAATATAGGTAATTATACTGCTAATGGCAAGAAGTGAAAATTGACTGTAGCAGACAGAACAGAACCTTGGGTGTTCCCTGGTGGTCTAGTGGTTAGGATTTGGTGCTTTCACTGCCGTTGGCCGGGGTTCAATCCCTGATCCGGGAACTGAGATCCCGCAAGCCGAAAAAAGCAAACAAACAAAAACATCTAAAAAACCTTAATGTGAGAGAAATAGAGAGAGGGAGACAGAGACAGAGATAGAGCAGTGACAGTGAGAGAGCTGAGGAATAGAAAAAAGGAAGGCAGAAAGGAGAGGAGGGAGGGAGAAATAGAAGGAAGGAAGGAGGAAAGGAAGGGAAAAAGAAAAGAAATATTTAAGGAATCAGCAGAATAAGGTCTTAAATGAAAAGTAAAGCAGTTTGGACCATGTAGAGAATGGCCAATAATGCTGGTGTAGTGGAGGAAAAACTTTTCCTTGCTCCTCCTAGGTTTGGTTTCTGGGGTTCTGTGAATTAAACTGATAACAGACAAATTAACAGGAGAAGAGACATGCACATATATTAATTTTTAATTTTACATGCCCAGGGACATCACAGAAAGAACTGACTACCCAAAGGAGCAGTGAGATTTGTCTTATATATTGTCATTTTCTTCAGATACCTTCCTTTTATCCCTGAATAAATTATGGCCTGAAATATTAGCATCAACCTACAGATTCTAAAACTATGCAGAGTAGGAAGTAAGAATTCTAAAATGGAATTCTGAACTGAAGAGCAATGGACTCTGATAGGAGTATTATTTAGAATATACTTGATTTAAATGACAAGTTCCCCCTTATCAACTTGTGAAAGTATAGTGTTGGCCGCCCTTCATCCATCTGCAATTTTGTGTTTCCTGTTTAACTCCTAAGAGAGCCATTGCTCTCTGAATGTTTCATATTTCTTTCTCAGGAAGAAGAAAATACTTCATAGTCTTCACGCTCAACAAATTTCTTTACTAAATACCCAGAGGACTTGCCTCTTTACTGGAACCTGGACATTCACCTTGTAAGATCACTATATTCATTAATTCATCATGCAAGTAGAATTGTACCACAGTACTTTTTAAATCAAAACAGCAATCAACTAGGAAAGAACTGGGGATAATTCTATCTTAAATATCTAGAAAGATACAGTAACTATTAATTGTCCTTTCATCACCTGGAATCAAACTGTTACGTTCATTCAGTGAACCTTTTTGAGAATGTCCTTCTGTTAATTTCTGTGTTGAACCCTGGAGTTATAACAATGAACAGGAGAATACTGTTCTTACCCTCTCAGAGCTTGCAGTACAAAGGGAACTGAGAAAAAATTAGATGTTACACAAGTCACCAGCCAATTATTAGTAGCTTTGGTGAGCTATCTAACGAGGAAAAGAAAGTCATACGGATTATATGATAAAGTTTCTGGTTCAGGAGAACCTTACAGGATAAAGTCAAATTTAAGGTAAGACATAAGATGAATTAGTTGGGAAAAGTGTTGCAGACAGAGAAAAAAGCCTATATTCAGGCCCTGGGGTGAGAAAATCTTGAGAGAATTGAAGGACGATATTAAAATTGGAGTAATTTGATCACAGAGAATTAAGTGAGGGACAGCTGTAGCAGAAAAAATGGTGAAGACTGGCCTTTAGAAGGAAAGCAATTGGAAACCACAGAGAGGATTTAAGCAGAGAGTCTGGTGTTGAGAGCAGATAGTAGGAGGATGCAGTAGAGGCAGTGAGACAAGTTTGTAGGCTATCCATTCATCTATAAATGAGGTGATGATATCTTAGCCTTTAGGCAATAGCTGAGATACATAAATACATTCAAGACATAATTACAAATATAATTGCTAGGATATGATCATTGACTAGAGAGGGTGGTCAGAATGTAAAAAAAGAATAATAATATCAAGGACAATTTCCAGGTTTCTAGCTTGAGCAAATGAGTGGATAATTATCATGTTAAAAACAAATTTTTAAAGCTGTGAGAGATATAGACAAATAATTGAATTGCCAAAGCAGACTCATAAGAATTAAAGATCCTAGAGCAATATTTATTCTAATTTCAAAGATACCACTAATGGAGAGGCGCAGGTGAATCAGAGAAGAGATTGGATATCAGCACTGTTTATAGTTTATGTCTTGGCAAATTAAGACATTCTCTGATGCTTATTTAACAAAAGAAGGCTCCGAGTGTGTGTGTGTGTGTGTGTGTGTGTGTGTGTGTGTGTGTGTGTGTGGTGTGTCTCTCAGACTTCCCTCGTGGCACAGTGGTTAAGAATCTGCCTGCCAATGCAGGGCACGTGGGTTCGATCCCTAGTCCGGGAAGATCCCACGTGCCGTGGAGCAACTAAGCCCATGCGCCACAACTGTTGAGCCTGTGCTCTAGAGCTGGTGAGCCACAACTACTGAGGCTGCATGCTGCAACTGCTGAAGCCTGGGGGCCTAGAGCCCGTGCTCCACAGAAAGAGAAGTACGCACACTGCAATGAAGAGTAGCCCCCGCTCGCTGCAACTAGAGAAGGCCCACACAGCAATGAAGACCCAAAGCAGCCAAAAACAAACAAATAAATAAATAAATACATTTATTTTAAAAATGTATGCTATCTCACTCTGATATTTAAATAGCATGCATGGCCCAGATTCCAAGACTTCGTTTTTGTTTTTATTTGTTTGTATAGCTATAAGCAATCCTAGATGAACCAGATATAGCTTGCTAAAAATATTCCATAGATGTGGACCCTTCTGGTAGTACATAGCATTTGTGTCTTTACCAAGAAATCTTCCATTTGTGTATTCAAGAGCAATTGACCAGGTTATTTTTCTTTCTTGATATTCCCCAAAACGAAGGCAATCAGTGGCAGTCCTGCTAATTCTTTCTCACCCTCTGTGCCTAAGAATCTTAGAAAGTATTTCTGTTACTGTTTTCCTAAAGAGCATATACTGGAAAAAATGAAGACCTATTTAAACTGTGCCACAGCATTAAAATTTTGTATAATATGCTTTCAGGTGCACTGACATTAATTGCTACAATAACCCTGTGCAAAATGTAGTATTATCATTTTACAAAAGAGGACTCTGACACTCAGGGAGGTTAAGTAACTTATCCTAAGGAATTAAGTTGTAGAGATGGTTCTTAAATCCATTTCTGACTTCAAATTTGATATTCTTTTCTCTGTACTATACTGCCTCCATGCTTGTTGTAAATGGTACATTTAAAGCCTAACTAAAGAAATATAAATGTAGCATTATATTTATTTGGGGATTGATTTAGATGCATTTGAAAGAAAAATATCTTCAGTGCCTAGTTTTATTTTATTTCAATTGTGTTTCAAGAATCAAGAAGCTGTAACTTATTTGTGCACTGAAGGGCTTATTCACAATTATTTTCAACTTGCATTAAAACGGTGATGCATTTAGAACACATTAGACGAATTAGTGAAAAAGATAAGAAAATATATAAATGGAATCTTGTGTGCTAAGGACTATATTATTATGCTTTTTGCTAATTGTGTGATTGCAAATTCATCTCTAAGTTTTCCATCTATCATCATTCCTATAAAGAGGTTTTCGTTTGTTTGTTTTTAATAACAAATAATCTCTGTGTACCAATCAGTAAAATCCAAATACGCAGAATTCTACAGTAAAGGTTCTGGTAACTCAATTTCCAGCTTGCGTCCACCATCAACAAGCAATTTCCTGACACAAGGTGAGTGTCTTACAATTCAATTCAACTCTGACATTATCTATCTGGCAATAGAATCAGATCCTTCAGGTTAAGGGCTCAGTCCGACAAGACTGCCTACTCCCCACACTTCAGAGTCCAGTCACAAGTCCAAGCTGTCACCTGGGCTTCTGACTGACCAGCTACAGATAGGAGATTTTAATAACTGCCTCCTTGGTTTCGATTAATTTGCTAGAGCAGCTCATAGCACTCAGAGAACATTTTGCTTACTAGATTTACCAGTTTATTATGAAAGGATATAACTCAGGAACAACCAGATGGAAGAGATGCATAGGGCAAGGCATGGGGTGTTGGGGAGGAAAATTTTCCCTCTACCTTTCTAGGGTCTTTGGCTGGTCTAATAATCAAATCAACATAAGACAGGTTAACAGGAGAAAAATAAATTTAATTACATACACAAGGGAGTGCCACAAAGACAATCAGACTTAAGGACAGGTCAGGCATTGAGGCTTATATGCCATCCTGAGCTAAGGAATGGGATAGGGGCCTGGGCCTCCAGAGGGGAAGAGGATAATTCACAGGATAATAAGAGGAGCAGATGTTTGGTAATTAGATGATTGCTCTAACATACAAATAAGTCATTCACATTAAAGAAAAAGTTATCTCTGTTAAAATAGCTCTCTTCCTGGTCCAATCTCCCTAACTAAATTATTTAAGGTAGTTAAGAGACAGGTAAAAGTTTTCTTGAGCTTGCAGGGTCTTGATTGCTTTCACCGCAAAATGGTTCTTATGCCAAAGGGACCTATTTTGGGGTGGTAAATTTGACTTTCCTTCATGGTGAAAGGGTATAGAGTTTCTATGCCCTCTCTGTGCGTGCCACTCCCCCCAAATCTCCATGTGTCCACCAAGCTGGAGGTTTTCCAAACACATTTTGGGTTTTTCAGAAGGCTTCATTACATAGGCATAGTTGATTAATTCATCTGCCTTTGGCAATTGGTCCCAACCTTCTAAGCACATGGTTGTTTCTCCTGGCAACCAGCCGCCATCCTTAGGTGTGGTCCAAAAGTCACCTCCTTCACATAAAAAAAAAATCTTTAATGCTCTCAATACTTAGGAAATGCCAAGAGCTTTCGGAGCTCTGTGCCAGAAACAAAGACAATGACCAAATATATATATATTTTTATTGTAAACTGCAATATTACACAGTTTTTTATAATTCTTTTCTCTAAGCAAGCTCTTTAGACCGATATAATCATCAGCGACTCTACAGAAGAGCAATCAACTACTTCTCTGAAAGACAGATTTTGTGTAATGTTTAGATTTGTAACAAGAGTCTGGAGGGTTCATATTATGCTTAAACCAGTCGTCCCAGGGCCTCCCAGGAGCAGTTTAACAGCTCCATTATTCATAGTCAAGGCCTCCCACACAGATTTCAAACTAAGGAAGTCCTTTCAGGATAGATCCCTCCTCTACAGAAGAAAGCAAAAACTTTCTTCTACCCCATATATGCATATATAGTATAACCTCTGACAATCCTCCCAAGAAACACACACACACACACACACACACACACACACACACTCTCTCTCTCTCTCTCTCTCTCTCTCTTCCCTTTCCAATAGTGCCTGTGGAATAGCGTATCTACTTTCACTCTATGAACAAGGATCCATCTGCAGGGTAAATTCTCAGGGACACGTCTTTGTTTTGTCTTCCCTGGACTGTACTCAGTTTATTCAGCAGTTAGACATTTCCTCCAACTTTGTCCTTGCATCTCAAACTTCTGGCACTGACAATGGGAAGACATTAGCCCTTTTCCAGTTAATTATATTTTATCCCTCAAAAATATAATTAAGATGGCAAACTAAAATGACCATAATTGATACTAGAAATTACTTTATTAAGTAAGAAACCAACAGAGCAAGGAACGAAAAGCAAGAACAAGCTAATTAAACACCATTATAACCAAAAACTGCCAAGGAGTCTGGAGTGTACAGATTACTGTTGAGAAATGTTGCTTGTGATGTGGTTCAGGACGTGCTACTTCAAAATATGGCTCTTTGGCATATTGAAACTTCAAGCTAAAGGAATTTGAGAAATGGCATGTGAAGGAAGGACTTCCTGACCTTCCCCAAAGTCAGGTCATAAAAGCTAGGAAGGACTTTCTGATAATCTTTTGAAGCAGTCATAGAAGCTTCACGTGAGAGGTGACCTTCGTATAACTGAAGGAAAGGAGCATTCTTATCTCTGAAGATGGATTCACAGAGGAGTCTGATGAGCAACCCTGCTAAGTAAGTCAGCCCCAGTTGACTACACTTAGCACATACTCTTTGTTCTATCACGTCTTTCCAGGACGTTCCACACCTCATCAAAACTCTCATAAAAGCATTCAGGTTTTTTTTTTGCAGTACGCGGGCCTCTCACTGTTGTGGCTTCTCCCGTTGCGAAGCACAGGCTCCGGACGCGCAGGCTCAGCAGCCATGGCTCACGGGCCCAACCGCTCCGCAGCATGTGGGATCTTCCCAGACCGGGGCACGAACTCTCATCCCCTGCATCGGCAGGCGGACTCCCAACCGCTGCGCCACCAGGGCAGCCCAGCATTCAGGTTTAACTGTGTCTTTGGATCTTCATTTCCTCATGAAGGCTCCTATGTTACATAAAAATTACATTAAATAGATTTGTATCCTTTTCTCTCATTAATTGTTCTTTTGTTCCAGGGGTCCCAGTAAAGAATTGAAAATAGTAGAGGGGAAGGTATTTTTCCTCCCTTAGAGTTTCTGGTGACGACAGAGGGATGACCAGGACAGCCCACTTGCTCTGGGGCCTCCAGATGGGATCCTGAGAAAACTAGCAAAAGGCTGTGAATGGTAAGAATTCTTACCTCAAGGTCATCCTTCCTGGATCTCTGCCAGTAGTACCCAGAGGGAGGGAAAGGTAAAAATTATATGTTGTCACTTCCTTTCAAATTTAGACTAGAAGGAGAAAAACACTTGTAAAAATTAGTTCTTTGAATTGTGACTTTGGTTAAATTTGGCTTTGGGGTACCCACTGGTTATTGATTTTTTTTTTTCCCCTCTCAGGCACAACTATTGCTTTCCTGTTTGTTTTTTTCGTGTGTGTGTCCTGAAAGCTTGGCATGGCTTTCTGCCTCTCAGAGCAGACAGTTTGTCAGTTCTTGTGTTTAAGAGATCAGCCATCAGGTTTGGGACCCCAAGAATATGGTCAGAGATTTGGGGTGCATCTCAATAGCAGCTAATATACTACTGACCATTGCCAGCTCTCAAGGGGGATTTTCTAAGTCTTTCTTTATGCTACCTTTGGGAGTGGTTTTGAATCCTAGGAGGATTGCTTCTTTTGTGCCCTCTTTGGGGAAGTCCTTGCACCAATTGTCAAATAATAAAATGCTTATTAGCTTTGGTTTTGAGTCACTCAATACATATACCTTGGTTTTAGAAAAAGAGTTCAATACTGCCAGGAATATGTACTGTTTGTCCTAAATCCCGATTACAAGATTTTTGAAAGAATGTGTATGTATGTATGTGTGTATATATACATATGAGTTCTATGGTCAGAAGTTGGCCTAATTGGAAGCTGATATTCAGAGATTAACAGGAGCTATTTTTAAAAGGAATCTCTGTCCTCTTTATTTGATTCTGCTCTTCCCATGGGAAATTCTCGGTTGACTCAAACCCCCTTCTCAAACCCCTGCTGACTCTATGTTCTTTCTGGCAATTTTATCCACCTATTTCTTGTTGGCATGATTTCACTGAGGGTAATTTTGAACTTCACTGCCTTCTTTGGGAAACTTAAGATCCCCCCAAACTGACTACCCTAAGACCTCTTCCTTCTCATTGCTTCTTCTCTTTCTTCTCCCTTTTGCCACCTTAGATCTTCCATTCAGTTCTCTTGAATCCTTGGATATGTCCCCCTTCAAACCCCTACCTCCTTCATCCCTCGGTCTCTCCCTGCCATATCTTTTCCTTCCCACTTCAGTCCCTCACCTCCCTACATTCACTTTAACCCATACCCTCCATCAGGAGTTTGTGTGTGTGTGTGTGTGTGTGTGTGTGTGTGTGTGTGTGTGTATGTGTGTGTTTTGTTTTTTTTTTTGCGGTACGCGGGCCTCTCACTGCTGTGGCCTCTCCCGTTGTGGAGCACAGGCTCCGGACGCGCAGGCTCAGCGGCCATGGCTCACGGGCCCAGCCGCTCCGCGGCATGTGAGATCTTCCCGGACGGGGGCACGAACCCGTGTCCCCTGCATCGGCAGGCGGACTCTCAACCACTGCGCCACCAGGGAAGCCCAGGGTTTTTTTAAGAAACCTCTGAACACAACTACCTGAAGCTGAACAAGAAGAAGGCTAATTGAAAATAGATTGGATATTCTATCTACTTAGATAGCTTTAGAGACATTCAGACAGCTGTTAGGTGTCACCTCGGTCACTTGCCTAGAAGGTTGTCCACAGCCTCATTAGATTACATATCAGGGCAAAAAAATCTTAAAAGTCTTCTCTACAAATATTGGTAAAAAGCATTAGCCCTGCTACTGAGTAGGCAATTTTAACTTGTCCCATTTACTAGGAACACAATTCAGATAACAATGTAAACTGCTTATAAACCAGTGAGTTTGTATTATTATGTTTTATTGACTCATGGTTACAGTTTAAAAATGAAAACCATAAGATCTCTGCATCTGTCTGTAATGTTTATGTATGTCTCTATATATGTATGTTATAGATGAGTGGTATTTTTCTATCTGCAAATGGTATCACCAAATTAAGTTATGAAATCCATTAAAGGAGTTTCATTTAATTGGCTAAAAAATAAATGAGCACTTATATAAATTATTTCTAGAACACCTGGAAATGTAGAAAGTACCCGCCATTTTTTAAAGTTTACATGGTCTGAGATAATCTGTGATAAATAAAGCTACTTTTAAAATTGTCAGTAATATAAAAAAAACAGGCATATCTCCAATGTTAGCATTAAGTATAATGAAGACATATATTTTTTTCTACCCAGGTAAACTAATCAAACAAGTTTATGATACCTCTATGAGATGTCAAAAACTATAAAACTATAAATCCAACCTAAAAGCAAAGTGTACAATAAAAATAAATTGCTTCATGCGTGTCAAAAACAGCAGTTAAAAAAAATAGGAAGAACTGTATGTTTAATTTTCTAGGTTCTTCGCTTCTGTGATATTTTTGATACTTGCCTGGTTTGTCAACAAGAAAGGTAACTAAGGATGATGACTAGCTTTGTTTAATGTCTCATGAAATTTGCATGAGTAATTCAAGCATAATTAAGAACAAGTGAAGTAAATAGATATAAGTGGGTTAACAGTTTATAAATGAGCTTTTCAACAATAATTATGTTTTATAATGTCTACTTAAAAGTCATTTCAAAAATCTTTTTGATAACTTGAAACCTTAAAGCTACATATACAAAATTAAGTAATGAATATTCACTGAATATCTAGATCATTTCTAAATAAGACAAAATACTGCAACATTAATTTCTGAATATGAATTTAAGTTTATCTACTTTTGGCTTTTTAGTACAGAGGAACTGAAGATATTTTGGCCTATTAATAATATCTTCTGTAATTCACAATTGCATGCTTCCTAGTTTTCACTGAAAATTAATATTACTAAGAATTAAAAATTTCATTTACTTATGTAAATGAAACCAGTAGAAACCACAAGGATGAAGGAAAAAAACTCCGTATGTAAAGTATACAAGGAAAGTAGAATGTGTTTTTGATAAGAAAAGTAATAAAATCTGAAAATACTTTTTTGTTAAAGGAAATAAAAGTAATTTTGTCCTAGTTTAGAGGTTACGTACAAGTTGTTTCAAAAAATAAAGGGGGGGCTTCCCTGGTGGTGCAGTGGTTGAGAGTCCACCTGCCGATGCAGGGAACACAGGTTCGTGCCCCGGTCCGGTAAGATCCCACATGCCGGGGAGCGGCTGGGCCCGTGAACCATGGCCGCTGAGCCTGCGCGTCCGGAGCCTGTGCTCCGCAACGGGAGAGACCACAACAGAGAGGCCCGTGTACCGCAACAACAACAAAAACAAAAAAAGCGGGGCGGGGGGTGTGTGTGTGTGTGGAATAAAACCTCAAAACTAAATGGGTATAGAAAGTTGAAAAGGGAAAGAGAATTTTATTTTGCATGATCAAGCTGCTAAGATTGGATGGGTTAGGCTTCCGGGAAGATGGCGGAAGAGTAAGACGCGGAGATCATCTTACTCCCCACAGATACACCAGAAATACATCTACACGTGGAACAACTCCTACAGAACACCTAATGAACGCTGGCAGAAGACCTCAGACATCCCAAAAGGCAAGAAACCCCCCACGTACCTGGGTAGGGCAAAAGAAAAAAGAATAAACAGAGACAAAAGGATAGGGACGGGACCTGCACCAGTGGGAGGGAGCCGTGAAGGAGGAAAGGATTCCACACACTAGGAAGCCCCTTCGCGGGCGGAGACTGCGGGTGGCGGAGGGGGAAAGCTTCAGAGCTGGGGAGGAGAGCACAGCAACAGGGGTGCGGGGGGCAAAGCAAAGAGATTCCCGCACAGAGGATCAGGGCCGACCGGCACTCACCAGCCCGAGAGGCTTGTCTGCTCACCCGCCGGGGCGGGCGGGGCTGGGAGCTGAGGCTCGGGCTTCCGTCAGAGCGCAGGGAGAGGGCTGGGGTTGGCGGCGTGAACACAGCCTGCAGGGGGTTAGTGTGTCACGGCTAGCCGGGAGGGAGTCGGGGGAAATGTCTGTACCTGCCGAAGAGGCAAGAGACTTTTTCTTCCCTCTTTGTTTCCTGGTGCGCGAGGAAAGGGGATTAAGAACACTGCTTAAAGGAGCCCCAGAGACGGGCGTGAGCCGCGGCTAAAAGCGCAGACCCCAAAACGGGCATGAGGCGCTAAGGCTGCTGCTGCCGCCAACAAGAAGCCTGTGTGCGAGCACAGGTCACTATCAACACCCCCCTTCCGGGGAGCCTCTGCAGCCCGCCACTGCCAGGGTTCCGGGATCCAGGGACAACTCCCCCGGGAGGATGCAAGGCGCACCTCAGGCTGGTGCAACGTCACCCCGCCCCCGCCCCCCCCCCAGTGAGCCAGAGTCCGCGAATCAGCAGCTCCTTTAACCCCGTCCTCTCTGAGCGAACAACAGACGCCCTCCGGCAACCTACATGCAGAGGCGGGGCCAAATCCAAAGCTGATCCCCTGGGAGCTGTGAGAACAAAGAAGAGAAAGGGAAATCTCTCCCAGCAGCCTCAGAAGCAGCGGATTAAAGCTCCACAATCAACTTGATGTACCTGCATCTGTGGAATACATGAATAGACAACGAATCATCATCCCAAATTAAGGAGGTGGACTTTGAGAGCAAGATTTACGATTTTTTCCCCTTTTCCTCTTATTGTGAGTGTGTATGTGTATGCTTCTGTGTGAGATTTTGTCTGTATAGCTTTGCTTCCACCATTTGTCCTAGGGTTCTATCCGTCCGTTTGTTTTTTTTTTCTCTTAATATTTTTTTATTTTAATAACTTTATTATATTTTATCTTTATTTTATTTTATCTTCTTTCTTTTTTTCCTTCCCTCCTTCCTTCCTTCCTCCCTCCCTTTCTTTCTTTCTACTTCTACTAATTATGTATTTCTACTTTTTCTCCCTTTTATTCTGAGCCGTGTGGATGAAAGGCTCTTGGTGCTGCAGTCAGGAGTCAGTGCTGTGCCTCTGAGGTGGGAGAGCCAACTTAAGGACACTGGTCCACAAGAGACTTCCCAGCTCTACATAATATCAAATGGTGAAAATCTCCCAGAGATCTCCATCTCAACACCAGCACCCAGCTTCACTCAACGACCAGCAAGCTACAGTGCTGGACATCCTATGCGAAACAGCTAGCAAGGCAGGAACACAACCCCACCCATTAGCAGAGAGGCTGCCTAAAATCATAACTAGTCCACAGACACCCCAAAACACACCAGCAGACATAGACTTGCCCACCAGAAAGACAAGATCCAGGCTCATCCACCAGAACACAGGCCCTAGTCCCCTCCGCCAGGAAGCTTACACAACCCACTGAACCAACCTTAGCCACTGGGGACAAACACCAAAAACAATGGGAACTACGAACCTGCAGCCTGCAAAAAGGAGACCCCCAAACACAGTAAGATAAGCAAAATGAGAAGACAGAAAAACACACAGCAGATGAAGGAGCAAGATAAAAACCCACCAGATGTAACAAATGAAGAGGAAATAGGCAGTCTACCTGCAAAAGAATTCAGAATAATGATAGTAAAGATGATCCAAAATCTTGGAAATAGAATAGACAAAATGCAAGAAACATTTAACAAGAACCTAGAAGAACTAAAGATGAAACAAACAACGATGAACAACACAATAAATGAAATGAAAAATACTCTAGATGGGATCAATAGCAGAATAACTGAGGCAGAAGAACGGATAAGTGACCTGGAAGATAAAATAGTGGAAATAACTACTGCAGAGCAGAATAAAGAAAAAAAGAATGAAAAGAACTGAGGACAGTCTCAGAGACCCCTGGGACAACATTAAATACACCAACATTCGAATTATAGGGGTTCCAGAAGAAGAAGAGAAAAAGAAGGGGACTGAGAAAATATTTGAAGAGATTATAGTTGAAAACTTCCCTAATATGGGAAAGGAAATAATCAAGTCCACGAAGCACAGAGAGTCCCATACAGGATAAATCCAAGGAGAAATATGCCAAGACACATATTAATCAAACTGTCAAAAATTAAATACAATGAAAACATATTAAAAGCAGCAAGGGAAAAACAACAAATACCACACGAGGGAATCCCCATAAGGATAACAGCTGATCTTTCAGCAGAAACTCTGCAAGCCAGAAGGGACTGGCAGGACATATTTAAAGTGATGAAGGAGAAAAACCTGCAACCAAGATTACTCTACCCAGCAAGGATCTCATTTAGATTTGATGGAGAAATTAAAACCTTTACAGACAAGCAAAAGCTGAGAGTTCAGCACCACCAAACCAGCTCTACAACAACTGCTAAAGGAACCTCTCTAGGCAAGAAACACAAGAGAAGGAAAAGAACTACAATAATGAGCCCAAAACAATTAAGAAAATGGGAATAGGAACATACATATCGATAATTACCTTAAATGTAAGTAGACTAAATGCTCCACCCAAAAGACACAGATTAGCTGAATGGATACAAAAACAAGACCCATATATTTGCTGTCTACAAGAGACACACTTCAGACCTAGAGACACATACAGACTGAAAGTAAGGGGATGGAAAAAGATATTTCATGCAAATGGAAACCAAAAGAAAGCTGGAGTAGCAATTCTAGTATCAGACAAAATAGACTTTAAAATAAAGACTATTAGAAGACACAAAGAAGGACATTACATAATGATCAAGGGATCGATCCAAGAAGAAGATACAACAATTGTAAATATTTATGCACCCTACATAGGAGCACCTCAATACATAAGGCAAATACTAAAAGCCATAAAAGGGGAAATGGACAGTAACCCATTCATAGTAGGGGACTTTAACACCCCACTTTCACTGATGTACAGATCATCTAAAATGAAAATAAATAAGGAAACACAAGCTTTAAATGATACATTAAACAAGATGGACTTAATTGATATTTCTAGGACATTCCATCCAAAAACAACAGAATACATATTTTTCACAAGTGCTCATGGAACATTCTCTAGGATAGATCATATCTTTGGTCACAAATCAAGCCTTGGTAAATTTAAGAAAATTGAAATCGTATCAAGTATCTTTTCTGACCAGAACGCTATGAGACTAGATATCAATTACAGGAAAAGATCTGTAAAAAATACAAACACATGGAGGCTAAACAATACACTACTTAATAACAAAGTGATCACTGAAGAAATCAAAGAGGAAATTAAAAAATACCTAGAAACAAATGACAATGGAGACACGACGACCCAAAACCTATGGGATGAAGCAAAAGCAGTTCTAAGAGGGAAGGTTATAGCAATACAATCCTACCTTAAGAAACAGGAAATCTCGAATAAACAACCTAACCTTGCACCTAAAGCAATTAGAGAAAGAAGAACAAAAAGAACCCCAAAGTTAGCAGAAGGAAAGAAATCATAAAAATCAGATCAGAAATAAATGAAAAAGAAATGAAGGAAATGACAGCAAAGATCAATAAAACTAAAAGTTGGTTCTTTGAGAAGATAAACAAAATAGATAATCCATTAGCCAGACTCACCAAGAAAAAAAGGGAGAAGACTCAAATGAATAGAATTAGAAATGAAAAAGGAGAAGTAACAACTGACACTGCAGAAATACAAAAGATCATGAGAGATTACTACAAGCAACTCTATGCCAATAAAATGGACAACCTGGAAGAAATGAACAAATTATTAGAAATGCACAACCTGTCAAGACTGAATCAAGTAGAGATAGAAAATATGAACAGACCCATCACAAGCACAGAAATTGAAACTGTGATTAAAAATCTTCCAATAAACAAAAGCCCAGGACCAGATGGCTTCACAGGCAAATTCTATCAAACATTTAGAGAAGAGCTAACACCTATCCTTCTCAAACTCTTCCAAAATATACAGAGGGAGGAACACTCCCAAACTCATTCTACGAGGCCACCATCACCCTGATACCAAAACCAGACAAGGATGTCACAAAGAAAGAAAACTACAGGCCAATATCACTGATGAACATAGATGCAAAAATCCAAAACAAAATACTAGCAAACAGAATCCAAAAGCACATTAAAAGGATCATACACCATGATCAAGTGGGGTTTATTCCAGGAATGCAAAGATTCTTCAATATACACAAATCAATCAACGTGATACACCATATTAACAAATTGAAGGAGAAAACCATATGATCATCTCAATAGATGCCGAGAAAGCTTTTGACAAAATTCAACACCCATTTATGATAAAAATCCTGCGGAAAGTAGGCATAGAGGGAACTTTCCTCAACATAATATAGGCCATATATGACAAACCCACAGCCAACATCGTCCTCAATGGTGAAAAACTGAGAGCATTTCCACTAAGATCAGGAACAAGACAAGGTTGCCCACTCTCACCACTCTTATTCAACATAGTTTTGGAAGTTTTAACCAAGCAATCAGAGAAGAAAAGGAAATAAAAGGAATCCAAATCGGAAAGAAGAAGTAAAGCTGTCACTGTTTGCAGATGACATGGTACTATACATAGAGAATCCTGAAGATGCTACCAGAAAACTACTAGAGCTAATCAATGAATTTGGTAAAGTAGCAGGATACAAAATTAATGCACAGAAGTCTCTGGCACTCCTATACACTAATGATGAAAAATCTGAAAGTGAAATTAAGAAAACACTCCCATTTACCATTGCAACAAAAAGAATAAAATATCAAGGAATAAACCTACCTAAGGAGACAAAAGACCTGTATACAGAAAACTATAAGACACTGATGAAAGAAATTAAAGATGATACAAATAGATGGAGAGATATACCATGTTCTTGGATTGGAAGAATCAACATTGTGAAAATGACTCTACTACCCAAAGCAATATACAGATTCAATGCAATCCCTATCAAACTACCACTGGTATATTTCACAGAACTAGAACAAAAAATTTCACAATTTGTATGGAAACACAAAAGACTCCGAATAGCCAAAGCAATCTTGAGAATGAAGAACGGAGCTGGAGGAATCAGGCTCCCTGACTTCAGACTATACTACAAAGGTACAGTAATCAAGACAGTATGGTACTGGCACAAAAACAGAAAGATAGATCAATGGAACAGGATAGAAAGCCCAGAGATCAATCCACGCACATATGGTCACCTTATCTTTGATAAAGGAGGCAGGAATGTACAATGGAGAAAGGACAGCCTCTTCAATAAGTGGTGCTGGGAAAACTGGACAGGTACATGTAAAAGTATGAGATTAGATCACTCCCTAACACCATACACAAAAATAAGCTCAAAATGGATTAAAGACCTAAATGTAAGGCCAGACACTATCAAACTCTTAGAGGAAAATGTAGGCAGGGCACTCTATGACATAAATCACAGCAAGACTCTTTTTGACCCACCTCCTAGAGAAATGGAAATAAAAACAAAAATAAACAAATGGGACCTAATGAAACTTCAAAGCTTTTGCACAGCAAAGGAAACCATAAACAAGACCAAAAGACAACCCTCAGAATGGGAGAAAATATTTGCAAATGAAGCAACTGATAAAGGATTAGTCTCCAAAATTTATAAGCAGCTCTTGCAGCTTAATAAGAAAAAACCAAACAACCCAATCCAAAAATGGGCAGAAGACCTAAATAGACATTTCTCCAAAGAAGATATACAGACTGCCAACAAACACATGAAAGAATGCTCAACATCACTAATCGTTAGAGAAATGCAAATCAAAACTACAATGAGATATCATCTCACACCAGTCAGAATGGCCATCGTCAAAAAATCTAGAAACAGTAAATGCTGGAGAGGGTGTGGAGAAAAGGGAACCCTGTTGCACTGTTGGTGGGCATGTAAATTGATACTGTGGAGAACAGTATGGAGGTTCCTTAAAAAACTACAAATAGAACTGCCATATGACCCAGCAATCCCACTACTGAGCATATACCCTGAGAAAACCATAATTCAAAAAGAGTCATGTACCAAAATGTTCATTGCAGCTTTATTTACAATAGCCCGGAGATGGAAACAACCTAAGTGCCTATCATCGGATGAATGGATAAAGAAGATGTGGCACATATATACAATGGAATATTACTCAGCCATAAAAAGAAATGAAATTGAGCTATTTGTAATGAGGTGGATAGACCTAGAGTCTGTCATACAGAGTGAAGTAAGTCAGAAAGAGAGAGACAAATACCGTATGCTAACACATATATATGGAATTAAAAAAAAAAATGTCATGCAGAACCTAGGAGTAAGGAATAAAGACACAGACCTACTAGAAATGCACTTGAGGATATGGGGAGGGGAAAGGGTAAGCTGTGACAAAGCAAGAGATAGGCATGGACATATATACACTACCAAACGTAAGGTAGACAGCTAGTGGGAAGTAGCCGCATAGCACAGGGAGATCAGCTCGGTGCTTTGTGACCGCCTGGAGGGGTGGGATAGGGAGGGTGGGAGGGAGGGAGACGCAAGAGGGAAGAGATATGGGAATATATGTATATATATATATATAACTGATTCATTTTGTTGTAAAGCAGAAACTAACACACCATTGTAAAGCAATTAAAAAAAAAGAGTGGATGGGTTTATTTATAAAGATTTGTTTTTTTAAAAAATTAGCTTTAGTGTTAATCGTACATTGATGCAAGACCATAATTTTGTTTTATTTCTCTGTTAAAATTACAGGTATTATCTTCTAAATAAGAGATAATAAAAGATTTCGCTTTACCTTTGAGTTAATCTGCCTAGAAAATAAATACTCTGCATTTTATCAAAATAATTTCCTGTGCTCCCTGTTATATTAGGTTTCTGATTACTTAAGACAACTGGGTCTTCTCAGTATTAAGAGACTAAGTTTTGTTCACAACCATTTAACCATCAGTATTTGCCTTTAAATTTTTGTATTCTCACTTTGGTTAAATAGATAATTAAATATTTTTTTATAATGATCAGTGGTCCTGGTTAATCAAATATCTAAAGTTTTTGACATTTTTCAGTGACTTCCCCAAATCAAAATCTGAATGGAATCTTTTTGTCCTTGCACAAAATTTGACATTTCCTAGAGGGTCCCTGGGATATCTCAAAGGATTTGTCTCTCTTCTTGTAAAGGAGAGATGTTAAATTTATTAGGTTTATTTGGTATATTAAATTATGTGGAAAGCATTTTCAAGTAAGAAATGATGATAAACCTTCTCAGATTATGGGTATATGTTACTAATATAGGTATCCCAGAAATTGTGTAAAGTTTATAAAAATTTGTCAACACCCTTATTGTCCCATTATTACGTTAAAGTGCTGTATACCACAGAAATAACTTTTATTATCAAATTGAACTCTCATCAGATCTTTATGTCATTTTAAATCTTTTATCATTTGCAGGCAATTATTGTTCTACTCTGATTCTTCTCTGGAAGTGTCTACAGGTAAGAATTCTCCATGATTATGTCTCTTGAATAATTTTGAGATCATGCTACCAGACTGAGTAAGAATTTCCAGAGCTAATGGAAAAATTGGTAGAATCATAAAACTGCCAACCCGATATCAAGTAGAACAAGAATTCATTACATGGGAGTGAATGAATCAATAAGAACAATTATAATTTCTAATGACTTTTGTTTGAAACATTGTTGGTTCTTTAACGTTTTGTTTTCGGATTTAAGTCTAACTTTCCTCTTTTATCTTAAGCTATCTGTAATTTACAGCAATTTGGTAAAGATTACCTTTGTGAACAAAGATAAAACAATGACTTTTTCTCTCTACCTGATCCCTACAGATTTTGGAAACTGAGTGTTCTTTTTTTTTTTAAGACTAACAAAAACTATTTTACTAAAACATAAGCTTTACAGAAGTTTTCAGACAAGCCATACAAAATGATCACAAGCTTTTTCTTGAAGGGAGGATTCCACACTTGACAGCAAAGTCATAGTGTTATTAGTGAGGGCTCTAATTTTTGTTTAATGCTCCCATTTGGGTTCAAACAGTCAAGCTTGTCCATCTACAGCATCTAAATAAAGTTAGACTTGGCTAGAGAGCGAATTCTAAAGAACTGGTTAACTGATTTTAACCAATGAAATTAGATCTTCATAAAAAGGGGGGAAAGAACCCATAAAATTAAAACTACCTCCCCTCCCTCAAAAAAATATAAAGAAAAACACCCACACCGCTGCAGCTAACGCTGACAACTACCTTCATTCACAGTGCTTTATACTTAAACCATCATGGGGAAAATGGATAAATGCAGAGAGTTATTTGTATAAGTTCAATAGAATGTATTCTCCCTATAACAGGACACAACTGGAAATACTGGTTATTTTACCAAGGCTTTGACTGGTATGTCTTATTTGACAACAATGCGTAAAATCAGATATGACCAAAATGCTTTAAGGAACATAGGTTAACTATAAGGAACCAATGCTTATAAAGCCCCTTGGACACCTGACCTGTAACTAGTATATAGAGTTCCCATCATTACAGATGATTAAGAAAAGTCACTTTCTGGCAGGTCCGGGAACCTCAGGATATTTGGGGTTCCTTAAGAAGAGAATTCAACTAAATCTGTAGGTATTACAGGAAAAATCTGATAGAGAGCCCTTGGCTTGGCTTCTTCAGCTTGAGAGGCTTTTAAAAGTCTAAACTGAGATTTCTTATAAAGGGTTCCAACAAAGCATCCTCAAAAAAGGGCCTTAAAGAAATTTCTGATTCCAGTGTCTGGGAAGGAAAATTATAAGAAAAGCCTAGAACATCTCCCAGTACTAGAAAGGAAGACCATGTGTAAAAAAAAAGAAAAAAAAAAAACAAGGAGGATTTGTCAAAGTGACATAGTAGTCAACTTGGAAGAGCCCAATGGTTAATCGGAATAAACTGAGCAATGAAGTTAATAACAATGATGGACCTCCATACTGTTTTCTATGGTGATGTACTGTTTCATATTCCCACCAGCAGTGTACAAGAGTTCCAATTTTTCCACATCCTTGCTAACACTTGTTATCTTCTGTTCCTTTTCTGTTTTTTTTTTAATGATAACTATTCTAACAAGTATAAGGTTCATTGTACTTTTGATTTGAATTTCCCCAATGATTAGTGATATTGAATGTCTTTTCATATGCCTGTTGGCCATTTGTATGTCTTCTTTGCAGAAATGTCTATTCAAGCCTTTTTCTCATTTTTAATCAGGTTACTTATATATTTATTTCTTTGTTATTGAGTTGTAGGGATTCCTTAGATATTTTGGATATGAACTCCTTATCACATATATGGTTTGCCAGTATTTTCTCCATTCCATAAGTTACCTTTACAACTCTGTTAATGGTTTCCTCTTTTGATCAGACACTTTTAACTTTGTTGTAGTCCCACCTGCCTCTTGGTTATTTTCCTTTAGTTTCTTGTGCTTTTGGTATCATCTTCAGTAAATTATGTCCCAGACCAATGTCATGAAGCTTTTCCCCCATGTTTTATTTTAGGAGTTTTATAGTTTCAGGTTAAATCTTTAAATAATTTTGAGTTGATTATGGTGTAACATAAGGGTACAGTTTCATTATTTTGCATGAGGAAATCCAATTTTCATAACACCATTTGCTGAAGAGACTATCCTTTCCCCATTGTGTATTCTTGACACTCTTTTTGAAGATCATTTGACTGTATATGCATGGGCTTATTTCTGGGCTCTCTATTCTGTTCCATTGGTCTATATGTTTGTCTTTATGCTAGTACCATTTTGTTTTAATTACTGTGACTTTGTAATATATTTTGAAATCAGGATTTGAGATGTTTCCAGTTTTGTTCTTTCTCAAGGTTACTTTGGCTATTCAGGATCTTTTGTGGTTCCATATGAGTAATTACCATATGATCCAACAATCCCATTCTTGGGTATATATACAAAAGAACTGAAATCAGGGTCTTGAAAAATATACGCACAACCATGTTTACTGCAGCATTATTCACAATAGCCAAGATATGGAAACAACCTAAATGTCCACTGACAGATGAATGGATAAAGAAAATGTATATAGATACAATGATATATTACTCGTCCTTTAAAAGGAAGGAAATCCTGACATATGTAAACAACATGGGTGAACTGTGAGAACATTATGCTAATGAAATAAGCCAGTCACGGAAGGACAAATACTGCATGATTCCATTTATATGTGGTACCTAAATAGTCAGACTCATAGAAGCAGAGAGTAGAATGGTGGTTTCTAGAGGTTGGGTGGAAGGGGAAATGGGGAGTTGCTACTCAATGGACATAGTGGTGCAGTTATGCAAGATTAATAAGTTCTGGAGATCAGCTGTACAACATTTTGCCTATGGTTAAAAATATTGTGTTGTACTGTGTACTTAACAATTTGTTAAGAGAGTAGAGTTCATGTTTGTTCTTATCACAATAAAATAATAATAATGATAATAATGGATTATGAGTCATAGGAAAAATAAATATTCTCCAGATCAGACTGCTATATATAAGTTAATTAATTAATTAAATGGGGGAAAACCAATAGCTTCTTTTTCTAATTAAAAAAGGTAGAAGGACTAATAAAAAATAGATATTTAGCAAACACCAAAGTATTGAATTATAAAATTATCACAATAAAAGGATTAACAAATATTCTTAAAGTATCTTTCAATAAAGTGCTTTATAAATCATTAATGGAAACTAGCTAACTACAATTCAAAACCCTAGAACCTCCACCTTAGCCAATTGATCAAAGGTAGCATGATCTGTAGTCAGATATCCTAACATTATGTATTTCTTAATATGATGAAATAAGAAAGCTACATGGTATCATTTCTGTGGTATTTTTGCCAAATGTACATTCAAGCATGAGTAAGCATCATACGTACGTAAACTAAGAGGTATTCTAAGAAATAAGAAGAAGAAGAAATAGTATTTTTACTAGTCATGATTGATAGACAAAGAAGATGCAAAAACTTTCCTTGATATGAAGAGACTAAAGAAGACAGAAAACTATACTCAAGATGTGGGACCCTGGATTGGATCCTGGACCAGAAAAAAAAGACAGGAGTCCAAAATTGGTAAAATTTGATTAAGTCTGTAGATGAGTTAGTAGCATTGTATCAATGTTACTTCTCTGGTTTTGCTACTTATTCAATGGTTATGTAAGATGTAATATCTGGGAAGATGAGTGAATGGCAGACAAGAGCTTTGTACTTTTTTTTGCAACTTGTTGGTACGTTTGAATTATTAAAAAAAATTATTTGTCATTTTGAGGGTCTTTCTAGTTTTTAGAGATGAATGATAGCACACAGATTTATAATATATACTATTAACTTAAGCTATGAATTCAAATATTTAATAGACATGCACATGTGCACATATTTATAGGAAGACAGGTAAAATCAAAATAGTGCCAGTGTCTAATTTTTTAACTAAATTAAAAGATGAACAAAATATATAAAAAGTGTTAGAATTTGCTACATAATGCAGTATTTGTATATTAAGTTTGTTGCTATAGTGGCATTGTCTATTTTGTCTTCTCCACTTCTTTCTAGCCAAGGTAATCTCAAAAATCTTATCTCAAGTAAGTCATCTAAACTACACCAAATACTTCTTTCTGATTTCAAGAGAGTTTCCAGGTATAATGTAATTTACTCTCAGGGAAGAATTAGAAGACATCTACTGAAAATCAAGAAAGCCTAATAAACCATATATAAATATATTGCTTATTGCAATGACCCCACCACTAATATGATCAAACCACTAACATGTTCATCAGAGATGTATAAGTTATTTCAGATTATATAAGAAGTCATTTTTATAAACATTTGATAGGAAAAATATTCTATTTTCCTAGTAATAACAATACCTGTTAAACGTTACATTTGCTAAATACAAATATTTTTTTTGATGACATGTAATTATTAATGGTCTGTGGTATGTGGGGATGATAGAGCCACTGGGCAAATAGATTCTTTACAAGATTTTCATATTCTTTAAGAACAGTTGACACAATGAAATTTTTATTTAAGATGAATTAATTGGCACGCACAGTGTTCTCCTAAGGAGTAATACAATTAATTTAAAAACTACTAGTTAAAACATTGAAATAGAAAATGCTTTGTGCTCTAAAGGGGGCTGAACATGATCTTTATAAGGATAAAGTGTTTGGGCCAAATGCAAGAAGTACAATCTTAAGATCTTTTGTGATAAATAAGAAGAATTTTTGCCAGACTACTTCTCTCCAGTAATAAATTAGGTTGTCTTAACAGTCACAGCATTCCAGAACTGAAAGCAAACGTGTATGTCATCTCATCCAGTCGCTTGATTTTGTAGATAAGAAATAGCCATAGAGAGGTTAACTAATTTGCCCAGCTAGGCATCAGAAACTTTGGACTGTCATATCACACTACATAATAACAGTTCTGGTTATAATGATGCTTTATAAGAGTCCTTTTCAAACATTTTCATTGTGTCCTCGTCCACACTTCCTCAGTGGGTATTTAATTTGTGCTGCTTGGGTGAGATCTCATTTTACATACTTTAAGTAACTGGTGTTAAAGTGAGGTTTAAAGCTAGAGGTAGCAAATGTTAACTATGCTATTTTTGATTTATGAAAATGAAAAAAGGCCTAAGGCTGAGAGAGGTAAGAATCTTTTTATTCATAGATAAGAACAGTGAGGTTAACTCTCAGCGTTGACCTTATAATACTCTTGTATTTAAAGCATTCTGTGCTATTAGAGGAGATGCATTTCTAAAACTCCAAGTGCTAGTCTCTGCCTAAAGTGCTTGAAGCCTTTTAATCTGTTGATTAACATCAAAACATATTTTTAAGCATCTGTTGTGCCCAGAATTGTGCTAATTGCCGAAAGTGTAACAGAAAGCAATTTACACAGGATCTCTGTTCTCTTAAGAGTGTACAGTATAGTAGCGGATCATAAAATAACAAAAGGCTGTTGCTACATAGTTTTGTGATATGGTATGTAAAGTACATCGCATTGTAGTGTATAAGAAGGGTGCTGGATTAGTCAACTCTTGCTAAAATAATGATGCATAACAAACACACCATAAATGTGTGGCTTGATTTCTATTTCTATTTATGGTGCAACGGTTGATTTTAGAGTAGTGCTCCCATCATAGGTACCCACAAAACTGTATTAAAAAAATAAGGCAATGTTTTTAAGGAAATGGACAATAAAACAAGGCCCTGATAAGATCCAAGGGGAAACCGAATTGAAAAGTTGAATCCTTTGAAGATAGAGGGACTTGGTAATGTTCTTTCTAGGCTTTCAGAAATGTTTCCTAACAGGATAAAACCAAGAATACACAGTTAAAGGTGATCAACCAGTAAAGAAGCTGTATATTATGACACAATCAACCCTTTTCTGAGGAAAGACACAGATTCCAAAGTCTTTACAGTATAAATCAATAATGTCCAGTGTACAATGTTTTAAAAAGCCAATTGTAAATAAATAACAAATATAGTGCATTGACTCCCATCATAAACAACTGAAACAATTAGATAAAAATGTCCATTTTTACACTGGCCAACAGGCAGTATTGATGAACTCTCTGAACTAAACAAGTAAGATTACCTCTATGATTGCTCTTTCTGTATGGAGGCACTTTATGGTTCAAGAGGAGGTTGATAAAAGCTAAGTTGAACATGGCAGTCTTAATGAAATAAGGAAGGCAGATATCAGAGTTCGAGGGAGCCAGGATTTATACAGGATAAATACCAGAGAGGAGAAAGCTACAGGGAGAAACAGTTCCAGAATTCTTCATGGGTATCTCTTTAAGTTTAGGCTGTAAAGAGTGACAAAATATGCCACCTGAATATATGCCACTTTGGCTTGAGGATTGTTTTTATCTGAAGGCATTTGAAAAGAAGCAGATACAAGAAAAGCTCCTTCCTTCCCACTATTTGCCTAAAAGCAGAATATAAATTCAGGAAGGTGCCCCTCTTCTATTTTCTACCAGGAAGGATAAAGGCTAATCCCTGGAGACAGTTTGAGGCCCTTATCAGTGGAGAAGGTCCAGACTTTAGGTCTACATAACAAACTTTACTCTTGTTTACTGTGCTTTGCCTGGCTATCTTCCTCTAACTGGCCTGCTCCAAATCTTTCTTTCTTTTGTCTTTAACTGAAGATAGTATTTAATCTGAGTTCCAAGCCACCTCTGAAATTACTCATGTTTTTCCCCTGGGAATCTCTCATGCATACATGAGGTATACTGTTAACAAACTTCTGTTTGTTTTTCTTTTGTTAATCTGTCCTTTGTTAAAAGGCTCCAGTGAAGAATTCAGAAGAGTAGGGGGAAAGTATTTTTCCTCCCCTAAAGCTAAATAATAAGCTGTACATTTGCAGACTAAGACAAGGCCAGTAAAATAACAGCTAATGGGGTGACCAATTCTTTGAATTCGTACAAGACTGGGAGATGTTTAAATCCTCACCAGGTGAAGTGGTAGTTCAAACTCCAGAATGATCACACCTTATAGTGTTCAGCCATTCCACATACTTTAACCCAGGTAGTATAAAGATGCTCAAGAATTGAAAGAAATAAATGAACATACAAAGAGGAGAAACAAAAGATATAAAAATGAAACAAATAGAAGTGTTGAAAAAAAATTTTTTTTTATCACTGGATGGGCTTACCAGTGGATAGGACCCTGCAGACCAAAAGATTATAAATTTGAAGTTAAAGAGTTAAAAAACAATTGTGAGATAATAGAAATCGAATACATGTGTACAGAGACACAGAAGCAAATGAGGGAAGGTAGGGCAGCAAAGATACCTGAAGAAATAATGTTCTTACAGTTTTTCAACTTTTATGAAAACTATAAATCCACAAATCCAAAAATGCTCAGAAGTGAACCAGGATAAGCACAAAGAAAAAAATACCAAGGCAGTTCATATTCAAAATGGTAAAATCCAGTAGTAAAAGGAAAATCATATGATCAGCCAGAGAAAAGAGACAAATCATTTGCAGAGGAAAAAATGTAAGAATTGCTACTTACTTGTCAGAAACAATGCAAGGGCAAATAAAATGACATACCTTTAACTTGTTAAAAGGAAAACAAAATCTGTCAACGTTGAATTCTTTATCCATGAAAACAGTATTCGAAAAAGAAAGACTTCTTTCAGACCAAAATCTAGAAAACGTGTCTCCAGAAGACTCATGCTTTGAGACATATGAAAGAAAGTAACTTAGACTGAAGAAAATGAGCCAGTTGTAAAGTTTGGTGTATGGAAAGAAATGAAGAGTACTAGAAATGGTAAAATATATTAAAAAGATAAATATCGGATTTCTTCATCTTTCTTTAAAATACCTTAAAAATATAGTCCAACTAAAGACAAATTATTATAAATACATTTTGGGGTTTATGTCATATAGAATTTAAATGTTTTATAAATATAGCTCAAAGGGTGAAAGGGACAAATGGAATTAATTACACTGTTATTAGTCTCATATATAAAATAGTATGATATTATTTGAAATTAAATGTGATATTGTAAAAATATGTTTTAAACACTTGAACAATAGCTAAGAATATAGCACAATAAGTCTAATAAACTCACAGTGGAAATAAAATGGAAGATAAAAATCTTAATAAAATTAATTCAAAATAAGGGAAAAATGAGAAAAATGGAACATGTATACACTTCTGGAGGAAACATAAAATGATGCAGCAACTTTGGAGAACAGTCTAGCAGTTCCTCAAATAAACACAGAGTGTCATATGACACAGCAATTCTACTCCTAGGTAAACATCCAAGAGAAATAAAAGCATATGACTGCATTAAAACTTATATATGAATGTTTATAGCAACATTATGCGCATAAACCAAAATGTGGAAACAAATGAAATCTCTGAGTGGCTCAACAAAATGTGGTGTACCCGTACAATGAAATATTATTTGTCCATAAAGAGGAGAAAGTAATGAAATATTCTGCGACATGGGTAACCTTGAAAACTTTATGTTAAGTGAAATAAAGTCAGTCACAAAAGACCACACATTGTATGATTCCACTTAACATGAATAGTTTTTCATCTTACAAAACTGAAACTCTATGCCTATTAAACAATAACTCCTCGTTTCTCTTGTCACCTAGACCCTGGTAACCTCTATTCTCTATGAATTTGCCTACTCAAAAGTCTTGCATAAAATGGAATCATGCAATATTTGTCCTTTTCTGTCTGGCTTTAAACACTTAATATTTGCAAGGTTCATCCATGTTGGAGCACATCAGAATTTTCTTCCTTTTTGAGACTGAATATTTCATTGTGTGTATATACCACAGTGCTTATCCCTTTATCTATTGGTAAACTTGGGTTGCTTCTGCTTTTTAACTATTGTGAATAATGTCACTACAAACACGGGTGTACAAATATTCCTTTGAGATCCTACTTTTATATCTCACGTATATACCCAGAAATGAAATTGCTGGATGATATGAGTTCTATTTTTAACTTTTTGAGGAACCATCAAACAGTCTTCCATAACAGCTGCACCATTTTACATTCCTACCAACAGTGAAAAAGATTCAAATTTCTCCATTTCCTTGTTAAATCTGACTATTTCCAGGGTTTTTTTGTTTTTGTTTTATAGTAGCCATCTAATGGGTGTGAGGTGGTATCTCATTGTGGTTTTGATTTGATCAATGATTATTTTTTTAACTGTCTCTTTCCCCCTTCATTTTTTTGGGTTTATGTTCCATGCATTTTGGAGCTCTGATGTTAGGTGGATATATGTTCATAATTATTATATTTTCCTAAAGGACCAACCCTTTTATCCCATTCTAAAATGTTCTTCTTTATATGTAGTTACTTTTTAATTTTGTTTGTAAGTCTATTTTGATATTAGTATAGCAATGCCAGATTTCTCATGGTTGCCTCCTGCATTTTGTAACTTTTTAAAAAATTCTTTTTCTTTCAACCAATTTAATTTAAAGTGTATCTCTAATAAGACAGTGTAGGGTTGGATCATGGTTAATTTTATCCAGTCTTCTAATCTCTGCCTTTTGGACTGTTTAATCCATCTACATTTAAGGTGATTATTTATAAAGTAGGATTTATTTGTAATTGTGTGAATTGTTTTCCGTAAGTCTCAGGCCTTTTTTGGTTTCTCTATCCCTCCATTGTACCCTCTTTTATGTTAAATATTTTCTAGTGTACCATTTTTAATTCAGATGTCATTTATTTTACTATTATTTAGTTATTTTTCTTAGTGGGTTACCTGGGGATTTGCAGTTAACTATTTTATTATGATCTAGATTATATTGACACCATTTTAATTTCAATGGTATACAAAAACTGCTTCTGTATATTTCCATTGCCACTTGCCTCCTTTGTGCTATATTTCTCATACAAATTACATCTTTATTCATTGCTTTCCCATCAACACAAATTTCTAATTATTCCTCTATGGAGCTGTCTTTTAAGTAAGATGGGAGAAAATAGAGTACTAAACGAAAATATATCTATGCTGACTTTTATATTTACTATGTAATTTCTGCTACTGATGATTTTTATTTCTTCATGTAGATTTGATTTACTGTCTACTACACTTTCACTTCTGTCTAAAGATTTCCTGTAGTATTTCTTGTAGGACAGGTCTGCTAGCAACAAATCTCTCAGTTTTGCTTATAGGTTAATGTCTTAAATTCTCTTCTATATCCACTTTGCTGGATATAAAATTCTTGGTTAACAGACTTTTTTCTCTCAATGCATTGAATATATCATCCATGGCCTTCTGACCTCCATAGTTTTGATGAAAAATAGGTTGTTAATGCTACTGAAATCCCTTGAAAGTGTTGAGTCACTTCTCTCTTGTTCTTTTCAAGATTATCCTTTTATCTTTGGCTTTACATAGTTTGGTTATAGAGTAACTAGGTCTGAATTTCTTTGGGTTTAAACTAAACAGAGTTCACTGAACTTCTTAGGTGTTTAATTTTTTTTCGTCAAATTTGAAAAGTTTCATGCCATTATTTCTTCAAATGTTCTTTCTTCTCCTTTATCACTCTCTTTTCCTTCTGGAAATGCCACCTATAGACAGTGTCTATACTGTTACACTTGAAGTTGTCCCACATGTCCTCGAGACTGTAGGTAAGGAGACTTTTTAGTAAAGAGATCTGCAAGTGAAGAGACCCCAGGCAGAAGTAGCTGGAACTCAATGAATATAGGAGAGAATGATGGGGACGGGTCAGTATCACAGATGTGCTAGCTTTGCAGTTATAGGGCCCTGAATCTCAGAAGGGTCCTCTACTTGGTTTGATGCTCCGTGTCACTGTCATAAAATCATCAATGATTTTTGAACAACGGCTCAACATTTTCATTCAGCATCGGGCCCTGCATATTATATAACTGGTATTATGGGAGAGGACAGGTTTAAAGGGACAGACTGAACCAGAACTCAAAGAACCTCTACACTGAATTTTATTTTAAGTAAGATAGCCAGACATTGGAGTGTATTAAGCAAGGGAGAGTTGTGGTATGTTTTGTAGAGAGGCAAAGTAGGTAAGAATATCGACTCTGAGGTCAAACTGCCTGGGTTCAAATCCAACTCTGCTACTTAGTAGGTATGTCATTTTGGATGATTTACTTAAATCCCTTTTGCTTTAGTGTCTTCAGATATAAAGTGAAAAAATGATGTAAGTTACTTTGCTGGTTGTGGTGAAGGTTGGGTTAAAATACATACGTGAAGTGGTTAGAAGATTTATGGGTACATTATAATAACTCTATAAATATTTGCTATTATGATTAGTAGCACTAGTAGGATTTTTGCAATGTGTGTTGTAAGGATGTTGCCATCCATTTTGCTGGAGAGCAGTGAGAGAAGCAGTGAGTGGCAGGTAATGTGGTCAAATTTGAAATTGCCAGAGGCCAGATCTTGTAGGTCTTCATGGTTTTGGGTGAGAAGTTTGGATTTTGAAATGAAAAAGTTGCAAAGAGCATAATGTTCTGATTTGCATCTTATTCCCTTAGTTCCATCTATTTATTAAAGATTTAAAGATTTGACTCAAACTCCACTCAGTAAAAAATATAAGTAAATTTTGGAATTCTTGCTGCTTCTTGAGGGAGACAGAATAGCAACTTAACTGAATTCAAGGACAGCTGCATTCTCTAATCTTTGAAGACACGGAAGGGCCTGAGGCCAACACTGTAATATATGTGAGAAATGGTCCAAGTTCAAGTTTCTTAATGACCTACTCACCAGCAAACTTGTTGAAAATATTCACATTGTAAGTCCTTTCATAATCATCAATAATGACCAATCTGTTACCCCACAGTACTTCTCTAACAAGGGTGGAGGCAAACTTCTAGCTCCTGCAACCTGTTTCTCTTCCTAACCTCTCTACAGTTTTTGTTTCTCCACTATAAGACATCTGGAGATGCCTGTAACACGTAAATTCCATTGCCAAATAAAAAAACCCTTATCCTCCTGAAGGGGGGAATAAAATCACAGTTCAAAATAGTTTACAAGTAAAAGTATTGAAATCAGTAACTTCCAAAAGCGGCTGTTGCTATGGAGATCCCATTACAGTCATCCTCCATGGCAGTCAATTAGATAATTGTGGCTAGGACAATTATTAGTACTACCAGCCATCAATAACCACATTCGGTGTTTTAATACCTCCAAGCAGGCAGGTCAAACAAAGCCACTGCCTTGCCAACTTGCTGACATTGTCTGGCTTGATTATTTCTGTGTAAGAAATAGACCAGTACTGGGGAGACAAGCAACATCGCTTCACTACTGTCTGAAAGCTGCAGTATTTGGAAGATAGTTGGAGAAATTTTCTGTTATGAAGAGCTTGTAAGTGTACTGCAAGGAAAAATCTTAGAACAGGGAAGTTTGTAAAACTAGGTAGATCTCATATAACAGGAAACCGGGACAGTTCTGGGACCTAAAGAATAGTAATTATATAGGTGGCCTGTCATATATACTGCAGTGGTTTAAACTTTAGCTTGCATAGGTTCATCTTGAATATAAAATAAAAATACAGAGTCCTTAGCTCCAGCACAAGACAATCTGTTTCAGTCATTCTAGAGTATGGCCAAGGAATGTTTTTGTAATGCTAATGTAAGTTTAGAAGCAGGAGACACAGTAAATGCTGGGTAGGGATGACGACACTGACTTTCCTCGTGATTCTGGTTTCATGGGTCTTGGGCAAGTCAACTAAAGTTTTCAGTTTATCACATTCATCATAATCTGATAAACTAATCTACTAAGAAAACTTTTTTTTTTTTTTGGTAAAAGCCACCTATCCTTGTTTCAAGTTATTTCATCATTCTAGTTAGGAAAAGCTATGGCTATTCTTTGTAGAGCCAAACTTTTTATCTCTGCTCATATTTTAGTAAGTAGCTCTATCAGAGATTTTAGGGATATTTGGATGGGAGAGAATAAGTGCCAGTGCCCATCGCTCCATAAAACGTAAATGCCTAAACCACCTTTCTCCTGTTTTAAGTGACTTACCCAGGGCCGATAGGCTGATTTTCCTCCAAGACACAGAGCCATGGTCTGGACTGAGAATTTTCTTTCAACTTTCAGAGTGACTCTCATTTCACTTCGATGACAGGGAAACATTGAAGCCATCAGAGACAGTGCATTTTACATTTATTTATTCACCTTGTGTTCATTGAGCACCTCATTGTGTCAGACTCTGGGGATATGGCAATGAAGGAAACAGACAAAGCCCTGCTCTCCAGGAGATTACATTTTAGAAGCGGGAGACTGAGAAAACAAATATACAAACACATGTGTAATATAATGTCGTGTATTGATGCATTTTATGCAGAGAAGACAAACAAGGTAAGGGAATAGATGGTGATAGCAGAATGGTGGGGACAGGGGTACCATTTTAGATAGGAGAATCAAGGATAATCCTTCTGATATGGTGAAATTTAAAGAGAGAATAGAGCCAAGTGAGGTGAATAAATATTTAGAGGAAAAACATCCCAGTCAGAGGCACCAACAGGTACTAAGACACTGGACAAGAGCTTCTCAGCAGGTTCAAGACACAGCAGAGGCCAGCCTAAAGGAAATCAAGTGAGCTGTGGGGAAGTGGTGAGAAGTGAGGCCAAGAAAGGGAGGCCCAGCACTGAAGGGTCTAGTAGCCCATGATGAGGATAATAGTTTTTTATTTTAATATAATTCTCAGTGATCTTAGAAACCCTTGGATAGCTTTAAAGAGACAAATGTCATGATGTAACTTTTTAAAAAAGAATCAGTATGGACACTATAATAGTGAATAGACTGTAGGGTAAAGTGTAAAAACATTGTCTTTAATGAACGTGTTGGTTATAAGAATTCCAGACTTTTCAAGGAGCTTTTAGGCCCACAGAGACCTTATCTCATTTACTTCCTCAAAAGAAATTTCAGGGCATATCAGGAAGGAGTCTGTTCACATACTTTCCTTTAATAAAGGGAGAATGGGAAAAAGGAAGGTATAAAGAAGTCCACTAGGCTTTGAAGCTTTGAAGTGGTGATGAGGAAAGATTGAAAAGGAAATTTGATGCTTCTATTTCCCAAAAGAGAATAAAAATCTAATTTCAAAAAGGTAATGAATGTGTGTAGAATCATTTCTACTGTAAAATTTGAAATGAGGCTTGGTTTTGATTAAGGTTTCATTGGTGCTTTAAAAGCCCCAGAAAAACAACAATACCACTGGGCCTATGCAAGTTTAAAACTGGCAAAGGCAAAGAACAATCTGGAACACAAATATTTTTCTTCTTTTTCTATAAAAATATCATTGAAGCATGTAAATACTTTTATTCATATACCTACTCACTTAATTTTTGAGAAGAACTGTCCAACATCTACTTGGATTATAGCCTACCATGCATCTTACTGAAATTATTATGGTTGCAAGTTGGGGTAGATAAACTGATTTTTTCACAAATGTTATTCATTACCTATTAAGATAAATAGTAAAAAGCAACCTGGAAAATAATTTACACAAGAAAGGTAAAAGATATAATTACATTCTTATAAAATTCTTAGGAAACAAACAGAATCCTTTAATTAGTATTTTTGACTCTCAAAAAGAGACAGAAATTAGATGTTTTTAGGAGAAAAATTATTTGATGATATTGTGTGAATAAATGGAGAGACACTTCATGCCGCCGCCCAGGGATTTTTAAAAGGATAATCATATTTTGACTCACCCATCTTAAGAAATATGAGTTCAACATAGCATTATCTAGAAAAACCCAGTTTTTTCTTCAGATAATCAAAATTAGGAGAGTTTCTTTTTAAGCAAGGCAAATCATACCTCCTGTTCAGTCACACACACACACACACACACACACACACACACACACAGAAAGAGAAATATACTGTACAGTTGTCCAATTCCAAATGCATAATAATTTTCCTATTGGGCATTTGTGAATGTATTCATGGAGTTATGGATACCTTTAAAATAGAAATAGGTAGTGTTTATTAAGGGGCTACTGTTTGTCCTGTTTGTATGACCCCATTCAATATTTAAAGGAAATAGCTGTTATGAGGTATGTCATCTTATTATTTTCAATTTACTGGTGAAGATACTAAAACACACAGAGGTTAGCTAATTGTCTGAGGTCTCACAGTTAAGAAGCTGAACAAGGAATTTAATGCAAGCAGTCTGACTGCAAGTCTTTGCTCAAAATCACATTGTAACACTTCTAGTGTAGTTATGTGTACACTCCTAAAGGTTTATATATATGCACACAATGAAGTAAGTTTTGGGACTCTGACCTGAAAGTAGTATATTTTAAGTCACAAAATTGAGACCCAAGCTCAGAAAGGCTTCTGAAGATTTCCTAAAAACAAAAAATCTGCCACCACCACCATGCTTGCCCTAACCCTTAACCTAAACAAAGCACACAGGTTAACTTTCAGAGAAGAGGGCAGTGAGTTTGCATTATTAATATCTAAGAAAAGAACAGGCGACATTTAAATCTCTGATGTGTTAAAGAACAATAGTTACCTGTCAGGTCACCTGGTGAAGCAGGAGTTTCTAGAAACTGTGCAGTATGAATCCAGCAGACAAATCTACCTTCAGATTATCTGAGAAAAAAATAAATTATGCAAAGCACCCCAGATCTTAAGTAAAAGCCAATTAACCTTGGCAGTTGTATCATGGAGTAATTAGTATTTCATTCTGCAAGTTACAGACATACATTTAATTGTGTTTTACCCAAATTTCAAATTAAACACATAGATAAGAAAGTAACAATTCATCACTTTACTTAAAGAGAGAGAGGGAAAAAGACAAACCTAAGCAAAGCATTTCCTCATAATAAACAGACACTGGTTTAAAAAAGTGTAGTGATTTCAAAGTAATCCACACCTGGAAACTTTTACACCCAATGCCTGTCATATGCATATCCTCTCATTAACGTTTGAGATAAAAGGAACACGTCCCTTTCCTTGGTCTTATGATTCCATCTTATCTCTCTAACAGTGTAGTGTACCTATGCTCTAGTACAGTCAGGGCATGTGGTATAATTAGTAGTATAATTACTCGCCTTCTTTTCCTCAGATAAAAAATACTTTGGTTAATATAAGGACAGTTGGCAGATTTTTTTTGAGGCTTCATACATAGGAAACCATGCTGAAAGAAATTCCCCTTTTTAGACCATCCAGTGAATAACTCCAAATGTAATTCCCTACTCTAGGTCTAACTATAGACAAATGAAAAGACATAAAGAGGTACATGAGGCAAGCCTTTGTATTTGAGGGATGGGAATGATTGTCCGTATCAAATGGCTGATTTGAGATGCTGATTTGGTGTGTCCGTTTGCACAACCCAGATCAGCACAGTTGTGCTTATTGCAACTGCACTGGACATTCACTTTACTATACATACATGCATCAAGGCATGTATGTACATGGGTAGAGATGTAAACATATGAAGGTATTCATAAACTAAATTTATGCATCCACAAATTAAAATGTTCACAAGTGCCAGAAAACACAAATATATATAGAAACTACCACATTAATGCCTACAATGAGCAAATGCAGACAGGAGCATGCCCAGATGCATACAGTGACCGTACGTGTGTTCATGTATGCAACTGTTCACGTACGCAACTGTTAGGGTTCAGTTAATGATGAATAAAACAAATGCATCCTAGAAATATCTAAAATTTATTTGTGAACTCCAGTACCCCAAAACCTTAAATGCGTAACCCCCAAATAAGATGATCATGAAAGGGGAAATAGAAAGTGAGATTAACATTGCAAAGGAGAAGAATCTGCCCTAAATTTTCATTCAAAAAACTAGTCTATGTCTCCATTATGAGATGAATGAGGATATTTTTTCAAGGATTCATATTTCTCCACCTTTTTATCTCTTTAATTACGACCAGGAGGATAAAATGTGAGAAGGTGTTTTCTTTTTCAAAGATCATAGAGTTCATTTCATCAACTTAGTACTATCTAATTTACTTTTTTGAACATACCTACCTGGTCCACCATTCTCCTGATTCAGAGAAAGCTTGTTCTCTATCTCACACCTTTCCAAACTTGCAAACATTAAGTGGGCTAATACACAATCAAGCATCTACATATTCACTGTGTAACAAATGACTGGAAACACATCTAGTAAATACATTCAATTTTACTCATACCGCATCTATGCATCTACTTCAGAGGGATTTATTTCACAGATTAAATGAGTGGACTTAAAACATGCTCTAAATTACCTGTTCCTCTTACCCACAATGTCCCTATCTCTTACCCATATTGTACTGCTCCTCTTTCACTATGTCAGAATCTCCTGGTGAAGTCGTTGTCAGTGGATTTCATGAGCGAAGTGTCAGCAGCACATTTTACTCATGTTGGAAACTTGACCATTTAAATATGTAGACTCTCTGCTCAGTGTACACTAAGATTTACATACTTAGTGTGTTATTCCAAAGAAAGGCATGAAGGGTAGTTTTGGGGATTTCCAGCCCAGATGATCTTTAAGTTTTGGGACCAAGATTGAAGAAACCTAAAGGGTCAAACTGAAACTTGCAGGGGAAAAATAACCAATATGTCACCGTGAGTATGCTGCTACTTTAACAGGAACTTATCAGGGATGTTCATCCTCTGCTCCATTGTGCTGCATCCACCAAACTTGAGCTGGAAGCTTCTGCTTAGTATCTATCTCTTGATTTACTTTTACTGGGCACTTTATCATGAAAAAAGTGGTAAAGATGAGCCATAGTCAGAGAGAGGACAAGACCCACCACAGGATGCTCTCTCTTTTTCTCACTCTTGGTAGAGATGCTGCCCAAAGAAGGATGCCTATTCAGCAGTTAATCAGGTGCAGAGGTCAACTGCTTCTTCCAGGAGCCTCAAATAGTGCCTGATTTTCTGGGAACAAATATATTGCATTATATGACCTTCCCAAGATGCCACTGTGTCTACATGATATGAGGTGAAACGGTGTTCTCAAAGGAATTAAAGAATTTAGGAGTGGGAGGTACCAAGAAGGGGGGGAAAGGGGGACAACACACACATAGCACATTTGCTTTATTTCTGATGCAAATGCTGTAATGGTACAAGCTAATCCTGGTCAATCATCATGACATTGAATGCATGGCTTTTCTGAGAGAAAGAGAGAGAAATAAAATTTCTATTTTTATGAAAGAAACCTATATTTCGCTGTCATCTATACCTCATAGACTCAGATATCCTATCATTCAGGGACTAGAAAGCAATGGCACTTTTTCCATATGATGCTTTCTTTTTTTGAACAGCACTAATTCACAACCATTTATTTGAATTCAAGCATTCAGTTTCAAATATTGTTAGCTAATATCTGAAAATACAAAATTTATTTTTGAAGATTTGGACAGTCATGCAAAATATATTCATTAATATTAGTTTAATACCATTTTCTAAGTGAGAACTTCACACAGGTATGGTACATTCACACCCCCACCGCTGCCCCATGGTATGCTGTAAAGAGAACCCTGTGTAGCAGTCATACACTTTTCTGTGTACTTCCCTCATTAATGGTTGTCTCTTTCTCTAAACTGTAAGCGCCATGAAAGCAGGACTCTGGCATTCGCAGGAGAGACAGTGTGGTGAAATGGTTAAGCACATAGATTCAAGAAGCTCATTGCCAGATCTATATCCTACTTCTTCCTCTTGCAGGCTGTATGATCTTGGGCAATTCAATTAACATTTTCTACCTCAATTGCCTCATCTGTGAAAGGAGGATAACTGTAATATCTATCTTAAATAATCCTCAGACTATTTAACTAATAATAAAAAATTAAAACAGTGGCTGGTATATATTAAGCACAACATTAATATTCATAATTACTATTTTTGTTTACTATCGGATCTTCAAAAGAAGTGGAATGGCAGGCACATTGTAGGATCGCAAAGAATATTTATTGAATGACTGAATGACTGGCTGCCTGAATGAACAAAGGGAGAAAGGAGATCATCAAGATTATGTTATTCAGTGATTTTCAAATCACTTTAGATTTGGACTTCCTTTCACCACTAAAAGTATATGCAGAATGTGTAAACCCCACAAATAAATTATATAAAAGTATAGATCCTCTAGTAGTGAGCCCCATCCTCTAGATATTCATTTACCTTCTCAGCAGCCCTTGGCTTATGTCTGCTAAAGAACTAGGGCTCAACAGAATGGAGAGGAAAATCTTAGCCCAACCACTTAAGGTCTAAGAGCTTAGAAACTTATACTAAAAGAAATCGAGTGTCTTGTACAGGTTCAGGCGAATGTCCAATCTGGGTTCCAATTTAAGTCACATACGTGCCATGTGAATTATGTCTATGACACTGAGCTGCATTCCAAAATTCATCCAGGAGTGCCATATCTACTCTGTTTAGTCACAGACACAAGCCCAACAGCAAACTGCAAGGGAAAAATAACCTAAAATCAAAACAAACAAGAGCAAGATATTTACTTTCTTTTCCTAAAAGACTATGTCTTATGATTTCCTGTTATCATACTAGAATGTGTTACCTTGTTGCTTTCTTTACTTCTTCCATTGATGCTTCAGGTTCTGATTTCGTTCAACACATATTTAAGCACCTACTATGGGGCAGCTGGTTTTAAGCACTTGAGACTCATTTGCAAACAAACAGACTGGAACTCTATTAAAAAAAAAAAAACACTAAATAAAATAAGGGTTTTCTGGGACAGTGGCAAAGAGAGATTGAAGAAATTTCCAGGATGACATTTCAAAAAAGTTCTCAGATCATGAAACACAGAAGCAAGTACTATTTTAAAAGTTAATGTGTGTTTTTCAATTAGTTTAGGTAGATCATATACATAGTAGTCTTGGAAACAAACCTTTATTGAACAAAAATAGGCCATTTTTCAGTACCTTTTATTCTTCACCACTTGACCATCGATATTATATAATGTAACCGAGATGAACAAATAGTTTGGGGAAATTTAAGACTGTATACATGACTAAGAAAATGTCCCCTAAGTAAACAAGTGTATGTTGTCATTACTCTCCATGTCTGACCAGTTTACCCTACTCTCTGGTGTCACTGATAATTTCAACCTCTACTTCAAGTAGCGCTAATTACGTACCTGAGCTGCAAAAATAAAAGATTCCATTATAGCGAAGTTCACAAGTATTATTTTAATCCAGCTATCCACACTGTCCATCTAAAGCAGTAAATGTCTCCTTCACATACAACTGTCTCAGACTTCTAATCCAGTACACTGTATGAAACAGAAATGCCTCTCAAATAGCACTTCAATGCTAAATATACGACTAAAGAATGAAAAACAAATTAGTTGGCCATAGATATTCAGTATTCAGAGATTTGAGATCACACAGAAAAACACATCCAGATGAGTTACTCAGTTTTTCACTTTTCATCTGAGAATGCTGGCATGGGATAGACACAGTCAGCTTTAAATTAATTTAGGTCTTACACATTTTAGGCACTAGTTTACATAGTTAATGCATATTAATGCATATAAAAGGAAACACAAAGTCCGAAACCAATTCCCAACTTAGAATGAATATATCAGTACTTCAAAATAATAGAGAGAAATAAATTGTTAGTTCTGGTAGTACTCATATTAAAATAAGTTATTCCACTGGAAAGTGTGTTTGTTTCTCAGTAGGAACCGTTCATATTCTACAAAGCATAAGTAATTCTTCACTGCTTACTGTTACAAGTACATAATAGAACTGTACTGTCTACATTCAACATTTTGCTTAATTTTTTTTTCCACGTGAGGATAGTTAGGCTATGAATGTTAACTCCTCAAAAACAACATCTATTTATATAGGAGCTAATTAAAAGAAATAATAAGAAATGGCATCTTTCTTACGGATAAAAGCCACATGTTTGTAAAGCATTTTAAACCTCAGCAATTAATGGATTGAGAGAAATAAAATGCATTCATTAAACTCAAGTCATAGTACATACTAAAAAGAATTCTGTGATTAACTGTTCAAAGGAACTCCCAGAATATTTCTTAAAAATATTTATAAAGCTCTTCTATTACAAATTATTTTTGTTTTTAAACAAATAATGCAGTGAATATACCACGGTCAACTCTGCAGGGTGCATAATGCTATCTATTGTTAAAGAAAAATGTGTACATTATATTCATTCAAAGCCCACTTGATCATGCCAGTATTTAAGAGAAGAAAATTGATTATATTATCATGTAGTAGAATAGGAATTTAGAGCATAGAAAAAATAATTTACAGATGAAGCTGTTCAAATTTGATTAATATTAAGCCAAATTCTCTTTCATCATTTCATCTAAAATTTTCAGAAAACTATCAGCCTGACTTTATTTTTATTATTTCCAAAGATTCCTCAAGACATAGTTTGCTAAGGTGAAATGGTGATTAACTTTCCATAGGCTCCATATGGTCTGGGTGGGAAGCTGGAGCCATGGGTGGAGGTAGGAGAGTAAACCTAAATTAAACTAAATTATCTGCTTCCCTTTCATAAATCTTTAGAGTTGGTTAGGGTTTCTGGGTACAATATGGAAATTACAAGGAATAGGACCTGGGAAATTAGCAATATTCCATCTCATCGAATTAAATGATTTTTAGAGCTGAGGAGTCAGCAGGAGCTTCAGACCTTGATCTTGTCTTTTGTCCTGGTCATTTCACCCGAAAACCCTCTAAATCATCTATAAAACTAGTTCTCTTTCTTAGGTAGCCTGTAATCTGAAAAATACTGGTAAGTGACACAGAATTACTCAGCAAGTACAATTGCTACATGAATGTATCACAGTATCACTTTTACTGTTAATGATAGTTTGGCATTTCTCCAGATCACTAAATTTCTTTGAATATGTCATTGTGGTCAAAGTTGTGCCACCATATCCCAGAATTTAAGTTCATCTATTAATTACAGATCATGCTAGGATACTGTGCTCCAAATTAATTGTGGCTTGGCAAATCTAGTCTATAAAAACAATGGTTTTATATGCTTTCTACAAAATGGGTCTAACCAGCAGAAGTGAATAGATTTGGTGCAGACAAACTAACTGCATCATTTAACCAATTAATTTTAGTCTGTAAGTTTGATGCTATACCCATCGTTTCAATCAGTGTCAATTACTCTTGCTTATGAGGTATGTTCAGAGTATCCAAGAGTGAATTTATTTGATCAGTGGTATTCCTATATACAGTCCCAATGTCAAAGGTTCCCACAGCCACTGATTTGTTTTAATAATACATTTGTTTTCAAAATATACAAATTGGGGTTCATTAGTTCTACATGGCTATTTTACTTTCATCAAATCCTCATTTTAAAATGTATATTATCTGCTTGCATATTTGTATTTTGGACCTCTCTTCCCATCCCACATCCCATTACCCAATTTCATACCAAAAATCACACTGAGCATTTCAAACAGCTTGATTTATAGCTTGAAGTAATTCCAGCAGACAACCATAGGGGTGTGTCTATAGAATGCCAAAAATCTAAGCAATTGTGTCAGAAATTTAGTCATTCTTCCTTGATATTTTGTCTACATCATACTAAACATATTTAAAGAATTTTGTTAATTGACTAAACCCCTGACGGAATTGCCTTGATATTATTTAGACATGGTTCTAAATAGTAATGAGAATAGCAATGAACACACTCAAATAAATAATATATTCGGATCAGTACAGATTCCAACCTTGAGGAGAGTGGCTCCAATTAACCAGCATGGACCAAAATCTTTATGATATGGTTTCAATTTGGATTCTAAGAATGCTGAGGATCCACATTTAATCATTCTCCAGCTGATTTAAAAAACAAGATCATGGAAGTACTGGATACGCAAATGAACCAGAAGAATTCAATGTGATATTGCATTTGAGTTCAAAAAAGACCAATTTATACTGGGCAATTTACTGATGACAATGATGATGTATGACTGTGGATATCCGGTACGCGGGCCTCTCATTGTTGTGGCCTCTCCCGTTGCGGAGCGCAGGCTCCGGACGTGCAGGCTCAGCGGCCATGGCTCACGGGCCTAGCCACTCCGTGGCATGTGGGATCTTCCCGGACCGGGGCACGAATCCGTGTCCCCTGCATCGGCAGGCGGACTCTCAACCACTGCGCCACCAGGGAAGCCTGGATATCCATTTTAATTAGGTTATTGCTAAGGATCATAATTGGCCTGGAATCTTTTGGAAAATTTGTAGACTACTATATAAAGTTACATAAAATTGTGAAAAAGTTGCATGCTTTAAAAACAGTATTTCCATCAAGCTTGTGGTCTAAAAAGAGTATGAAGACAATAGCAAATGGATGTTTTTAACACAGTTTCTTGGTATTTACAGTCATTTTTTTTCTCTATTTGCCTTCCCTTCAGTGCTGGTCAATTGTTTTCCCGGGTTTTTTTCCTCTTCGCATTCAGTACAAGGAGGCACCATCACATTCTGTCAAACAATACGGAAAAGACAATCAGGAGAGTCAAAATAAAAGTGTTGAATGTAAAAATTAAAATCCTAACAGAATAACTCATGTACCTCAAGAAATATCTTACAGAAGGCCAATGCCAGGCAGAAAATAAGTGTAAATATGTTAACACTGCTACTTCTTGAAGCACATAAAATATTTTCCACAAAAGGCAATGTTTCAAAAACTATTTTGAGAAAACTTTGGTCAAACCATTCAACTCTGATGAATCTAACCCCCAATTAAAAACGTGTTAAGTAAAATGAATCCTAATAATTGCTATGATGTAATATGTTTGGTCAAATATAGAACGGTCCAGACAGAAGTTCAGAATTAAGCTCCTGAGTTGTTTCTTTGTTACTTGTTTTTGTGGGGGATATGTACTTCTTTCTGCCTTCTCTGCTTTCTCAAGTCTTCTTTTTATCTTCTTTGTCTTATAAAGAATACATGTATAATTTTTGTTCTCTGTTTACTTTTGTTTTGCTTCTTGGTTGCTGGGGAGGGGTGAGAGCCCTCCCTTGCCCTTGTTCTTCTAGGACCTCAGCAAATCAAACCAAAAGCTTAGTGGCAGGCAGAGTGGTCATGGAAAGGTCCAGAGGCAATAGGTGAAAGATGTGTCTTGTATTAGGCAACACAGCATCCCTGCTTTAGCTAAAGCAAGAGAGAAAATCATGGAACCCAATAGCTTCAAAAAGTGCTTTCTGACAATCAAAACAAACAAACCAAACCAAATACCTGCGGGACAGGTTCTGATTCTGCAGTGTCATTGCTTGCAGGATTTTCTTTGTGCTTCATTGAACAGGTCGTGCTCCCCTGTAAAAGCTGCGATTGAAAATAGGTCAATGAAGTTAAATTAAATGAAGGGAGGGAATAGAAAATCTCCTTTGAAATCTTCCCATTGAAAACTTCCTTCACTTTGAGACAAACTGAAAGGTCAAGCTAGGGACAAATTTATCACAACATTAGTGGGATCCCAGGGAATGGGCAAGCATTCATAGTCCATTTGGGAATCTCAGTGATGCTTATGACGGTCGGCTGCTACAACAAAAGCTCAATTACAATGGAAAGTTCTTTCTTTGCAAAAATTTTTAAAAAGGAAAGAGTTACAAAACTACTATATTCTATATCCGTGATGTGTCTAGACGCTAGGATCTAAATATGTCCATGGTCTTTATGCCTGCCGGACATCAATATTGCAAGCCAGGAAACAACTTAAACAATATGATCGTTGTAAAAAATTAATAAACTGGAATCACAATTAAATAGAGTCAGGAGACCAGAAGGGGGCGTTCTCACACCTTGCAGCAATAGCAGAGACCAACAAGACGAAGAAAGACCCTCTTCTTTCCTGGCAACAACTCAGCCCATGCAAAGCCATGAACTCTTTGTTTACTGTAGCCCTTCCAACTTTCTTTTCCCCTCTAGGAAAGAATTCTTTTTCCTTTGCCTTGTGGGCACTTGCACCTTGCTCACCATGGTTGCAGACCCCAAATTGTAATTCTCTGCTGATCCCAAACAAACCCATCATTGCTGAAGAAATGTCTGCCAGTCTATTTGTTTTCGGTCAACATCATCAATCTGTCTAGCAAAAAACTTCAACATCTTAAAAAAGATATTTCTGGGAAGAAGATCATATATTTTACTAACCAGGAAATCTCATCTTATTAGCCTCAATTGTCTTGAAGAAAATGAATTACTGGCAGCATATTCCAGTTGCCCTTCATTTTTCATTTTAACCAAGGTTAAAATATTGAATTTTCCTTCCCGCCATCCCTCCCTTTCTTTCTTCTTTCTTCCTTAGTCTGCCTTGCCTCCCTCCTCCTTTCCTTACTGCCTCTCATTCTCCCTTCATCTCTTCCTTTTATTTTCATCTTTTTTATTTTCAACACATTTTAAAGTAACTAAAAATTGTTTAATGTAAGAATATGTACTTTTTTTAGTGATTTTTCTGTTATCCTTTCCCTGTATAAAACGTATAAAATGGAGACTGGGAGTTTAATAGTTCATGGCCACTGTGTAACTCTAACCTTGAACAAGTCAGTTTCTTTCTTTGAGGTCAAACAAGGAGGATACCTAAGCTGGCTTTGAACTCTAACTTTCCATAAATTCTAGGAGTGGATGATAACTAAAGAAGTTGCATATGAGATTTAACCTACTCCAATTCAAATCTGAGAGCAAAGTCATTTGCACATGCTCCCGATTCTTGCTCTACACGGCTCTTAATTGAATACTCATGTTACTTTACCCTTCTGTGTCTGTGTAATATGCTTTTTCCCTCCACCTTCATAAAAGTCTCTCTTCACTGGGAGATCCTGAAGACCAGCTACTTGTTCCCTCCCTAGCACAACATTTTCACCACTAGGTAGGCTCATCACACTCTCCTGCTCTAAAGGTACAATGCATTAGAAACATTAGCACACGTAATGTTTTTATATGTATATGCATGTCTGGCTCTTTGATATATTGTAAGTGACTCTTTGATATATTGTAAGTTCCTTGAAGATAGAGGCTACATGTATCAGCCCTAGATCCCAGCTAGATGCCTATTAGATAGCAAGTGGTCAATATCTAATCACTTAATAAATGAATAAAACAAACATTGGCTATGAAAATATTTCAGTCCTTTAGAATTTTCATAAATGCCTGAGTTTTTCATATGAGATTTAGTTATATTTGATAAAAGCTCCAAAATGGTTGCACATAGCCCCTTCTTCAAAATAAGCCTATACTATAGTGGAAAAGTAAGATTATAACTATAATAATAGAAATCAGTAGTGAAAACCTTGAGTGCCTTAGTCCAGAGAATTTTAGGCATCTACACAGAGGAATCTTCTACACTACCTAAGAATTTTTTTCCTTTTTATGTTGTACGGGTTTGAGTTAGGCCTAGAAACTAAAATTTCCCTGGAATATTATAATTGTTTTTACTGTAATAATACAACTGACCTTTGTTTTTATTATACTTGCTTTTGGCCTTGGGGAAAAAAAACTAAAATAAATGTACTAAATCAGGCTCAGAATGCAGAAAGTAACCTGCAGAGTATAAGGTTTCCCAATATATATTTTGGAATAATGGAGTTCATAAATCACATAAGTTTGGAGAAAAGGTTTATTTGAACATTAAACAGTGGTATTTAAGGTAGTTCTTCTCAGAGCCTTTAACACACAATTTCTTAAAGCTTTCCTCTTGAATGATCTGCTTGCATAATCATATAAGGTGCTTGTTAAAAAATAATACTCCTGGGTGATAATTCAGTCCTACGAATATAGGGCTTGCATTTTTAATCAGCAACACAGCAATTCAAATGCACAGTGAAATTTGAAATCCACTTCTTTGTAGTGTACAAATGCATTATAAATCTCTTAGGAGATATGATATAACCATTTGCCAAATCTATTTGAGCCCCAAACCGTTTTTTGTGTATGAATTATTACTTGAGGTCATTGTCATGAGAAAGATACCATGGGATTTACGGTAGAGTATGTTCTTTCATTAATGGAAGCACAGCTGACTATCTGAGACAAGTCTTTGATCATCTGAACAATGAATACTTATTACATTTCAACAGTAAATAAAATATTACATGGCTGGAAGACAGCTCCAACCTTTTTTGATATTTTGATCTTATAATGAACACAGCCTTTAAATTTATTTTTTGTGTGCCTCGCAGGCATTGTGGAAACTTCATGAGATGGGGTTCCTAAAATTCCTAGTGTTTCTCAGAAAGGCAACAGATATAAGCACTCCTGAAGGTACACGCCTTCAAAACACTCCCTCAATTAGATAAAATTCAACCTGATGAGTATAGTGCCTATTTCTAGAAACTCAAGTAATAAAATATGTCTGCACAGATTCAGCTACTTCAGTATGCAGCTCACCTATTAATTATACAGGTGACCTACAGAGGACCACAGCTGGGTCTGTAAATTATGAAACGGGATGAGCCATGAACGTATCTTTATTAAAGTGATTATATGTTCTTTCTCACATACACCTCTTCCCCAATACCACCAGAATAACCAGTTTGTTTCTGTGCTTTGGGCAACAAACTACCATCTGACAAAATGTTACATTATGGCCACAAAGAGTAGGCAAAGTAACAACAAATTTAGATGAGACAAGCCCTTTTAATTATTTACCCCTGTAGGAAAAAATACATAATCCTACCATGGTGGGGCAGGCTCTAATACTGGGGTTTCCTTGATAATTATCAGGAGTCATGTGCAAATGAATTTGAGTCCCAACTCCATCTCCCACTATCTCTAATAATGAACATTGAGGTTCCAAACTTTGGTATTTTACAGAAGAATAAAATTAAACACCAGTGACAAACAAATTTCAACATTAGAACAAATCAACAAGCAAAACACACTGCTATTTTTCAACAATATTTCAGAAAAGAAATAACATTTTAATACTAAAATTATATAAAGGATCCAATGTCAAAAGAAATTGTTTTTGAGAGGCAGAGAGAGAGAGAGAGAGAGAGAAAGAGAGAGAGATTGGTTCATGGAAAATCTGCTAATATTTTGTTATTTGAATATTAAATGTCTATTTTCTACATTCCTATACTGTTGAAAACTTCATGACAGGGCAGTACTTGTCCTGCTTGGAATGATGGTAGGAAATAGCAATTTAACCTAAATTTTCCCTCATTTGTAAAATGGGGATAATTCAAAATTTTGACATCAAGTGACATGATACAATGTAGGTAACTCAGCTAGGTAAATGGAGGAAAGAGCCCATCTCAGGTTAGAATTGCTTTAGCCCTTATTTGCTGTATACACTTGGGAAAGTTACTTCATCTTAAGGAGGTTCTGACTCCTTATCTGTAGGGTAGGCAAAATGATCCCTACCTGACAGAATTTTTGGAAGATTTAGATTAAATAAAACTATAGAATGGTTCCTAAAGGAGTATTTTGCACATATTAGGTGCTCCTCTTATGACCTTTCTCTAAAACTTTAGAAGAACTCAAAATACTTAATGCAAATGCATAACTGGGCAACCTGAACTTTTACCAAGAAAAAATATCTCTGACAGTTAAAAAGTCCAACTCATTCTTCATATTTAATTAATATCTGGGACAAGCTGGAGGCTAAAAACAAGCATGATTTTCAGAATACTGTAAAGGAGAAAAAATGGAATTAAGTACCAAGATTTTTTGAAACATAAACACGTTTTGGCTAAATTTTTCTCTCATGTTAGTCTTGTGTACGAAATGAGTTTTTTAATATTTATTACAGAATGATACTTTAGTACTGTTTTTTTGTTGTTTGTTTGTTTTTTTGCTGTATGTGGGCCTCTCACTGTTGTGGCCTCTCCCGTTTCGGAGCACAGGCTCCGGACACGCAGGCTCAGCGGCCATGGCTCACGGGCTCAGCCGCTCCGCGGCATGTGGGATCTTCCCGGACCACGGCAGGAACCCGTGTCCCCTGCATCGGCAGGCGGACTCTCAACCACTGCGCCACCAGGGAAGCCCTTTAGTACTGTTTTAATATTAAAAAGGGCAGAAACTAGAAAAGAAGGTCAACGATTAAAAATGTAATGCTGAATCAAAGTGATGGCTGTGAATTCAGTTAACAGAGGAATAGAGGAGTGGGAGGGAGACAGGGTCTGACACTGATGCTCCCTAACCAGGCTCCTCTAGGCAAGTCACATTACCTCTCTGAACCATAATTCTTCATCCTTCAAACAAAATAGTTAAAATTTTGAAACATGAAACCGTGTCTAACTTCATAGTTTTATTCATTTATTTAGTTTTAATTAATTAATGTATTTATTTATTTATTTTTGGCTGCGTTGGGTCTTTGTTGCTGAGTGCAGGCTTTCTCTAGTTGCAGCGAGCTGGGGGCTACACATCGTTGCACTGCACGGGCTTCTCATAGCGGTGGCTTCTCTTGTTGCGGAGCACCGGCTCTAGATATGCAGGCTTCAGTAGCTGTGGCACATGGGCTCAGTAGTTGTGGCTCACAGGTTCTAGAGCAACAGGCTCAGTAGTTGTGCACGGGCTTAGTTGCTCCGCGGCATGTGGGATCTTCCCAGACCAGGGCTTGAACCCGTGTTCCCTGCATTGGCAGGCAGATTCTTAACCACTGTGCCACCAGTAGCACATAATTTTAGATATTCATAATTTTAGATATTTTGGAAAAAGTAAACTTCATAATTTCGTAACTTATGAAACTTCATAATTTTAGATATTTTGGAAAAATATTTACAAGCATCTGTTAAGATGAGTATTTTGTTTGGTGCTGAAGGAAATGTCAATACTTTTATAGTTTCTGTCCTCAAATTGCTTATTATCTAATACAGAATGAGAACTTTATACAAATAATCAACATGCAAGATGGACTGCGATACAGGATAAAATATGTGTATAAACCAAGTACTATGTGGACCCAGAGGTGAAAATCATTATGTCTCAGGGAAGGTAGGAGGGGTCAAAGAGTTATTGACCAATTTAACCTTTGTATTTGCACATCACTATTTGGCGAATTTCCTTATAATAATTATTAACATGCTTACTGGGTTATTTGTATTTTCCAAATTATAAGTTAATCATTATTCTTATGGTTTCTATATGATTCCTGATAAGAAATAATAATTAAGTTAACATTTTGCATGCTTTAAATTAAGATGTTATAGGGCTTCCCTGGTGGCACAGTGGTTGAGAGTCCGCCTGCCAATGCAGGGGACACGGGTTCGTGCCCCGGTCTGGGAAGATTCCACATGCCACGGAGCGACTAGGCCCGTGAGCCATGGCCGCTGAGCCTGTGCGTCTGGAGCCTGTGCTCCGTAACGGGAGAGGCCACAACAGTGAGAGGCCCTGTGTACCGCCAAAAAAAAAAAAAGAAAAAAAAGAAAAGAAAATTAAGATGTTATAGGAGGGTAAACATGGAAATTTATTATCTAATGTAAAAAGCAGAAATTTATTCTAAAGCCCTTAGGAAACTATCTGTACTTCCCATGTAATCTGGAGGCATGCCTTTTCCTTCTTAAAAAAAAAATACCACAGTAGCACAATGAAGAATGCCTTGTATGAAGCCAACCTTTTCAGATGGTCTGATGGAATGTAGCCCAGAATGACAATGGTATATGGTCTCTCAGCCCAATTACAGCAGGGCATGACTTGCCTAGAAAATTTTGTTAAGCTAATGTCTGCCAACGACTCATCAGGGCATCAAATGCCACAGAGTCAATATTGGATATAATTGCAAACTAGGACTTTTTAAATCTCTGCCAAAATTGTTTTAGCATGCAAATGCTGGCATAACTTTCTACTCGCAGCTCTAGATTTACTTCCTGCACATTTTCTCCTCTCATTTCCCTGGACAGTGCTTTGCTGTTGAATAAACTCCCTTTGGTCAGGGACTTGTAAGCAGGTGTGATGGCAAGAATCTGAGCGAGGAGTGCTTCCAATGCTAAACATAAGCCGTTGCTGCCTTTCGGTTCCTCAGCACATTAAGAAAAGTTAAGTGTGTGCTACGTAGAGGAGTCAGAAACGCCGCAAAGCACAGCTACATTGAATAGTAAGTCTCAATCCCTATGTGGAAATTAAAATAAAATGTTCAATGTCTTTAATTCTTGATATGCTATTAAACAATATGAGGCACATTTGCAAACTGCAGGAAAATGGGATGAAGCAGGTACATCCCTTGCTTTCTCCGTGTGACTCCAAAATTACCATTGACGCAAAGCTGCTTTCAAAGGAATTTTTTTTTTTTTTTTTTTTGCGGTACACGGGCCTCTCACTGTTGTGGCCTCTCCCATCGCGGAGCACAGGCTCCGGACGCGCAGGCTCAGCGGCTATGGCTCACGGGCCCAGCCACTCCGCGGCCTGTGGGATCTTCCCGGACCGGGGCACGAACCCGTGTCCCCTGCATCAGCAGGCGGACTCTCAACCACTGCGCCACCAGGGAAGCCCTCAAAGGAATTTAAACATTTCCAAAACCGGTAGTCGAATACGCTGTTAAGCTTTTGGTGATCCATTTCAAGTTTTCTATGTCTACTAAGAAAAGGGTCAAGAAATCCAGTGGCCATTTTCCTAGGTGACCCTGCCTGGCTGCATAGGACAGAAAGTGGAACAAACCCACACAGCTATCTAAGAATATGCATGGTCTCTAATTCCAAGTTTAGAACCTTGTGCATACAAGATATTGAGACCTTGAGTATGAAAATTGCAGAGCAGCTTTTTTAGACTGAACTAATAAGGACATCCATGATAAAACTGAACACTGTGTATTTAATATCTATGATATACAATCATCATGATAAACCTGTAAGAAATCAACATTAAAGTTTCTCAAAATATTTAACAGGAAATATTGACGGAAGAAAATCTAGCTGGGTTTATTCAAATGATACACATTCCTGGGCTCTGTCCCAGATCTATTGACGAATAATCGGTGGGAGTGGAGCCTTACCACAAGCAGTTTTACAGGCTGACCTGATGAGTCATAGGCAGGCAAAAGTTTGAAAATCACTGACATCTATTTTATAGAAAAGGGATCTGAATAACAAAATCACTTGCCATACTGACGTGTTAGGAAACAGCAAAGTGGTAAATTCCAGGCTTTCTCTACCATGTTATTTAGTCTAGGGTATGATCAACAGGAATGAAAATGAATCACCTTTGCTATTTACTTACTAAGCGATTGCATGTGTTCCCATCAGCACTCAGTGAGGTTGCTGATGATCATAGAATCCTGCAATACAATGGGATGATCCCATGATAGTTCTTTTCCTCTACTCTAATGCTTCATTTCCTGACTACATTCCAGAATGGTTGTTTTTCATTATTCAGTCATATAATATACTATATTCTCTATTCTAGGCTAATTCTATTTTCAGATGCTTTTCACTGAGTTCACTTTTATTTTTGACTGAAATATTCTTCTCCTTATAGTTGTTTCCACCAGTTGCATCTGTTTCTGTCCTGGAGAGTAAAAGTGAATAAGATTAGATTTTTTTAATGATGGCTGTTCTAACTGGTGTGAGGTGATACCTCATTGTAGTTTTGATTTGCATTTCTCTAATAATTAGCTGTGTTGAGCATTTTTCATGTGTCCGTTGGCCATCTGTATGTCTTCTTTGGAGAAATGTCTACTTAGGTCTTCTGCCTATTTTTCAATTGGGATGTTTGTTTTTGTTATTGAGTTATATGACTTGTTGGTACACTTTGGAAAATAAGCCCCTGTTGATTGCATCGTTTGCAAATGTTTTCTCCCAGTCAGGAGGTTGTCTTTTTGTTTTGTTTATGATTTCCTTTGCTGTACAAAAGCCTGTAAGTTTGATTAGGTCACATTTGTTTATTTTTGCTTTTATTTCTATTGTCGTGGGAGACTGACCTAAGAAAATATTGGTACAATTTATGTCAGAGAATGTTTTGCCTATGTTCTCTTCTAAGAGTTTTATGGTGTCATGTTTTATCTGTAAGTCTTTAAGCCATTTTTGAGTTTATTTTTGCATGTGGTGTGAGCGTGTGTTCTAACTTCATTGATTTACATGCGGCTGTCCAGCTTTCCCAGCACCACTTGTTGAAGAGACTGTCTTTTCTCCTGTATTTTCTTGCCTCCTTTGTAGAAGATTAATTGACTGTAGGTGTGTGGGTTTATTTCTGAGCTCTCTATTCTGTTCCATTGATCCAAATGTCTGTTTCTGTGCCAATGCCATGCTGTTTTGATTACAGTACCTTTGTAGCATTGTCTGAAGTCTGGGAGGGTTATACAGCCTTATTTATAATATCCAAGACATGGAAACAACCTAAGTTTCCAGGTGAATAAAGTATTATATATAGAGGAATATATATGTATATGAATATTATTCAGACATAAAAAAGGAAGGAAATCCTGCCATTTGTGACAACATGGATAAACACTGAGGGGATTATGCTAAGTGAAATAAATCGGGAAAAAAAGACAAATAATATTATCTCATTTACATATATGAAATCAAACAAAACAAAATAAACCCATAGAAACAGAGCAGATGGGTAGTTGTCGGGGGCATGTGGGGGGATTGGGAAAGTAGGTGAAGGTGGTCAAATGGTATAAACTTCCAATTATAAGATGGATAAGTTCTGGGAATATAATGTACACCTTAGTGACTATAGTTAACAATACTGTATTGTATATTTGAAAGTTGCTGAGAGTAGATTTTAAATGTTCTCACCACACACACACAAATTAACTGTGTAAGATGATGGATGTGTTAACTAACCTTATTATGGTTATCATTTCACAATATATAGATATAGAATATCACTACTTTGTGTACCTTAACCTTACATAGTGTAATGTGTCAATTATATTTTAATAAACTGGGAAAGAATTAGAAGTATTATAAAAGCAAGGAAAATACACAGTCTGAGGAGATAAAAAAGCAATAAAGCCAGACTCAGAAATGGCAAATGTTTTGGAAGTATCAGACTGGGAGTTTAAAAATAACTGTGGCTGATATGCTAAGGGTTCTAAGGGGAAAAGTGGACAAAATGCATGAACAAATGGGTAATATAAGCAGAAGATGGAAAAATCTAAGGATCAAATGGAAATGCTAAAAATAAAGCAAAAAAACAAACAAACAAAAAAAAAAACACTGTAACAGAAATGAAGACTGCCTTTGATGAGCTCATCAATATTCTGGACATTGCCCACTGAAAAAATTCAGTGAACTTGAAGACAGGTTGATAGAAAGGTACCAAACAGACGCAAAGATAAAAGGGTTTAAACAATGGACAGAATGTCCAGAATTGTAAAACAATTAGAAAACCTGCAATGTAGAGGTAATGGAAATACTAGAAGGATAAGAAAACAACAGAGGACATATTTGAAGTAAGAATGGTGAGAGTTCCCCAAAGGTAATGACAGAACTCAATCACAAATCCTGGAAGATTAGAAAAACAAAATTACATCTAGGCATGTCATCAAACTGCAGAAAACCACAGAGACATATTGAAAGAATCAAAAGTGAAAACTTAACTACAGAGAAATAAGGATAGGAATTACTTCAGACTTCTACTTAAAAACAATTTAAGCAAGAAAAGATTGAAGTGAAATATTTAGTGTTAAAAAAATTGAAATATTATCCAGTAAAATTATCCTTCAAAAGTGAAGAAAAAATAAAGATCTCAGAAAAACAAAAACTGAGGGAATTTGTCACCAGTATACCTGCCTTTCAAGAAAAGTTAAAAGTTCTTCAGACAGGAGGAAATTATATAGTTCAGAAACCCTGATCTACAAAAAGAGAAGAAGAGTGGTCTAGAAGGAATAAGTGGACATAAAATAATGTTTTTATTTATCTTGTTCTTAACTGATGAAACGAATAACAGTCTGTTCAAAATGACAATAGCAACAATGTATTTGGTAATTACAGCTTATGGTTAAGTGAAATGAATGACAGCAATGTTATAATAGAGGAACTGGAAATACTCTATGTATACTCTCTGTATAAGGTTCTTTCACAACCCATGAAAGATGTGATAAATCCAAAACAGTTACAAATTATGGCAGACATCAATCCAACTATATAAATATTCACTTTAAATGTGAAGGGTCTAAATATATCAATAAAAGACAGGGATTGTAAGAGGGGATAAGAGAAGAGCACACAACTAGATGTTGTATATAAGAAACCAACTTTAAATATAAGGACACAGATTGATTAAAAGTTAAGGGACTCAGAAAGATATTCCATGCTAATATTAATCAAAAGAAAGTTGGAGTAGCCATATTAATTTTAGGCAAAGCCAACTTCAGACCAAGAAAAATATCAGGGATAAAAATGGACATTTGTATAATACAGGGGCCAATTCTACAAAAATATATAACACTTCTTAACATGAATGCACCTAACAACAGAATGTCAAGATACATGAGTCAAAAACTGATAGAACTGCAAGGAGAAATAGACCAAACAACTATTATAGATTAAGGCTTCAACACTCTCTATCAATAGTGGACATATCAAGCAGGGAGAAAACTTCTAAGAATATAGTTGATCTGTAACAACACTGCAGATAAAGTGGATCTAATTGACATTTATGGAATACTTCATCAGACAAGAGGAGAATACACATTCTTCTCAAAGTCACATGGAACATTTAACAAGATAGACTGCATTCTGGGCCATAAAATACATTTGAACAAATGTAGAGTACGCCATCAGACTGCAATGGAACTAAACTAGAAATAAATTACAGAAAGACGGCTGATTGCTATATGGAACTCTCTGAGCTATTGCTCAATTACTCTGTAAATCTAAAACTGTACTAAAAAAACTTAATTACTTTTTAAAAGACACCATTAAGAAAATGAAAAGACAAGAAACATATGGAGAGAAATGTTTTCAAATCATATATTTGGTAAAGGATTTATATCCAGAATATATAAGGAATCTTACTACTCAACACTGAGAAGACAAACAACCCAGCAGAGCACGGGGAAACTATTTGAATAGAAATTTCACCAAAGAAAATATGTGACTTGCTAATAAGTATATACAAATATGCTCAAATTATTAACCATTAGGGAATTAACAATTAAGCCTGCATGAGCTCTCAATTATTAGTTATTGGCTTCATTCAGATCCCTATTTTATCTTACTTTTATTATTTAAAAAATTTTCTCATTTAGTAGTTTCTACATTTTTGAATTTCATAGAGCAGAAAAAGACATTTAAAAAAAAAGAAATGGGAATAAATTTGCCAACTATTAATTTTGTCAAGTAAGGGCACTAAAGTAAAAATTTAACTCAACAACTACCGTCTACTTTCTCTCTGTAAAAAACTAAGTAACACTGATTGATCTCTGATTAAAGAAAAAAGTCTTTTATAAAAAAACCTGATGTCAATATTTCAAAACACACAAAATATAAATATGATAAAATGATTTTATTAGGTTATCCAGGGAAACAGAACTAATAGAATATATACATAGATATTTAAGAGGAGATTTTTTTATGGGAATTTGCTCATGTGATTATGGAAGATGAGACATGCCATGATATGCCCTCTGTAAGCTGGAGAACCAGGAAAACTGGTGGCATAATTCAGTCCAAGTCCAAAGGGCTGTGAATCAGGGGAGCTGATGGTGTAACTCCCAACCCGAGGCCAAAGGCCTGAGAACAGGGGTGGGTGGCCTGCTGGTGTTAAGTCCCGGAGTTGGAAGGCCCCAGAAGCAAGAGCTCTGATATCTGACGGCAGAAGAAGGTATACATCCCAGCTCAAAGACAGAGAGAATTTGTACTTCCTCAATCTTTTCGTTTTATTTGGGCCTTCATGGGATTAGATGATGCCTGCTGTATTTATGAGGGAAGATCTTTTCTTAGTCAACTGATTCAAATGCTAATCTCTTCTGGAAACACCCTGTCAGACATACTCAGAAAAAATGTTTTACCAGCTCTCTGGGCATCCCTTACCTCAGTCATTTTGACACATAAAGTTAAATCATCACAAATCCACCTCTTATCAACTTGGCACATTTATGTATCTTTTAACCATACTCAATCTCCAAATAAAGACGATAAGACTATACTTCTGCCTAACATGATGAAACTATCCTTCCTACAACAGAAAATGCACCAATCCCTTTATCAGAAGAAGAGGTAAATTTATTTTGTTTTTTCTTTATGAAATTATGTTTTTGATATCTTATTTGGATACTCGATTAAAGCAACCCAAACTGGAGCTTGAGTCTCCAGTTCATTAGAGTCAAGTTGAAGCTATTTTCACATTGCTGTATTGAAATGGAAGCAATGCATTTCATGCTATTTAACACAAATCAGAATATTTTGGGTGAATTTAGACAAGCTGAGTAACAGCAGTTCTCATAGATCCAAAGATACTCCCACATTTTCCTGTAAGGTGGAGGAAGTCATCAGAATTATTCTCTTATTATTGGGGAATGCTAGAAAGGAACTATAGAGCTCTCCATGCTTAAGGTTAATTACACTCAGAGAACTATCGCTTGGGGAGATAATGGTCCACTAGCTCTCTCAAGGGAAGGCTTAGTTATGGATAAAATCACACATCAGCTTCCTGATCAATCACAGTCCTACATCAGTGCTTCTCTTATATATGGTTGCACAATAAACAAAGGGTTGTGGGATGGACCCCCCTCTACCTACTAGCAAAAGTCACATCATACTACCATTACAGAGCCTTATTTAGGCACTGATGTCTTTAAATGCAAATAAAACAGAGTCTGAGAAGCAGAAACTCTATTACTAAACAACACTCTAAAGGGATTATGTCTTATCTAAACCAATGTTTTTCAAATTAAGAATCACCCGGGTTGGGAAGAGTGTTGTTAAGTCCACGTTAAAAAATGTTTACCCAGGCTTCCCTGGTGGCGCAGTGGTTGAGAGTCCGCCTGCCGATGCAGGGGACACGGGTTCGTGCCCCGGTCCGGGAAGATCCCACATGCCACGCGGCTGGGCCTGTGAGCCATGGCCGCTGAGCCTGCGCGTCCGGAGCCTGTGCTCCGCAGCGGCAGAGGCCACAATAGTGAGGCCCGCGTACAGCAAAAAAAAAAAAAAAAAAAAAAAATGTTTACCCTTAGTCCTATTTATTTAGAACTTACTGAAGAATTTCTCAAAATCTTAATTTTTAAAAACTCCTCACATGATTTTAATAATCGTGTACATGTGAAACACATTTTTTAGTAAAACTGGCCTGCACATTAGAATCACCTGGAGAAGTTAAAAAATAAATACAACTAATGTCTAGACTCCACATACCAAGATGCTGAGTCAATTTTTCTTTTTTTTAAATTTATTTTTATTGGCATATAGTTGCTTTACAATGTTGTGTTAGTTTCTACTGTAGAGCAAAGTGAATCAGCTATACGTATACATAGATCCTCTCTTTCTTGGATTTCCTTCCCATTTAGGTCAGCACAGAGCACTGAGTGTAGAGTTCCCTGTGCTATATGGTAGGTTCTCGATAGTTCTCTATTTTATACATAGTATTAATAGTTTATATAGGTCAACCCCAATCTCCCAACTCATCCCAACCCCCTTCCCCTCTTGGTAACCATACGTTTGTTCTCTACATCTGTGTCTCTATTTCTGCTTTGCAAATAAGATCATCTATATCATTTTTCTACATTCTACATATATGTGTTAACATATGATATTTGTTTTTCTCTTTCTGACTTAACTTCACTCTGTATGACATTCTCTAGGTCCATCCACGTCTCTACAAAGAACCTAATTTCATTCCTTTTTATGGCTGAGTAATATTCCACTGTATATATGTACCACATTTTCCTTATCTGTTCCTCTCCTGATGGACATTTGAGTTGCTTCCATGTCCTGGCTATTGTAAACAGTGCTGCAATGAACACTGAGGTGCATGTGTCTTTTTGAATTATGGTTTTCTCTGGCTATATGCCCAGTAGTGGGATTGCTGGGTCATATGGTAGTTCTATTTTTAGTTTTTTTTTTTTTTTTAAGAAGATGTTGTGCGTAGGAGATTAATTAATTAATTAATTTTTGCTGTGTTGCGTCTTCATTTCTGTGCGAGGGCTTTCTCTAGCTGTGGCAAGCGGGGGCCACTCTTCATCGCGGTGTGTGGACCTCTCACTATCACGGCCTCTCTTGTTGTGGAGCACAGGCTCCAGACATGCAGGCTCAGTAGTTGTGGCTCACGGGCCTAGTTGCTCCGCGGCATGTGGGATCTTCCCGGACCAGGGCTCGAACCCGTATCCCCTGCATTAGCAGGCGGATTCTCAACCACTGCGCCACCAGGGAAGCCCTATTTTTAGTTTATTAAGGAACCTCTGTACTGTTCTCTATAGTGGCTGTATCAATTTACATTCCCACCAACAGTGCAAGAGGGTTCCTTTTTCTCCACACTGTCTCCAGCATTTACTGTTTGTAGATTTTTTGATGATGGCCATTCTAACCAGTGTGAGGTGATACCTCATTGTAGTTTCGATTTGCATTTCTCTAATTAGTGATGTTGGCATCCTTTTATGTGTTTGTTGGCAATCTGTATATCTTCTTTGGAGAAATGTCTATTTAGGTCTTCTGCCCAATTTTTGATTGGGTCATTTGTTTTTTTGATGTTGAGCTACATGAGCTGTTTGTATATTTTGGAGATTAACCCTTTGTCAGTTGCTTCATTTGCAAATATTTTCTCCCATTCTGAGGGTTGTCTTTTCCTCTTGTTTATGGTTTCCTTTGCTGTGCAAAGGCTTTTAAGTTTAATTAGGTTCCATTTGTTTATTTTTGTTTTTATTTTCATTTCTCTAGGAGGAGGGTCAAAAAAGATCTTGCTGTGATTTATGTCAAAGAGTGTTCTATGTTTTCCTCTAAGAGTTTTATAGTGTCTGGTCTTACATTTAGGTCTTTAATCCATTTTTAGTTTATTTTTGTGTGTGGTGTTAGGGAGTGTTCTAATTTCTTTCTTTTTGAGTCAGTGTTTCTGAGATTGGTCCTGGTCATCAGTATTTTATAAAAACCCTCCATGTGATACTACAGTGAGGACAGGGCTAACAACTACTGATGTAGAATTGGAAAACTGATGTTCACAGCAACCTCATTAATTCCTACTGCTTACACCTGGCTTATCTCATTCACTTATATTACTCTCTTGGCCTTTAAATGTAACTGAGTCTACAACCTATAAATACTGAGCACTCTCTGCACTAGAAAGTGTAGCTGCTTGGAAGCAGAGATTTCAAAGACTAAAATCTAGGGAACTGAAATCAGGACAACAAAAGTCGAAAGAGAGTGGAGCAAACAAAAAAAGAATTTATGCCTCTCTCTTTTTTTTTTTTTTTTTTTTTTGTGATACGCGGGCCTCTCACTTTATGGCCTCTCCCGTTGCTGAGCACAGGCTCCGGACGCGCAGGCCCAGCGGCCATGGCTCACGGGCCCAGCCGCTCCGCGGCATGTGGGATCTTCCCAGACCAGGGCACGAACCCGTGTCCCTTGCATCGGCAAGCGGACTCTCAACCACTGCGCCGCCAGGGAAGCCCTATGCCTCTCTCTTGACAAGAAAAGTAGACCAAAATATTGCTTTGGGAAATCTTAACAAAACGTATAGAACTTTTCAGGTTTGCCTTCAGTGGGACTATTTTGTTTATTTGTTAAGTTTGATAAAGTCCTGGTTCTTTGTCCTTTCATATGTTTTGGCCACCTCATGGCGTGAATGATTTGCTCAAGGTACTGATACACCAGTAAGGGCAGGAAAAAAGCAACTGAATTCCTCCTAATTCAAGGGCTCAAAGCAGGACATTGAAGGATCAAGCCTGAACATTACCCATAACGGTGCAGGCCAGAAGCTTCCAAAATTCTTATTTATTTTTAATATTTTAAAATTGAGATATAATTGACATGTAACATTGTATTAGTTTTAGGTGTACAACATAACGATTTGATATACGTATATACTGCAAAATAATTTTTTGATAGTTTTAGGAAAGTATATCAAGAAACAAGGGCACTCTCCTTAAAATTAACCCAATGGTCTTATCATTTAACTGGACATAAACATTTGAAAATCTTAACTATATCCCTAATTCAAACCAAACTCCTTAGCTTGGGAATCCAGTGCCCCTCCCACTTAAGTCCCAAATTATCTTCTTAGGCAACATCCCACCATTTTCTGTATGCTACTCTCTTCTCATATTATTCAGATTTTTTTTGCGGTACGCGAGCCTCTCACTGTTGTGGCCTCTCCCGTTGCGGAGCACAGGCTCCGGACGCGCAGGCCCAGCGGCCATGGCTCACGGGCCCAGCCGCTCGGCGGCATGTGGGATCCTCCCGGACTGGGGCACGAACCCGCGTCCCCTGCACCAGCAGGTGGACTCTCAACCACTGAGCCACCAGGGAAGCCCCCTCTATTCAGATGTTTTCTTGTCTCTGCACATTCACTCACACTGTCAGAGACCTATCTGTTCTTCAAACTACAGCAAAAATGTTCCTTCCTGCCCCAAACCTTCTTGACTTCTTCCTTCCTTGGAAGTAAATTGCAGACTATTTTATTTCTACTTCTCACTAACCTTATATTCTAAATTGTATGGTTTTGGAACATGTTTCAGTATACAAAGATGTGAAGGCCAAATTGTTGAGAAATTTATATTTCTGAATTACTTTGGCAGTCAGTAGAGGAAAAAGAGATAGACTTGTTTAACTTATGTTTCTATTCTGCCTTATTTCCTTTGCTATCACCTGATATCTTTTCCATCATGAAGAGTTTCAGCAGATACTTTCCATTTTGTCAACTAGATTGAAGCCTAGCTTTGAATCTATTAAATACAGCTGTTGTCATTTGCTGTTCCTCAAGCCCAGACATGATAGATCTGTTATCATGTCAAAGTTCCAGAACTAAAATTTCATTTCACTTATTACAAGTGAAAGCACAGAGTACAAGTTCCATATTTCCTATTATCATTTGAAGGGTAAGAATCTCCCTTCCTCTAATGTAATGTCTCTATAATGCAGGGTTGATTTGCTTCTTGGGGAGAATATTATTGAATCACATTCTTTGTTTGGGATTCTGTTTGTTTGTGTTTGTTTTTAATATTTTAATAGCTTTCTGTCATGTGATTGTGGGAATGACCCCCTGACCCCTCTAGCAATTCAAGTTCATAGTACCCCTAATTGTCTGATTACATTTCCTAGTGGAACACCTACATGATTCATATCTATCTGCATTTTCAAACTTAAAAGTACACTGTTTATTAGATAGTAGATATTACATATATATAGAAAGTTTCATGGTGGCATAAACTAGGGTTGTTAAAACGCTTATGTCCTTGTTTTCATGTTGAATGTTGTTAAAAACATTTTAAATAAATCTTACAATTTGAGTATCGCACTCAGGGGTACTCAGATATTCTTCCTTTGTAGTCTCAACTTGAGAGCTCTCATGGGCTTCAGAAGTGGTTTGTTGAGCCTTGAGAGAGAAAGAGAGAGAACATTAAAAAAAGAGAGAAATAGATTCAACAGAGAGATCCTAGGACTATTGTAAAACATGATACAATGGCAACATCACACTTAAAGAAGAAGAATAAAATGAAAATTTATATATATCAGAGACCTTAAAAACTGCACCTTAAATATTAACTGTGAAATTAAATAATTTCTATTCAATTTTATATTAATGCTGTCCAATGGGATTATTTTCCCACTGGAAATACTTATTTCTTGCATAATAAGCTTTTATTTTAAGGATCCTGGTTCCTCAAAAACACAGGAATCCTATCGTTTCTCTTTATTTTAAACCCCAGTATATCTGGGAAATAATAAGCACACATCTTGTTTTTTTAATAGGAAATAAGATGTTTTCTAATATCTCACTGTAATTTACAAAAGAGAATTATATTCACTCCAATGCTTCACTAACCAAGTACTGTTTTATGTCTCCAGAAACCCTAAATATTATTATAAATTTCTCTGTGCTACTTTCTACACGGAAATGCCAATGCACACGATCCAAGTTAGGCCTTTGGAACCTTCATTCTTGAAATTAAATACTGACTAGATTAAAAGGAGGTCTTAAATAGGTACATTAGTTCCAGTAGGGTGACTTGTCCAAGTTGTTTCTACAATGAGACACTTCTTATGGTTCACATTCCCAGTCTTCTGAAGCACCCTCTGGTTCTGCCCATTCCCAGCTTTTTTACTTCTGTCTTCTCCTGGATAGTATGAGCTCCTGATGTTCTACCATTAAAGCTCCTTCATTTACTTTGGTGAGGGTCAATGTTGATTGCTTGTAATCACAGAGACTTGAATGATACTGGGAGTCAATCAATAAAATAAAACTGACAGGGCTTCCCTGGTGGCGCAGTGGTTGAGAGTCCGCCTGCCGATGCAGGGCACACGGGACTGGGACATGATGCCCCAGTCCAGAAAGATCCCACTTGCTGCAGAGCGGCTGGGCCCATGAGCCATGGCCACTGGGCCTGCGCGTCCGGAGCCTGTGCTGCGTGACGGGAGAGGCCACAGCAGTGAGAGGCCCGCGTACCGCAAAAAAATAAATAAATAAAAAATAAAACTGACGGTACAACATAAGGCTGAGATAGATGTTTGCCATTGAAACCAACAGGAGGGAAACCTAACCCAGCTAGGTAAGCTGTAAAAAATAACACCAGGTTCACCAATGATGGAGATTACATTTTAGAGTAGGTATTCAATATTTTCCTTAAAATATAAATATGCCCATATTGATAAATGTTAATGTGTGCTTAATTATATTTTCTTATGCAAATATTGTGTATTTACAAAAATGCTCCCAGGTTTTGGTGGTGAGACTTAGGTAAGAAATATGTGCAGAATAAAAGGTTTTAGCTATCTGCCTATCTATCTATCTATCTATCAATCATCTATCTACCTATCATCTATCTATTTTTGTAGGCCTTTGCTATTTTGGACAAAATATAAAAGGGACTTCATTTACAATTAAGTTCAGAAAGAGCAGGGGGAAAAGAATGACAGTGCAACTTTACTCCTCCATAAGTTTGCCAAAGGCTACCCTTGTGCTCATATATTAAAAAACTGGGGTGCCTGGTTTGTCAATTTCTACATCTGTTTATGAAAGTTATCTCAACTCTGCTTCAGGAAAAAAAATTACATATATTAATTACTTTTAACAACTGGAGGAAATTATACATCACTTCACCAATGTGAGCAACAATGCATGAAAAGTTAAATTACTTTAAATACAAAACCTTAGTATTTAATTGCAGAACTGGTTGCATTAAGCGTAATACATGCAATCCTTAATGTAGGCATTTGCTATCAGTGAAATGGCTCCTTTTATTTTATTTTATTTTATTATTTATTTATTTATTTTTGGCTGCGTTGGGTCTTCATTGCTGTGTGTGGGCTTTCGCTAGTTGTGGCGAGCGGGGGCTACTCTTCCTTGCAGTGTGCGGGCTTAGCCTTGCGGTGGCTTCTCTTGCTGCTGAGCACAGGCTCCAGGCACACGGGCTTCAGCAGTTGTGACTCTCGGGTTCTAGAGTAAAGGCTCAGTAGTTGTGGCACATGGGCTTAGCTGCTCTACGGCATGTGGGATCTTCTCAGATCAGGACTTGAACCCGTGGCCCCTGCATTGGCAGGCGGATTGTTAACCACTGCGCCACCAGGGAAGCCCCAATGGCTCCTTTTAGAAAGAAGCCTTATTGAGTCTGATGAATTAACAAAGAATGGGAACTGATTTTGGGGAATGATAATGTATTTTGGAGTTAAAGAAATGTGAATTCTGGTTCTGGATTAGCACATAAATAAATAAGGGCCTTAGACAACATATACAACTTTGAAGGGCCTCAGTTTTCTGCTGCCCTGCTAAATTAGGTCAAGAACACCTAAATTGCAGTATGTTTTTTGTCATTTTTTTTATTTGTTCGTTTGTTGTTTAGGTAAAGGTAAAAAGGAGAGAGTTCTAAAACAAAATGAGGTTTGTGAGAATTAAAAATAGTACATGAACATGCTTCAAGGAGGAATTTTCAAAAGTGCAAAAGTAAGTTATGTCAAGTAGTTGATGGATTTGACCTCCAGATTGAGGAGTTTAGACTCTATCCACTAAGGAACGGAGAATTTGGGTGGTATATAAACAATAATGCTTAACACCTTGACAACCTTAGACAGAATTACTTACAGGGTTGGTGCTTGTTAACTTCAGTCATTGCCACACAATTCAGTTAACTTTGTGTACATACATACACACACATTTTTATATACTATAAAATAACACCTATGGAGATTTAGAAGAACAAGTTTTCATGGGTATTTCTAAACTTAATTTCTAAATAACACAGTTGGTAATGAATTATGAAGTAAATGTAATGTAAATAATAGCAAATGTTGTTTATTCAAGAGAATTATTCTAAATTAATCATGAGAAATAGAATTAGTGTTTCCAAAGTGTTTTGAATATGAATACTGCTCTACTAAACTGAATTACTAATTACTTGACAAGTAATAAATGTCTATTAATATTTCAAAATGACACAAATCTTTGTTTATATCAGAAAGAATCATTTAACAATAATTTATTTTCTGAATAATTTCCAAAGAATAATCAGTAAATATGTTGCTTATGCCCTGTGGTATTGCTGACAACTTTCAAATCCTAGAATAAGTCAGGAAACTGATTATCACATATATGGATGTATGTGGCCCATATACACAAGGAGGACGATTTGAAAATGGGTTGGAAGAGTGCATGGATATGGTATGATTAAAATTTGGAAAAAGGAAGTTAATTTAGGTGGGAGTAAATGAGTAAAGTGACCCTTCAAAAGGGTCTGGAGCCTTGATCACATGCTTGCTGCAGTTCACAGATGGCTGCTAACATAGGTGGAAGCTACAAATACCCTCAAACCTTATGAGGCTTTAAATATTATTCTACAAAACCACATTCCAAGATGTGAAACTCTGAAGTCATTTTTAAGAAGGTAAAGTATGTGACACCAAAATATACCATACTGCTCACATTTCTTCCTCTGACAGTAGCCTCAAGAAACCTCAGAAATCAGGCCTCCATAATGTCAGCTTCAGAGGTAAGCCTGATAAAACTTTAAGCTCAATAACTTGTTGGGTAATCATCTGCTCCACAAACAGTCATTTATCACCTACTCTATTGGTTAGTGGAAGGCGTGAATGAGGAAGGAAGGAGGACATAAAAATGAACAAACAGGATCTCTGTCTTTACAGAATATGGTAGAGTATAAATATGGTAGAGTATAAAGGAGGACATAAAAATGAACAAACAGGATCTCTGTCTCTACAGAATATGGTAGAGTATAAAACAGATTTTTATCTAAATGTCACTTGTATGTTGGAAAAAAATGGAAAAATTCAGAAGTAGGGAGATACATGGATCAACTGCAGTGTATATCTACAAGGAAATAATGTATAAAATAATTCAAATGAATTTTGCAATGAATTTTAAAGAAATGCATTACATCACTCATAAAATGTTAACCAACTGTGTCACCTTCCCTGAACAACTTAGTATCTCTGTTCTTCAGTTTATTCATATGAAAAATGAGGATAATCCTGTATGATGGTGGATCCATGTCATGATACAACTTTCAGAACAAATAGAATTTATAATACCAAGACTAAACCCTAATGAACACTGTGGACTTTGGGCGATTAAGATGTGTTAATGTAGGTTCATCAGCTGTAACAAATGCGCCACTCTGGTGAGGGATGTTAATAATGGAGGAGGCTGTGGGTGTTAGGAGAGGGGATATGTGGGGACTTATACTTTCTGCTTAAATTTGCTGTGAACCTAAAACTGCTCTGAAAAACAAAGTCTATTTAAAATGAGACAAAAAATTAATAGTATTGAATTATAACCTAAAATCTAAAATAAATACCCATGAGTCCATGCTGATATAAATAAATGATTGAATCAATAAATAGAAGGACAAATAAATAGAAAGGACAAATATTTTTTTACAGAAGAATTCTCAGTAACATATTAGACACTCTCCTCTTCAGTAGGTGGAGAATAGGCTTCCCTTGAGTATAGGCTGAAATTAGTGATTCACTTCCAAAGAATAAGGTATGGAAAAGGACAAATACTAGCATTGTGGAGAAATCTGGCAGGCACCATCTTAACCAAGTGATGAGGGTTAACATCACCAATAATGTCATATATCCCTGGTATGATGATAAGAACACCGTGCCTCTGTGGTATTATTCACAAAAATCCATAACCCCCGTCTAAGTACAAAAACACATCAGACAGACCCACACAGGGGGACATTCTATAAAAATATCTGACCACTAGTCCTCAAAAGTGTCAAGGACATGAAATACAAGGAATGAAAAACTGTCAGACAAGAGGAGACTGAGACATGATGACTGAATGCAATGTGTTGCCCTGAATTGGATCCTGAAACAGAACAAGACGTTAGTAGAAAAGCTGGTGAAACCCAAGTTAGGTCTGTAGTTTGGTAACAGTATTATACCATTGCCAGTTTCTTAGTTTTGATAAATACGTCACAGCTATGTTTAGATGTTAACATTAAGGGATGTAAAGGATATACAGGAACTCTCTGTACTATTTTCTTAATGTTTTTCTAAGTTTAAAGTTATTTCAAAAGAAAAAAAGTATTTTAATGAGGATAATAAAAAGTCTTCCTTCTAGAAACCTGTGAGGATTAAATAAGTTCACATGGGTATAGCACAACTCAATAACAATGCCAGCTACTATTAGTATTATTACTATTAACATTATTTGCTAAAATTGTCCATGACAAATATGCATTAATTTCATAATAAAATAATTAATATATTATTATAAATGATTATTGTTGGGTGACCTTATGTCTATGAGCATATAAATACGCCAAAGTATTGATACCATACATATGTTCAAAATAGGAGTTTATCTCAAAGCACAAGCAAATGGCTAAAAGTGAAAGAAAAAAAGCCTAGGAAATCAGGCATAGTCTTATTGAATGTTTTTTCACATATTTTAAAGTGGAAAATTAAAACATTTTATCTATTTTGTGCCAAAGAAATATTAAGCATTTGCAGAAGCTAGAGGAGGTCTGTTTTGAACATCGTGGCAGTAAAAACTTAATGAAACTAAGGTCATGTTTCTGATTGTCTCAGTAGTGACGTAATACAAGTTGGAATTTTACTGGGCCGTTGCTGGCCTTCAGCAGCATCAGCAGGAGGGATGAGGAAGAAGTGAGGGCTGACACTTCAGGGAGATACAGGGGCACCTTCTCAGTTGTGAAGAATGGCTCTAGGGCTTCCCTGGTGGCGCAGTGGTTGAGAGTCCGCCTGCTGATGAGGGGGACACGGGTTCGTGCCCTGGTCTGGGAAGATCCCACATGCCGCGGAGCGGCTGGGCCCGTGAGCCATGGCCGCTGAGCCTGCACGTCCGGAGCCTGTGCTCCACAACGGGAGAGGCCGCAACAGTGAGAGGCCCATGTACCGCAAAAAAAAAAAAAGAATAGCTCTAGATGGGGGTCCAATGTTTATAATGTCAGATTTGTGTGATAATTTTAGGCATAGCTGGGTAACTGTGTGGGGAGGTTGGTAGGAAGGGGTTTACATCAGTCAGATGAAACAGTATTACTGGGAGCAGGTAATAATGAAAGTACCATTATCATTACACAGTCTTATTCAGGTCAGGGACTCAAGGAGACGTAGGGAATAGGAGGATATTGTTTTTTGCCTAAGTGAGAGACCTGGGAAACATCCATCAGGATTTCTTAAATGCTCAGCAAAGCAGGTTGGCATTCATGGAAGGATCCCGATTCTAGTATTAATGGGAAACTGAATTCCTAATCTATGAAAATAAGGTGAATACCGGTTTTAGAAATGGTCAATTTTGTAGAGAGGGAGTAGGGAATGTTGCCCCTTGTGTCTTTATAAAAGCAACCAGGGAACGTCTCTGTTATCTACATCCATTGATACCATGGTGCCACAGGTGATATAGAGGATTCTCCTACATATGTTTTACCTGTATCAGGAATGATTCTGGAATAGATTAGAATCCAGTAGTAAATTTAGCCATGGAGAATGAGCAGTGGCAAAATTAAAGGTTCCCAGGGATTCAGTGCACTCACTAGCCACATTCTGTATTTTAATCAAGGTCTGGACAATAAGTATAAGGTTATTTTTTTAAAAAAAATTAAAAACTGTTTTGTAAAAACAAAAACAAAAACTATTTGGTGTGTCTCAGATAACTTAAATATGGCAGTTGTATCACCATCCATGAAAAGGACATTCATAGGCATTCACGGCTTTTATGTTTTATTTAAAAATAAAATTAGAATATCTTACAAAGTCTATTGGAAACTAAATGACTGGAACCCCATGCTCACTTTTCAATTGATTCTAGTGTAACCTCAAATGGGATAACTAACAAAAGTAGGAGGATGAATTAAGGCAAAGCTGTTTCCATCATGGGTACTGAAATTCATGGCATACTCATGACTAATGATGAAATATGAAAAGCACATGTGTCTAACATGAAAATTCACAGCCACTGCTGTCATTAAAATGAATATGTTTACTCTCCATGATAGAATTATTTTATGGATGTGAACAGCCTTAGAGACAGATATGGTTGCTCATGAACACATTGTGATTTGGCTAATGTGGGATCATTCTCTCTCCCAGATTCTTCATTTATTAATTTATTCATTTGTTTGTTCATTCATCTAACATTTACTATTAGTCACAATGTATTACGATGAGCATTAGAGGAACTCTAATAATGAAGATATGCCCCAGCACCCCCTAGGAGTTTGCTGTTCTGAATTAAAACATCAACCATTATGTGACATTTAGTGGCATCATTAGTAAATTTCCAGAAGCATCAGTGATTTTAATTTTTTTTATATAATGGAAATATAGGATCAGCTGATAATCTCTTACCTACCATAAGAAGCTAACACTAACTGAGCACTTGTGAGTGTGCTGTACATGCATTACCATATATCATATAAGAGGTTAGTATCCAAAATATATAAAGACCTCAAACAACTCAGTAGCAAGAAAACCCAACAATTCAATACAAAAAAAAATAATGTTCAGAGATTCTAAACAGACATTCCTCCAAAGAAGACATACTGATGGGCAACAAGCACACGAGAAGATGTTCAGCATAACTATAAGGGAAATGCAGATCAAAACCACGATAAGACATCACCTCACAAGTATTAGAAAGGCTATTAACAAAAAGCCAAGGCATGTTGGAGAGCACATGGGCCAAAGGGAACCCTCATACACTGTTGGTGGGAATATAAAGTGGTGCAGCCATTATGAAAATGGTATGGGAATTCCTCAAAATATTAAGAATAGAATTATCATACGTTGCAGTGATTCCACTTTTGGCTATTAATCCAAAAAAATTTTAAAAACCCACTAATTTGAAAAGATATACACACCCCTATATTTGTTAACAGCATTATTCATTTACAATAGACAAGATATGGAGACTACCTAAGTGACCACTGACAGATGAATTGATAAAGAAAATGTGGTACATGTATAGTGGAATTTTATTTGGCCATAAAAAACAAATAAACTCTTGCCATTTGAAACAACATGGATGGACCTTGAGGACAATATACTAAGTGAAATAAGTCAGACAAAGAAAGACAAATACCACATGATCTCTCTTATATGTGGAGTCTAAAAACAAAGCAGCAAACAAAATAAAAACAAACACGCTTATAGATACAGAGAACAGACTGGTGGTTGCCAGTGGAAGGGGGTGGGATAGGAGAACTGGGTATAGGAAGTTAATTGCAAGGTAACAAATGGTAGCTAGATTTATGGTACTGATCATTTTGTAGTATATACACTACATACGCTATATACAAAGTATCATGTTTACACCTGAAACTAATATGTTATATACTAATTTTACCTCAATTAACTAAAAGCAAACCAAAAAACCTCTGTTGCCAATGACCTAGTTTTGAGACCTAAGATGGGTTACTAGCCTCCATGAGCCTTAGTTTTCTCACTTATAACATCAGAATGCTGTACCACCTCACAATGTTCATCTTTACTTTAACTGAGAAAACTTATGCAAAGCCCTTAGCAGTAAATCAGTCACAGAATGAGTGCTCTATAAACTTTGTGTTGTGGTAACATAAGAAGCAGTGCATATTTACATGTTCATCCATTTTTGTTAGCATATCTCTAAGATTCTAAGTAGTATGTTTTGAGAGAGCGGTTTGGTGCAGTAGACTTGGCATAAGAAACCTGGGTTCATGTTTAAGATCCTTTTTAAGTAAAATGGTTATAGTAATATCTGCTCTACGTATTGTGATGATCTAATAAAACATCTTATGGCAATAGCCATAAAAAACCTTGCAAATTAAACTTCTCACTATCATCATTATTATTGAACAATTGGAAACATAAATTGGAATCCATGCAATAGCCTACAAAAGGGAAAAGTTTGCTCTTAGAGTATAATTGATGTGAATAACTTCCTAGGTTAGGTAGCTGCAAACACTCAGGAAATAGTCTTGCTTTCATAAAGAGGAGACCAAAGAGGGCCATAGATGCCATGGGAAAGCTTAACATCAGCACTCCAGGGGACTCAAAAACACTGTCTATGATCTCGCGAAATCCTGAATATCAATATGTTTCATATAGTAATGAAAAGCAAGGCTACTGCTTCTAATTTTCTTTGAAACATGTAAATCTAATTCACAGTGCACTGAGGGTAGATCAAGATGAAAAATAATTCTCTGCTCTTTCGTCAGTTCTGGCACAAAGAATATACTCACTTTTAGCAAATATAAAGACAGTATGTTTCCTATTGCTTTTGGAAATTCTTTTGTGGGAATTCTTTTGATGAATGCTCAAATTATTTTCTTATTGTCAAACTCCATGTGGAATTGTGTGATAGACACTTCTGCAGACATGGACAACAACAATATCTTTTTATACCAAATAAGTCTGAAAATAATAATATTTAGCTTATTCTTATAACAAGCTTTTGAAGAAAATGGTATAATTATTCCCATGTTACTGGTGACGAGTTGGTCTAAAAAGTTGCATCTGTTACACAGCTGATTAGTGGCAGAGTACAAATTCAAATCCAGGCAATTTGCCTTTAATGTCTTTGTTCTTAAACACTAGATATACTACTTGCTATAAATTCAGCATTTAAGTTTATTAGGCTCATTGCTTTATAATGTTAGCTCTATTTCACAAAAGACTAATCATAGTCTTTGGTTCAACTTCTCAACATCTCACAAATAATTGGCAAAAGCCAGGATTTACAATTGGTCTATTGAATTCCAAATTCTGTGCTCTCACACACATGATTCTTGGCACTGGGTATCTGACATTTAGCCACAGATTGCAACACAGGTTTCCAGGACAGTGATGTTAAAGAGAGAAGCTAGCAAATTCAGGGTGCCCACCTAATAGAGCTTGTTAAGGACCATTGCCTGAAAAGGACCATTGGAAAGAAGCATAAGCCTGCCTCTGAAAAAGCTTGTTTAGCTTCTCTCTACATGCACTATGATGCTATTTAGACAGAACAGATTAGAATGTAACCCTAGTTAGCTTTAGCACACTGGAAATTAGTAAATTCTAGGTGAGTTTAATCCTATAGTAAATTAAATTGACTTGAATACACATAAATTTACTACCCTTCTTTAGAGTTTATTTTTAATGTTTATCATTTTCAGCATAATGGTTACTTTTATTTTGCTATATTTTGTTTGAAGCAGCACTTTGTTTCATTGGCTCTCCTGTTTTCTAACTTCATCTCTCTTAAGGAAGTCCTCCTCTGCCCACCAAGATTGGAAAACATTGCAGGACACTAACAGGAGTGTTACAGAGGGAATTTAGAAATTGGAGCTAGCGTGCATGTGAGAGGAGGCGGATAAGGTTTTCCAAGGCATTTGGGACAAAAGGCGTCTCCAGAGTCAGTAAGGACCTAATTTTCACTGGTAAACTGCAGGCCATGGGGTATATCACCGTTTTTGAACTCCCCTCCATAAATCAAAATTTATCCATACCTTCATTCATCGTCACCAACTTATCTCCCCACTCAGAAGTTGGTATGTCCCTACTCCTCTCCATGTCCAACTCTTCACCTTGTGATCATATTTATATTCCTTGATGCTTCTTCTGGAATTTTAAATCCTTATTACATATCTCTAACTTTTGTCTTCATTACCTTTTTTCATTCTTCCCTTTCTCTCTTACTAAAAAAGTACACAATCCCCTGTCATCCTACGAAGGAGCCCCGCATCCATTTGTCCACTCTCCTCTTCTTCTCAGCTAAGTGCCCTAACAAAATCATCTAGTCTTCCCACCTTCACTTCTTCACAAATTCCTTCAAATTTCATGTCTTTCGCATTTCTCAAATCCACCCCCACCTCCTTTCCCACTGCTACTGTCTCATGGCTCTTACCAAGAATATTATTCTCCCAATAAATTTGTTTGCTTCTATTAGCCTGTCCTCCTAATCTTTTTCTCTGTTGCTACTGGAATTATCTTCTTAAAATTGTAACCTTATCAGATTTCCCTTGTTAAAAATCTTCTAGTAGATTCCCAGTTACTGAAAGATATATAATTAAATGAATGAATAATTTCCAGAGAGGAAAAAAGTATTGTCAACAAAATGATCATAGCAAGTTGATTAAATTCCATATAGATGTCCTTTTCTTCTGCGAGAGTTATAAGGAAATATCTCTTATAGATAGTTTTTTCTTTTTTTTTTTTTAGGATTAAGATTTTAGTGCATCTAAAGAGACAAAAGAAAGGTTAGATGAGAATATCTAGTGTTAAAGAAAAAATGTCCCTTGGATTGATAATCAGTGGAGGGGATACTGGGATCTGTCTTACTTATGAACAGCCAACTGGTGATGAGTTGTTGGGTTGAAGGCACCACGAAAGTCATTACTATTTGATGAGCATTCAAGAAATTGTAATGAAAATATAGGAAAAGAAAATGGAACAAGTCATCCGTTGGTTCTTCTACCATTTCTGCCGCGGAACCCAGCCACTCAGGCAGCCAGAGGAGTGGCAGTGGTCCAGCCACCCAGCACATGAAGTCCCCCAGTGCATCCAGCAGGAGCCCTCTTCACCAGGATGCCCAAGAGGAAGGTCTGGTCTGTCAAAGGGAGTGGTGATCAAGCATCGCAAGAGGTGAGTGTTGATGGTGTCATTTAACCTTCTAATGCAAACGTGTAGATGCAGCCAAAAAAGGTGGCTGGAACGGATGAATCTTTACCAAAATAAAGTGCAAAAAAAAGGTAAAGAGGCTCAAGTGGCTAATCACGATAATAAAGAATATTTAGCTGCAGAAAATGGAGAAACTAAATAGGAGAGTCCATCTCCTCTGATGAAGCAGGGAGAAAGACGCCAAGTCTGATTAATAGCATGTATACCATATCATGTCAGTGGTTCCTGTCTCCCTTCTTGTACAATCCAAGAGAATATTTTTATCAATTATTTTTTAAATGCAAGTTTTTTAGTAGCTCTAGAAACATTTTTAAGAAGGAGGGAATCTCACCTTATCACATTTTTTTAAAGTGTAAATGCTTTGTTTTTAAGAGGTGAAATTATTTGCTGGTGGTGTTGTTGTTGTTGGTGGTGATGTTTTTATTTGTTTGTTTTGGTACAACCAGAAAAGAGCAGCATATTGAATATGGGAGGTTTTGATTGTCTTGAGTATTAGTTTAACATCCATAGGTGGGGCAGTAGTTTTTATATCCTATAATACTCAGTACACTAAATGACAATTTGGAGTCACAGTTGTGCATTGAATATGTTTTGAACATTTTAAATTACTTCTATTCTCATGTTTTTTAGTATAGTTGTTTCCTAAAGAAAACTGCTCTTTGATCTTGGCTCTTCCTGTCAGACTTACATGTACTCTGTAACATCTCTGGTAGTGGTAGTCCAGTTTCCCTAGTAACTTTGTTAATGTGCTATGAAAGATTGAAAATTTGAGTCTGTAGTGTATATTATATTAAACTGTAAATTAGTGAGAGTTACGATGTAACAGTGTATCAACATTTGAAGATATTGGTACTTGCTATACTCTTAAGAAAAATTTGCATATAAATTTCAGGCCAGAAAGTCACTGGAATAACTGTTTAAAAAAGGATTACAACTACATGCCTTTTAAAATTTTGTTACAAACATTAAGAAATGTGTATAACCGTTAAAATCTCAATTATAAAAGAAAAAAGAAGAAAATGGAAACTGGTGGTCATTCTTAACATAAAAGATATTCAGTAGTGTTTTCTCTGAATATCAATGTCTTCCTAGACTTATGTAAATTAACATTTCTACCAAAAATGTTTTATTCTTATGTTATTTTAATTTCAGAAGGATTAAATGAATTATATCATTTGCTAACATATGTCTTTAAAAGAAGTTCAGAGAGGTATCCAACTAATCAATTTCTATAAGTAATATTCTTATTATACATGTACCAAGGATGAAGAATAAATGAAAATCTGGTTTCAGACCATTCCAGGGTACAAATATGCACACCAATAATAGAAAGAAAGCATCAAAGGGCCCTTGTTGCTTCAATTTTTATATTTACTAGATTAAATATATATCATAATTTACAACGTTAGCTGAAAATATTTATATGCATATATAATATGTATGTTTATATAGTAACAAGTGAAATATTATATAATTTTAACTTAGACTTAACTTCCTTGCCACATATATGCCACATCTGCTGGGAAGTAATTAAGCAAGCAATTATGACCTCCTTGGACCAAAAATGAAACCCAAACAAAATTTCTTAGATGTAATGTTATATTTTATACAAATGTTTTAGACTCGTGTTTTCATCTTTATTCTCACAATAATCCTGGACATACAAAGATATAAAACATATATTTTTAGCATGGAAAGAACACAAACTGGTTGGTGTTACAGATAACTAAATGGTTAGCTAAGGACAGAGAGCTGATAGAGAAACAGATCTGTCTAAAATTGAAAACCTTTAGGCTCGTTGGGAAATCTCTTCTAGAAGCAGGAAAGTGGAGGAAAAGGGCAGCCTTACTTCTTCGATTCCTTTCCTACTCCTAGAGTAAGGATTTTAATAGTTTCCAACTTTGGCTGTAAATATAAATAATCTGGGAGCTTTAAATAATCCCCCAAACTAGCCTGTACTTCTGCTGAATTATATTAAAATGTAAGTATTGACATCAGATATAAATGATGCTTCCAATGATTAAAAAAAAATGCAGCCTAGGTTGAGACCCTTTGGTCTATGATGATTTCAGGGGCACTGTTTTGAGAGTCCTTAGAAATTACTTTGCAACAGATTTTTGGCAGAAAAAGTGAAATACAAATCCCCCTTGCTCTAAACCTCCGGGAACCAAGCAGAATGCAATTTTCACTTGGATGCCTTCAAGCTCCTGAATAGGGCCACTGTTGCCTGCTGCCCTAAAATGACTTTGGCATTTCTACCAAACTGGAAAAAAAAAAAAAAATAAGCAAATCATCCTTGTCCAATTAAGTTGATGCCATGGTTGTGACCTTTACCAATGTCAACTGCAGCTAAATCCAAGGCAGTGAGTTGCATGGAAAGAAAAACAAAGAAGATGGTGACTGCCTGGGGTGGGAATGAAATAATGAGCTTTCCTAACACAATTTCATCATTTTTAAAATCTACACTACTTTTCTGAATTGCTTCTCATTTCTGCTCTCTTTCAATTCTCTCCTTTCTTTACAGCATTTACAATTGTGATCACTGACATTAAATGTATTGTGAGGATGCATCCACACTTTTATGCTAAAAAAGCTGTAGTTGTACTTATTTGAATAAATGTGTTCTTACATCTGCACAATAGTTTTTGTTTTAATTAATATCCTACCAGAAACCTTCTTTAAATCTTCTCAAAGTGTTATCCTCATCTCCAGTACTTATGAATTCATATACTTATTGACTGTTTCTCAGTGTCAGAAACTACTACATATGCTAAATGCTGTATGTTATTTTTCTTATTTAATCTTCCCAACAGTTCTGTAAGGTTGGTGCTGTTATTGTCTTCATTTTATACATATGGAAGCTTAGTCTCAGAGAAGTTGAGTTGATCAAGATTTCAAAATTAGAAAGTTGTAGAAAAAATATGTTTACTTAGTCTGACTAGTGAATCTTATCTCTCTAAATTTTTTTCCCTTGTATTTATGTTCATTATACACGCTTTCTTAGATGTAAATGAAAAGCACAGCCTAATTACATAGGCAGAAGTCCCTCTGGGCCCTCAAGAGTCTTGGCTGGAACACTTGGGACAGAAACACAAGCCTTTTCTATTTTTATAGTTCCCTGCCCTGATGTGGTGATTGGTGAGTTTCAGCCCAGGAAGCAGATGACCCCGTGGTGGTCATCTCAGCCATCTCCCTAAGCCATAAGACCTGTGGGAGCCTGGTGCAGGCAGCAGCCACATCCCCTCTCCTGAGGCCCCTGTCCCAGTAGAGGGACCAAGGCAGGGAGGAGCAGAGACCCAGCCAGATGAGCTTAGGTTCCTCTGCATCCTGTCCTGCAGAGATACCAGCCCTGAGGGGGAAGAGGAGAGAGGAAGGGAGGAGCCTGGCAACTGGCTTTGTCCAGCATTTTTCTCATCTTGTTTAATCCTCCCAGTAAATATCATCTCACTGGTGTATGGAGTGAATCCTAGCTCTTAAACCCTCTATCGTGCAGCTGTAAACACCAACAACATTGCTGTATTAATAATTCACAGTTTTCACCTAAAAGGGTAGACCTCTCAGTAATACATTTCCTGTTCTTCCTCTTACATTTATATAATTTCTAAGTTATATAAAGTCACATTTAATATTTTATAATAAAGTGAATATAATTAAGTAAAACAGTACAATGGATATATAAAAATTATTAGTTTTCCAGAATGTGCCATAAATTGAACAAGATTTTTAATAATTAGTTTCCCTTTTCTGGACATTTAGCTCTACTACACAAACAGTACAAGTCAAAGATAAATTAATATGTTGATCAATATGTATTATTTGTATATCAATATGTATTATTTGTATATTATCAATGATGCCCAGTAGGCCCATCTTAAAGGCTTAACACACACACACACACACACACACACACACACACACACACACACACACACACAGGAGCATGTCATTCACTAACTCTGGGAGTTAGGAGGACCTTGATTTGTAGTGTTTGCCAATTTCTATAGTAATAAACAGTACCAACTTCAATCTACCAAGGTGATATCAATGAACATGAAGGTAGACAGAGATACCAGTAGAATACCATTATACGGTATTTCCACTACATGGATCCCAAAGACATAATATCTTCAAGACATAGAATCTTCAGAGATAATAGCATGATATAGTATATTTGATATTTACATTTGCTTTTAGTATGATTTCCTTAATTTTAAGTGTATATAATTAATATTTAATAGTAACTTTAAGAGCTGACTAGTACAAATTCTGAAAATGTAACAGCTAGCTTTTATAAGTGTGTATGAGCCATCTCCAGCAGACCACTGGAGTATTCACCATTCTAAATATATACAATGACATGCATATTCTGCTTTTTTGTACTGGTAAAACAAGCAGGGAAAAGTCATGGTTCTCAGCTCAAATATACAATAAAGAGTAACTCAAAAAAAGATAAGGGGAAGGGGTACACTTTTACCATAAGCATTTCATCTATTATACTATACATAAAACCATTTAAATTATTCCTCTTGTCTGGTGTCCTTTGTGATCCTCATATCTTTTTATTCTACATTGTCTCATCAGGAAATTTAATTTCCAACATTTAGTTGCTGTCTATGGTGATGATGCCAAATCCTTTACCTCCACTCAGATATTGTCCCTCAGTTCCAGATTTAAATGTATAAACACCTATTGGATATGGACACTTGATTGTGTGAAAGGTGTCTAATACTTAGCGTGTTGTAAAACAAACCACTTTGGGTTCTGCCTAAAAAAGCTCCTCTTGTCTTTTGTATTCACGGCGAACGAATGTAAACACTGAGCGTTATTCCTGATTTTCTCTCTTCTTCATGCATCTCACTTCATCACTAGGTCACTGCAGTTCTATGCCTCAGTTACATTTGGAATCCCATTTCCACTTCTGCACCATAGATCAGATCACTGTCATCTGCCTGGATCAGTGAAATTGTCAGTGGTTTGCTTGTTTCTACTCCAGTTAGAGTCATTTTATACAAAATAATTAAATCAGATCTCCTAGCTCATATCTTTGCTCTTTACCTCTCCGTTGGAACAGTATTTTATACATAATAAAATATATCTTATAACAAAGACATCATCTCATGTGCATTTGGATCCAGGTATCTCCTTAGTCTTTATCTTTAATCAAAGCTATTTGGAATATGGAAATCCGAATACAAACTATGTGACAGACAAGGGATTAGTCTTCAACATTTACAAACAGCTTTTGCAGCTTAATATCACCAAAACAAACAACCCAGTCAAAAAAAAAAAGACCTAAATAGACATTTCTCCAAAGAAGACATACAGATGGCCAAGAGGCACATGAAAAGATGTTCAACATTGCTAATTATTAGAGAAATGCAAATGAAAACTATTGATACAATGAGATATCACCTTACACCAGTCAGAATGGCTGTCGTCAAAAAATCCACACTGGAGAGGGTGTGGAGAGAAGGGAACCCTCCTACACTGTTGGTGGGAATGTAAATTGGTGCAGCCACCATGGAGAACAGTATGGAGGGTCCTTAAGAAACTAAAAATAGCACTACCATAAGATCCTACAATCCCACTCCTGGGCATATACCTGGAGAAAAACATGGTCTGAAACGATACACGCACCCCAATGTTCATTGCAGTGCTGTTACAATAGCAAAGACATGGAAGAAACCTAAATGTCCATCAATAGAAGAATGGATAAAGAAGATGTGGTACATATATATAATAGAATATTACTTAGCCATTAAAAAGAATGAAATAATGCCATTTGCAGCAACATGGATGGACCTAGAAATTGTCATACTGAGTGAAGTAAGTCAGACAGTGAAAGAGAAATAGCATATGATATCGCTAATATGCAGGATCTTTAAAAAAATGATACAAATGAACTTATTTACAAAATAGAAACAGACTTAGAGAATGAACTTATGGTTACCAGGGGGGGAAGCACGGTGGGGGAGGGATAGTTATGGAGTTTGGGATTGAGATGTACACACTGCTATGTTTAAAAATAACCAACAAGGACCTACTGTATAGCACAGGGAACTCTGCTCAATATTAACATTGTTAATCAACCGTACACCATATAAAAATGAAAATTAAAATAAAAAGTTAAAAAAAAAACAAATACAAAAAAATGTCCTGATCTACTACATACCCTTTGCATATTTTCCTTGTTTTCTCTTTACAGAAAATTAGGCTACAATTTCCAAGAGGTCAGGGTTGTGTCCTTTCAAGTTTGTGTCTCCAGTGATGAGCATAGTCCTTACATACAGATGGAAAACAATTTAGCTGAATACTTGGCACTTAATGAGCAATCAATGATATTTATTTTCTAACTTCTAAGGAAAATGTCCAATGAGAAGAGGGACACTGATGTGGATTGAATGTGTCCTCCAAAATCTTATGTTGAAGCCCTGACCTCCAGTGTAATGGTATTGGGAGATGGGGCCTTCTGGAGGTAATTAGATTAAGTCATGAAGGTAGGGCCCTCATGATGGGATTAGTTCCCTTATAAAGAAGAGAGAGATAGAGATCCATCTTTCTTTCTGTGCAAACACTCCTAGAGAAGACCATATGAGCACACAGCTAGAAGGCAGCTGTTTACAATCCAGGAAGAGGGCCCTCATAAAGAAATGAACAAGGCAGCACCCTAATCTTGGGCTTCACATCCTCCAAAACTGTGAGAAATGAATGTATGTTGTTGAAGTCACCTAGTCCATCACATTTTGTTATAGCAACCTGAGATGACTAAAACAGAAATGCAGCAAGTGACATTTCAAATGAATTCTCTGGCAATGTTGCTTTGGATACTCAATAACGTAGAGCAAATCCATGAGCTAAGCACAGCCATCTCCCTTAAGGGGAGAGAAGTATGCAGCCATCACTGTATTCAAGGTATGACCAAGAGCCATGCAGAATAAACACTGTACTCTTAGAACACTGAGAATAGAAAAAATAATTCTAACTAGGAGGGCAAGAAAAAATTCACTTGAATCATAGAGTAGGCATGTCAGCAATGGAGAATGCAGTGAAGGAAAGGAGGCTGAAAAACCTGATTGAGTTTCCTCAGCAGAAACTTAAGCTGTAGGACTAAAAGATTATGTAGCAGACAAGCTCCAGAATTTTAAAAAAATTACCAACATGTACATTATTTTTTAAGTTTTCATCAATAAATTCTCATAATATTGAACTGCCTACCTAATGAAATTTGTGACTTTTAAAATCCACAGTGAATATAATTTATATGTATACATGTGTATGTACATATGTATTCATATACACACACACGCATGATGCAATAAAAAAATCTGTCTGCATTATCCAATCTTCTGGAAGAGAAAATAAAAATAAAATGACATTTTGGGGGCTATATTTCTTTTTTCCAAATGTAGGTTGAAAATTGCTTACTTGGATGTGTTTCACAGATTTCAGGAAAAACCATTCAAATACCCCTCTCCTTTCAAAGAAGAGGTGAAGATTTTAAAGAAATGTAGATGAGAATAGCCATATATCATGGAAAATAAGAAAAACTATGATTTGTAATGCTCATGTCACAATGCTTTGAAATAGGCATTGAGGAAACTGAGTCACAGAGAGGTTAAGTGATGTACTCACACACACTCCCAGTCAGCTCCCTGTTAGGTACATAATATCACTGTGGCTATAATTAGCCAACTCTGAAGACTTAGCAGTTAAATGTCCTCATTTAAAAGTTATGTTTTTGGTATTCAGAGAAAAATTGTTTCATGACTGAAAAGTTTGCTTCTTTTACATACACCCTTATCACATTTTATTATTCAGGATTTTTCAAATATTATCTGTGAGGTGCCTGCATAGAGATTCAAAACCCAAGTATACATAAAATATAATTTCCACCACTATTGAAAAGATAAAGACTATGAGCAAAACATAAATGCCAGAGAAGCTTTTAATGCTAATCTATAAAATGAAATGCTCTACAGTACATCAACTTAGATTTATTGAACTTTATCTTAAACATTTTGGATTTCTGTTATTATTTTTTGAAAAATGAGCAATCTCTAAGACACGTGCATCTAAATGCTTCCTATGTTTTCCTGTGATAAGCCAAGAGAAATAATAAATATTTATTATTTATCTCAATGACAGGACATATGTTTATTAATAGTAAATCAGTTAAAGTAACAATCAGTAATTTCCTCTACACATTCAGGGTCATAAAGAGCCCAGTTTTACTAATGGGCTTAAATAAATGTATTTTGAGTTGGAGACAAGTGTAATGTGCCCATAAATTGACGAAGCTGCTTTTCCCAAAGTCACTGGACTTAATAAGGGTGAATCTTTGCTCCTCCCTTAGACTAACATGAAGTGGAGGCAGTATGTGGCTTCCTGGCAGGTGGGGGAGATTGTGTGGGTAGCTGTGCATTCAACCAATGACCCGTTTCAATAAATTTACCCAGGATTTTTCCTAAACATAAATAACATACATTATTAATGCAACTTTCTTCCCTGAGTTTGGTTGAATTAAAAAAATACTGTAGACCTAGAGTTTTCAAAAGAGGTTCAGAAAGATATAAAGGAGAAAAATATTGGCCTAAAATTTTTTGAGATACTTCAGGACGTAATAAAAACCAAGAGAATAATATGAAATGGAAATACATATTTTAAAATGATTTTGACAGAAAAACGAGGTTATACAGATTAATGTGTCATCGAGAAATCGACCAGTTACAGACAAAAACAGAACATTAGAAAATTTATTTTGTTTTACTTAACTTTGACTCTTCATCCTGCAAATAGTATTTCCCTAATCTACAATTTGTCCATATCCCCTTTCATCCAAATATAAGGAATCACAGAAACAAGCAGTAAGAAAGCCCCAGATGTAATGCATCAGTAGGTACTTGTAACAGTGGTTCTCAGGGTTTTTTGCCCACCCTCCCCCAGTCCACTAGAGATTTGCTTTAGAAGTTGGACTGGTATCTATAACAGTTATTTTAATAGCAAATGATCCTGGGGCATGTAATAAGAGAACCATCACTTTCAAGTATACTGCCTGAAACTAAACTCCTTTCTGCAATAACTATTTCAGTTTACCAAGATTTATTTAAATGTAGAGCCTGCAGATTGAAGGTTCTGATGATTGAAACAAAAGCAGAACTGAATGCTTCCCTGGTGGCGCAGTGCTTGAGAGTCTGCCTGCCGATGCAGGGGACACGGGTTCGTGCCCCGGTCCAGGAAGATCCCACACGCAGCGGAGCGGCTGGGCCCGTGAGCCATGGCCGCTGAGCCTGCGCGTCCGGAGCCTGTGCTCCGCAACACGAGAGGCCACAGCAGTGAGAGGCCTGCATACCGCAAACAAACAAACAAACAAACAAACAAAAGCAGAACTGAAAGGCCGCCTTTGTCCTGTCTAAAGTAGGGTGGTGGTAGGGATTTGCAAGGAAGATTTGCTTAAGTCAGTTGATCTCAAAATACCCTAAGGAGCTCTTAAAAACTAATGATGACTGGAACCAAACCAGAAAGAAGTTGTTTTAACAGGGCCAGGGTGAGTCCCAAGTATCAGGATTTTTTAAAAAGACGTATCCCAAGGGATTCTAATGTACAGGCAATGTTGAGAACTACAGACTTAATTTCTGAAAAACATATCCACTTTTGTAAAGATGGTGGTTATACCTTAGGAGAAAGTATTTTCCATATTAGACCTCTGGTGTATACTGGAATGTAATACAAGATATTTTCTTTTAACTATTGTAAAATAATGATAAAAATAATAATAATCCTGCCTAAGAAACAGCTGGCTCTCTACTAAAGAAAAGTTGTTTTCCAACATTCTCCAAGTGACTATGAAGACTTTACAAACTGGGTTACTATCTCCCATTCACTTCCTGATTTTTCAATGAATCTGATATCTTACTTGGATTCACTTTGATGATAATACAGAATGAAGTAAAGTGAGTACCTTACTCGATTTTACTTTTCGAAGCACAAATAAAGTGTACCTTGCTTCTTGTCCTTGCATCTGCAATCTTAGTGTCATTTGGCATGGATGGAATTGATATCCGAGTTGTACTCGGCTTGAAGAGATTCAAAGGGGGAGGAGGTTGATCATGGAAAACAGTTGAGAGGCAGAGTTGTACCGTCTCTTTCATTGCTTTCAGCTGCGACGCCTATGAAAACAAGAGAGATCACAACACAATGTTTACATGCGGTTCTGGTCATCATTTACCTGATTAGATTCTCCCTTTCCTCCTAGCCTACACTTGTTCCCTACACAAATACGTATTAATTTCAAATGCAATTGCCTAACATAAATTCCATTACGACGTGCCGTTTAATACACACTCAGTCTGTTTTTTAGGAGCTAATGTGTTTCATGATATATTTTGAACACTGGAATTCAGAGACATATCTTACATTTTCCCCTTGAACTGACATGATTTCAATCATGATACTTTGCTGGCAAGGAAATATACTCTAGGGTCACTTTAAAGTGGAACATGTCCTTCTTAGAAACCTGCCATCTTTCTATTAGCAACAACCTTCTTTATTACAAATCACTCCTCTTGTGATGTAGGCTTCTGTGTTTCTCAGATAGGCCTGTACCTCCACTCAATTTCTGATACAACTCTTATTTCCTCTGGGCCCTGCTAAGTGGTAGGAGTTATTTGGATGTGATTGTAAGTGACAATATCAACATTTTCTATTAACATAGTATATCATAATATTCTAAGCACTTTCACAAAAAATAACTTTATGCTTTCTAACGTCTGTGAAACTGGCATTATTATTTCTCTTTCACTATAAAGGAAACTTTCTTAATTTTTAAAAAAATTTTATATTGGAGTATAGTTGACTTACAATGTTGTTTTAGTTTCAGGTGTACAGCAAAGTGATTCAGTTATACATATACATATATCCATTCTTTTTTAGATTCTTTCCCCATATAGGTCATTATAGAGTATTGAGTAGTAGTGTTCCCTGCGCTATACAGGAGATCCTTGGTGATTGTCTACTTTATATACAGTAGTGTATATGTGTTAATTCCAACCTCCTAATTTATCCCTTCCCCCACCTTTCCCCTTTGGTAACCATAAGTTTGTTTTCTAAGTTTGTGAATCTGTTTTTATTTTGTAAATAAGTTCATTTGTATCATTTTTTTAGATTTCACATATTAGTAATGTCATATAGTATTTGTCTTTCTCTCTCTGATTTACTTCACTTAGTATGATAATCTCTAGGTCCATCCATGTTGCTGCAAATGGCATCATTTCATTCTTTTTTTTGGCTGAGTAATATTCCATTGTATATATGTACCACATCTCTTTATCCATTCCTCTGTCAATGGCCTTTTAGGTTGCTTCCATGTCTTGGCTATTGTAAATAGTGCTGCAATGAACACTGGGGTGCATGCATCTTTTCGAATTATGGTTTTCTCCAGATATATGCCCAGGAGTGGGATTGCAGGATCATATGGTATGTTTAGTTTTTAAAGGAACCTCCATACTGTTCTCCATAGTGTTTGTACCAATTTACATTCCCACCAACAGTGTGGGGGGGTTCCCTTTTCTCCACACCCTCTCCAGCATTTATTGCAGACTATTTTTTCTTTAGGTTTACATCCCAAGGCAGACAACCATCTCTAACTCCCATCTAACCCCCAAATCCCACTGCTAAAAATATTTTAAATTGCTGACAAGGTTTAAAAATGATACAGAATTGAGTAAAAATGACAGAGACATCCCCAGGTGCAAAAATGCAGACAGACATACAACCTTGGGAAAATCTCATGGTAACTCAGTGGTAACTGGGGACATGCATAGACCCTAGTAAGACAATAACACATAAATATCCACTTCAAGATATGAAATATGATCTTTGGGGTGAGAGAGATGAAGACAGAGATTAGGTGCTAAAGCCATATCCCTGGACAAACTGGCATATGTGGAGTTTACCCTTTCACTGTACCCATGGATCAATGAAGCAGCAAAGTCTATTGTCTCTTCCTGTCAAAGTAGTATACTCCCAATCAAACTACTGCCTTTTATATATGATATCAGGAATACACCTGCATATTGCATCCCATCCTATTTCTTGTCTCCTATAAAGCCCTTGTGGTCAATTTCTTGAGAGTAGTGACTATGACTTTGATCCTTACCAATGCCCACCTCTGTGTTTTCTACTCATGAGTGGTATGAAATTTATCCTTAAGATGAGATTGTCTATTGCTAGAATAGCAGTTAAAGAAATCTCTCTCTGGTCATATCAAGAGATTTTTTAAAAGGCAACAGTAAGAGCAGCAACTGGCAATATATAAGCAATAGGACAAACAAGTACCTCCTTCTCATTAATCTTGCCCTGTCAAGTTGTCCAAGACAAAATAAAAATCTGATAAGAACTAGAATGGAGGGGCTTTGTTAAGTGGACGAGAAGGAGCTAAGCTGAATGGTAACCTTATATTCAAAATGGTCCCTTTTATTTGCTTGCCTGAGTCGCTAGATTCTTGCCCTTTCCCCACTTAATTACTTTCTATGATTGATCCTATTTGTTTCCTTCATACAATTTATCATTAATTTTAATTTATATGTATATACATATGTATAAGTTGCCTATTTTGTTCAGAACTGTATAGCTAGCACATAACACAATCCCTGACACATTAGAAGGAACACACACAAAAAAGCTTTTTGAATAAATGACTTAGGTGAAAATGTTGTTTCTCTTTTGTCAGGGAAAGAAACTGACAAGCTATATCAGTAAAAAGAAATGAAGTAATGGCTCAGATTTCCCTTCCTATTGATTCTTTGTTATAATCTTGGATGACCCTTCCCTTCTCTCACTACAGAATAAGAGATCATGGCACTGGGTACTGTGTCAGGAGTGAAATATTCCAGATGGCATTGAACAATTTAAATATATTTCGTTTTCTTATATTATCATTAGACAATGGAAATAGAGCTAACGTGACGAGGTCAGGCAGGTCTTGGCCAGCACTCAAAGCTAACATGGCTTTGAAATGTAGCTTTTCAATGCTTAGATAATGCAGGAAGTATTATCTAAGTATATGCAGGATAGTTATTTTTCACTGCATTCTTATCATGGCTTCTCTTACAGTATATATGTAAAAGTTGGATCTATAACAGTCACAAAGTATATGTTGACATAATATACAAATTCCTGAGTAATGGCTGAACTCGGATGCCGAAAATAAATAATGAACAGCATCAAGCTAATAGTTCATTTTCAGTAAATATTGTTTAGGCAAGACAAATTTTCCAATGGAACAGTCAATGGGATAGGCATATATGCTACAATTTTAATCATCTGAACTTGGTGCAATCATCTCTTCTGCTCCTACAGACCTCCTGACATTCTCAGGGTCACCTTGGACGGTAGTGTCAACAACACATAGATATAACCTCCAACTCCTCACCTTTCATATCCATTGCAGTGTAGTAAGTTATCTTTGCTCTTATGTTTCAACCTATTATTAATCTCTTAGCTTTTGATTTCATTTCTTTTTTTTTGGGATCACAAGCCTATGACTTGGCCTCCTATATTAGATTCTGGCTCCTCTCCTTCATTATATTGTAGATTTTTCCTACTAGAGACCACAGGTTTCTGTGAGCAATGCTGTCCCAGTTTGGTCATCTTTCTACCAAAAAAAAAAAAAAAAGTCCATGTCTTTCTAGTTAGTCCCTCTAACTTAACAGAGCCTGTTACTGACACTACTCAGGTTTGGCTTGACCCATCCCATGAGCAGGACCCAGATAACGATTTTTACACCAAAATGGTCATTACATTTTAATTTGTACTGCTAGCTGTAGTCTGTTTTAAAATTGCAGGTAAGGTCACTGTTCACTTTGAAGTTCACTGGAACAAGATGTCACCTAATGAAATACAATGTAAACCATATAAAGTATACTTTGCTCTAGATCTTACAACCTATTCCTTCTTAAGATCAGCCTTACTTTTGCCCTTGATCTTCTCCCCACACCAAAACACTTTTCCCACTTCCTTTGCCGCATGTTAGTAAAATGCAAAGTCTTTATGAAGATCCTGCTTGTCACAATGTCCTTTATTTATAGCCCACTGAACATTCCAAGTTCATTCCCACCTTAGGGCCTTTACACTTGCGGTTTCTTCTGCCTGCAGAACCCTCTTTCCAAACATCTACATGGGAAATTTCCACTTGAAATGTATGTTTCAGCTCACATATTATCTTCTTCAAAGTCTCTATCACATTTCTTAAATTATGTCCTATGAAGCCCTTGTCATAAATGCATATTATCTTATCATTATATCTATTTCTGTTACAATGTAATTTCTTTGAGGGCTGGTATTTTTTTCTTTTTTTTTAAAATTTTTATTTTATATTGGAGTATAGTTGATTTACAATATTGTGTTAGTTTCATGTGTACTGCAAAGTGATTCAGTTAGATATATACATGTATCTATTCTTTATCAAATTCTTTTCCCATTTAGGTTATTACACAACATTGAGCAGCATTCCCTGTGCTACACAGTAGGGCCGGTATTTTTTTGGAGAATCACTGGTTTCTAACTCAACAGATATTTGTTAAATGAATAAATAAAGCAAACCCTCCAGAGGATATGTTTTATGTGAGAAAATAATGAAATATTTCTCATTTTATCCTGTATATTATATAATACAAAAAAGTATTATTTTAGACATTAAAATACTACTGCTTATGCTGTATAATATGTAAAGCTTATAAGAAATTTTTGTTTATATATATGATCTTGAGATGGTGGGAGATTTAGAAGGCAATTTTGTGTGTGTGTCTGTATGTGAGTACTTTTCTCAGAAAAATGCTTTTTGAGGGGAACAAGAAGATATATATTGCAAAGACAACAGTGTCCCTAATTTCTCACCTCCTGACAAAAGTTCACAAGGTAATATTCATGTCTACCTTCATTTATTTACATGAAGATGTGATGTCCTCAGAGAGATCTGGGTGCATCAATGACAGCTGGCTTTGGAAAGATCGTGAAGGACTGTGAATCCAAAGCCTTTCCCCTTACCTTTATTTCACCATGAAATTGGCTCTATGAATCCTATAAAGTCATTCAGCAGTTTTACTTTTTCTGCTCTAGGTGATCTCTATGTCCCTTGTATGTAGGATGAATAGCATGTGTGTTAACTTATGAAGTTATATTACCTTCATCTACCTATTCAATCAATAACTATTTATTATGCTCTTGCTGTGTGCCAGACACACTGTGGCAAGAACAGTTCTTGTTCATTTACTACTTTGTCCTGGGAGTCTGTGCAGATCACCTAACTTGTGTCATCTGTAATACAATGTAATAATGCATGCTGTCCTGGGTGAAATTTTGTGAGGGTCAGATGCAATAGAAACTTTTAACATAAGAATTTGAGAGATAGTTTCCAAACCATAAAGTTGTTTTTACACTCCAGTAGCTGAAGCTAACTATAATTCATAAGATACTGCCAAATAAATAATTGATTGTTTGGAAAACCAATATTGATTCTTAGATCTTGAGATTATTATTGCTTTTATTGGGAGAGTAAACTGAGACTTCTTTCACGAGAAATATGAAATGAGAACCAAGTTAGAGTGTGAAGATATAGTTTTCATAATATTTATTAAGTACTTAAGACTATTTGAAGCCCAGATATAACATTCTTTGGAGTAGACACCTGAAGAGAATTAAAAAGTCTCATAAAAAAATGATGGGGAGAGGTGAAGAGCACTTTCATTAAACTGTAGTTTTTATCGATTTTGAAGTGAGCTAGCATTTCTACCTGACTTTATGATTGTAGTTTACGAGCCTCAAACATACCTTACATGAGATTTGTTGAAATCAACCTCCAGTAATATGCAATGCTTTTATAGTTCACTGTAGCAAAAGGAGTGACAAGATCCTGAAGGTTAAAGAGAAAAATTATCACAGAGATGCAGTCTCTCTATGATCTCATTCACTAATAATAATAATTACTATGCTTCCTGAGTGTTTTTCATGTGCCAAGAATTCCCAGTACTTTACTTTTTTTGATGAATATCATTTTCTCACCACCCTTATAAATTGAATTTTTATTATTATTCCATTTTACAGTGAAGTATAAAGAGTTTGAGCAATTTGAATATGGTCATTCAGTGACAGAGTTATGATCTGAACAGACAGACTGACTGCGGGGCCCTTATTTAAACACTACAACATATAATCTCTCATCCTGTATCCAGCCTGGCATTGTGAGGGCTAAGCACATAGTGCTCTTGGTAGAAGTGGGGAGGAGGAAGGCATAGGATGGATAAGACAAAGGAGAAAAAACTACATTATCTTCAAGTTCTGTGACTCAGGACAAACGACAATTTGCCCATGAAACGTCATGTGACAAAACCGGTTTTTATAACTCACATGTACTTAAAATACACATATTACCTTTTTGTGTTTCTCTAAACTCCTGTTTCAATGTATAATTATTTCCTAATTTTTGGTGCCCAACAAAATTGTGAGAGATGTGGGACCCAAGATTGTGTATCATAAGTGTTTTCTGTTTCTCACAGCACCTGGCACACAGTGGTCACACAAACAGCATTTCAAACCCATATAATCATTCACTGACTAAATGGATTATTTGAAGTTAAGTAAGGGAAAAAATTTAATGTAAGGAAGAACATTCCAACCGTCATAGCTGTTAAAAACTCAGAGTGGGAGGGCCTGCCTCAGAATCTTGGAAATTCAACGTCTTTCTAGAACTTAAAACAGGGATAGCAAAGAAAGGAAAAATAAAAACATGATCTAATTGAACTTCAGGATTATACATACCTCTGATTGTCTGATTCTACCAATTCTATAAAGAGTCGTTTCCTTTTTAAAAACTAATTGGTATAAGCTTCTTTTATAAATTAAAGAAATCTCATAAAGTGGAATCTTGGTAAGATGAATTATATTTGACCTAGTCTAGAAAAAAGCAGGCAGGTTTCCCTAAAATTCTTAAATATTATATTAATTACTTGGATAAATATAAAATGAGACAATCACAAAGGAGCAAGGTTGTTAAAATATCTTATTCATTCAAAAGCCATATTTATCCCAAAGATGTAAACCTTAAGAAGGAAAATATTTATAATTCACAAAATGTGCTTACAGTTCCCCTACTGCAACACTTTCTAGACATCCTGTTTGAAATGTTAGTTATGCTAGCTATGAAGAGGTTCTGGCCGCATATAAATGAAGAAAATGCCTATGTGAGATCCAAGTCTTAAAGGAAGTTGTGGTCTTTCACAACCACTGCATAGTGAGAAGGAGGCAACGAGACCTCCAAAATGAATCCACCTTAAATGTTCCATCTCTTCTATTCTGTAGGTTCTAACTGGTGATTAGAAGGCAACTTCCTTTCTTTACAAAGTTGCTAAATGTATACAGATATTATTGCAAAATAAGTTATGAATGTGATCATCTTACTTGCTTATTATTCCAAATAAAATGATTTCTAAGTTTTGATCACAAAAATGGAAAGCCCTTGACAGCAGGCAGAACCTTTCATTTTTTAAAACTGCTTATTTTGAAAAATATAGGGGCATACAGAGAAAGACATAACAAACATCAGGTAAATAGCAACCTGAATTAAATGTTAAAAAGCATCATTTTAATTATATAATATGTTATATATAATACTTACATAATTATATTAAATACATTTATATGATAATATATGCATATGGATATTTTAATATGCATGTACACAGTTATTACATGTAACTAATGTATATATACAAAACATATGCAATATAATGTATGTATATAATGCATGAAACATACATATGTATATGTGTAAATTATAGACTGTGTCTATACAGCTTTAAAAGGATAGAACATTTGAGAAACAGTAGATGTATCTGTAAGCATCCTTAGCGTTATTTCACTCCATCTTTCCCCAAAGGCGATTGCATCCATAAATTTGATATGAGTATCTTTCTACTCTATTTATGATATGTAATCAAAACAAAATATGTTTCATGTATTTGAACAATTGTTAAATACTGTACATAATAATTCTGACATTTTTCATTCCACAGTGTATGTTATAGATATATCAATATTGATACAGGTATCTTTATATTTATCAATATTAAATTTTGATTACCATTTGAAAATGAGTATAGTAAATATATGGATTATATGTATTAATTTTAACAGCAAATATTTTAATTATTTCCTTTTATTATTAATACAAACACTGCTGTATTTAATGTCCTTATACACGTTTCCAGGTACATATGGATAAGTGAAAATTCTAAGGTACATACTTTTAAAAACTGATTTTAATAATTACTCCCATTACTAATGTATCAGAATTTGGTATCACCAGACTTTTAAATTTTTATCAATTTGATAGTGTTGAGATGCTATCTCATTGTTTTTATTCACATTTCCACTTTTCTGGTGAGGTTAAGTATTTTTTAAAAATAAACTATTGAAATATAGCAGATAATGAAAAAATATATGGGTCTTAAGTGTACTTTTAAAAATTTACGTACATTTTAAAGAAATATTGCTGTATGCATACTGATTTAGGATTGCAATATTCTTCTCCTGGACTGATCCATATGACACTCTCTTCTTATCACTAAAAAGCCTTTACTTCAAGTCTACTTTTAATGATGTTCATGTTGATACACAAGTTTTCTTTCTATTACTGTATACAGAGTTCATCTTTTTTTTTTCCCTATTCTCCTACTTATAGATCTTTTGTTTCTTTATATTTAAAGGTGTCTTTTGTATAAATCATAAAGTTTTTGTTTAATGTAGTCTTATAATTTTAGCCTTGTACTTGGAATATGTTAACCATTTAAAAATTTAATTACTAACATACTTAAGTTGATATCTACCATTTTACTATTCACTTTCTATTTTAGCTCATCTTTTTATATCCAACAATTTGACTATGAAGTGGGTTATCTTTGTGTTTAATCTGATTGTGCATTATTAATATTTTTGAATCTGTGGTTGATATCTTTCAAAGTTATTGAAAATATTTAGCCATTATGTCTGAATATTGCTCTGTTTGTCACTTCTTCTGGCACAACAATTATATAATTTAGAAATTTTGAAATTGTCTTATTCATTTCTTGTACTTTTTCTGCTTATTTTCCATTTATTTGTACTTTCTATACATTAGTATAGGTATTTGATATTAATTTTCCTTTCATTTCACTAGTTTTCAGTTCTACTATGTCCAGTCAACCATTCTGCTATTAAATACATGAGTTAAATTCTTAATTACATGAATTATATTGTTCTAATTCTAGAATAGCTAGTTGATTTTTTTATAGATTCCAAGTCTAGTGAAAAGTTTTGTCTTTTTACCTGTTTTAGATTTCTTCTATTGTAATATATGTAATGCTATATACATGCCCATAGAAATATTATGCATATATATGTATATATGTATATAATAGTTGTTAAATTTTTGAGTACTTGTTTTCTTATTCCAATATCTGAATCAGCTCCAGGTGTACATCTCTTGTCTTCTTTATTTATATTGGCCAGATTGCATTCTCTCTTTACATGTCTAGAAATTTTTTTTTTTTTTCGGTACGCGGGCCTCTCACTGTTGTGGCCTCTTCCGTTGCGGAGCACAGGCTCCGGATGCGCAGGCTCAGCGGCCATGGCTCACGGGCCCAGCCGCTCCGCGGCATGTGGGATCTTCCCGGACCGGGGCACGAACCCGTGTCCCCTGCATCGGCAGGCGGACTCTCAACCACTGCACCACCAGGGAAGCCCTAGAAATATTTTTATTACATGCCAAATATTGTGTATAAATGAACCAAAAATTCTCCAGATGATATATAGAGAAGGATTATTTTTCCATTGTTAGACTGAATGATGGCTAACTCCAATCTAATCAAGAATTAATTTCAGGCAGGGGATGCATTGAATGTTTGTTAAAATGCAGATTACTCTTGGATTGGCCCTGTTGCTACATCATAGACTTTTCATGTTTCTGACTGAGAGCAATGTGGGTGTTTTTTGTCTTCTCAAGTCTGAAATACTATGATTTCATTTTCAGATTTAGAGTTTTCTGTATTAATATTTTCTAGATATATGTTCTAGGAATTAGAGAAAACTACATTGGATTCAATAAATGGGTTGCTGAGTGAACAAAGAAATAATTTTAAAATCATTTTACCCTTTCGTTCTGAGTGAACTAAAGAAAAAAGGAATATTTACTTCCCACAATTTTATATAGTTGATTTAAAAATGAAAGGAGGCATTAAGAAATTTTGCCAAATACTGTAACTATAAAGAAGTAGAACCATAATTCTAAATTTTATGACTAATTCCTTCCTCCATATTATATTTCCCTTTCCAAATAACAACTCTTTATTCTCCATGCATGTCTCATATGAAGAGCACTGATAGGCAAAGTAGGCATCAGATGGGAGTTGTGGTTTATTCTGAGCATGTACAATTGTAACACAATGAGGCATTAACAAAAATAAAATGAAGTAGATGAAATGAGGTAAAAAGAGGCAAAGAAAACCTTTTGGAATTAATGTTGATGATAGTACAACTTTGTGAAATTTAAAAGTGTGACTTTTATGGCATGTGAATTTTATTTCAATAAAGCTGTTATAAAGATGGAATGTCAGCCACTCTTGCATTATCTTTGTATAAACAGAGTTGCTTAAGAGAGCTACTTTCTTCTTTTAATGCCTCTTCCTCCAGGACTTTAAGATTTCCAAAATAAAAAGTGTCAATGACTACTTCCATTTGCTTTACAACTCATTCATACAAAGTTAATACATGACATCTTTGTTGATGCTTTAAAGTATGTTTATTCACTGTATTATAGAGCAAGTGTACCAGTAAAGTGAAAAATAAGCCATGCAATCACAGAGCCTCAACCTTGAGTAGATTTACTATAGCAGCAAAAACAAGAAAAGAATTGGGTTCCAAAGAAAGTATCAAACACTCATGAATTCTATCACCATATTACATGCACAGCATCTGGAATTGCACTGATAAATCAAGAGCAGCAATGAGTACACCTAGCTTCATCTTCTGCAACCAAAGTCTGATGGCTCATGGATGTCAACTTACCCGGTCAAGAGCTGCTTTCTCCAGTTCATTTTTCGCCACAGCTAATTTTCGTTCCAGATCAGTAAGCTGTTGGGCCTGTAAAATGAAAGAGAGGTACATCTTTTTAGTAAATTCTATAACCTTTCCCCTCCACTTTAAGTATCTGTCATTCATTGCCAAAGAATTAGAAAAACAAAAACCTTGTGAAATTCATTTAGAATGCAGGTTAAAAATACTCTATTACATGGTCATTTGGTTAAGCTGCAGAAAATGTTGTTCTGGATGAATATACACTAAATGTTTCACTGGGTCAAAATGTCTAGTTGCAAAGTTCCAGCTCATGTCCCAGAAAATATTTGTGGTATAAATCCATCAGTCATGTTTCTAGTTGCTATGGACTAAATTTTGTCCCTCCCTAAAACTCATATGTTGAAGCTCTACACCCCTCCCACACACCATGTAACTGTGTTTGGGGATAAGGCCTTTAGGGAGGTAATCAAGGTTAAACGAGGTCATAAAGGTGAGGCCCTGATACCACAGAATTGGTGTCCTTATAAGAAGAGGAAGAGACACCAGAGACCTCTCTCCACCCTCACACAGAGGGAAGATACAGTGAGAAGTCACCATCTGCAAGCCAGAAAGAGCTCTCACTAGAAAATGAATCTGCCAGCACCTTGATCCCAGAACCATGAGAAAATAGATTCTGTTTTTTAAGCCACCCATTCTGTTGTATTTTGTTAAGGCATCCTGAGAAGCCCAATACAATAGTATTCACTCTTTTTCTATTTTTATTTTTAAACCAGTATAACTCTATCCCACCGTATCTCTGTATCTTTGCAAATGTCACAACTGTACTGCTAAAAGAAAAGAGCCTCAGATTTGGAAGATGTGTTTTAAAGTCCTGCCTCCACCAATGCCTAGCTACTGTATATACTATAGTTATATACTGACAAAGAGATGCTCTGCAGGCTCACACAGGATCTGCAGAAGGGCCAGCCTCCCCTCATGCCTCAGAGCCTCGCTACACCTGTGGCTTTTGTCAGTCTCCTACATTTAGCCAATGAAAAGAATTTAAGTCTGGAAGGAACAGAGGGTGGTTCTGATGGTCTTGTGAGGCAAGTGGATTGAGTTCGCCTTCGCCTGGGAGAAGTCCGCAGAGGGGCTCATCACTTCTGCAGTGACCAGGACGTCCCCATTCTGGATCTCCATCCTGGGTGTTACAATGCTGTGGGCTTGTAGCAAGGCTGTAGCCAACCACCAAGGTGCCTACTTGTCTTTTGCTCTTCCCTTCTCTCCCTCACGGTCTGGAAAATAGCGCCCTGCACCATTGTCCTTGAATAACCTTTTTTTTCCCCTTTCCTTATGGTAAGCACCTAGGCAGGAGGAGAAGGTGAGGATATTTTTCTTGATTATGAAAACCTATATCCATTCTTTGTGTCCAGGCATAGTTTTCATCCCCTAAATCGATCTGTGCTACTTTCCACACAATAATTTTCCAGTAGGCAATTGTTGCCCTTAAACAGTAACCTAATCATGTACATGAAATATATATGTGCACTTCTAAATATACAATAATGTTTAAAAATAAAATCATTGTGAATGAGGGAGAGAGAGAGAGAGGACTGACGAAGAGGGTTTCCAATTTGAGGGCACCTCCAAGTGAGTGGACTCTCATAAGCTCTGAACCGTGGGCCCCCCTTGGCCTGTCTCTGTCTTTCTGGCCACCTGCCTGCACATCAGGAGGGCTTCAGGACCATAGGCCTCAGTCTCGCATTCCTGGCCCGGGCTTGGGCCACTCTGCTGGCCCTGCATTGCGGCTGCCCTGGGTCCAGCTGCATTCCTCAACCACGGAGCACTCAAGACTTCCCCTGTGACAATCCCTGCTACCGCAGGCCCTGCCAGGGCCAGCTTCTGTCCACAGGACTGAGGCCCAAAAGAAGGAAGAAGAGTGGTCCTTCTGTCTGTCCCCAGCCTCTAGGCCTAGGACAGGAGTTAGGGAAGACAGGGAGGGGCAGTGCGTGGGCCTTAGTGGGATAGTGGCCATCCCCACACCCCTGGTGGCTGTAGGCAAGTTCCTGGGAACTCATGTGGGAAGAGGGCAAGAGTGTCAGCACCAGCCTCAGTGCCAATCAACATTCTCAGTCACCAGCTGGAAGGGAGTTAGTGCTGCCCCGCAATCGCCTATGTCTTGAACACCTTTTTACCCCCACAAAGCATGTCATGATATCTTCATCCTCAGGGTCCTTTAGGTGGGCAGCCTCTCTCCTCAAGATGCTGTCATTCATTATCTGCAGTCCAGAGGGTGGGGTCCGCATAGTTACAAGTCCTCCTGCCTCCATCCCTCTCCCTCCTTGTGTGGGTTTCAGCCTAAATCCTGTCATCCACACCAAGGGACTCCCACAAAATGATGACTTCAGGGTGTGCAGCCATCCAGGAAGCCTGTATTAGGACAGGTTGAATGAATTCCAACAGAAATAGCAAATATGCCTTTGAAAGCTCATTGCCATTAGTTCCCAGGATTTCAAGTATTTACCTCTTCTAAGAACTCATTGAACTTGGTAAAATCTAGCCAAGAGATCTTGGGATACAAAAGGTTACAAAAACAGTTAAGAAAAGTAACCACAGGAATTGCAGATTTGGACTCATATTATCATACTTTAGTCTTAGTTTTGAAAGGATCAGTTATTGGATTAAATCATGTATCGGGGCTTCCCTGGTGGTGCAGTGGTTGAGAGTCCGCCTGCCGATGCAGGGGACACTGGTTCATGTCCCGGTTCGGGAAGATCCCACATGCCGCGGAGCGGCTGGGCCTGTGAGCCATGGCCACTGAGCCTGCGCATCCGGAGCCTGTGCTCCGTAACGGGAGAGGCCACAACAGTGACAGGCCCGCATACCGCAAAAAAAAAAAAAAAAGAAATGTAAACATTCCAGTCCCATCCCAGAGCTAATAAATCAGAAGCTACATTAAAAAAAAATCATATATCATATTTATAAAATTATAGAAAATAAAAAGAGGTCTGTGGGTTTTAAAGCATGAGAAAACCTATGAAAGACAGGAGGGTTTACTGGATTGTGAATTTTGTCTGTTTTAAGTCATTTATGTGCTTTGTCAATTTAATTCACATGAAAAAAAGGATAGGGTTATTTCAGGGGAGGTAGTCGTGAATCTAGAGTAGCTTTCACTCACAACCAATCTTTGAATAAGTATCTATAAAGTGATTAGTTTTGTTCAGACTAAGAAGGAAACATCATCTGTGTACATAGGTTGAAAATACACGAGGCAGCAAGCATGTAAAGTGAAAATCACAATATGAGACTCTAACTGCTAAGCTGAGAGTATGTTAAGCTGCAACAGAGAACAGAGGAGGCCTGAGAAGTCAGAGTATTCTTCCTAATAAGAATAACACCAAAAAAACCTAACATTTAATCTTTATGTAAGTATATTTTCTCATTTGAGATTTATAACATGAAAGGCTAGAGTCCATATGATAATATTTAATTTACTCAAAAAATTGTGAAGCTCCACAGCTCCACGTTTTTATAGACCACAAAACACTGGAGCCTGGCTTGGCTCTGCCGTCCGGTCTATCAATTTTGGAGCTGTTCCTTGCTGTTTTTCTCGAGGATCCACCTTAAATTGGGCTAGATTATGAAGGATGAAATCAATGCTGTATTTAATGCAAAAACTGTCTTTTTTTCCTAAGTAACCTAAATGTATAGTCGTAGCATGAAGCAAACAGAAAGGACATAATGTAGACAGTTAAATTTTATCTGAAATTTTAATGAACCATTTTACAAAATTTTGGCAAATGCATACATCTGCAAGGTTCTAATTCATTATTTATACATTAGGTGTGTAATTCAATACTTCTGAAAACTCACTGGGACAAGGATTATCTTAATCCTTTTCCACTTCCTTCCCTCTAGGTGAGAATATCCAGGTATCTTCTTTCTAATTTTCTGGTGAATTTCCCTGAGATTTGTAGCATATGAAAACATTTATACCTAAAAAGGACCTGAAATGAGTTTAACACTAAATGTATTAGAATATCAAACATAAATTAAACACATGAGATCTACGGAAAGCATATATGTCTTGCGAATGGGATGTGAAAGTAGATTATGGGTAGCGACAGAAGAAGGAGGCACTGATGATGGGGCCATGAAGTTCTATCCATTTGTCTTTACTGTGCTGCAAATTTGTTCCAAGACTTCCAGCAGCCAGGTATTAAAAAAAAAAAAAAAAAGTTGGCTCCAAAACTGTCATCACCAAAGAGAGTAAACACACCAGAGACACACATGCAGCAGGTTTTTTCCAAGCAACAGGTTCTAATATAAAATTATAACAAACAGATTTTATAATTCAACTCGGAGAATCAATTTGTTTTTCAGGAGCCAAGAAAATGTGGCGCAAAATCACAGTTCATTTTAAACTAAGTATAACACCTAGGCTACATTGATGTGTGTGTGTGCGTGTGTGTTTTTCCACCGAGACACAGAAAGCAGTAGGAGCAAGTCAGAATATTGGCTTTCCCAGAAAGAGAAAGACAAATGCCACATGATATCACTTATGTGTGAGTCTAAAACATGACACAGATGAACTTATCTACGAAACAGAAACAGACTCCATGACATAGAAAACAGATTCGTGGTTGCCAAGGGGGAAGGTGGATGGGGGGAGGGACGGATTGGGAATTTAGGGTTAGCAGATGTAAATTATTACATAGAGAATAGATAAACAATAAGGTCCTACTGTATAGTACAGGGAACTATAGTCAATATCCTGTGATAAACCATAACGGAAAAGAATATGAAAAATAACATATATATGTGTATTACTTAATCACTTTGCTGTACAGCAGAAATTAACAAGACATTATAAATGAACTATACTTGAATAAAATAAATTTTAAAAAAAGAAAAAATATATCGACTTTCCTCTAAGGATATGCACAATAATTCTTCTCTTTCTCACATACTCTATAAGATTGATTGAAATACAATTGGCTGATAAATAGCTTAGATGCCAAGATAAAGAAATTAAACCTTTTTTTTTTGTCACCATTGAGTCTTATCAGTTAGCAATGCCTAGACATAATGAGTCAACAACATTTAAAGAAATTAAATCCCTGACTATATTGGGTTAAATTGAGAAGAGATGAGGGACAGTACAGACTTCTGAATGCTAATTAAGGTCTCAGCTCTTTAATCTTCTGATAAAACGTAGGAAGAAGAAGCACCACAGGGGTATCAGCATAATGATGTCTAGCCACACTCTTCTCTGGCATGGACTTCTTGCTTGGAAAGACTAACCTGGACGTGGTCCCAGCTAGGGCCAGATCAGGGAAGGGTTTATACAGACTCCGAATACGGAATTCAGAACAGAGCCATCTCCTAGTGTTTTAGCCACTACAGAGTTATAATAAGCAATCTTACAAGACTGCTGTGACTCATTTGTTGAGGATATAACTCAGTAGAGAACTAGATTGGAAGGGGGGTCACTGAGGGGCCTGGAAGTAAGAGCCAACATTACAATAAGCTTTTAGGTGGCATCAGCAAAACAAGGTCAGAAATCTTTACAAGTTTTCTAACAATATGTTTGCTACTTTGTTATTAATAAGATGATGCTTGCTGTACATTTTGGTACCAATAAGAACCCTCAATCAGGCTTGTTGCAGCAAATTTTGCAGAAATAGGGATAGTGAGTACAAGTTCCATTGGAGTGTGGGAAGAAAACATTAGAAATTCTAAATTTTAATTTAGATTTAAAAAATGTAAAATAGGTGGCATTATAAAATACTCTGTAGTCTACATTTTTATTCTAAAATATTCCATGGTTCTAATATAAAAATATTAGAACTTATTTTTACGTATTTTCTGTTTCACCACTGCTTTCCTTTCATTTTGTTTATGTTTATAATGTACATAATATAGAAGTAAAATAATAAGATGATAATAAAAGATAACAACAGCCTAAACTTGTGAGAGAGATACATATTCCTCATAACAACTCTATTTGGTACATAGTATGTCTTTCATCCTTTTTAAATGAGGAAGCTGAGACACAGGTTTATTAAATATCTTGCTCAAGGTCACACAGCTGGGGAATGACGGATCTGGAACTCAAACCTAGGCAGTTTGGATCCAAAGCTGGTCCTCCTAACCACTAAAGATGTGAGTGTATATAATTTATAACCAATACATATACATATATCAAATGATATGTGCTTAAAATTTATTAATATGCTTTATGGTTAGAAATGTTTGGAGACCACTTAGAAGACTGGTGGAATTTTGTGTGTTTAAGATTATTCATCCAATGAGGATAATAAATTCATAACAGAGATGTTTTCAAATACTCAGTAGGGTGTACTAGGTATTTGGTGAAAGGATAATAATACGATTGCTTTTTTTAAATGCATGATTCAATGCATCTGTTAGTATTTATAAAGCACATGCTCCCTGATCGGCAGCACTAACCTAGAAGCTGTGGATAATACTCAAGAGATATAACACAGAACAAAACACCACCACCGTCATCTCTACATTCCACTTTACCACTGAGTAAAGGAGGCAGAAAGTCAAAAACTCCTGCCTGCTTCTACTCACTCCCATAAAAGTATAAAGTTGTAGCACCAAGATTATATTTGGCCATTGGATTGTTTGATGCAGCACCTGTTCATTTCAACATTAGTAACTTGGTTATAATTCTGAGAGACTTGGAATTGAATGACTAATATATGTAAAGGGAACAAACACCTCAGATTGCACAGGAATAGCTTACATAACATCTGGTTATAAGTGCTATTAAAAGTCAATGTTAATATGTAAAAATTATATAAAGTTCAGCAAGGCTTTTCATTGGGAAATAAGAGAAGATATACATATTTTTTCTCGAAGTTAAATTCTTATAAATATATTATTGCCATTATGTGTATGTGTACATGCATTGTAGTGATTATGGTCACTAAAGAAAACTTATCGTGAATAATTTTTTTATTATGTTCTCGATATCGGTTCCCTTTCTCCCCTCAAAAATGCCTAGACTTTGGAGGTGACTGCTTCACACTCTTTCTCAGCCATATTATTTTAGGAGAAAATATCTCAACACTCAGTTCTAGAGATGAGGACGCAATTTCTTAAAGCAATTACTCTATATCAACTCCCTAGTCAAACGATTGTATTGGGTTTGGACATCTAATTAATGTCAGGCCAGAGACAAGAAGATATTTACTGGTGGCTTCTGCAAAGAAAGCTGCCTCTCTTCATCTGAGTGAATAAAAAAGTATATTCTCTTTTTCTTGGTAGTATAGTATGAGGATGTTTAAGTCTAAGCTCTAATAGGCATTATTTATAAAATAAAAGAGGATAACATGAGGTTAAACTTGTCCTGTAGACGAAAGCAAGGCATATAAAATAGATAGGATAGGATCTGGTGACTTAGAAAACTTCACAGTCAAACCACACCTGAAGTCAAATGAATTTGTATTTTTGGTTATTTGTATTTTTGGTTATTGTGAGTAAATAAAATTCATTTTTATTAATTAAATTATTGTTAGATATTTATATTTTTGTTATTTAAGAATAAAAAGATTAAAGATTCTTGACAAGACACAATAACTGGTTTTGGACTAGTCCTCCTCTCGTAAACAATTATGAGCTAATCATGCCCAGCTGTGAACCTTGACATATTGGAACCTCACTAGGTAAGACTCATGACTACTCCAGCTTTCTACTTGAGGACAATTTCCTGACCTAAGTGCAAAGGGCTGTGGTCCAAGCAGATCACTGTAGTTGGACTGAACTGTGAAGGCAGAGATCAGAGTTTGGGGCAGATTAAATGGCTGGAGTATATGGGGCAGAGCAGCAGAGAAAAGTGAGGTGAGCAGGGCAGGGCCTCCAAAAGTCAGGTTGTTGGGAGATGTTCCTGCAAGTCCTTGGCTGAGAGTTGGACTGCACATACACAGAGCAATACATGACACAAGGCTAATCACAAAGAAACTGTTATATGACTCACAGCGGAACAGAAACCCTAGAGGTTGAGCACTGCAAAAGGATGCCAGCATTCTACATTCATAAACGTTATCAACACCACAGGCATCAAAGCGACAGCCTTTAGGTTAATAGCCTTGCACAGGAGCAGTGGTTGGCAAACTCCCAAATTCCAAATCTGGCTTACTGCCTTTTTTTTTTAACACGTGCATGGTTTTTTTTTAAATTAATTAATTAATTTTTGGGGCTGGGTTGGGTCTTCGTTGCTGCATGCGGGCTTTCTCTAGTTGCAGCGAGCGGGGCTACTCTTTGTTGTGGTGCACGGGCTTCTCGTTGCAGTGGCTTCTCTTGTTGCGGAGCACGGGCTCTAGGCACGCGGGCTTCAGTAGTTGTGGCATGCAGGCTCGGTAGTTGTGGCTTGCAGGCTCTAGAGCACAGGCTCAGTAGTTGTGGTACACGGGCTTAGTTGCTCTGCAGCATGTGGGGTCTTCCCGGACCAGGACTTGAGCCTGTGTCCCCTGCATTGGCTGGCAGATTCTTAACCACTAGGCCACCAGGGAAGTCCCTGCCTGTTTTCATAAATAGAATTTTATTGGAACACAGCCACCTTTATTTATTTATGTATTGTCTAGTTGTTTTTGTGCTACCATGGTGGAATTGAGTAGTTGAGATAGAGACCATATAAGTTTGCAAAGACTAAAATATTTACTGTGTGATAATTTACAGAAAAAGTTTGCTGAGTCTTGCCCTACTATAAAGTCCACTTTTAGGCTTGCCTTAAGAAAGTCTAAATCAAAACCTAGATACGATTCTGGGAGGTAGGGCTGGGGGAAGATTTTTGGAGATTTAGCTCTGTTAAGTGAGAGAAGCTTAAGCTTTATCACGGACTTTTCACATATCTGCAATGACAAAATATAAAGTCAACTCTACATCAAGATAAATATCAGTTTAACTGTATTATTGGACAAAAATTAATTATCTTCTTCTGAAGATAAAATCCAGAGTCTCTGTGATATATAAGTGACAATGTCTAGCACAAAATAAAATCTTACTGGCATGCAAAGAAATGAAATGTATGACCCGAAGTTAAAAGAGTAGACAATGGTAGCCAATATCTAGATGACTCATATGTTGGATATAATATTGTAAGGCAGCTATTAAAAATACTATCAAAAAATTAAAGGTAACATGTTCTTAATTAGTGATGAGATAGGTAATTTTAGCAGAAAAACTGTATTATAAAAAAGAACCAGGGCTTCCCTGGTGGCGCAGTGGTTAAGAATACACCTGCCTGAATACACCTGCCTGATCAGTTACAATCAGGGAACATGGGTTCAAGCCCTGGTCCGGGAAGATCCCACATGCTGCGGAGCAACTAAGCCCGTGTGTCACAACTACTGAGCCTCCACTCTAGAGCCTGTGAGCCACAACTACTGAAGCCTGTGCACCTAGAGCCCATGCTTCACAACAAGAGAAGCCACCGCAATGAGAAGCCCGCGCACCACAACGAAGAGTAGCCCCGCTCGCCACAACTAGAGAAAGCCTGCGTGCAGCAACGAAGACCCAATGCAGCCAAAAATAAATAAAATAAATAAATTTAAAAAAAAAGAACCAAATGGAAATTCTAGAAAGAAAAATTTCACTGGATAGACTTATCAAAAAAATGCAGATGAAAGAAGAAAGAGCTACTAAATATGAAATGATATCAACAGAAATTATTCATTCTGAAAAGCTGTAAGGAAAAAAAGCTTGAAAAAACATGAATGGTGGGGGTCTCAGAGATCTTTAGAACAATATTAAAAACACTAATATGTGTATTGGAATAATGGAAGAAGAGTGTGAAAAAAATGGAAAAAAATCATTTAAAATTATTAGAAAAAATTTAATGAAAGATGTGAAAAACCTGTATGTTGTAAATTATGCAACATTACTGACAGAAATGGCAGAAATTCTAAATTAATGGAAAGATATACCATGTCTATGAATTGAAACATTAAATCCTGTTAAACTGAAATATTCAATATTCTTATGATACCTGTTCTCCCCATATTAATCTATTAGATAAAATGCAAACCAGGTTAGCATTCCCGTAGGATTTCTTTTTTTTTTCTGTAAATTTACTAAACTGGTCCTAAAACTTGTATCTAAAATAATATTTTAAAAAACACTGGAGTGTAGGAGTTAACGCTGTCTGATTTCAAGACTAACTCTGAAGCTACATTAATAAGGACAGTGTAGTATTAGCATAAGAATAGACATATACTGAAATAAATTATAAGAGAATCCAGAAATCTACTCAAACAAATATAGTCAATTGAAAACATATATAGCCATTTGACTTTTGAAAAAGATAAAAATGTAAATAATTCAATGTGTAAAAAACAATAACTTCAATAAATGGTGATAAAGGAATGGAAGATTATATATATGTGTGTGTAAAATCAAACTTGACTTTTTTTTTTTTTTTTTTTTTGTGGTACGCGGGGCCTCTCACTGTTGTGGCCTCTCCTGTTGCGGAGCACAGGCTCCGAACGTGCAGGCTCAGCGGCCATGGCTCACGGGCCCAGCCGCTCCACAGCATGTGGGATCTTCCCGGACCAGGGCACGAACCCGCGTTCCCTGCATTGGCAGGCGGACTCTCAGCCACTGCGCCACCAGGGAAGCCCAATAACCTTTATACTCCTCTAAGTAGAGGACCTCTCACCCTTCCTCCTTTCCTCCCCACCTTCACTCCTTCCTCCCTTCCCTTTCTCACATTTTCATTTACCAGATATTATTTTCTGTGCTCTGATATGAGATCAGTTACAAATGCAACACAAGGCAACATCTCTAACTTTATGAAGCTCACAGTCTAAAGGGCTTCTTAAACATTTCTGTATTCACCACTAAATCTATCAATGTGCCTTCCACATAGTGAGACAACAAAATTATACTGGCATTCTATGCAGTGTCTCAGGAACTCCAACTTTACTAGTAGAATTGCATGCATTTTACTAGGCTGTCAGAAGAGAAGAGATACCTTGACCTAATGGACTATATAATGTCTCACTGGCCTTCTTTATAGTTCACTGAATGAAGCATATTCTTATACACCTCAGGGTCATCACGTGTACCTGTTCTTTTGGCCTGGAATCATGGAAAATTTCCCACTACTTTGTTTCCCCTGGTCAGTTATTACTCACCCCTTAGATTACAGTTGAAATGCTAATTCTCACCAAGATCCAGTTCTGAATTGCAAACATAATTTTAGCATCTTTTTTATATTCTCTTGTGAGATACTGTATTTTCCTTTCTAGTACTTTCACCAGTTGTGATATTCAAAATATAAAATGATTGATATGGTATGGATATGAACCAATAAATGTGACTCTACTCTCAATGCTGGAGCAGGGTCCTGGGAATTTTCTGCTTGACAGGTGTCAAGCAGTCGGGTAGTCTCTAGGCAGGAGCATTGTGACAGCTCCTAAGAGACTTGCCACAGTCTCATAGATTCAGCCAGGAAACAGACATGAGCCAAAATCAATTTGGACAGTTTATTATGCATACTTAAAGCATAAGGAAGATCAGGATGGCATTGGCAATCCACACCTCTAGTATCAGTGGATGACATCAAACATGGGGTGCCACATGACAGACAACACAGGTGGTGGTTCTCTCTGCCACTGTGATTCAACTCTAAACTACAGGAAAGCAGTTTTATAGCTTACAGTTTTACCCAGAGAAGGGGGAGTGGTGTGATATGGAAAGTCCCATGCCTCACTGGCATTAGGAAGATAGGAAGTTACTCCATCACAGCCTCCTGCAAGGTACAGAGGGAAATGAGAAGCAGTCTTTCAACAGCTTCTAACAAGACGACCTATACTTCTGTGTCCCATGGAGGATCACAGGGCATTCCACCAAGACTTGGGTTATATGTCACATTAGCCTTGCTTTTGTGACTTATATGGAGATATGCAAGGCTATCAGGTGGTCATGGCAGAGCCATTTTGCTACAATAAGTGTTAGCCATTTATCGATGAATGACAGCTTAGTGGGCGGGGGGGAGGTACAGGATTCCAGGAGAAGGACCAGATGAAAGAGACAAAGGTACCAGTTGGTACATAAGTGCTTTAATATTTAAACAACTTACACACCTATATTAATGTATACCGGTTAAATTTAATCCCTACTTATTATAGTTGTCACCCAGCCATTTATCTGATTGTTAATGTCTCATACCCTCACTAGACAACAGTCTTGTTCACAACAGGGACTGCTTCCATTTTGCCAACCACGGAAGAGATAATTGTTAAAATTGTGCTAGGTACCTGGTGGATGTGTAATAAATATTGCATCGACACGGGCAAATGAGTAAATTTGATGCTAACACCACATACTGTACTAAAATAACAGGTTTCTTATCCTTCTCCAAGCACTTTTTTTTTTCCCCTGATGTGTGTCTGAAGAGCCTCCGTGTTTACAAAAACTCACTATCTAGTTGAACATTTTGAGGATTTCTAGTCCTCACTTTAACAGTCCAAAGAATGCTCCTCCAGGAGCCCATTCAGGCCATCACGTAAATCTCTTTTCTCTGGCAGTTAATGGACATGACAGACAATGGCTGCACTTCCTTCTAACAGGCACAGGAATTGATGGTTTATTAACATTACTGACAGGAGTGCTGAAGGGACAGTGGATTAAATCCAGCACAGAATTTTGTAGGTGTCAGGATTAAGTCCGTGGTAAATATTTTGAATAGGTTTTTTTTTTTTCTTTTCTACGTGAATCTGCCTGAATGTCATAGTCCCCTCTATTTGTGTAAATCTTCCTGCCATTTGAAGGCTAGATGAAGCCAGTAGTTTAATGTTGTCACTGCCGAAGTATAGCAGCTGCTCTGGATACATGTTCCAAACATCCTTTCAAAATTTTTATTCCACTAAGTGAATTTTGTTGAAAGCAGCAGGTATTGAAATGCCTACATACCAGCTTGTCAAATTCCCTGCTATTCTAGATGTGTACTTTTTTTTACCCCTTTAAACTCATTTTAATGCATTTTAGTAGGGAGTTTTAATATATTTCCAAGGCCTCTTTCCCAACAGACCAATTTTGTTCTTTTCACTTGAATTTAAAAGTGGAACAAAAGACACAGGATTTGGCATTTACAGGGTAAGCTACACTCTAGGGAATACCCAAAGTCCTAGAAGTGTGGTATTCATCCAGAAAGGGAACAAAGAGCTTCGCAACCTATGGCAATATCTCAGCCCTCATGCAATTATATATAACACGATCCACATTTTTTAAGCACCTTCTGTTTTTAAAACATACATTAAATAGTGCTTATACATGCAGGTCAAGTTCTAAACAATTTATACCTATATTTAATAGGTAAAAAGCTAAACAAAGTTAGTGTTCTTTACTGGTTTTACTAGATGTGCAAACAAGTTTGTGGAGGTCCAGCAAACTATATAGGTAATATGTAGAAGAAATAAATTCAAACTCAGATTTTGATGATTCCAAAGCCCACTCTTATCTCTCAAATTCTTCACCTAATTCTTGGCTCAAGTGTCACCTGCTTAAAGAGTTTTTCTAGACTTTTAGCATTGCAAACTACCTTACTTCCTGCCTGAAATTCCCCATCCTCTATTTCTCTCTACTTTTCATTTTTCCTCTAGCACTTAACTTTCCAATATACTACATAAATTATTTTTCTATTTATTGAGTATTGCCTGTCACACCTACTTGAACATAAGCTCTAACCAAGTAGGAAACTTCTGTTCACTGATGAATCTCATAAGCACCTGGAAAAGTGCCTGGTAATATTAACCTCTCAAAAAAACTTGTTAATCGAATGCATTATCTTTATACTACAACATGACTTAGAAGGTCTTTGTAAGGATTGGAAACATTTTTAAATGTGATCAAGGCGCATAGTTGGTGTCCAACAAAAGAGAAAGATAATGATGATAACAATAATAATTTATATTATGATTAAAGAGAGATATTATCATTTTTTAGTCAAGCTACTGCTGCATTATTTAATATTTAGTTTTCTTATTAGCAGATCTAAAATTCTCCCCAGTCTCAGTTGCCAGTACAAATGCCAAATTGTTAACAAAATGATGACTTTTATTCAAATCAATTCAATTTGACTCCACAAATATTTATCACTCATCCTGTAGCAGTCAATATGCAAATTACGAGGATTATGAAGATGCATAAGATACAGACTCCGCCCTCCAAGAATAGGTACTGTAGGGGGGATATCATGCATAAACTAGCAATTACTTCCCATGTGAATAGGGTATGTGCTACAACAGAGGATGGCATGAGGTTCTGGCGGCGGTTTTCAATTCTGAATTACTTTTATTACGAATGGCAAGAAGGGTGTAGAGTTTCTTTCCATGCTACAAAAAAACTAGCTTCCAAACTGTACTACTGGGTGAAAAAAGGTGACTGAAAATTTTCTGTAATCTAACAAGACAAATTTTATTTTCCTAATGTTTAAATATATTTTACTGAGCTAATTAGGATAATGACTAAAATCACCAGTGAGGATAAAATACCATTGGCTCCTAAGCACAAATCTACATGAACAGTCACATAAACTCCTTTATCCAATCTTTACTATTAAATGTTTATAATTAAGGGTATTGATAAGCGTTCTGAAATATAATTTAAAATACTTGTGTTTCGTTTTTCCTTTTCTATTTACTAGCTCTAAGATTATCACCAATACCCTTATTTTCTCAAATCTTCAGTTTTTTCATCTCTAAAATGGGAATAATAGTAACAGTGAAAATTTACGGAATATCTACCATGTGCTAAGAATTGTGCTGATACTCACATGTTATTTTGTTAAACTTTGCAAAGTTCTTTAAGTATTATTGTTACTACCACTCAGCAAAGGAGGCAAGAAAACCTTAAAAAGGCTTTACCTTTATGGCCCAAAGTTACCTTACTAGAATCTGGCAGTAGGTACTCATATGCCTGATTCCAAAACCTTCATCTAATTAAGACTATTGATCTGAGGTTATATAAGAAGATAATGCACAGCTTTTCCCCCAATAATTATGCTGTTCGGGGCTTCATTGTATCCCAAATGATAGTAAACTGTAGTGGGACATTAAACTTGTTCCTTCCCTCTATACGACTAAGAACAAAAATGCTGAAATGGAAACTGGATTTTTCCTGTGAGAAATGTTTCATGAAACCACAACATATAACACAGAAAGAAAACAAGGAACGTTCAAATCAATGTCTTGATTAATCAAATTTTCTTGTGAGGATAGCATAGTCTTAAAAATTTTGAGCTACAAAGAACCTGACAAAGATAATTAACTTAATCCCTCTGTGGGATTTCCTTTCTAGTAAAATAGTACTAGGATGTTTAACAACGTCAAAGTGTTCTTCTAAAGTTTACATGAGGTAATGAATGCAAAAAATTGATGCACAACTTTTTTGAGGGGGTCTTTGGAATAATTATCTTGTAGAGCTGTCACTTTGGTTTCAGCAAAATTGGGCTTTGTAGCCCAATTCATTAGCTATACAGCTTCTCTAAACACAATAAAAAACCCCTCAAATTTTCTGTTGGCCTTCTTAATATGTCACTGGTCTATCCTTACAGTTAGAGAGGTTACATGACTTGTAATTGTAGCTGTCAAAATGGGGGTCAAAATGTGTATTTCACGTGTCTTGAAGCTATCACTTAGCTTTATCTACTTAGCCTCCAGAGGGCTTAGTGTATTCCTGTGTCAGTGATCACCATCTAATTCTGAGAAACTCATATCTGGATAATGAATGAATGAATAAATCTCTTCTAAATAAGACGTTTTATGGAACATGGGAAAATTTCTTTTCTGGGCAATTTGGTAAATTAAACTTTGCAAGGAGTTGTTTTAAGGTTTACTGTTCCTCTTCCTTAGGTGTCCCCTTATGTGGCATTCATTCACTCATCTCATTCATCAATTCAGCTACTAGTCACCTCATCCACTCATCATTTATCCTTCCACTTGCATACCCCCTATCCTATTATCCATGCACTCCTCCATTTACCTACTCATCCATCCATCCACTTATCTATCTCCCAAATCATCCATGTCTCCGCTCATCTATCCATCATTATGCATCCACCCATTCACTTACTCAATCCAGTAATCTATCCAAACAGCTCAGGGTGGCATTTGAGATACAAAGGAGAGTTACATTAAGCTCATCTCAGAGAAGGAAAGAAGAGAAACTTAACCCCTTTCAGTTAGAGAATCGAAAAGGATATTCAGATTATTTCCAAAGATCTAATCATTTCTTATTTCTACATATTTAAATCAGGAATCCTTAGAGTACTGTGACTGCGTATGAAAATAACTGCACTGCAGCCCAAATCCTCTGAGGCAGAATCTCAAGTAGCTTAGCATGGGCTTCAGTGTTTTGAATATCTACACATAAATTTCAATTCAAATCCATCATTAAGAAGCACTGCCTCTGAGGCGGTACAGTGAGGCTTTCACTGAGGATCGTGGTTCCCTTGGCATATGCCCCAGTAGGACACTCACATTCGTACTCATGCTTAACAGCAGTATAAATCCCATACGTTCCCAAGACAGAGGTCACCTCAACTCAGTACACTCAAAATGTTTCATAAATGTAGCTGCTTAAACTAAACCAGTACAACTGCTGGTGTCAGTGAAGAGAAAAACAATTTATTTTGGAACTGCCTCACTCTGTGTTTGTCAATTGAAAATAAACCAAATCTGCATGTGTGCGTGCATGTGGGTGTGGGTGTGGTTTCGGAAGGAAGCTTCCCCTTTAGTCTCCAAGAGTCAGGAACACAGAGGGAGTAGTTGCCTGGATTTTCTCTCCACTGTTTTTCATTCAGGGAGTGGGGGAGGTGTGGATTTTATGAGTGGTGAACTGCGAAACTTCTAAAAATTCACTTTTCTATACTCAGCAGGATTAAGCTCTGCTTCCTGTTGTCCTGTTATAGCCTTTTACAAACCTTTCTACCCTGTGACTGCTATGCTTTAGGAAGTGTAAGGCCCAGGGCCTGGTTTTCGTAACCAATTGTGGAGCCAACCCAGCCCTGCTCTTGGGATTTTATACATGAAGATGTGGTTTGCGTTGTAGCTAGCCTAATATCTGCCTCACACACCAATTTCTCTTATGCAAGTGTGACTTTAGGGAGTGGCCTGGGATGAGGACAGTATTAAAGGTCTCATATTTGGCTATTGGTAGTCATAATCCCACCCTCCAATCCTGGAATAAGCATGCTATTAGATTTCCATTCTTCTGATACACATACATATCCAAACTAAATATATATTCATATACATATATAAAATTTCAGCACTTCTTGAAATGTGACATGACCAAATTGATCATGAGATACTTGCTCCATCATCTGTTTATTCTTCAGCTGGAATTACTATGGAACTGTAGAAGAGATCAGTTTACCAACATCTACTCATAAGCCAGATTCCTGCATAATCCTTGGTATCTTCTTACCCTTCACCTATCATATCCAGGTCATGGCTAAATCATCTATATGTTACCTTCTAGGTATCTTTCAACTCTGCCCATTCTCTCCATTTACACTTCAGAAACTCAGTCCAAGTTACTACCACCTGTAGTAATGATGGTAGATGGTCCAAGTTACTACCATCTGTAATGATGAAAGGGAGAATAAAATGGAAGGCGAAAAATCACATAGGTGTTGCTTTATCTACAGGAAAGCCTCCTCAGATCCATTCGACAAGAGTAGTGCCAAGGTATGGGATTGCTGAGAGCAGGCTGTAGTATCTGTTGCTCCTCAAAATGATATTTGTCCTCCTGGTAACACACAGCCTGTGAATGCAGTGGCTATAACTGCTAGAAGGGTGTAGGATCCATAATATACGCCGCGTCCTACATGAATGTAAAGGCAGATAAAGAATATGGAAGCTCCATTTGCACGTATGTATCGAATGATTTATCCGTAGTTAACGTCACGGCAGCTGAGCGTTACTGATGAGAAGGCAGTTATTGTGTCTGGTGTGTAATGTATTGCTAGGAACAAGCCTGTTAGGATTTGTAGAATTAAACAAATACCTAATAGAGAACCAAAGTCTCATCATGACGAGGTATTTGATGGGGCTGGGAGGTCAATAAATGCATTGTTGATGATTTTTATTAGTGGGTGTGATTTTCTGATGTTGGTCATTGGTGTTCTTATAGTTGAATGACAACGATGATTTTTCATGCCATTAGTCATGGTTAGAATCCACGTGGGAATGATGATGACATGTATTTATTTTAAGTGTTACTTTTGTGATTAGTTTTGTGGGGTTTTCTTCAAAATCTTCGGGTTGACTGTGGGTAGTGGTGTTGGGTGCGGGACTGTTGAATTTTGGTGGCTCATTTTTAGTCCTGATGATGTTTTTGATTTATTTAGGGGGGATACTGGTCGCATTTGATTACACGACAGCTATGGCTACTGAGCAGTATACTGAAGTTTGGGTTTCTAATAAGACTGTTTTGGGGGCATTTCTTCCAGGATTGATAATAGAGAGGTTTTTTTTGTTGTTGTTGTTTATTTGTTTGTTTGCCGTACGCGGGCCTCTCACTGTTGTGGCCTCTCTCGTTGCGGAGCACAGGCTCCGGATGCGCAGGCTCAGCGGCCATGGCTCACGGGCCCAGCCACTCCGCGGCATGTGGGATCTTCCCGGACCGGGGCACGAACCCGTGTCCCCTGCATCGGCAGGGGGACTCTCAACCACTGCGCCACCAGGGAAGCCCGATAATAGAGTTTTTAATGGTGCTGTATGTTTTAAAGGATGAAGAGGTGGAAGTTGTGTTTACCTTTAATGGGCTGGGGGACTGGGTGATTTATGACACCGGTCATCCTGGTTTTTTAAGGGAGGAAGCTATGGGGACTGCAGCATTATATAGTTATGGTACTTAGTTGGTAATTGTTACTGGCTGATCGCTGTTTATTGGTGCTGTGGTTATCATTGAGATTACTCATGGTAATTAAATAAAAGCATGCTAAGGAGAAGGATAATAAGGAACGACAGGAAATATAGTTTGATAAGGCCTTTTTGGCTTGAGACTAGCGTAGACAGCTTTAATTGAATAAGGGATGTGGTTTTGGGTAAAATATTTTCTAGCCAGATTAAGTCTAAGTGGGAGGATGCTGAGTTTTGGCTTATTGATAGATTTAAGTAGGGGGGTAAGTGGTGCATGATAGTGGGGAAATATCCTAAAAGACTAGAAAACTTGAGGGTATTTGAGGGGCAAATAAACTTTAAGTTTTCTGCGTTAAGAGATTTAACCTGCGTTAAGGTTAATTTCAAGTGCTGGTACAAAGGGCACTGTACCAGCACTTGAAATTAAGGGCAGTTAATTTTAGGTATGGGGGCACGGTTATTAGGGGGACTGTTGTTGGGGGGATGTTGTTGGAGATAATGAATCCGGCAAAAACACTTCCAATTAGTAGGCATTTGATGGAGTTAACTAAGAATGGGTTGTTTTCATTGATTGAGGTTAAGGGAGAGAAACGAGGCTGTCCTAGTAGTGGGAAGAAGATAACGCCAGCGCTATAGACAGCTGTGAGGGTGGTGGCAGCTAGCGTTATTAGCAGGGCTTGGGTGTTGGTATAAGACGTGTTAGCAGCTGGTGAGGAAAGGCATTCCCGTCCGTGCTAAACTTCCAATAATAAGGGCTGTTGTGGTGAAAGGTATAGCTTTGAATTGGCCTCCTATTTTTTGAATATCTTGTTTGTCGTTCAGGCTGTGGATAATAGATCTGGAGTATATGAATAGTATGGCCTTAAAAAAAGCATGTGTGCAGATGTGCAAGAATACTAGATAGGGTTGGTTGATGTCAACTGTTACTATTATTAGGCCTAATTGGCTTGAAGTGGAGAAAGCAACAATTTTTTTAATGTCATTTTGGGTGAGGGTACCTATTGCTGCGAATAGGGTGGTGAGGGCTCCTAGGCATAGTGCTATTGTTTGAATGTTTGTTGTTTTCTGTTAAGGGTAAAATCGAAAAAGCAAAATGATTCCTGCCACGACTAATGTGCCTGAGTGGAGTAAGGCTGATACAGGAGTAGGGCCTTCTATTGCTGAGGGGAGTCAAGGGTGAAGTCCAAACTGAGCTATTTCCTGCCTACAGCTAGTACAAGCCCTACGAGGAGGAGATTTGAGTGATGTTAGTACAAGCCCTATGAGGGGGAGATTTGAGTGATGTAAGTCGAATGTAAAAATTTGTTGCAGGGGGCTGGTGGCGCAGTGGTTGAGAGTCTGCCTGCCAATGCAGGGGACACGGGTTCGAGCCCTGGTCTGGGAGGATCCCACATGCCGTGGAGCAACTAGGCCCGTGAGGCACAATTACTGAGCCTGCGCGTCTGGAGGCTGTGCTCCACAGCGAGAGAGGCCGCAATAGTGAGAGGCCCGCGCACCGCGATGAAGAGTAGTCCCCGCTTGCCACAGCTGGAGAAAGCCCTCGCACAGAAAAACGAAGACCCAACACAGCCATAAATAGATAAATAAATAAAAAATAAAAAGGGAGATGGGTCTAAGAAAAAAAAAATTTGTTGCAGGTCTCATGTGTTTAGGTTAAATAGGAATCATGCTATCGACATAATAAATCCAATATCCCTGATGAGGTTATATAGGATTGCCTGGAGAACGGCTGTGTTTGCATCTGTTCGCCGGTATTACCACCACCCAAGGAGCAGGAAAGATATAATTCCGACCCCCACTCACCCAATAAAAAGTTGGAAGAGGTTGTTGGCGGTAACAAGAATTAACATGGTGATAAGGAAGAGGAGTAGATATTTGAAGAACCGATTAATATAGGGATCTGAGTGTATGTATCATAGTGAGAACTCCATAGTAGACCATGTGACAAACAATGCTACGGGTACGAATTTTATTGAGAAGTAATCTATGTTGAAGCTAAGTGTTAATTTAAGGGTTTGAACCGTGATCCAATGTCAGTTTGAAATAATTATTTCTTGGCCTGTGTGGACAAATATTGTGGTTGGAATTGGGCTGGTAATGAAAGCATATGAACAGTGTTTTTTTACATATGATGGATTTTTATCACTTTTGTAAAGATTGGTGTTAATTATTATAATTGGATTGTTAATATAAGTAGTGTGACTAGAGCGAAAGAGGAAAATAGGTTTATTACTTTTATTTGGAGTTGCACCAGTTTTTTGGTTCCTAGGACCAACGGATAACTACTATCCTTTAAAAGCTTGAAAAAGCCACACTGTTAGGCATGGGAGCATGAATTAGCAGTTCTCGTATACTTTCTCGGTAAATAAGAAGTTTCAACCTTCTGTTACTAGATTCACAATCTAGTGGGTTTTTTTAAACTATATTTACAATACAGGGGGCCTAGGATGATTTGGGGATTTAGTGACAATAGTAGGAGGGGTAAGATGTGAAGGGTTATAAGGGCATTCTCTCGTGTGAAGGAGGGTGTAATGTTATTAATATGGTGTGTGTATTTACCACATTGTGTTGTAATTAGTATATGTAGAGAGTATAAGGCTGTAATTACAATGTTGGCTCCTATTAAGATAATGGTAATATTTGATTATGAGAAGGACGATGTAACTACAAACAACTCTCCGACCAGATTAATGGTTGGGGGTAAGGCCAAGTTTCTTAGGCTTGCTAGCAGTCATCAAGCGGCTATTAGTGGGAGGAAGGTCTGTAAGCCTCAGGCTAAGATTATTGTTAGGCTATGGACTCACTCATAATTTGAGTTTGCTAGGCAGAATAGTATGGATGATGTGAGGCCATGGGCAATTATTAAAGTGGTGGCTCCTATATAACTTCAAGGTGTTTGGATAAGAATAGCGACAATGACAAGTGCTATATGACTAATGGAAGAATATGCGATAAGTGATTTTAGGTCTGTTTGGCGCAGACAGATTGAACTGGTTATGATTATTCCTCATAGGGAAAGCATAAGAAAGGGGTATGCTATGAATTCTTTTCGTGGGTTAAGTATCGCTGTGATTCGTAGTATGCCGTAGCCTCCAAGTTTTAGTAATATGGCTGCAAGGACTATAGAGCCTGCGATGGGGGTTTCTACATGTGCTTTGGGTAATCAAAGGTGGAGATGAAACGTCATATGAAAACGTTGGATCAAGAATTGGGTAATGCTTTCGTTCAATACTGCAATGTTAAGAAATGTAGAGAGCCCGTAGCGGTTTTTTTTTTGTTTTTTTTTTTTGCAGTATGCGAGCTTCTCACTGTTGTGGCCTCTCCCGTTGCAGAGCACAGGCTCCTGACGCGCAGGCTCGGTGGCCATGGCTCACGGGCCCAGCCGCTCTGCGGCATGTGGGATCTTCCCAGACCAGGGCACGAACCCGTGTCCCCTACATTGGCAGGAGGACTCTCAACCACTGCGCCACCAGGGAAGCCCCAACCCGTAGTGTTTTGAATATATACTAGTGCTACTAGAAGTGGGTGACCCAACAGGTGTGTAGAATAAAAAATAGAGTCCTGCATTAAGGCGTTCTGTCTGGTTAACTCATCAAGTGATGATAATGAGTGTAGGAACTAGTGTGGCCTCGAATATAATGTACAATAAAATTAGTTCTGTGACACTAAATGTTATAATTACAAATGTCGGTAATATGATTCGTATAGTGATGTATAGTTTTTTTCGGGTCAGTGACTCTTTGAGCAGGTGAGATTGGCTGGCCATTAATAGAGTCATATTGTTAAGATCAATAGCAGTGTAAATAAGGAGTCGGAAAAGAACATTAGTAAGAAATTAAGGCTATTATCATTAAACTGATTAAGGAGGAGCAGGCTTGTGAGGCTAATTAGCAGGCTATGGGCTGTAGCATTAATTCAAGCCATATTTTTTGATAAACAAGTCAGGGGTATTAATATAATCGCAGGGACAATAAATTTTAGCATTGGAGGAGGTTAAGATTTTGTACGCAGTTGGTGCCATATGTGTTCGATACTATCACTAGTAAGGATAATCCGAGTGCGGCCTCCCAGGCTACGAACACTAGTAGGACGATTGGTATTATGCTGGCTAAAGGGAAGTGTGAATTTAGGATCATTAGGGTTGCCATTACGAATAGTGATAATGTTATGCCTTCTAGAAATAATAGTTAGGATATTAAGTGGGATCGATATATTAGCAGCCCTACAAGAGATACTGTAAAAGCTATATTTATATATACTAAAGGCACTTGGTAATTATGAATTTAGTCATAATCTAATGAGTTGAAATCATTTGTTTTGTTTTAAACTAAATACCATATTCAGTTCATTCTAGTCCTTTTTGGGTTCATTCATAGGCCAGGCTAATTGCCAATAATGAGAGTAAGAGCAGGGCTATGGTGAGTATTGTTTTTAGACAATTTGTTTGAGTTGCTCAGGGAGGGGCAGTAGAAGGGCAATTTCTACTGCAATAGAAATTTCTACTTCAATTGCTGCAATAACCTCACGTGCAGAAAAATAGTTACAATGGCAGGACTGAAACTGCTACACTTACAAACACTGGCTGGCTAGGTTGGCTCTTGACTTCCATCTGGGAGCTTGGATTTTGGTAAGCTTCCCACCACTCCCTGATAAGAGTGGCTCAGAGTTACTAAACTCTTTGTGCAAACAATATGGATTATGCTGAAAACCCGCTTTCCTTCTGGGAGTTTGGAATTACTGTATGTACCAGGCAGAGGTGCACATGCCTATGTGTCCAGCCCCCAGTAAAAACCTAGGACTCCCAGGCTCAGGCAAGCATTTCTAATAGAAAACATTTCACATGTATTGTCACACCTGTTGATACAGGAATTAAAGCATGTCTATGTGACTTCACTGAAAGAGGACTCTTGGAATCCAGTGCTTTATATCCTCTGGGTTTTGCCTCATGCCTTTTCCCCCTTTGCTTATTTTGCTCTGTATCTTTTGGCTGTAATAAAACCATAGTCATGAGTATGACTAGATGCTTAGTCTCATGAGTCTTCCTAGCAAATCATGCAACCCTGGGATGGTCCTGGGGACTCCTGACTCATCTTTGAACTGGTCTTCCTTCCTCTAAGTTGTCCTCCCTCCAAAAACAAAACATGGCTATGTGATTACATGCCCTTTAAATGTTTTGATTCAAACATTTCAGTATATGCTACTACTATAGGGCCAGGGTTGACAAACTTATTTTTGTAAAGGGCCAGATTGTTTGGAGGGCCATATGGTCTCTATCATAACTACTTAACTCTGTCCTGGTAGCAAAAGCAGCCATAGATAGGACATAAACAAATGAGTATAGCTGTATTCTAATACCAGGGGTTTTTTTGAACACTGGAATTGAATTTCATATAAGTTTTACCCATCCTGAAATATTATTCATTTGATTTTTAAAAAGTCATTTAAAAACGTGAATTCCATTTCTAACACACAGGCTATACAAAAATATATAATGGTTTAGAGTTGGCTAGGGAATTCCCTGGCAGTCCAATGGTTAGAACTCTGCACTTCCACTACAGGGGACCTGGGTTCGATCCTTGGTCGGTGTACTAGAATCCCACAAGCTGCGAGTGCTGCAGCCAAAAACGAAAGAAAACAAAACAAAAAAATATTCTCGAATTTTTTCAATAAATACGTACTACAGAACTACAGGGTCTGCACTTGACTGAATCAGCGAATACAGAAATGCGGATGTGGAGGGCTGACTATAAAGCTACACGTGGATTTTTGACTGCAGGCTTGACACCCCCAAGCCCCATGCTGTTCAAGGGTCAACTGTACTACCTATCACTCTATCTCCCGCTCTATCCCTCCTTCACAATGCCTGTTCCAGCCATAGTAAACTCTCATATCCTAGAGTTCTGTGCTCACTCTACCACTGGGTGGTTGACATGTGCAACTCTCTGCTTTGAACTCTTCCCCCCATTGATCCTATTTCCCTAGTAAAATAGCATTTGCTTTTTTATTTCATGTCAGTCATCACTTCCTCATCACAATCACAACTCCAAGGACATCAGATGATATTATTAACTCTCTGAACATTGGGTGCAGGTTCACCTCAGTACTTCTCATTTTTAAAATTCATTTGTTTAACTGTTTACTCAATACCTGTTTCATCTGTCAGGTCATATGCTACATGAAGGTCGGTATAGCATCTGTTAGTGTATACCTTTGTCTTTCCAATACTTTGTACAGTATTTGGCACAGAGTTTTCTCTCAAAAGGCATGTGTTGAATTAATTCATCAGTATTTACTATGTGTCTGGTGCTTGCCTAGATACTAGAGACACAAAGAAAATAAAATGTAATTGAAAAGCTTACAGACACTAGTGAGGTGAAAGAAATGTATAATTTCAATGTAATGTAGTAAGCACTGAAATATACATATGTGTATATATTTATATTTATATGGCTCATGGAAAATAGAGGATTATCTCCAGACTGGAGAGCCAAGAAAGAGGAGAGAGTGCTGATGAGTATGGAACTTTATTGCATTTGGAAGGCTAAGTAAGGGTTGGTGAGCTAGATGACTAGGAAAAATATTGAGGAACTTAGAACTTGAGAATAGAAATATTAAAAAAAAAAAAAAAAAAAAACGCATTCAGTATAATGTAGGAAGAGAGAATGGCCCCATACCTCAACCTAGGGAATAAAGAAAGGTTTCTGGGAAAAGATAACACCTGAGTTCTAGTTTTAACAATGAGTAAGAATTGAGCAAATTTTCCAGAATACTGGCGTGATGAGTTCTGTGACATCTTCAATGAAGTAGTTATCTGGCAGGTGAAAATTATTTTTAAAAAAGCCATTTAAAGTCACTGGAGGGCTTCCCTGGTGGCGCAGTGGTTGGGGGTCCGCCTGCCGATGCAGGGGATGCGGGTTCGTGCCCCGGTCCGGGAAGGTCCCACATGCCGTGGAGCAGCTGGGCCCGTGAGCCATGGCCACTGAGCCTGCGCGTCCGGAGCCTGTGCTCCACAATGGGAGAGGCCACAACAGTGAGAGGCCCGCGTACGCAAAAAAAATAAAAATAAATAAAGTCACTGGAAGTCATCCTAAGAGCATATAGAAAATTAATAAACATATATTTTAAAAAATGACTAAATCTTGTTCAGAATAGCTAGGTCTGTGGCAGCTGAACCACCCTCTTCTAATCCTCCCCAGCTCTGTGTAATGGAAACTCTAAGTGTGCTAATTCAGAAGAGTAAAGCCAAGAAGACAGAGTTCCCTCTCCTCTAAGCTTCCAGTCTATGACAATGGTTTCACCCCATCAGGGGCAGGCAAGCAGTGTTTCTCATTACCCTGTAGGACTGTGTGGTGAAAGCTCTATTTTGAGTATGACAAAGCAAGAATGCTGGGGCTTGATCTTCCCCAACCCCTCCACCTTAGCTCATTTGTAACACAGAGGTTCTATCCAGGGAGAGAGACAAGCCAAGAGGACCAAATGCTACTACTCTCAGTCACACCCACTTGTAGAGCTGGGATGTCACTCAGGGAGAAAAGGGCAGTTGTCTTCACCTCCAGCCCAGGTGTAGTGGTACACAGCTTCTGCTCAAGGGGAGAGGCAGGCCTTAAGGATCATGAGCTCTGCAAATATACCTGAAAGTGCTGATTTCAGAAGGAAGCTAAAATAATTTCATGCCCAAAGCCATTGTAGAAAATAATGAAGAGGTTTAAAAAGGAATTTGTAGCCTCTTGATACTCCTAAGAAAAAGGGAAACAGCAGAGCAGCCAGAAGTTTCACAAAGAAAACCAGGGAAAAGACAGTCTGAAAGAGTCCTCCTGGGATTACAAACAAATCTGGATGCCAAGACTATATACGCATATATTAGGCTACACTGACTCAGGAACAATTAGAGTGGGATATAGAAGATTGGAAGCATTCCCTAAGCCACAAGCAGATTCATCAGCCAAGCTCAACGGCACAAAGGGCTTAGGTACAACTTCTAACCAAACACTAAAAAAAATGACAAGCTACTCTGACCCGGGGACAACTCCTAGGAAGCAAGGTTTATGAATAAATCATAATCATCACTGATGATCTGGAACAATGGAAGACTGTCCATGCTAAAGGCTATACCCTCTCCAGATGAAGTAAAAAGGAAACTTCCAAGGTACTAGTTCCTGGATGAACATGAGACAAACTTTGAAATTCCTTGAATTATGAACACAGTTTACAAGTTACACATTTTACAGGTTCAACAGTAAAGGGTGAACATTTTTAACCAACAAGTTCATTATGCTAAACCAGGAGTGGCCCCTGGGTAATCAATCTAAAAGAAAAATCTGAACAGGAACATCCAAGGCTGCACAGTGAGGGAGGAAATAGGCTTCATAGATTTAGTTTAGCAAAATCACTAAACAAGGAAGTAAATGAACAAGTAAACAATAGCAGCAAGCCTCAGGAGAGGAAGGGAATCAATACTGAGATTTGGTACAATATATTATCTAAAATGTCTAATTTTCAGCAATAAAATTGTAAGACATTCAAAGAAACAGGAATGTATAACTCATACATAGGTTACAAAAAAAGGCAATAGGAATTGCCTTTGAGGCAGCCCAGACAGTGGACATAGCAAACAAAGAATTCAGAAGAGGGATTATAAATATGTGAAAAGAACGAAAGGAAACAATGCTTAAATAATTAAATGAAAGTATGATGACAATGCCTTATCAAATAGAGAATAGCAATAATAAGATTGGAATTATTCAAAAGAACAAGATGAAAATTATGGAGTCAAAAGTACAATAACCAAATGGAAAAAAGAAAATCACTAACGGGCCCAATATTGTATTTGACCTGGAGGAAGAAAATATTCAGAAAAATTGATGGTAGATTGATAGCAGTTCTACAATTTAAGAACAGAGATTAAAAAATGAATAAAAATGAACAGAGCCTTAAAGAAATGTGGGAAATAATTAGGCACATTGAAATATACATAAATGAAATACTGGAAGAAGAGAAAGGAGAAGAAAAAATATTCAAAGAAATGGTAGTTGAAAATCTCCCAAATTGGAGGACAAAATTAATCAACACATCCATAAGCTCAACAAACTTCACATACAATAAACTCAAAGAGATCTAAGTTCAGACATATCACTGTCAAAATCTAGAGAGGCAAACATAACAAGAACTTATCAAAAGCACCAAGAGGAGAACAACTCATCAAGTACCAGAGACCACCCCAATAAAACTAACCACTGAGATGCAAGAGGGAGGAGAGATGAGGATATATGTATATGTATAGCTGATTCACTTTGTTATAAAGAAGAAACTAACACACCATTGTAAAGCAATTATACTCCAATAAAGGTGTTAAAAAAAAAAAAAAAGGAAATAATGAAGGCCAGAAGGTAGTGTGATGACATATCCAAAGGAGTGAAGGAGAAAAAGTCACCCAGAAATCTTATACACAGTAAACCTATCTTTCAAAAATGAAGGCAAAGTATGCACATTCCTGGATAAAGGGAAAAAAAAGAATTTGAAGAATTTGAGCTGGCACGTCTGCCTTATAAAAAACACTAACGGTAGATTTTTAGACTGAAAGCAAGTGATGAAAGATTTAAATACACATGGGGAAAAAAAAGAGCACTGGTAAAGGAATTAGTGATTATAAAAGAATATATTTGCATCTCTCTCTTTTCTTCTTTTAACTAATTATAAACAATTGCTTAAACTATACAGGTATCCCTCACTTTTCAAAAGTTCACTTTATGCTACTCCACTTTTACAAAAGACCTGCATTAGTACCTGCTTTTCCTAAATGAAAGAAATGTGAATGCTTTATCTCAATTAATTTTGTGCATCCATTGGCAAGATGTGTCCTAAGGTAATTGTTTCTTTGCTCAGAACAGGTTTCATAGGAATGCTCTACTTTCAAATAGCAGAGGAAACCTGTATACACACACACACACAAACATATATACATTATATATATATGTATATTTGTAAGATTTGTAAGATTTTCCATATATACATATTATATCTATAAATTGTATTGTTGCTCCTGTAACATATAGAAATATAATACATTTGACAATAATAGCATACAAGAGGAGTGGAAACAAAACTGAATTTTAGTAATAAAATGACAACTTTGGTAACTTGAATTCACAGGAAGAAATAATGAGAATCAAGAGAAGCAGAAATCTCATATAAGAAGGCTAATAAAATACATTCTAAAATTCTTTAATTGCTCTACTTTCTCCTCTCAACTTCTTTGAAAGACAAAAGATAACATGTATAGTCATGATATGAATAAAAATAATAGAAAAGAAAAGAGTGTTTGTGGAGGGAGTGAAGCTGTGTACGTATAAGATTTCTATCCCTCACTGGAAATAAGTTAATATAAATCTAAAGTAGATACTGATAATTTGATGTATATTGTAAGACCTAGAAGAAGCTATAGAAACATAGATCATAGATTAGAAGACATTGCATTATATAAAAGAAGGCAGTAAAATAGTATCAAAATAGTCAAAAGAGTAACAAAAGAGTAACAAAGTAGTCATGAGACACACAGAAAACAAAAAGAAAGGTGACATACACTTAAATTCAACCATATAAATAATAATACTAAATGTGAATGGATAAAACAATCAGAGTGCAGAGATTGTCAGACTGGATAAAAAGGAAGAACGAAATCTGTTGTGTCTCAGCATTAGTCATAATATCAGAAAAGGGGAAGCAACCTAATGTCTACAATTTGATGAATAGGTGTGCAGCTAACGCCTATTAACATGAATGAACCTTGAAAACATTATGCTAAGTCAAAGCAGCCAGGCACAAAATACCAAGTATTACATGATTCTATTTATGTGAAGTGTTCAAAATGTGAAAATCAACAGAGACAAAAATCAGACTAGCAGTTGCCATGGGCTGGGAGGAAGGGGAATATACAGTGACTATTAATGAGCATAAGTATATTTTGTAGTGATGAAAATGTTTTAAAATTGGAGAGTTGCAGAAGTATGTGAATATATTATAAAAACCACTGAATTTTTCAATGCAAATAGATGAATTTTATGCTATATGAAGTATATCTCAATAAAACTTTTACAAATTGTTAAGAAAAACAGAGATAAGAAATGGAAAACTACAAGAAATGCAAGACTTTCATGATTCAGGGTTTGATGTTGATGAGACTGAAGAGATAGGTAGAGATGAGCCTTGCAAACCATCTAAGGAGGTTGGACTTAATCCTATAATGACTAGACAGACAACGATGGATTTAGAAGTGGAATAATGGGAAAATTTAAACTTTAAACAGACAACCCTTCTTTTGACAGTGTGGAAGATAGATTGAAAGAGTAAAATGTTGAAGTCAGGGAACTCTGCCAGTGATTCTAGAGAGGTGAAGGAAGTCTGAACCAACACAAAGAATGTGAAAATGAAGAAAAATATTTAGAAGGAAAATTTTACCATTACTTTTCTGTGTGGTTATAAGTAAATGTGTAGTCATGCTGGAAACATCTCTCTGCCTATTCTTGTAGGCTTCTGAGTTCCAGAATTAGGTAAGCAAGATCACCTGCTTCATTCCTTTTAGGTTTTCCTATTATAAAAACAGCAATGAGGAGTGGAGAAAGATGTGGAAAGGATGCATTTTGACATCCAATTATATTGTTAATCTCTGGAACTGGCAAATAGGAGTCTATTCAGGGAAATGTGTTTCTTGCCAGTGGCATCTGGCAATTAATGCTAAAATGTGCTTTCCAGCCTGCAAAGAACTTAGGATTTCACTGCAAGATTTAAAGAGAAGTATTGGTACTCACGCCTGTCTATAGCAATGTACTCAAAATCAAAACTGCATAAATGTAGATATGAGCATATGATGTGCATTAATGATGACTCTACTCATATTAATCTTCAATTAAATTCAGCAAAGCTAATAAATGGTAAAGTTTGAAGCCCTTAACCTGCAATACAAGGCACTCCAATACCTGACTTAGGTACCTCTTTCAGCTCTGACTCCATGTCTCAGCTTTTCCCAGGTTATTTCTAGCTCCTTTTACTATTTGCCAATTTCAAACTTCCCATGCTCTCTCATACCTCAGGCCATTTAGCCAAGCCGCTCCATATACCCTCAAAGGAACTTCTCCAAGTTTATACCTGTATAACTACTTCTCTTTCCAAACTCAGATGAAACCTCAACTTTGTCTTCAAAATGCTTCTTAAATGCTCCAACCGCAACAGGACCAACCTTCGCCGAAAGCGATATTAGGTTTTCCAATTTTCCTATTCTCCACTCTATATCAATTCTCATATACTTCTAATCTGTTTTTATATTTGCACATATACATATTTTATAAGTATATTTCTGTGAATATATGATCTTACATATACATAAATCATATGTATATATCTAGAGTTTTTAACTAAATTGCAATTTATGTAATATAATGTTTGAGTGCATGGGGTCCTGGAGTCAGAATGCCTTAATCTCTTAGAGACACACAATTACCTCATCTAAAATCTGTGGTTGATAATAGCAGGACTAACCTTAAAGCAGTGGTTCCCAAACTTGTCTGCTCATTGAAGGTAACTGGGAAGCTTCAAAAACTTCTTATGTCTTTGTTCCATCTCCACACATTTTATTTAATTGGTATGGAGTGATGCCTGGGCTTTAGAATTTTTTTTTAAATTTTCATCTGATCCTAATGGGCATATAAGTTTGGAAACCACTGCCTTAAAGGGAGGATTATATACAGTCATGCATGTGTGTTAGCAGCATATTGGTCAACATTCGACATTTAAAATAGTAATTGCTATTATTATTTGTGGAATTTTTGATTGAAAGCCATATCTTATTTTTTTACCCATGGCACATAGGTGAAGTACTTAGTACAGGGATAGTGGCACTCAATTTCTTTACTAGGTAAATTAGAATACATCAATATTAGATGAATTCCCCTCACAAAAACAAAGGAGCTTTCAGTTCTATAAAGAAAGGTGGCAGACACACAGGTAACTACAGTAAAACCCAGCATGGGACAACTGAGCTCAGAGCACTACATTGTAGTAGTGTAGAGGAAAATTGGGCGCATAAATTTTCCCTGATTTAAACAAGATGCTAATGAAAAAGATGAAGGAGGAAGACGAGGAGGAGAAGAGGAACTTACATTTATTCGGCATTGCACAAAACTATGAACTTTCCCAATTTTACAGATGAAGAAATTAAGACCCAGAAGTTGAAATAATTTGACTAAAATCACTCTAGTCAGTGACGCTCTAGCTTCAGAGTACTTAAGCGTTGTGCTGCAGTGTAAGAGCAAGGAGTCACCACACACCTCTAATCAACAAGTTGTATATGGACTTCCTATGTAGGAACCCATGGGATAAGTGGTGTAAGAGTTTGTGCACGACTCTGGGCATGCTTCTATACAATCAGTTGGTCAATTCTCAGCTCAGTCATTACTATGATAAAAATAAATTAGGGTGGGGCTTCCCTGGTGGCGCAGTGGCTGAGAGTCCACCTGCCGATGCAGGGGACACGGGTTTGTGCCCTGGTCCGGGAAGATCCCACATGCCGCGGAGCGGCTGGGCCCGTGAGCCATGGCCGCTGAGCCTGTGCGTCCGGAGCCTGTGCTCCGCAACGGGAGAGGCCACAACACTGAGAGGCCCGCGTAACCGCAAAAAAAAAATAAATTAGGGTGAAACTGAAACGACTGAATATCAACAAAGAAAAAAAAACTTCCCAATCCACTAATTCATACTTTATACAAAGCTTAATGAGGTGGACCATAGATATAATTATAAGGGACAGAAAATATAAAACATCTAAAAGAAAACACAAACCTTGTCAAAAGTGGCAACACTTTAGGACCTTAGATCAGGCAAGTATTTCTTAGAGAGACACAAAAAGTTCTAATATCAAGGAAACACTTATAACTCTGATTTAATTAAAAAAGAATTTTTTTTCCTTTATGAAAGTCACAGCTAAGAAAATGAAAACCAAACCACATAGTGGGAGACATATTTTGCATTATTAGATGCAAAATATACATCTAATAAAGAACTTATACCTAGAATATATAAATAACCATTATGATTCAATTACTAGATAACAATCCAATACAAAAATAAAATACTTTTTAAAAAGAATAAAACATCTAAATAGACATTTCAACCATGAAGATATATAAATGTAAAGTAAGCGTATGAAAAGTATTCAGCATCATTAACCTTAGGGGAATGCAAACTATAAATACATGCTTGACCATTATACATGATTAGAAAAGGTAAAATTTAAAAGACTGACCCAGCCAAGTACTGGCAGGAAAGTAGAGTTCATTGATATCTTATACTTTGCTGGTGGGAATGCAATTGTACATTCAATTTAGAAACAATATGGCAGTTTCTTACAAAATTAAACATACCATGTGACCTAACTATTCTACCTCAAAATTTACCCATGAACAGTGAAAATATATGTGCACTCAAAGAGTTCCGTTTGAGTGTTCATAGCAGCATTATTCACAATAGTCCCAAACTGGAAACAACCAAAGTAATAATTAGCTGGTGATTTTTTTAAAAATGTGGTGTATCCATCTAGGAAAATTAAATTAGATGAAATGAAACTAAAAAGGAACAAATGATTGACTGATTCAACAACATGGATAAATTCAAAAGCATTATACTATTTTTATTTCTATGACATGTTAGAAAAGGCACAAACAATAGTTTGGAGGTGAGGGAGAGGACTGACACTAAAGGGGCCTAAGGTAACTTTTATTTTTGAGATTATGGCAATGGAATATGTCTTGATTATGTTGACAGTTACACAGTATATATTTCAAAAGTCAACGAATTGTCCAATAAAAATGATGAATTTTGTTGAATGCAAGTTATACTTCAATAGACCTAACTATGAATACATAAATAAATAATAAGAAATTTTCTTTTTTGTGGGAATTCACGGTTAGAGGTGTGAGGTTCTATCACAAAAACAGAGTACAAATGATGTTGCTTTGGAATGCCAGCCATTACCCAAAGCCTCTACTTATCTGAAATAGACATAAACCCCCTGTAGAAAGTATTATATTTGGATTGTTTCCTGCTACATAAACTGCATCTAATATAATGTCTGACACATAGATTTTATTTGAGAAACATCTGTTGAATTCTTTAATTTCTGCTTGGTTCTAGTCGATTAGCTCTAATTTAGAGACTGGTTTTTCTTTGTCACACCTGTGCAATTAGCAATTGAGATTAATATACTTTTTGCTCAACAGAGAGATTAAAGAGGTAAACTTCAAAATAAGAACTATTATAATTCACTGTATAAAATTTTGAATGAAAATCTTAGCGCTCTTTTGGAAAATCATAATTAGCAAAGTAAAACCCAAATGTGATATGAGAAAAAGCTTGGTAGAATTAGGAAGTATAATGCATTGATTGCTGACACCTCAGGGTGCCACAGTACTGTCATACATGAATACTGGGGGTAAAAAATTGACTTTCCACATTTCCCTTGAGGTAACAAGAGAATTCATGATGCTGTGCCTGGTGTGATACCCTGAGGATTCCATTTATGTCCCTCCCACCTAAACACAACGGTACCTCTCAATCTTCTCTCAGGCTTGCTTATGAGCAACATCAAAAACGGGGATAAAAAGTTTATCTTTATATTTCTGTCTGCATATATTAAAAGAAAATACTAGAAGGGAAGATGAAGGCAATCAGCACTTGCTGATTCACATACACTATCTATACAACCACCACTTCTATAGTGTAGTAATGATTACCATTTTGCAGCTGGGAAAATAGCTCAAAGAGTTTATTCAACTCAAGAGTAGAAAGAGCCTGGATTCTATCCAAGTTACTGTTAGAACTACAAACACTTGGTTATCAATATTATGATCAAAAAGAATGATCCTTTTTTTTAAACAATAATAGATAATACTTATTGTGAATTTAATATGTGCCAGACACTATTGTAAGTTGATTATTTACTTGTATCAGTTCACTAAGTTCTCAAAATAACTGTATTATACAGAAGCTATCTCATTAATCTCATTTTACAGGTGAGAAAAGAAGAGACATATGTTTATTCTCTTGTTCAAATCCCTACTGAAATTGACAGTATTAAACACAGAGGCCTGGATCCAGAGTCTCTGCTTTTAATTGATGCACAATCCTTCCTCTTATATGGGTTGGAAATGAAGATATAAGAACAGTTGTGAATAAAATACAGACTTAATAAATGCCTAAAATAGGTAAGACCAATCCAAGTGCTCCCATTTTTTTCCCCATTACTCAGAATATTTGATTGTACTTCTCTTTTCACAGCCTAGTAGATAATTTTAAATGAGAAAATGTTTATGCCCCATTAAGTAGCAATACAGTTTCCATTTTCATTAAATTGCTTATTAAAAAGAAATATGAAAATTTTAGATTGTAATGTGGGTTTTTTTTTTTTTTGGTGTACTGTCTGAGAATAATGCTTCTATATCACCAGCCTCCTTTCCTCTCTCCTTTTGTCCTATATTCACTTTAAAGTCAAAAGACATTTAAGTTGGTAACTAGTAAAAGAAAAAAACAAAAATGAAAACAAAAACAGAACCAGAACCTGTGGGCCTGCTGATCAGTCAGAAGCACCTACATGGTGCCGAGTAGTTACTGACATATACCTTGCTGACTGGAAAGATAAGCCATGCCCAGGCCCCATGGAGGAAAAGAACGAATCAGAGTGGGAAGCTGATTTCCAAACACAAGTCAGCAGGAACTTGAACATTTTTCCCACTAAGAGAAGAAACTATTCATAAAATTATTGACACTTTTATCTCGAAATTATTAACATCACCGTTAATGCCCCTCATGATTTGGCACCATTTTTTTTTTCCCCAGTATCTTCTGGCCTCTTTCCACATTTACCATACATTTCAGCAAGTCCTCTGACAACTTATTAAACAGTAATGCATGTTAGACTGTTTTCTCAAGAAAGACAGCATTCCTCACTTACTCACTGACTCTTCCCTTCCTTCCTTCTTTCCTTCATTTCTACAAATATTTACTAACTACCAAGTGTAGACTTTGACGCAATGCCCTCAAGATCTAACCCAGTGTCACTCTTGCATGAAGCTTGTCCCAATGTAGTAATTATTCTATTGATCTTTGGCCCTCCTTCACGACCCCTCCCCCAAGAGTGGTAGATAAAGTGCTTATACAACACTTACTATAATGTATTAAAATTAATTGTAAACTATCCTATCACTGTTACTGACAGGGCATGGCAACTTACCATCCAATTTTTTTTCCCTGTGCCTGCTACAAAATATCAGCTGTGATGAGTGAAAAAGAGGGCAGGGTGGGGGGGCCCGGAGATGTTAAATAACAGATGCAAATATCCTCTTTCAGAGGTCCATATACAAAAGAAACATTAGTAAGTTAAGTGAAAAGTCTGAAAGGGAACTCAAATCACCTCATTTCAAATGCTGCTTTCCACAACACCAATGTCTATAGAATTTTTAAATTGAGAAAAAGAAAAGTTTCACATCATTAATTAAATGCCCTAGGGCCTTGTAATTTAAAGTGTGGCTCATAGACCAATACAGTCAGCACTGCCTAGGGTCTTGTTTGAAATGCAGAATCTCAAGCCCCATCCCAGACTTACTGAATCAGAATATCCTTTTAACAAGACACACAGCTGATCCTTACACATGTTAAAATGTATGAAACACCAACAGACCATCCTCATTCAGTAAAGCTGGGTATTATTATTAAAACAGCCAAAATTGAATAGGCAGTCTATAAAACTGTGCTTGATTGCTACCAAACTCTTACACGTTAACATTAAAATCTAAGCAGTATGCAAATAAAAGGGCTCAAATAAGTGAAAACATTAAATATAAGGTAGCTGTTATCCACAATGTATCTAAAGTAAAAACAAATTCAATACCTGAAGAAAGGGGGAGAATTGTAATATTAAGTTAACATAGGTTCTGCCCAGCTTGAAACAAAAAAATCCAGAGGGCTATTTTCAATATTATTATTTTAGAAGATTTTATAGATTTTAATGAATAAATTATCAGTATATTGGCATATCAAATTTGTCCAAGATAAACCCAAGCATGAAACCAAATTATTATAGCAAAGGCTTCTTACACAACTAATTAGATTAGATTAGAGACAATTTCCATTTATTATTCCTGCAAACAATATGTTAAAGGCAGTTGGAAAAGAGAATGTAATCTTTCACCTCTCTGACACCAGACAATGGTCAACTGCAATTATATTAAGAAATTGCATCTAGCTCTTGGCCTCTATATCCATTTCTTTAATAAAAAGACTCATGTAAAACTTTATTAGGAAAAAAATATATATACCCCAACAATTTCATTTCTGGAAAGCTATTATGCCTTTAGTCCTTGATTGCTATAGAAATACTAAAAAGCATGAGCTGTTTTCTCTGTAGAATGTTCTGAAGATCCTTTTGCCTTTGTTTATAAATAAAATTTTAAAATATATATTTGCCTAAAATGAAGGAGATGAACTGATCTGCGCCAGGCTTCCAAGTCAACTCTGTATCTTATAGGAGAAATAAAAGGGCCTGGAATACAGTTTTATACATCCCAGAGACTGCAAAGTATGAAGGCCTGAGTTGAAAAGATGTGACACATTTCTTGAATGAGACTAAGAAAAACATTTGTTTAGACTCTGAAAAAGTGACCTGGTATTATCCTAAGAAGCATACTTCCCTCTGGAAAAACAAAAACAAAATAAATTCATTGATAATGGAATGTGTGTAAAATATTTCGCAGAATTCATTTGCATATATAATCTCATTTGATTCTGTTAAATAACTTTGAAGTGTGTGCACTGATATTATCCATAGTTTACTAAAAGAGGAATTGATGAGCAACAAGGCTAAGTGACTACTTAACCTCAGTTTGCAGGTAAGAGAAAGATAATAAAGATCCCAATTCCCTGACTGCAACCACACATTCTTTTTGCCACATCAAGCTACATTCATTAAGGAAGAAGAAATGGACAAAATATTCAGTAGATGATGGCTTAGGGTTGATATAAGTAAGACTTTTTACATATAGATTAGGCAAAGCTGTGAAATAGAAGTGCCTTTCCCTTTCTCTTGCAGCATGCAAAGCACTCTTAGGTCCCATAGTAGATGCTTCGTAATTGTGCTATAAGTTTTATCTGACTTGCTGCAAGAAGCAATGATGACGCTAAAAGATTTTACCCAAAATATGATCATAGAGTTTCTGCACATCATATAATATATCCCATATGGATTTTCCCAGCCTTGGGGAATTTTCATACTTCTGCTTCTAGAGGAGTTGGAGTAGCAATGGCTGGAGCAGGGTGGGAGGATATGCTAGTTGTGACTTTCACAAAAGAAAAGATTACTTGGTGGTTGCCCGAGGCAGGGGGTGGGAGGTGGATGAAATAGGTAAAGGGGGCCAAATGATACAAACTCCCAGTTATAAAATAAATAAGTCATGGGGATGTAATGTACATCATGGTGATTATAGTTAGTAATACTGTATTGCATACTTGAAAGTTATTAAGAGAATAATCTTTCTTAAAAGATCTTATCACACACATCCAATTGTAAATATTTATGGTTATGGATATAACTAGACTTACTCTGGTGATCAATCTGCAACATATACAAATATCAAATAATTATGCTGTACACCTAAAACCAATGTAATGTTATTTGTCAATTACACCTCAATTAAAAAAAAAGAAGAGATTATGCGATTGGGAAGAAAACTGAAAAATGTGCTGGTGACTGTAAATTTTGGTATCTGGCTAAGTAGCATGAATTGCAAGCATTGAAATGATTTTCATTGCCTACTCAAATAATGCACCCCACTTTGCCTTCCCAGGTTATTTCATCATTAGGAGTAAACTGAGTTCTACTCTTGGCTAAGAAACCACAAATGTTCCTGGGACTGAAAAACAATTACATCATGTTAAATTCTCTTTCTGAAAGGGTCTCATTGGTGTGGGCATGAAGAATAGCAAGGGCAAAGAATACAGAGACAAAGAATAAAGAGGGAACCAAAAGAAGAGACTGTGGGGAAAAACACATTACTTTATAGAATGAGCTTGGAATCTCTGTGGGAATCAGATAGATATACAAAAAATTAACTGTAATTGAGCATGAGAAGGGGATTCTTCATCAGAATTTTGTAAGAAGGAAAAAACCCTGCTTTAGAATATTGTGAATCTTAATCACTTGTCGGGAGCCATATAAGAAGTGCCTTTGAGTCTCAGCACGGACGAGACCCATAGTGCCTAGCAAAGCTGGTACTATCAGGTACAAATATGGAGAAGCAAAGCTCTCCTCTGTGTGGTTCCCCTTGTTTTCCCCTGGTTTTGCTTAAAGTGATTTTTATAGGATTACTATTAATGTTAGGAAATATCCCCAGTGCCGACGGAGGGTTTAAGGAAAAACCCCAACTTAGGGTAAAACCAAAAAAGACTCCGGCTCCCCCAACGACTACACCCGAAATCCCCACTCCCAGGCCAGGACATTGGGTGCAGGGAAACACAACAGGAGCATTTGTGTGGCAAGAGCTTACGTTAGAAGAAAAGCTAGATGAACTATGGCCCCCCTGGGGAGTAGTAGATATGCTGGGAAATATTTGGGTAAGGTGGCAAGGAGGACTTATGCTACGTTGGGTGTATTCAAAGCTGGATGAAGTAGGCTACATGGCAAGCTTATACAAGTTACATTGCTCTTTGTACAGAAATGCTTATAAAGGACAAATTATATATTGTAAGTATTTTGCAAAGGAATTTGCTAATAGGTTTAAGGTAGAATGTCCACCCCCAAAGCCTCCCAAATAATTATAAGGAAAAATGTGCGATGTCTGAAGGATAACGGTGAACGTGTAAAGCCTGTGGGAGAGAATTTTTATTACTGTATGGGTTTGTAATTGTTAAGAGAAGAATATGCTTAAGTTTTGGGAAGAATGTGTTTAAGTTTTGGGTTTGTAATTGTTAAGAGAAGAATGTACTTAAGTTTTGGGTTTGTAATTGTTAAGAGAAGAATGTACTTAAGTTTTGGGTTTATAATTGTTAAGAGAAGAATGTGCTTAAGTTTTGGGTTTGTAATTGATAAGAGAAGAATGTGTTTAAGTTTTGGGTTTGTAATTGTTAAGAGAAGAATGCTTAAGTTTTGGGTTTGTAATTGTTAAGAGAAGAATGTGCTTAAGTTTGTACCTTGATTAATGGCCTGATTGAATAGAATGTGCAAATACAAGAACATCTGCTTTTAAGAAAGGTGAAGAAACCGCAAACAGAATTCCAGACCTAGATGTGACCAAGATATACCTAACCACAGGGGATGAAAAAGACCACAGGAGATAAGAAGATTACCTGATCATAAAACCTGCCTAACCTGCTGATATAATCTTTTGATGTAAATGACCTTTGGTTTTACTGTTGTGTACCTTTATTTTGTGGCTTTGGTATGAGAACTAGAATGTTAAGATTGAAAGTGAGATTGCCTCACAGTATAAAAAGCTTCGGAATTGTAACAATAAATTGGCAGATCCTTGCATCCTCTGAGGTGTCTTGCGTTCTGTCCACGCCGACTCCGTCTCCCCTTCGGGAGAAACCTGTTCTGCTGGGGCTGGTCCCCGGCAATCACTGAACATTTACAATCAGAGACAATGTAGTCAGGGAGATTAGCCAATGTTGTGCAAGAGACTAGAGTTGGAGGTATTACAAGATCCTTCTAATGTGAAGGTTCTACATTGTTTAAAACTTATGTAACAAGTTGATCTGACTTGTTTCTCAAATGGGGTTTGTTAAATTCAAATTATAATGGTAGGGAAGAAGATAAAGAAGAAATCTTTAGAGACATAGCAGGGTCAATGATTGAAGTGATAGTGTTGCCATGGTAAAAGACTCCCAGTGTATACTACTTATGGATTCTGCTCTTGCCGTCATAAGCTGTACATTCCTTTCTATAAACTATGAAATTTATGGAGAACTGTTCTATTTAAAATTCCTCTAAACTGTCGGTTGCAGCAGCTTTCCATGCAATTACCTTCAGTGGTAATTGCTTTCTTCTCTTTTATTATGGGTAGGTCAACAAACACCCTAGTAACTGAGTAACAGCAATGAAATGAAATGAAGAGTAAAGTAAATTCACAAATATGCTTCTCAAATGTCTCCTGCCAAGACAAAGGAGAACATCTAAATGTGTTACCAAAAGAAGTACTCAAAGGAGAAAAATAACTTGCCCTTGTTTTCTGAAATTATGGTTGGCATCACCACTAAGATAAAGGATATAGAAAACAAAGCATTTAAAAAATGTATAATGAGTGAAATTGCTGTGTTTTCTTCACTGTTCTTTCTTTTAATTTTATATTCAAAATAATTATGTTTAGAATAGAGATCTTACTGTAATTACTTTCTATTTTAATTAGAGATGAAAAGCTATCTGAGGATGTAATATGTCCCTGAGCAGTGCTTCTAGGTGCTCAAATTTGACTCTACAAAAGGTCATAATTTCTAATCTATAATTTCAGAACCGAAGACAATTTCTGCTCTTCTAGAAGCACATGTTGAACTTTCAGTGTGCCCAGAAGAAACATGTTTCTCACTGGAAAAAAAAATGTTTTAATGTACTAAAAAATAGAAGCATTTAGGACCTAAAGAAACCAGTGCATCAATTAGTGGCTGTTGTGCCTAGAACTGAAATAGCAGTATACCAGGCAAGTCCCACGAAAAGAGTGACTTTCCCCAAAGGTCTCATGATGGCGCCACTGCTCTATATGTGCTCCAAGCAAGGACCTGTGCAAAGTCAGCTGAACTTAGTAAAGGCTGAGGGCCCCTCAGAATGGGAGGACAGCTGGCTAAGCCAAGACATACATGCAACATGATGGACAGGAGAAGAATAGGTAGAAAAGGTCAGCAACACAAGGCTCATCCCAGCATCTCAGACACAAGGAGAAACATTCTAGGGCTGGTCTAAAGTTAATTGTCGAGCTGTTTGGAAGATGGTGGAGGAGTAAGACATGGAGATCACCTTCCTCCCAACAAATACATCAGAAATACATCTACATGTGGAACAACTCCTACAGAACACCTACGGAATGCTGGCAGAAGACCTCAGACCTCCCAAAAGGCAAGAAACTCCCCAGGTACCTGGGTAGGGCAAAAGAAAAATGAAAAAAAAAAAAAAAAACAGAGACAAAAGAATAGGGACAGGACCTGCAACTCTGGGAGGGAGCTGTGAAGGAGGAAAAGTTTCCACACACTAGGAAGCCCCTTCGCGGGCGGAGACTGCGGGTGGCAGAGGGGGGAAGCTTCGGAGCCACGGAGGAGAGCGCAGCAACAGGGGTGCGGAGGGCAAAACAGAGAGATTCCTGCACAGAGGATCAGTGCCGACCAGCACTTACCAGCCTGAGAGGCTTGTCGGCTCACGCACTGTGGTGGGAGGGGGATGGGAGTTGAGGCTCGGGCTTTGGAGGTCAGATCCCAGGGAGAGGACTAGGGTTGGCTGCGGGAACACAGCCTGAAGGGGGCTAGTGCACCACAAGTAGCCGAAGGGAGTCAGGGAAAAAGTCTGGACCTGCCGAAGAGACAAGAGGCCATTGTTTCAGGGTGCGTGAGGAGAGGGTATTCCTTCCCTGTGTGCCCACAGAAGGCAGAGCACCGCCTAAGTGAGCTTCAGAAACGGGCGTGAGCCGCAGCAATCAATCAGCTTGGACCCCAGAGATGGGCATGAAACGATAACGCTGCTGCTGCAGCCACCAAGAATCCTGTGTGCAAGCACAGGTCACTATCCATACCCCCCAGGAGCCTGTGCGGCCCACCACTGCTAGGGTCCTGTGATCCAGGGACAACTTCCCTGGGAGAACACACAGCGTGCCTCAGGCTGTTGCAATGTCACGCTGGCCTCTGCCGCTGCAGGCTTGCCCCGCATTCTAGTTACGACTACCTTACCCCTCCCTCCCCCCAGCCTGAGAGAGCAAGAGAGCCCTAATCAGCCGCTGCTTTAACCCTCTCCTGTCTGGGCAGGAAGAGGTGCCTGAGGGCAACCTACATGCAGAGGCAGGGCCAAAACCAAAGCTGAACCCCAGGAGCTGTGCAAACAAAGAAGAGAAAGGGAAATCTCTCCGTGCAGCCTCGGGAGCAGCAGATTAAATCCCCATAATCAACTTGATGTACCCTGCATCTGCAGAATACCTGAATAGACAACGAATGTTCCCAAAATTGAGGCAGTGGACTTTGGGAGCAAAAGTAGACTTGGGATTAGCTGTCTGAGACTGATTTGTTTCTGATTTTTATATTTATCTTAGTTTAGTTTTTAGTGCTTGTTATCATTGGTGGCTTTGTTTATTGGTTTGGTTGCTCTCTTCTTTTATTTTTTTATCTTTTAAAAATTTTATTATTATTTTATTTTTTTTCTTCATTTTTTTTCTTCCTTTTATTCCTAGCTGTGTGGTTGGCAGGGTCTTGGTGCTCCAGCTGGGTGTCAGGCCTGAACCTCCAAGGTGGGAGAGCCCGGTCCAGGGCTGGACCACCAGAGACCTCCCAGCCCCATGTAATATCAATTGCTGAGAGCTCTCCCAGAGATCTCCATCTCAACACTAACACCCAGCTCCACCCAATGGCCAGCAAGCTCCAGTGCTGGACTCCCTATGCCAAACAACTAGCAAGACAGGAACACAACCCAACGCATTATCAGAGAGGCTGCCTAAAATCATTCTAAGTTCACAGATACCCCAAAACATACCACCAGACATGGTCCTGACCACCAGAAAGAAAAGATCCATTCTCACCGCAGAACACAGGTGTAAGTCCCCTCCACCAGGAAGTCTACACAAGCCATGGAACCAACCTCACCAACTGGGGGTAGGCACCAAAAACAATGGGAGCTAGGAACATTCACACTGTGAAAACAAGACCCCAAACACAGTAAGTTTAACAAAAGAGAAATATGCAGCAGGTGAAGGAGCAAGGTAAAAACCCACCAGACCAAACAAATGAAGAGGAAATAGGCAGTCTATCTGAAAAAGAATTCAAAGTAACGATAGTAAAGATGATCCAAAATCTTGGAAATAGAATGGAGAAAATACAAGAAACGTTTAACAAGGGGCTAGAAGAACTAAAGAGCAAGCAAACAATGATGAACAACACAAATACATGAAATTAAAAATTCTCTAGAAGGAGTCATTAGCAGAATAACTGAGGCAGAAGAACGGAAAAGTGACCTGGAAGATAAAATAGTGGAAATAACTGCCGCAGAGCAGAATAAAGAAAAAAGAATGAAAAGAACTGAGGACAGTCTCAGAGACCTCTGGGACAACATTAAACACACCAACATTCGAATTATAGGGGTCCCAGAAGAAGAAGGGAGAAAGGAACGGTCTGAGAAAATATTTGAAGAGATTATAGTTGAAAACTTCCCTAACATGGGAAAGGAAATAGTCAATCAAGTCTAGGAAGCACAGAGAATCCCATACAGGAAAAATCCAAGGAGAAACACGCCAAGACACATATTAATCAAACTATCAAAAATTAAATACAAAGAAAAACTATTACAAGCAGCAAGGGAAAAACAACAAATAGAGTCTGTCATACAGAGTGAAGTAAGTCAGAAAGAGAAAAACAAATGCCATATGCTAACACATATATATGGAATCTAAAAAAAAAAAAGTGGTTCTGAAGAACCTAAGGTCAGGACAGGAATAAAGATGCAGAGGTAGAGAATGGACTTGAGGACACGGGGAGGGGGAAGGGCAAACTGGGACAAAGTGAGAGAGTGGCATGGACATATATACACTACCAAATGTAAAATAGATAGCTAGTGGGAAGCAGCTGCATAGCACAGGGAGATCAGCTCGGTGGTTTATGACCACCTAGAGGGGTGGGATAGGGAGGGTGGGAGGGAGGCGCCAGAGGGAGGGGATATGGGGATATATGTATACATATAGCTGATTCACTTTATTATACAGCAGAAACCAACATAATATTGTAAAGCAATTATACTCCAATAAAGACATTAAAAAAAATAAATTGTCTTTATTTTGATTCTCTGCAGAAAAATTCACACTTATGCCTTATTCCCTAACATATCTTAGCCTTTAGACCATTTCTCTACAAAGACTTTGCAAATATATAACATTTGTCATTTGCTACAATGGTAAGACGCTGGTGAGCAAATACTGCAGAGTGTCCTTCTAGAGACTGAAGGCTGGCTATAGGCAAAATATTTAGAGCTCATTCAGGGATGGCAGATAGGTACCAACCATGACTGACTTTTAGGAGCTGCTTAGAATGAGGATGATGTCAAGCCTAGACCCAAGCTCAGTGGAAAATAACCCCATGACCCTTTAGCAAGGTATTGGATAGGCAGGCACAGGGTATGGGGTAGGGACACACAAAGATATTCACTTTTTAAAATGTATTTACAATATCTGGCTTAAATCACTTAACATGTTTTATTTTCCTATGGGAAAAGTCATAACTGTTTTTTCAAATCTCAAATTAATGATAAAATTTCATTAAAATGGTAAAACTTAAAAACATATTTAAAGTTATAAACATTTTCTAAAAATAATTTCTAACATAATCATCAGCCTGACAGTTATAGAATACACCTCAGTTTTCTAATAAGTGAACAGAGTAGGAAAGAAAAAGACAGAAACTTGAAACAAGCACAGTATTCTCAATAACAACCAGAGAAAACTCTGCTTACCATTGCCTAAAAGTGCTTAGCATGGCAGAAGGTGAGGGCCAATATGTAAAGCAATGATTCCTAAACTGTTAAACTTTGGATAGGTATAGACCATTTGATAATCTGATAAATTATATAAGCTCCTCTCCAAGAAAAATGCCATATGTAAACCTATAAAAATATGAAAATATTCTGAGGAGTCAATATCTTCCTGAAATTCATCCATTGACTTCAAATCCCTTGCTAAAGTGTGAAGAAATCCTGGTGAAATGGGGAAAAAAACAAAAACAAAAACAAATACAACAACACTTTGCTCAGTGCCTGACAGATAATACGTGCTCAATCAATAATTTTTGAGAAATGAACAAACATGAAGTCAGGAAGCTTAGATTGAAGTTGTGTTATCATAGATAAGTCACTTTAAAGCTCTAGGCTTGGTTTCTTAAGAAATCTTGTACTTTTAGTGATTTTCAGTATTTGGAATATTCTCAACATTTTCAGAGAAGAATTAATGTTTAATAAATTTAAATTTGCTATGACTTCTGATAAGAAGCATGTCCTTTTAAAACCTGCATATATACTCCATTATCTGGTGAATAATAAGAAAATAAGTGAGGCTATTTGGCTTTTGTGCTTTAAAACATGGAAGGAGCAAGCCTGAAAAGTTGGGTTGATTTGGACAAGGTCAGTTAAATTTCTCCTGTTTCTTACCACAGAACATACCTCTATACTATAGTTTTAAAAACGAGTAGGTTAGATAATAATAATAATATAGGGAGTCAGAAAAAAAAAAACTGTTTCAAGAGTTGCAAATTCTAAACTGAAAACAGCCTATTTTTGTACTGAAAATGCTTATGTTTTTTAAGCAAATGCATTGAGTATTAGTTACCAACAGATTATTTTTTACATCAACAAGTTATATTTCCAGTTAAGCATATTTGCCCTTTTAATCTTTGAATTAGTACAGTAGAAAATATTTCTGAAAAGTATAATCCACAGATTCCCCCTAAGAAGCAAAGTAGAAATATAACTGAAAAATGTGATATAGTGGAGTCGCAGGACTTAGATTAGAACAAAACTCTGCCACTTACTAGTTCTATGATTTCAGATAAGTCTTTTACCTTCTCTAGGCCTTGTTTTTCTGATACACGCTAAGGTGACAGTATCAGCTGCCCTGACTGACTCATAAAATTATTTTGAGGCACAAATGAATGTGTTTTGAAAATTAAAGTTTGTTAAATCATGGAAGAAAATAAAATCAGTACCCCCTTTAACCTCTCCTGTAAGGTGTCTATATTTTTAGGGCCAAAACTCACATAACTGGAGATAAATTGACACATAACAAATGAGTGGCACTGAAAATGCTTTTGCTCATTAAAAAAAATGGTTTAACACGTGGATGAGATAAATGTAAGTTAATGAAAGACAGATGCACAAAAATTATCTTAATTTATACAAGGGTTTAAAAATTAAGGGACAACTGCTTCACGAAATTCCTTTATAGAAGACTCAAATCATCAGAAAATAATCTGACACTTGTTGGATCCATACTTGGGAATTCATGTGGCAATATTCCTGTTTTCAAAAGCAGATACCAGTTGAACACATCTGGTTTCTAGAGAAAATACCAATGAGAACACATGCCATTTTGATGTCACAGTTTCAAAATGAGTGTTATCTGGTCTATCACCAAACGCGGCAGAATAATTGTCAGAATTTTGATACAGTGGTATAACTATGCTATAGAAATAGTTATCAAAGGAATAACTATAAATTTCTGTCAAATATACTTGAGCCAAGAAACTCTAAGTCAGTTCAATTTTAAATAAATAACTAAATAAATATTAAAATAAATAAAATAGTGATGGTTTCAATCTGTTAATAAATTAGCTTCGCAAATAAATATTTTGGTGGCCTGGAGTAATTTCAAACTTCTCAAGGCCTCAATACCCTTATGGTAAAATGGATTCTACAACTTCTTCCCTCTGTCTCATAGAGATTGTAGTGAGGATCAAATGAAATAATGTACATCACAGCACTGGGTAGAGTATAAAATGCTAAATACATATAAGGCATTATTTTTATCGATAGGCTGTAAACTTCATGTAGGCAGTAATTTAAATAATTCATTATTGTATTTGAAACATTGAATAACACATAGTTTTTATGAAGTTGGTTTTATTGAATAATAGAAATAGTCGCAAAATCGGTATCCCTCACTGGAAATCTAATATGTCATAGTTCTTTTCATAAAACAGCTAGATGCATCCAAACAGAATGTCTCAGAAGACTGGAACGCAGGGAAAAAGATGGATACTGGGAACAAAAACGTCTATGCATTTGAAGGTCAGGACATCGGCAAAGATTTTGCAAGTACCAGAGGACAAAGCAAGATGGATTATTCAATATGTGCTACAACTAGTAAGCAACAGAAAGATGGTCAGGGGTTTAGAGTGTGAAGAACAGACAAATAACAAAATGAAGAGCCAGTCACCAGGGAGACCACAGGAAGTAAGAGAAAGAAAGATAAAGAAAGAAAAAAAAAAAAGGCAGGGGAGAGGATTAGACCCAGACTGTGAACATGAATGTATCTGATAGATGTAAATCCCTTCTCAGTTATACACAATATCTAATCTATTGATGACCTTGGACCATTAACTTTTTGGCCTCACTTTACACACACACCCGTCCCCCCCAATACACACATCATGTGTGTATATACATATACACACACAAATACTCAATGCATCAGACGTATATACCTAAGTTGTTTTGAGGAGTAAGCATGTTTAGTGCTCAATATATATCAGTTGTTATCATTACTAGAGATTTTTTAATTCTACAGATTCAAGGTTACACGTCTAGAATGAAGCAATAAAAATTTTTTAAAGAAACACATTCTTTGGGCATATTTACCATCAACATATCATGTATTATTTTCTGTATATGTACTATAAACACAATATTAAATGAGGATTGACGTGATGATTATGATGCTCTTTAAAGAGACCAAATGTTAGCAACATAACATGTGGAACAGAGCCTTCAGCAAAGGCATAAATATATTGGTCTCCACACAGGAAAAGTCAGTCCAGGAAGCTGTCATGGCCAAAATATACGTTCAAAAGGCTTCCCACCCAGAATGTATCTAATCTTAAGCCTATAGAACATGAAAGTGAGTTCAGAGATAATTTCCATTTAAACTCAGTAACGTCTCCTTCTGAAAATCTGGTATCAAAACTCAAACAGTCTCGCATTCCCTACCTCAATAGGCAAGTTGATACATTTAATTTTTGGTGACTAGGGAGCATTACGTAAATTGTTTTGAAGTGACCAAAACAACAACAAAAAAGTACGTAAGTGAAATTGAGTGGCTTACATTTTAAAATAAATGTTTAAGCTGCCCAGTAATCATATTTAGGGCAAATTAAAACAGTAATTTTCATTTTATAATTTCTCAAACAACAAAGTTTGTTACTGCTTTACTGCTTGTATTATTTAGTTAATTACTGCGATGAACTGAATTGTGTCTCCCCCCAAACTCATATGTTGAAAGCCTACCCCCAATGTGATTTTTACTAGAAGATGGAGCCTATAAGGAGGTAATTAAGGTTAAATGAGGTCCTAAGGGTGGGATCCTGATATTGTAGGATTAGTGTCCTTATAAGGAGAGACATAAGTGAGCTCACTAGTTCTCCTCCGTGTGAGGACACAGTGGGAAGGTGGCTGCTGCTAACCAGGAAGAGGGCTCTCACTAGAAACCAAACCCTGCCAGACTTCATCTCAGACTTTCCAGCCTCCAGACTGTGAGAAAATAAATTTCTGTTGTTTAAGCCACTGGGTCCATGGTATTTTTTTATGTCAGCCTGAGCAGACTAACATATTTATTTACCTATTCATTTATTCTTGTTTCTTTAATGAGAATACCCAGTTCTCTGGGTATTCCTAAAGTCTTAATTAAACACAACATTTTTTTTTTCTTACTACACTGATGGGATAGTCAACTGTTATAATTTTCTTAAGAAAGTTGACCTCAGCAAGATGAACGGCTAGGAGATCCCAACACTTTTCTCCTCCTCTCAAAAAACCCAGCAAAAATAGTAAAGGAACTATAAACTGATGAAAATATCTCAGGAAAAGCTCTAGACTACAATGGGGAAGTAGCAAAAACACTGTAGAGCTCAAAAACTGATGATGGTTACATAGAAAAGCATAGGAAGCATTTTACCTTCAGCACTCCATCTCCCAGTCTAGAGCAGCTTAGTGCCAGGAGGGGTCCCCACAGAAGAACTTCACCGCATAGGTAAAAGGAGAGCAGGAGAACCCCTGCAAGCCTCACCACTGTGGATTTGTATCATTTTCACCAACACTGATCCTGATGATGGAGCATCTCAGAGTCTCTGCTGCTGAATCTCCTCCCCAGGGCTGGGGCTACTGTTGCATGAGAACTGCCCTCAAGGGCCCCCAGTAGCCATTCTCTGGGATTGGGATGCCCCAGCATGTAGCCTCATATGAGACCAGAGCTTCTATACTGCTCTGAGATCTGCCTCGCTGGGTTCTCAGTTCCCAGCTCTGACTCATCATTTCTGGGGACCGGCTGACTGATGCTCTGAGTCCCACCCCAGAGTCCCAGGTCATAGCTCTGACCTGTTAGTGCCAGGGCTATGCTGCTGCTGGTCTGAGCCCCATCCTCTAGGTCCAACACAGATTTAATGGACCACCACCAGGGATATGTTACTGCTCTTCTGTGACTGCCCCCTGGGGTCAAAGTTGGGACTTTGTTCCATCATCCCAAGACTGTGCTGCTACTCTACCCTGACCCCAAGCCATTGCACACCCTATCACCCCAGGGTCCATGCTGCTGCTGTATCCTCCCTGCCTACCCCCAATCTGAGTCACTGTGGAGAGTCCCAGAGACTCAGACTACAGTTCCCCAGAGATCTGCAGATTCTTACACAATGGACACCAATGCCATTGCTGCACAAGTGTACCTGTGCCTCAGGATCCTGGTACTGTTGTAGTTCCACATACATCTGATCCTAGGACTCTGGCTCCACTACTTCTCTGAGTGCCAGCACACCAGACCAGCCAATAAGAGGGATCCCCTTGGCTAGAACGTCTTCTCACAAGTGAAAAAGGAGAATAGGAGAATCTCAGCAGTCTTTGCCACTCAGGAAGTCAATAACCTTAGCCACCACCACCAACCACAGGACCTCGGCCGTCTTGAGCACAGTGGACCCCTATAGTCTGTGCTAACATTGACCTCAGCTGATGGAGCTGCATGGAGACTATTCTGCTGTGCTCTTTCAAGAATAAAAGGTACCCTCACAACCACATTTGGGGAAAGTCTTTCCTTACCAAAGTCAGGCCATTTGTGACAACCTAAGTGAAATAAGCCAGACAGAGAAAGAAAATACTGTATGTTGTCACTTATATGTGGAATCTTCAAAAAAATAAAAGGCTGATTTTATAGGAACAAAGAATTGAATGGTGGCTGCAAGGAGCAGAGAGGAGGGAAATGATGTGATGGATGTCAAAGTGTACAAATTTGCATTTATAAGAAGAATAAGTTCTGAGGATCAAATGTATAGCATGGTGACTGTGGTTAATAACGGGGTATTTATCATTCAAAATTGCTGAGAGTAGATCTAAATCTTTCTCACTATACACACAAATAGTTAACTATGTGAGGTGAGGGATGTGTTCATTATTTTGATCTTGGTAATCATTCCACAATGTATTTGTACATCAAAACGTCATGCTGTACATTTTAAATATGTATGATTATATTTGTCGGTTATTCCTCATTCAAGTTAAAAAATCCAAACTCCAAAAATAATGTCTATCAGGTTTCAATAACATTAAAATTTTTCAATAATTTTAGTGAATTACTTTATAGTTACATACACATTCAATAAAAAACTACACTTTGAGATAAAAATAAAAACACATTTTTCATCAGAGCATAAATTAGAATCATCATACACACACTTTTTTAACTTTTTATTTTATATTGGAGTATAGTTGATTAAAAATGGTGTGCTAGTTTCAGGTGTACAGCAAAGTGATACAGTTATACATATACGTGGATCTATTCTTTTTCAAGTTCTTTTCCCATTTAGGTTGTTACATAATATTGAGCAGCATTCCCTGTGCTATACAGTAGGTCCTTGTTGGTTATGCATTTTTAAATACAGCAGTGTGTACAGGTCAATCTCAAACTCCCTAACTATCTCTCCCCTGCCACCCTTGCCCCTGGTAATCATACCTTTGTTCTCTAAGTCTATGAGTCTGTTTCTGTTTTGTAAATAAGTTCATTTGTATCACTTTTTTTAGAGTCCACATATAAGTGATAACATACAATATTTGTCTTTCTCTATCTGACTTACTTCACTCAGTATGACAATCTCTAGGTCCATCCATGTTGCTGCAAATGGCATTATTTCATTCTTTTTAATGGCTGAGTAATATTCCATTGTATATATGTGCCACATCTTGTCTATCCACATATATTCATAAGGAAAAAATTCACTTTTGGCACACATATCATAAAACTACACTTTTAAATTTTTATGAAGAAATTATAACTAAAGGATACTTTTATGTTTTAAAAAAGCAGAATATGTATAATATATAATCTATATTAACATACATATGTTAATCACAAAGCAGATTATGCCTAATACAAAAGGAACTAAACAGAAATGCAAAATATTTCAAAATATTGAGTGTGCTCCAAGTGATGGGATTTTAAGTGTTTTTTTTTTTTTGGCCTTATACATTTAGACATGTTTTGAAATTGTTCTATACTGAAAAAATAATTCTTCTGAAATTAAAAAAATAAGTATATGTAAAAGTAAAATAGAGGAGCAAAATGGAGGGTAGGTATTTCAGAGAATATCAACTCCAAACTGAATCAAGGAAGATAAAAAGTAACTCAAGTCCTGGGCAAATAACAATCCACAGGACCTCAATTCTTTCCTTAGTACAGAATGTTTACTGCTGCTGGCAGCCTTCCCTAATCAAAAGCCAGCTCTCAAACATTAATAAGGACACTGAATTTGTCAGTATGTCTTGCAATTGTCAGCACATGCCATTACTTTTAAGATAAATTCACGTGCTTTAGCGGCAGGCATTGCTCCTTCAAAGATTATCTTCACTAAAAACCATCAAATCTATTCAAAACTGAATAGATTCTCAGGAAACTACTTTCAGGGAAATAAAATATTTTGCTACTTATCTCAGGATTCAGCAAGTTATTGCCAAAAATATTTGTGGACTCATTTTAATAGATGCATGGATGGATTCCTGTGGTCACAGACATTAGCTTCTACTCTCTACTGCCCTGACCTATCTATTTATGTATCCATGTACATACATATGTATGTATGTATGTATTCATTCATTTATTTAACATGTTTATACAGTACCTAAAATGTGCACTGTTGATATAAAACTAAGCAAATGAGATGATATAAATGTAAGTTGTCATCAAGATGAGTGGATGAGTACATTACAGCAGAAATTTTTGGTTGCCTCTCCATTAACAATTAGATTTCTTTAGTTCTAAAAAGAAGCAACCTTTTACAGTAGAAGCTGAAAACACTAAAGTCTCACTTTTGCATAGGGTCATGCCCAAGTTTGGGGAGACTTCTCAAAAAATGTTCCTCCTTTACAAAAATTATGACAGTCAAGGACAAGCGTCTCCCCCCGCACCCTTTTCTTTGACTTTGTACACAGGTATATAGCTCTTTAGACACCATCACTATATAATGAGGAATCAAAGCTTAGAACAAGTCAGTTATGTGAGGATCATGATATGAAAAAGTCTGAAACACAAACAAACAAAAAACTCTGGGTCCTTGTTGACATTGTTTAGCTACTGAATAAGTTAATTTAACTACTAAAATTGCCATGCTTCTAGATCTCATGTTATTGGAGTTAATAAAAATTAAACAGTGTTTTGGGGAGAGAATATGGGAAGACATCCTAATTTGTGCAACTTCATGGTCTATTCATACACAATTCACTTGATTTCATATAAAAGTGCTCTTCTCAAAGTGGCCTAAAATAACAAGGCTTACAAATAATGTCTCATTTTTTCAAATAATACAGATATGCAACAAATCTTGATTTTGGTAATTTCTGAAAGTTGATAAATTACTAATCTATATTTAACAACTGTCATATTACAAAGAAGTAAATCATGGAAAATTATTGGATCTCATTCTTTTCTCCCAACTTTTCTTTCTATAACTCTTCAATTTGAGAAATGAAATTCAAAAAATTTAAAAAGCTTCATATGATCTTCTGTCTTTACATAAATCTCCCAGCCTAATACCTAAAAGTTATCAGCTCTAGGGAGCTTGGAATTCTCTTATTATATTCCTGATCTTATTAAGTTAACCAAATCAGAGAACTAGACATTTCTTTGCAAATATGAACACACACACACACACACACACACACACACACTAGGTTTTTTTGGTTTTTTTTTTTTTTGCCAATTTCAATTATTTGTTATTGGTGACTGCAAAAAGCTAAGGCCAAACTGAATGTAAAAGTTAAGATACCCTGAGCTTAAGAGTCTCAGTATGAAAGATTGAAGGTACACAGGCAAATATCTTGGATTTTATACTTTTATCTTATCTATTTATCACATGCAATGAGCAGTGCTGAGAGTCAGTAAGCATTAATGAGAATAAATTCAAAGTTTTCTTGGTGTGCTGGAGAATATCTTGTTATAGATGAGATTAAAGGAATGGCAGGAAGCATATTTATGAAAGACTAAATGGCAAAATGTACCCAGATTCATGACTTGCATGGAATAAGGATTTAATAGATATTGGTTTACATAACAGGAACACCTTCCCATGATTCTAAGCCAAAAATAAATGTGTCAGAGAAGAGTGAGAAGTCATTTCTTACTGTTTTAATCAGAAAAATTAAAGGATTTTCCAACCATTAGATAACACGAAGAATTTTCTGTACTTTAAACCTGATATTCATAGATTGGGATGATCACTGTAGTGAACACATTTTTGAAAAATAGATATTACGCACAAAGTAATTTGCACTTATTTATTAAACAAATTATTATTCCTACTACTAAGAGCCTAATACTCTATCACTCTACTGCATTTGGGAATGCAGATGGCACAATTAAAGGCACCTGCTTCTATCTCCTCTGTTCAACGGAGATAAAAGGAAATATCTCTATTAGTTTCTTCTTGCTACTATAACAAACTACCATGAACTAAGTGGCTTAAACAACAGCACAATTTATTCTCTTTTTGTTCTGAAAGTCAGAAGTTTGAAATGAATTTTATGGAGCAAAATCAAGGTGTTGAAAGGGCTGTTTTTTCTGGAGGCTATAGGGGAAAAATCCTTTACATTGTCTTTCCGCCCCCAGCTTCCGTGGTTACATAATCTTCTTTTTACTTAGGCAGTCCTGTCTTACTCCTATTAAAAACTTGTGCGATTATACTAGATAACTTGGGATAATCTTCCCACGTTAAGATCCTTAACTGAATCACCTCTGTAAATTCTCCTTTGCCATAAAATATAACATTCACGGGTTCCAGGGATTAGCAAGTGGATATATTTGGGAGGCCATTAGTCAGTCAACCATAACCATAGTCTGTGATAGATGTCTACCTATACATAGGCATTGATCTTATCAAGTATCAATCACCAAAATCAATCAACCATGATTAAACATGAAGACTATAATAAGATTTATATAGGCATCTCTGGAAGTCAAGAATGTAAGTCACCAGTGGACCTCATCTGTGGAAACTTGTTCAGTATATGCTCTCCTTAATGTAAATATTCTGAAAGACATGCCTCAATGTTGAATTAAAGTAATTGAAGCTTACAAAGGGACTTTAAACACTTTGGAATGAAGCCTGCCTTTGATTAAGAATGTACCTAGGAAACCATAACTGTATTTATCGCCACTAACTAAGTAGGCAATAAAATGAAAAAACCTTCAATTCAGTCAAATAAAACTTTAATTCTTGTGAAAATCTGGAAATTAAATTTAAGCTAAATGATATTTTAGATAGTTTAGGTATTGAGCTAGCCAGTTGGAGGGGGTAGGGAGGAAGATGCTTACCTTAAATAATAAATCCTTCTTCCCATAACGAAGCTCCTTCAGCTGGGCTTGGATTTTTTTTGACTGTTAAAAAAAAAAAAAAAATGGATTAGTGACTTAATTTCATTTATATTTTCTAACTTGAAGATTAAAATTCTTTTAAACTGCATAAGAATGAATTTTGCAGCCAAAGTAAAAAGAGCTCAACTAGTTTGGAAATGGTTTAGTCATTTTGGGAAACTGTTTGGCAGCTTCTTATAAATATAAATTATACAGAAATTCTTTCTAGGTATCTGCCTAAGAGAAATTATAATATATACATAAATGTTTACAGTATATTTATTCATAATAGTCAAGAGCTGGAAATATCCCACATGTCCATTAACTGATGAATAGTAAACAAATTATGGTACATCCATGAAATGAAATACCAAAATACGGTTAGGCATTTCTTAAAATAAATTAAGTCTGAAATGTAACAATATAGATGTATTTCAAATGTATTAGAGCATGTGAAAGAATCCAGTCACAAAAAGCTATATTTTGTATAATACCATATATATGATATTATAGAAAAGACAAAAGACTAGGGACATAAATCAGGTTGGTAGTTGACGTGGACTGGGGGTTGGTGGTAGAGATTATAAAATATCAAGTGGGAACTTTGTAGGTGATGAAAATATCCTCTATCCTGAATACTGATCAAACCCATTAAAGTATATATGATGAATTCTATGTAAATTACATCTCAGTAAAATTCTATGTAAATTATATCTCAATAAAATTTAATTTTAAAAGTTGCTGGCCATAACAGTTACATGTAAAAAATGAAACTGAACATTCTCTAGCACCATATACAAAAGTAAACTCAAGATGGATTGAAGACATAAATGTAAGATTGGATACTATAAAACTCCTAGAGCAAAACATAGGCAGGACATAAATTATTGTAATAATTTTTTGGATCCATCTCCTAAAGCAAAGGTAACAAAAGCAGAAAAAAACAAATGAGACCTAATTAAACTTAAAAGCTTTTGCACAGCAAAGGAAACCAACCACAAAACGATAAGACAACCTATTGAATGGGAGAAGATATTTGTGAATGATATGACTGATAAGGGGTTAATATCCAACATATACAAATAGCTCATACAACTCAACATCAAACAACAAAAACAACAACCTTGTTAAAAAATGGGCAGAAGACTAATGAGAACCTACTGTACAGCACAGGGAACTCTACTCAATGCCGTGTGGTGACCTAATGGGAAGGAAATCTAAAAAAGCAGGGGTAGGTGTATAACTGATTCACTTTGCTGTAGAGCAGAAAATAACACAACATTGTAAAGCAACTATACTCCAATAAAAAGTTTTTAAATAAAGGGCAGAAGAACTGAATAGACCCTTTTCCAAAGAGGAAATGCAGATGGCCAACAGGCACGTGAAAAGATGCTCAACACTGCTAATCATCAAGGACATGCAAATCAAAACCAGAAAGAGATATCACCTCACACCTGTCTGAATGGCCATCATCAAAAAGTCTACAAATAACAAATGTTGGCAAGGATGTGGAGAAAAGAGAACCCTAGTATACTGTTGCTGGTATTTTAAGTTGGTGCAGCTACTATGGAAAACAATGTGGCGCTTACTCAAACAACTAAAAATAGAACTACCATATGACCCAGAAATCTCACTGTTGGGTATATATTTGAAGAAAATAAAAACACTAATTCAAAAAGATATATGTACTCCAATGTTCATAGCAGCATTACTTCAATAGCCAAGATATGGAAGCAACTTAAGTGTCCATCAACAGATGAATGGATAAAAAGAATGTGGTGTAAATATATACAATGAAACATTCGGCCATAAAAAAGAATTAAATTTTGCCATTTGCAATATGGTGGATGGACCTAGAGGGTATTATGCTTAGTGAAATAAGTCAGACAGAGAAAGACAAATACTCTATGTTATCACATATGTGGAATCTAAAAACAAAACAAATCTAAAGAAAAAACAGAAACAGACTCACAGATATAGAGAACAAACTAGCAGTTACCAATGGGGAGGAGGAGGTAGGGAAGGGCAAGACAGGTGTATGGGATTAAGAGTTACCAAATACCATGCATAAAATAAATAAGCAAAAAGGATATATTGTACAGAACAGGCAAATATAGCCATTATTTTGTAATAATTTTAAATGAAGTATAATCTATAAAAATATTGAATCCCTATGTTGCACACTTGAAACTAATATAATATTGGAAATCAACTATACCTCAATAAAAAACAAAAGAGGAGAGTAGGATAAATCAAGTACACCTTCAGTTTAGATGTAGGGTTTAATACAGTATTAATTTCTTGGCTATTTTTTGAACTTAGCTTTAAAAACATGTATCCTGTAATAAAATGGTTGCCAGACTTTAATGTGCACAAGAATCACCTGGAGGGCTTCTTTTTTGGATCAGCAGCCATGGCTCACCAGCCTAGCCACTCTGCGGCACGTGGGATCTTCCCGGACCGGTGTCCCCTGCACTGGCAGGCGGACTCTCAACCACTGCGCCACTAGGGAAGCCCCTGAAAGGCTTCCTAAAACACAGAATAAGTCAGTGAAACTATTCTATACGATACTGTAAGGGCGGTTATATGTTATACGTTTGTCAAACTCTATAGAATGTAAACAACTAAGAATGAAACCTAAACTCAACTAGGGACTCTGGGTGATGATGATGTGTCAGTCAATGCAGTTTCATCGATTATAGCAGATTTACTGCTCTGGTGGAGGATGCTGCTAATGGGGGGCTGTGTGGAGGCAGGGAGTACCTGGGAGCTCTCCGAACTTTCAGCTCAATTTTGCTGTGAACCTAAAGCTTCTCTAAAAACAGAAAATCTATTTAAAAAACAAAAAATAGAGGAGGAGCTTCAAGATGGCGGAAGAGTAAGACACGGAGATCACCTTCTTCCCCACAAATACATCAGAAATACATCTACATATGGAACTGATCCTATAAAACACCTACTGAACGCTGGCTGAAGACCTCAGACCTCTCAAAAGGCAAGAAACTCCCCATGTACCTGAGGAGGGCAAAACAAAAATGAAAAAACACAGACAAAAGAATAGAGACGGGACCTGCACCAGTGGGAGGGAGCTGTGAAGGAGGAAAGGTTTCCACACACTAGGAAGCCCCTTCATGGACGGAGACTGCGGGTGGCGGGGTGGGGGGGAAGCTTCGGAGCCACGGAGGAGAGCACAGCAACAGGGGTGCGGAGGGCAAAGCAGACAGATTCCCGGACAGAGGATCAGTGCTGACCAGCACTCACCAGCCCGAGAGGCTTGTCTGCTCACACACAGGGACACACGGGGGCTGGGAGCTGAGGCTTGGGCTTCAGTCGGATCCCAGGGAGAGGATTGGGGTTGGTGGCGTGAACACAGCCTGAAGGGGTTAGTGCGCCATGGCTAGCCGGGAGTGTGCCCGAGAAAAGGTCTGGACCTACTGAAGAGGCAAGAGACTTTTTCTTCCCTCTTTGTTTCCTGATGCGCGAGGAGAGGGGATTAAGACTGCTGCTTAAAGGAGCTCCAGAGACGGGCGTGAGCTGCGGCAAACAGCATGGACCCCAGAGATAGGCATGAGACGCTAAGGCTGCTGCTGCCGCCACCAAGAAGCCTGTGTGTGAGCACAGGTCACTATCCACACGTCCCCTCCCAGGAGCCTGTGCAGCCCGCCACTGCCAGGGTCACGTGATCCAGGGACAACGTCCCAGGAGAACGCACGGCGCGCCTCAGGCCGGTGCAACGTCACGCTGGCCACTGCCACCGCAGGCTCGCCACGCATCCGCACCCCTCCCTCTTCCCGGCCTGAGTGAGCCAGAGACCCCGAATCAGCTGCTCCTTTTTAACCCCGTCCTGTCTAAGCAAAGAACACACGCCCTCAGGCGACCTACATGCAGAGGTGGGTCCAAATCCAAAGCTGAACCCGGGGAGCTGTGTGAACAAAGAAGAGAAAGGGAAATTTCTCCCAGCAGCCTCAGGAGCAGCAGATTAAATCTCCACAATCAACTTGATGTAACCTGCATTTGTGGAATACCTGAATAGACAACAAATTATCCCAAATTGAGGAGGTGGACTTTGGGAGCAACTATATATATATATATATATATATATATTTTTTTTTTTTTTTCCCTTTTTCTCTTTTTGGGCGTGTGTATGTGTAGGCTTCTGTTTCTGATTTTGTCTGTATAACTTCACTTTTACCATTTTTCCTAGGGTTCTGTCTGTCTGGTTTTATTTTCGTAGTTTTCTTTTTTTTCTTTTTTCTTTTTTTTTTTTGCAGTACACAGGCTTTTGTGGAGCACAGGCTCCGGACGGGCAGGCTTAGCCGCCATGGCTCACAGGCCTAGCCACTCCACAGCATGTGGGATCATCCCAGACTGGGGCACAAACCTGTGTCCCCTGCATCAGCAGGCGGACTCCCAACCACTGTGCCACCAGGGAAGCCCCTTTCTTTTTTAGTATAGATTTTAGTACTTGTTATCATCGGTGGATTTGTTTTTTGGTTTGGTTGCTCTCTTCTTTCTTTCATTCTTTTTTTTTATTACTTAAAAAACATTTTTTTAATAATTAGTTTTTACTTTAATAACTTTATTTTATTTTATCTTCTTCTTTCTTTCTTTCTTTTTTTTTCCCCTTTTATTCTGAGCCATGTGGATGACTGGCTCTTGGTGCTCCAGCCAGGCATAAGGGCTGTGCCTCGGAGGTGGGAGAGCTAAGTTCAGGACACTGGTCCACAAGAGACATCCCAGCTCCATGTAATATCAAACAGTGAAAATTTCCCCGAGATCTCCATCTCGATGCCAAGACCCAGCTCCAATCAATGACAAGCAAGCTACAGTGCTGGACACCCTATGCCAAACAACTAGCAAGACAGGAATACAACCCCATCCACTAGCAGAGAGGCTGCCTAAAATCATAATAAGGCCACAGACACCCCAAAACACACTACCAGACGTGGACATGCCCACCAGAAAGACAAGATCCAGCCTCATCCACCAGAACACAGGCACTAGTCCCCTCCACCAGAAAGCCTACACAACCCACTTAACCAACCTTAGCCACTGGGGACAGACACCAAAAACAACAGGAACTACGAACCTGCACCCAGCGAAAAGAAGACCCCCAAAACTGTAAGTTAATTAAAATGAGAAGACAGAGAAATACACAGCAGATGAAGGAGCAAGGCAAAAACCCACGAGACCCAACAAATGAAGAGGAAATAGGCAGTCTACCCGAAAAAGAATTCAGAATAATGATAGTAAAGATGATCCAAAATCTTGGAAATAGAATTGAGAAAATACAAGAAACGTTTAACAAGGATCTAGACGAACTAAAGAGCAAACAAACAATGATGAACAGCACAATAAATGAAATTTAAAATTCTCTAGAAGGGATTAAAAGCAGAATAACTGAGGAAGAAGAATGGATGAGTGACCTTGAAGATAAAATAGTGGGAAAAACTAGCACAGAGCAGAGTAAAGAATAAAAGAATGAAAAGAATTGAGGACAGTCTCAGAGACACCTTGGAAAACATTATACACGTGAACATTCAAATTATAGGGGTCCCAGAAGAGGAAGAGAAAGAGAAAGGGACTGAGAAAATATTGAAAAGATTATAGTGGAAAACTTCCATAATATGGGAAAGGAAATAGCTAATCAGTCCAGGAAGCACAGGGAGTCCCATTAAGGATAAATACAAGGAGAAACACGCCAAGACACATATTAATCAAACTATCAAAAATTAAATACAGAGAAAAAGTATTAAAAACAGCAAGAAAAAAACAACAAACACACAAAGGAATCCCCATAAGGTTAACAGCTGAATTTTCAGCAGAAACTCTACAAGGCAAAAGGGAGTGACAGGACATATTTAAAGGGATGAAGGAGAAAAATCTACAACCAAGATTAACCTAACCAGCAAAGATCTCATTCAGACTTGATGGAGAAATTAAAAACTTTACAGACAAGCAAAAGCTAAGAGAATTCAGCACCACCAAACCACCTTTACAACAAATGCTAAAGGAACTTCTCTAGGCAGGAAACACAAGACAAGGAAAAGACCTACAATAACAAACCCAGAACAATTAAGAAAATGATAATAGGAACATACATATCGATAATTACATTAAATGTAAAGGGATTAAATGCTCCAAACAAAAGACATAGACTGGCTGAATGGATACAAAAACAAAACCCATATATATGCTGTCTACAAGAGACCCACTTCAGACCTGAGGACACATACAGACTGAAAGTGAGGGATGGAAAAAGATATTCCATGCAAATGGAAATCAAAAGAAAGCTGGAGTAGCAATTCTCATATCAGACAAAATAGACTTTAAAGACTACTACAAGAGACAAAGAAGGACACTACATAATGATCAAGAGATCAATCCAAGAAGAAGATATAACAATTGTAAATATTTATGCACCCAACATAGGAGCACCTCAATACATAAGGCAAATACTAACAGCCATAAAAGCATAAATCGACAGTAACACATTCACAGTAGGGGACTTAAACACCCCACTTTCACCAATGGGCAGATCATCCAAAATGAAAGTAAATAAGGAAACACAAGCTTTAAATGATACATTAAACAAGATGGACTTAATTGATATTTGTAGGACATTCCATCCAAAAACAACAGAATACACATTTTTCTCAAGTGCTCATGCAACATTCTCCAGGATAGATCATATCTTGGGTCACAAAACAAGCCTTGGTAAATTTAAGAAAATTGAAATTGTATCAAGTATCTTTTCCGACCACAATGCTATGAGACTAGATATCAATTACAGGAAAAGATCTGTAAAAAATATAAACACATGGAGGCTGAATCATACGTTACTAAATAACCAAGAGATCAGTGAAGAAATCAAAGATGCAATCAAAAAATACTTAGAAACCAATGAAAATGAAAACACGACAACCCAAAACCTATGGGATGCAGCAAAAGCAGTTCTAAGAGGGAAGTTTATAGCAATACAATCCTACCTTAAGAAACAAGAAACATCTCAAATAAACAACCTAACCTTACACCTAAAGGAATTAGAGAAAGAGGAACAAGAAAACCCCAAAGCTAGCAGAAGGAAAGAAATCATAAAGATCAGATCAGAAATAAATGAAAAAGAAATGAAGGAAACAATAGCAAAGATGAATAAAACTAAAAGCTGGTTCTTTGAGAAGAGAAACAAAATTGATAAACCATTAGCCAGACTCATCAAAAAAAAAAGGGAGAAAATTCAAATCAATGGAATTAGAAATGAAAAAGGAGAAGGAACAACTGACACTGCAGAAATAAAAAGGATCATGAGAGATTACTACAAGCAACTATATGCCAATAAAAAGGACAACCTGGAAGACTTGAACAAATTCTTTCAAATGCACAACCTTCCAAGACTGAACAAGGAAGTAATAGGAAATATGAACAGACAAATCACAGGAACTGAAATTGAAACTGTGATTAAAAATCTTCCAACAAACAAAAGCCCAGGACCAGATGGCTTCACAGGCAAATTCTATCAAACATTTAGAGAAGAGCTAACACCTATCCTTCTCAAACTCTTCCAAAATACAGCAGAGGGTGGAACACTCCCAAACTCATTCTAGGAGGCCACCATCACCCTGATACCAAAACCAGACAAAGATGCCACAAAGAAAGAAAACTACAGGCCAATATCACTGATCAACATAGATGCAAAAATCCTCAACAAAATCCTAACAAACAGAATCCAACAGCAGATTAAAAGGATCATACACCATGGTCAAGTGGGTTTTATTCCAGGAATGCAAGGATTCTTCAATATATGCAAATCAATCAATGTGACACACCATATTAAAAAGTTGAAGTAGAAAAACCATATGATCATCTCAGTAGATGCAGAGAAAGCTTTAACAGAATTCAACATCCATTTATGATAAAAACTCTCCAGAAAGTAGGCATAGAGGGAACTTTCCTCAACATAATAAAGGCAATAAATGACAAACCCACAGCCAACATCACACTCAATGGTGAAAAACTGAAACCATTTCCAGTAAGATCAGGAACAAGAGAAGGTTGCCCACTCTCACCACTATTATTCAACATACTTTTGGAATTTTATACCACAGCAGTCAGAGAAGAAAAAGAAATAAAAGGAATCCAAAGCAGAAAAGAAGAAGTAATGCTGTCACTGTTTGCAGATGACATGATACTATACATAGAGAATCCTAAAGATGCTACCAGAAAACTACTAGAGCTAATCAATGAAATTGGTAAAGTAGCAGAATACAAAATTAATGCACAGAAATCTCTGGCATTCCTATACACTAATGATGAAAAATCTGAAAGTGAAATTAAGAAAACACTCCCATTTACCATTGCAACAAAAAGAATAAAATATCTAGGAATAAACCTACCTAAGGAGACAAAAGACCTGTATGCAGAAAATTATAAGACACTGATGAAATAAATTAAAGATGATACAAATTGATGGAGAGATGTACCAATGTCTTGGATTGGAAGAATCAACATTGTGAAAATGACTATACTACCCAAAGCAACCTACAGGTTCAATGCAATCCCTATCAAACTACCACTGGCATTTTTCACAGAACTAGAACAAAAAATTTCGCAATTTGTATGGAAACACAAAAGACCCGTAATAGCGAAAGCAATCTTGAGAACAAAAAACGGAGCTGGAGGAATCAGGCTCCCTGACTTTAGAGTTTACTACAAAGCTACAGTAATCAACACAGTATGGTACTGGCATAAAACAGAAAGACAGATCAATGGAACAGGAGAGAAAGCCCAGAGATAAATGCAGGCCCATATGGTCATCTTATCTTTGATAAAGGAGGCAGGAATATGCAGTGGAGAAAAGACCGCCTCTTCAGTAAATGGTGCTGGGAAAACTGGACAGCTAAATGTGAAAGAATGAAATTAGAACACTCCCTAACACCATACACAAAAATAAACTGAAAATGGATTAGAGAGCTAAATGTAAGGCCAGACACTATCAAACTCTTAGAGGAAAACATAGGAAGAACACTCTATGACATAAATCACAGCAAGATCCTATTTGACCCACCTCCTATAGAAATGGAAATAAAAACAAAAATAAACATATGGGACCTAATGAAACTTCAAAGCTTTTGCACCGCAAAGGAAAGCACAAACCATAAACAAGATGAAAAGATAACCCTCAGGGGCTTCCCTGGTGGCGCAGTGGTTGAGAGTCCGCCTGCCGATGTGGGGGACACGGGTTCGCGCCCCGGTCCGGGAAGATCCCACATGTCGCGGAGCGGCTGCGCCCGTGAGCCATGGCCGCTGAGCCTGCGTGTCCGGAGCCTGTGCTCCGCAACGGGAGAGGCCACAACAGTGAGGCCCGCGTACCGCTAAATAAATAAATAAATAAATAAATAAAAGGGGGAAAAGGATTCATTGGCCGTGCATCTATAAAAAAAAAAAAAAAAGACAACCCTCAGAATGGGAGAAAATATTTGCAAATGAAGCAACTGACAAAGGTTTAACCTCCAAAATTTACAAGTGGCACAGGCAGCTCAATATCAAAATAGGAAACAACCCAAGCCAAAAATGGACAGAAGACCTAAATACACATTTCTCCAAAGAAGATATACAGACTGCCAACAAACACATGAAAGAATGCTCAAGATCATTAATCATTAGAGAAATGCAAATCAAAACTACAATGAGATATCACCTCACACCAGTCAGAATGGCCATCATCAAAAAATCTAGAAACAATAAATGCTGGAGAGCGTGTGGAGAAAAGGGAACCCTCTTGCACTGTTGGTGGGAATGTAGATTGACAAAGCCACTATGGAGAACAGTATGGAGGTTCCTTAAAAAACTACAAATAGAACTACCATATGACCCAGCAATCCCACTACTGGGCATATACCCTGAGAAAACCAAAATTCAAAAAGAGTCATGTACCAAAATGTTCATTGTAGCTCTGTTTACAATAGCCAGGACATGGAAGCAATCTAGGTGTCCATTGGCAGATGAATGGATAAAGAAGAGGTGGCACATATATACGATGGAATATTACTCAGCCATAAAAAGAAACGAAATTGAGTTATTTGTGGTGAGGTGGATGGACCTAGAGTGTGTCATACAGAGTGAAGTAAGTCAGAAAGAGAAAAACAAATACCGTGTGCTAACACATATATAGAATCTAAAAAAAAAAAAAAAAAAAAAAAAGGTCACGAAGAACCTAGGGGCAGGACAGCAATAAAGACGCAGACACAGAGAATGGACTTGAGGACACGGGGAGGGGGAAGGGTAAGCTGGGACTGAGTGAGAGAGTGGCATGGACATATTATACACTACCAAATGTAAAATAGATAGCTAGTGGGAAGCAGCCGCATAGCACAGGGAGACCAGCTCGGTGCTTTGTGACCACCTAGAGGGGTGGGATAGGGAGGGTAGGAGGGAGGGAGATGCAAGAGGGAAGAAGTATGGGGACATATGTATGTGTATAACTGATTCACTTTGTTATAAAGCAAAAACTAACACACCATTGTAAAGCAGTTATACTCCAATAAAGATGTTAAATAAATAAATAAATAAAGTAGCTGGCCATAGTACCTTATAAACTACAGGATCCTCATGGGATTATTATATCCTAGTAAACTGTACTGGTACAAAACTCCTCTTTGATATGTAAAGCCCTCTCATATGTTTAAAATATTGTACTTTTCCAAGACTACATGGAATGTTTATGAGTCTTCCAGTGAATAAACTGCAACTGTGATTCAGTTTCTTATTACATTCAAAATGTTTCCAACTATGCAAGGTAGTGGATTTTGCAAAGTGGGGGACTGTGTTATGATGGTGTTATAATTACTAAATCATCATCTAATGCTGGAACCATCACCAATTAGAGTATACTCTTGTAAGTGTTGTAAATGATACACCCCTGAGAGGTTCAAACATTAGAAACACAGTTTTTCACAGATATTCCTGTCAGGAGCCAACTACATTGGCCTATTAAATCAAGAAGTTGAAATAAATAAATAAGGAAATAGAGCAAATGAATAAATTATAATGAACATATTTCAATTTATTTTAACGTTATACATTACTGATCTACGAAAAGTCTAGGAATTCATAAATAAGAATGCAGAAATAATATGTCCTCTGAAAAATTGAGATGAGAAATATGAATCTTTTTGAATTAAGGGTCTAAAAAATATAGGTAGCTCCAGGTTGTTGTTGTTGTTTGTTTTTTCATTCTTCTGTTTGTTTATAAACACCACAGACACCTTCTCCTAGGAGACACTTCCTCCTAGGAGACACCTCTTTTTCCTGTACATGGGTGCTGTGGGGACCTGGGAACATGTCAACCATCTCAGAATACAGCTTCAATCCAGGTGGTTTCAAAACTCATATCCACTTGCTTACGCTCTTACAAGTAACATTCAGAAACTGCATGCTACATACGCAATATTTCTAGAAACCTAGCAAATATCAACAATATAAAGAGTTTATTTATATCCAAATAGAAAAATACAATGAAAAAACAACACTGCACAGGCTCATATCTATATGCCATTCAGTTTGATTATTCATTTATGGGGCATCAACATTTAGTTTCCATGTATTAAAAAGTTCTATTCATTTCATGTACAATATTATTGTAAAGACACTATAAATGGATTATTATATTGCATGTTGACTCTAACTCCAGCACTCATAATAATGACTTTTTTTTTTTTTTTTTTTTGCGGTACGTGGGCCTCTCACCGCCGTGGCCTCTCCCGTTGCGGAGCACAGGCTCCGGACGCGCAGGCTCAGCGGCCATGGCTCACGGGCCCAGCCGCTCCACGGCATGTGGGATCTTCCCGGACCGGGACACGAACCCATGTCCCCTACATCAGCAGGCGGACTCCCAACCACTGCGCCACCAGGGAAGCCCAATAATGACTTTTATATGTCCACCAAGCAAGTATCGTCACCTTCTTTAACAGAAACAAACAAATTCTGGATGAGCACATGGTCACCAGCCTAAATGGCCTTTTCCTGCCTCCCTACAACTTAGCTAGGCATGTGACCTAGTTCTGGCAAATAGAATACAATGAGATAGCTGCCATTACTTCCTAGATAAACTCCTAAAGAGCAATGCCTGTGAGTCACTGGGTAATCTTCCCTGTTCCTCCTGCTGGAAGGTGGTAATAACAGGAAAAGGCTGTTTTGTTTTGTTTTTTTTGCGGTACGCGGGCCTCTTACTGTTGTGGCTTCTCCCGTTGCGGAGCACAGGCTCCGGATGCGCAGGCTCAGCGGCCATGGCTCACGGGCCTAGCCGCTCCGCGGCATGCGGGATCTTCCCCGACCGGGGCACGAACACGTGTCCCCTGCATCGGCAGGCAGACTCTCAACCACTGCGCCACCAGGGAAGCCCAGGAAGAGGCTTTTTGAATGAGAGGCGGCTCCATATTTAGGAGATGGTAGAAGTAGTTCACCAGCACTGTACCTTGCTTCTAGTCTGCTATGGGAAAAGGGGTAAACTTGTGTTCTTGTTCTCACTAAACCTCTTTCCTTTCCCCTTCCTTCACAGGCATCAGGTGTTCATTGAGGTTTGAAGGCTAACACGCCTGTTCCTTATCATTCACAGGCTTTTCCACTAAAAAAAATTTGCATGACTAAACTTTTCTTTGTGTATGCTTCTTTGAGACTCCAGCTAATACATTGAATGCTGTCTCCTCTCCTTGAGGTATAAAGAATCACTTACTATGGCACTATTTCTACTATGTCTTTACTATTACTAAGAATTGCTGACTATGAGCTATATTTCTACAACATTAACTGAAGTACAGATTGATTTGGAAGATCAAGAGGACAAAAAATTGATTTTAATTAAACCTGGACTAAACAGAATGACTTTTTTCCCCCTAAGAAATGTATGAGATGATATTCTTGTCCAGCAAATAGAACCAATGACTCTACTTGTTTCTTAAGTTTTATGGTCAGTCCTAGATCCTCATTTTGACACTTGATTGTCACTGCAAAACTGTGTAGACATCACATAGAAGGTACCAAAAGTGAAAATTTCATGGCCTTCCAGGTGTTTGCTAGTAAGGAAATCCTGATAATCCAGTTAAGGAAGGAATCCAGAATATCATTTAGGAAAGTGACACTTAACTGGCTTAAAATTTTTCTTTTTCGTTTTGGAGATGAACTGTTAAAACATCCAAAAATACCTAGAAGTTTAAAATGTGTTTTTATTTTCTTATTCCAATGTTTGCATTTATGTTTTAGGGGAAAACTGTCACCAGATGTCTGGGTTTAACAAAAAAAATTGGCACTAATATTGTTTCTATTCATTTGAAACTATAAGAAGTGAAAACTTACCTCTTCTGCATGTATTCCACATAGCTTGTTTCCTGACAAGAGTTTGTGTTTCAAGCTTTTATTCTGAAGAAAGAAACATAGTTTTATTGCTAAGAAGTTATAAAATATTAAAAATTTCCTTAAATATGTCAGCAGCATTTCTCTATGTCTTGTTCACAGATAAGTCCTTCATGGTATGAGATGTAGTGGATTTGCAATAAATTGAGTTGAATCTGTAATGTAAAAGAATGTTTCCTTTATTTAATAAAAAATCTGACGTATTAGCATTAACACATTTATTAGAAAATATGGAACTTTCTTTGGTCTTACATTTAACTCTGTTTTATTATATTCATGTATGTTGTCTTATAAAATAATTTTAGTTTCAAATGTGTAATTGGTACTAGTTTCTTAAAGCACCCCTCTAAACAGCATTTATTTCTACCATCATCTGGATGTTGGTCACCTTGGAATCTAGTCTAATATAGTCACAGACACTCTAGGGTCTGAATTTCCTTTAAATGTTATGGGTTTAGAGTCCACTTATATTCCTGACACCTGTGCATTGCACTCAAAGTGCTTCTTGATGCTCAGAAACTATTTCTTCTTCCAGGCCTCAAAAGTGTACTCTATTTGCTGGACTTGACGTAGAAACATTCTTTCATAGAAAGAATGTTACTTTAGAAATGGAAGCAAAGTGTTAGCCATCTGAATCTAAACCCTTACAGTGAGTCAATTACATATCCCTCATTATACTCAGGCTTTTCTTTGTCCCATAACTGAGTACCTACTCTTCTTTTAGACAGGCAGGCTAAAGGAGAGCAGAAAACTTTGTAAAACCCACAGGATTTAGACTTTGTACTGTCTCTACAGGAGCGAACAATGTAATGGAAAGTACATCTCATATATAATGGCTCTAAAGAGAGTCAATTTGATGAACATCATAAGCAAATTGAATTAAATTTATGCAGCGTGAATGAATGAATACATCAAATTTAAGACTTCTTCTTCATCAGTACCTTTTTTTTTTTTTTTTTTTTTTTAGGTTCCGTATACATGCGTTAGCATACGGTATTTGTTTATCTCTTTCTGATTTACTGCACTGTTACTGATGAACCTAGTGGCAGGACAGGAGTAAAGACATAGACATAGATAATGGACTTGAGGACACAGAGGGGAGGGAGAAGCTGGGGCGAAGTGAGAGTAGAATCGACATATATACACTACCAAATGTAAAATAGCTAATGGGAAGCAGCAGCATGGCACAGGGAGATCAGCTCAGTGCTTTGCCATGACCTAGAGGGGTGGGATAGGGAGGGTGGGAGGGAGGCTCAAGAGGGAGGGGTTATGGGGACGTACATATGCATATGGCTGATTCACTTTGTTGTGTGCCAGAGGCTAGCGTAGTACTGTGAAGCAGTTATACTTCAATAAAGATATATTAAAAATAAATAAAATGTACAAAAAACAAAGACTTCTTCACACACAATTCTCACCTGATTATGAACACCATTTCCTATTTTATCTTCCTGTCATGCAGACAGTGGGTACAGCTGCCTCAGTTTGAAAGAATCCTTTGTCTAACTTTTCCTCCTTAGCTAAGAGTTGAAATTGTAAAAAACTTGCTTAGAATTTTAATACCTTGAAATGTTTTACACAAATGAGGAGTTATCTTGATTCACTTAGTAATGTTTTTTTTGCAAATATTTGTACTCATTATACAACAAAACACAAGATTAACGTTTTTAAAGAGTATTTAATGTACAGTATTCCTGTATTTAAAAGCTCATAAACTATAATAAAGAGATACATATTGATGTTCTAACTCTGCAGTGTTGCTCAGTCTGTAGGTTAAAAAAAATACCCTAAGTTTCCTTCTGTACATGTCTATTTATGATATTTTTGACATGTGTATTCTTAATATTTTTTCTATTAAAATTGTCTATTTTTCTTTTTTGATTTCTCTTATTGTTTTTGTACATAAGGGATATACCTTTACTATCTCTAGAGATCTGTTACTCACTTTGATTTTCATCATTTTTATGGCTATAGTTTTTTAGTGGAAAGATGGGTGAAATTCAAATAAGGTCTATAGTTTGTTTACTAATATTGTATTAATGTTAATTTTCTGGCTCAATAATTGTAGTATCACTGTATGATGTTACATTAGAGGTTTGGGGTAAAGGTACATGAGAACATTCTGTATTAATTTGCTACTCCAATGTTTGTAATGTCTTTTTGGATCTGACAGTTAAAGCACAAGCAAAAAAACTAGCAAGTGGGACTGCATCAAACTAAATAACTTCTGCATAGCAAAATAAACCATCAACAAGTAAAAAGAAAACCTACGAAATGGTAAAAAAAAAAAGTTGCAAACCATATATCTGATGATAAGGGGTTAATATCTAAAACATGTAAAGAACTCATATAACTCAATAGCAAAAAAAAATTAATAACCTAATTAAAAAATGGACAAAGGACCTGAATAGACATTTCTCCAAAGAAGATATAGAAAAGGTCAACAGGTACATGAAAAAATCCTCAACATCACTAGTCATTAGGGAAAAGCAGACTGAAACGATAAAATATCACTTCATGCCTGTTAGAATGGCCATCATCAAAAAGACAAGAGATAAATGCTGGCATGAATGCAGAGAAAAGGGAATCTTTGTGCACTTCTGGTGGAAATGTAAATTGCTACAGCCACTATGAAAACAGTACGGAGGATACTCAAAAAATTAAAAATAGAACTACCATAAGATCCAGCAATTCCACTTCTTGGAATATAACCAAAGAAAAAGAAAACATTAACTTGAAAAGATATCTGTACACTTCCCCGCCCCACCCCGTGTTCATAGCAGCAATATTAACAGTAGCCAAGACATGGAAACAACCTAAGTGTCCACTGATGGATGAATGAACAGAGACGCTGTGATATATATGTATGTAAAACAGCCATTAAAATGAGGAAATACTACCATTAGTGACAACATGGATGAAATCTGAAGGAAGATAAGTCAGATAGAGAAACTAAATAAAAAGTACCAAACTCACAGACTTATGATTACCAAGGTGAAGGGTACAAGGAGGGGTAATTGGAGGAAGGTGGTCAAGAGGTACAAATTTCCAGTTATAAGATAAATATGTTCTAGGGACGTAATGTCCAACATGATAACTATAGCTAACACTGATGTATGATATATAGAAAAATTGTTAAGAGAGAAAAGCCTAAGAGCTCTGATCACAAGGAAAATATTTTTCCTTCTTTCTTTCTTTGCTTTTTACTGTATCTGTATGAGAAGATGGATGGGCTAAACCTACCATGGTCATCATTTCACAATATATGTAAATCAAACCATCATGATATACGCCTTAAATTATACAGTGATGTATGTCAATTATTTCTCAACAAAACTGGGAGCAGTTATCTCAAAATAGAAAGTTAAAATAGCTAAAAAATAAAATTAAGATAAATAAATAAAATTGAGACAAGATTAGTGAAGTACATCTAATATGAGGCCTTATGTGTTAACACAATCCATCCATACATGAGTAAATTTATTAGAAATGATAATAAAGTTAATAACATATCTCAGAATTGGTGTATGTAATCTATACTACTTAAAATTTGCATCTTCATTTAAAGTTTTTTATTCCTTTTTTGTTTTTCCTTCTTTCTTCCTTCCTTTCTTTATTTTTCTTTCTTTTCCTTTTGTTCATTCTGTTCAATGCTGAAGTGATAGATAAAGCAGTGAATATTCCTCTTCAAATATGTGTGATAGACTTGGACAATGCAACTGGATTAGCACAAGGAAGACTGTCCTACATGGATATCCTGTGGCCACAACAAAAATGAGCAGTGATTATGTTGTATGTCCACAGTCTGCTGTGGCAGTTGATAATTCTGGGCAACTGTGTAAACAATATGTTTCCATTAAGATAAATGTCATTTCCAGAGCTTAAGAATTAGACTATTTCACTATTTTGAAATAAATCCAGAAATGAGGATAATTAACTATAATCACCCATAATGGGGCCAATTGTGGGATACAAGGAAGACTTATCAAGGCCCTTATTGAGATAATTCTTAGCTGGCATGTTTTTCAGAAACATGGATGGCACAGAACATTGGAGAGGGAATGCTGATTCTCAGACAATTCACTGATTTAACCTTTCTACTCAATGTTAGTGATCATATTCTTCTTTAATCCCAGAAAGAATTGACTTGTTATCATTTAGGCATTAAGATCATAGTCTTGGGCTTCCCTGGTGGTGCAGTTGTTGGGAGTCCGCCTGCCGATGCGGGGGACACAGGTTCGTGCCCTGGTCCGGGAAGATCCCACATGCCGCAGAGCGGCTGGGCCCGTGAGCCACGGACGCTGAGCCTGCGCGTCCGGAGCCTGTGCTCCGCAACGGGAGAGGCCACGGCAGTGAGAGGCCCACGTACCACAAAAAAAAAAAAAAAAAAAAAAGAAGAACATAGTTTTTACAGTTTAATCAGACTTGTATCATTTTATCTACCCTCTAAACAATGGATCTCATCCCTATCAAACTTCATGGTGCTTTTACAAGGTCTAAAATAACAATGTACACAAGTAATTATGCCTAAAATGCTAGGATCCAATAATGATTATGCCTCGCTTGAGGGGACATAAGAAAAAGTAGATTAAAAGAATTATAAAATGTTTAGATGTCTGTTTTTCTTGCCTGTCATACTTCTACTATCCCTTCTTCTAATAACTGTACCTTGCTTTTCCTTGTGAAAAATATTTTTCCATGCTAATTCCACGTGGCTTGTGTGACACTAACTTTACCCACTCTATCAAGGCAAAGGATGAAACTCAAGCTCAGCCAGTCAGAGGCTTGATCCAGAGTTGGTAAAGTTAACATAAAAGTTGCTGGTGAGACTCAAATATAAAACTCTCATTTTCAAGAATTATTGAGGAAAATGTGCTGAGGGTCATCACTATGTCAGAACTCACCTGAGACTGAATATAACATAGAAAAAGAACACACGAGTATAGAGAAATACTGAATTCTACTGATGTTCTTGGTCCTTCTCCCCTGTTTTACACTTGCCTGAAGCTAGTGTGTATACTCCTGGATTTTTCAGCTACATGCTTCTAGCACCAGCTGCTCTGTTCTCTTGACACCATACTTAAATCTTTTTTTCCACCTATCCCTACATAATCGTTAATTCTGTCACTGCCCTAAGATTCAGAGTAGCCACTCCCTCCAACAAAAAAAAAACAAACATCCAAGCTTATATCTAATGCTCATGCTTATCAGGATGTGGGCAGAGAATATATCCACCTATTTTGGCTTCTCTAAATAAAAGCAGACTCTGCTTACTACCCACTAAAGGAATGTCTCCCAGTTGGATTCTGTACAAATTTGGGGTGGCTTAAAACAAATGTCTCTACAGCCTTCTTAGGAACCCAGCTTCTTGGGAATCTGCCTAAAATGCCATTTAATATCTCCCCTTAACTATATGATAAAACTCAAACTCAAATCTGATAGTAACAAAATATTTTTAATGGTTAGATCTGCTAATCTAGCTTTGATTTTTGCCTGGGAACTTAAAACATCACATTTTCAGTATAGCTTACTTGGTAGCTCAAACCCAACAGACATTCTGGGTTACAAAACAGAAAGAGATACACATCTCTATAATCTTGCAATATGTAAATGTAAAAATTCCAAAATTACTAGGAGTTTCCATTTTACATTGTTCTTTCAAATGAAATTAGGTATTAATCAGGATTTTTGCTTGCAAATTATAGAAAGCAATAATGGCTAGCTAAGTCAAGCAAAGCATGAATTTATTGTGAAGATTTCATGTAGGATAAAGAGAACACTTGGGGAATAAGGTTCAGAAAATAGGCAAGAACCAAGTAGGAGGAGGTATCCATAATTATAAGACAGGAATAGAGTTACTGTGACAGTTGAATGAGAGGCTGTAAATCAGTGTACTTAATTACAAGGTGGGTTGATGAGGTCTCAATGAATTTTCATGGTAAAAGTCAAAATCTGGGGACACTTAGGATTGTCAAATATAATAAATAATGTAAATGTTTGTCACATTATTTTCTGGACTTAAATAAAATATATGACTGCTGCCATGCAGCTGAAAACATGTGTTAATGTCTCCAAAGTGCAAGTAAGTATAAACCAAAAGTAAAAACACCTGCAAGTGGTATTCAAAATAAAACCAGAGATTTCTGCGTCTCACTGCAGGAAGCATCTCCTATTTTAAAACTTCCTAAAACTGTGCATAAACCACTATATATGAATGCTTCAGAGCCACATTTGTTTCAATTTAAATGTGTTTTTAAAATGCCTGAAAAATGGACATGTCCTTTCAAATATGGTTGCAACTGGAAAACTTATAACCCATATAAAGAAAGCAATAGAGTTTAGGGGTAAGATGTGACTTAAATACTTTGCTTCTAAAATATTGGCAGATGTTATAATATTTCATAAATTCCCTAACAGTCTCTTTCTGAGAACATCTCAGGAAATGGATGGGTTACTGGACTGAGATCTAAACAATGAATGCGTATTTCATCAGTTCTTGGGATGCACAATTTTTTCTCTTTTTAATGTTTCTAAAATCAGGACGTGATCTACAACATTATGCACTTTTCATTTAGTATTTATGGTTCCCTCTACCCCAAGAAGTTGTTAAGTCACAAACCACTTTAACGATTGATGACTCCTTAAAATTTAAAGATTTCTGTTTTAAAATAAGGGGTGAAGAGATCAATAAAGGGGAGAAACAGCTGCATAGGAACTAGGAAAAATAAGAAATTTGTATAAGGTCTTTTTATTTATTCTAAGCCACACAGAAGGAAAAAGCAGAATTTCAAAATGGATAAAGATAAAATTGTCTATAAAATAGTTTCAAGTCGATAATGGAGAAAAAGGCCAAAGGGAATCAGCCACCTATATATATTAAAATAAAAATACAGAGCTTTAGGCCTTTGGTCAAAAAAAAACCCTTAGATATTCTCTTTTAAATTATAGTAAAATATAATGTAGGTAGCAAGAAAGATACTTCGTTGAAAACCAAATATTTACACTACTTTTTAAAAATCATTCCTTTGTTTAAATATAATGTTATGATTTAAAATCTATATGTGGACTCGTTTCTACTTTAATTAAGATTTACATTTTTACAGAAAGATTTAGAATTGAGTAGACATGAGTGATAGGATCATCCTATAAACACTTAAAACCACCCTACAGCCATGCAATTATCCAAGTGATGGCAGATACCCCAGATGAGTGTTGGCCTTGCCAACTTGAATTCTAAATTTGCTGCAGGTGTAACAAAAGTTTTACAAGTGCTCAAAGATTTCCTCATTGAGGTTATCTCAGGAACAGGTTGAGATACTGAACTTGGCTCTAATTCATTAGAAAATTTAAGAGTGATTCATGAGAGTTTTATTCTTAGCACAAAACTAGCTCTAATATCTAGTGTAAGTCCTTTAAGCCCTAGACACTCAGTGTCAACATGTGTGAAATAATGAAGAATATCTCAGATTTCTTGCAGCTTCAGGACTATTGAGAGGGGACATGAGGGACGTGAGATGATGATTTTTTCTGAAGTCAGTTAAAATATAGTTATAATACATTCCAATTTACTAAGTATAGTAATTATTCTCTGTGCCAGTCAGCACAGAGAATATCCCATACCTACAAGATCACTTTTCAAATAGTATGGATATAATATGGCACAGTGGCTGGGCTCTTAGGACAGAACAACTGTATTTAAATCCCACTTTTTCATAAGCTCTGTGATTTTTGATGCATCTCGTAACCTCTGGTGCCTCTGTTTTTCCACTCATAAAATGAGGTAACTATCATGACAAATGGGGTGGTTGTATTAAGTGAGACGATATAAACAAAACATTTATAACATGACTGTCACATGGTAAGTGCTCAATAAATATTAGCTCTTATTTCAATAAAATTCAGTTTGTCTTGCAAAAACAGAGAATACTCTTTTTGATGATTATGACAGCATTCCAAGAAGATTCAGAGTTTTGCCATCTCAATTTTTATATATACTATTATTTTAGAAGATGACAGATAAGATTCTAGCTCTTGAGTCCTCTAATTTCTCATACAGATAAAAGTTTATTATGGAAGTCACTGCTCTCAGTAGTATTTCTCTTTATGTCTGATTTGGTCTTCCTTTAAAATAGACAATTCTCTTGGAAATAGAACCTGCTTCTGCTGTCATTAAAACCCCCTTCCCTTATCAGAGAGCTCTCATTCTAACGGGTTAAAATTTTTGCTAAATATATGAAATGCTATTCATTCCAGAAATAACTTCATGAAAGAAAGCATTAATATTCTTTTTCTGTTTTTAATAAATTTATTTAATTTTGGCTGCATTGGGTCTTCGTTGCTGCACGCAGGCTTTCTCTAGTTGTGGCGAGCGGGGCTACTCTTTGCTGTGGTGCACAGGCTTCTCATTATGGTGGCTTCTCCTGCTGCGGAGCACAGCCTCTAGGCATGGGCTTCAGTAGGTGTGGCATGCGGGCTAAGAATTTGTGGCTCACGGGCTCTAGAGTGCAGGCTCAGTAGTTGTGGCGCACTGGCTCTGCGGCACGTGGGATCTTCCCGGACCAGGGCTTGAACCCATGTCCCCTGCATTGGCTGGTGGATTCTTAACCACTGCTCCACCAGGGAAACCCAGCATTAATATTCTTGTCAAGTTATACAAACTTTTTATGTACTAGTAATGGAGCTAAAACAATCCCTCTCTTCAAGGAGTTCACAATCCATGAAGGAGTCTGACAGTGGCACTCAAAGTCTCTAGAGAGGCACCTACTCAGGGAATGATATTGAACTATCTTTAGAAGTGCAAAGGAGCAGCCAAATAATAAGAAATGGCAAAAGAGAGAGAATAGTATGTGTGCTAGACCACAGGATGCTCAAAAGAGTTGAGAGATAAGATGGGAGAGGAGCTTTGGGGTTAGTCAAACAGGGCCCCGTATGCCATTGAAGCCATGGCACTGAATGTTTAGCATGAAAGTCACATGATCAGATTTATTCTTTAGAAAAATAAAGTAGGAAGAATTTGGGATTTCAAATTCAGTAACATCTAAAGATTGTCACCATATAGGTTTACTTAGCAGTTAAGTTTTAGGCAATATTTTGTACAGAGAATTAAAAACTCATACAACTCAGTAACAAAAGAAAAAATCTGATTAAAAATGAGTGAGTTCTGATATGGTTAACTAATCTATGACAAAGGAAGCAAGAACATACAATGGAGAAAAGACAGTCTCTTCAATAAGTGGTGCTGGGAAAACTGGACAGCTACAAGTAAAAGAATGAGATTAGAACACTCCCTAACACCATACACAAAAATAAACTCAAAATGAATTAAAGACCTAAATGTAAGGCTGGACACTATAAAACTCTTAGAGGAAAACATAGCCAGAATACTCTTTGACGTAAATCACAGCAAGATCTTTTTTAACCCACCTCCTACAGTAATGATAATAAAAACAAAAATAAACAAATGGGACTTAAAAGCTTTTGCACAGCAAAGGAAAGCATAAACCATAAACAAGACAAAAAGACAACCCTCAGAATGGCAAAAAATATTTGCAAATGAAGCAACTGACAAAGGATTAATCTCTAAAACTTACAAGCAGCTCATGTAGCTCAATATTAAAAAAACAACCCAATCCAAAAATGGGCAGAAGACCTAAATAGACATTTCTCCAAAGAAGATATACAGATGGCCAACAAACACATGAAAGAATGCTCAACATCACTAATCATTAGAGAAATGCAAATCAAAACTACAATGAGATATCATCTCACACCGGTCAGAATGGCCATCATCAAAAAATCTAGAAACAATAAATGCTGGAGAGGGTGTGGAGAAAAGGGAACCCTCTTGCACTGTTGGTGGGAATGTAAATTGATACAGTCACTATGGAGAACAGTATGGAGGTTCCTTAAAAACTACAAATAGAACTACCATATGACCCAGCAATCCCACTACTGGGCATATACCCTGGGAAAACCATAATTCAAAACGAGTCATGTACCAAAATGTTCATTGCAGCTCTATTTACAATAGCCAGCACATGGAACAACCTAAATGTCCATCAATTGAGGAATGGATAAAGAAGATGTGGTACATATATACAATGGAATGTTACTCAGCCATAAAAAGGAATGAAACTGGGTCATTTGTAGAGACATGGATGGACCCAGATAGTGTTATACAAAGTGAAGTAAGTCAGAAAGAGAAAAACAAATATTGTATATTAATGCATGTATGTGGAATCTGAAAAAATTGGTATAGATGATCTTATTTATAAAGCAGAAATAGAGATACAGATGTAGAAAACAAATGTATGGATACCAAGGGGGAAAGGAGGGGGTAGAATGAATTGGGAGATTGGGATTGACATATATCCACTATTGATACTATGTATAAAATAACTAGTGAGAACGTACTGTATAGCACAGGGAACTCTATTCAGTGCTCTGTGGTGACGTAAATGAGAAGCAAATCCCCAAAAGAGGGGAGATATATATATATATATATATATATATATATATATATATATATATGTATAGCTGATTCACTTTGCTGTACAGTATAAACTAACACAACATTGTAAAGCAACTACATTCCAATAAAAATCTTTAAAAAAGAATTAAGAAAAAAAGAATGGGGAACTGAATAGACATTTTTCCAAAGAAACATAAATGGCCAACAGGTACATGAAAAGGTGCTCAACATTACTAATTATCAGAGAAATGCAAAACAAAACCACAAACCACAATGAGATATCATTTCACACCTGTTAGAATGGCCATTATCAAAAAGATAAGAGATAGCAAGTGTTTTTGAGGATGTGGAGAAAAGGGAATACTAGTGCACTAAAGATGGGAATGGAAATTAGTGCAGCCACTATGGAAAACAGTATGGAGTTTAAACAGAATTACCCTACGATCTAGCAATCCCATTTCTGGTATATATCCAAAGGAAATGAAAACAGGACATAGAGAAGATACTCCCAGGTTTACTGCAGCATTATTTACAATAGCCAAGATATGGAAACAACCTAAGTGTCTGTCAATGGATGAATGGATAAAGAAGGTATCATATTGAGTATAGATCTAGATGCTGCGTTGGCCAAAAGTTTCATTTGGGTTTTTTCCATTAGACCTTACAGAAAAAACCAAACGAACTTTCTGGCCAACCCATATATACACACATAAATTTTGGAATATTATTCATTCATGAGAAAGAAGGAAATCCTGCCTTTTGCAACAACATAGATGGACCTTGAAGGCATTATGCTAAGTAAGATAAGTTAGATAGAGTAAGACAAATACTGCATAATATCTCATATGTGGAATCTAGAAAAGCTAAACTTGTAGGAAAAGAGAGTAGAATAGTGATTACCAGGAACTGGACAGTTGGGAAAATGGAGATATTGGTCAAAAGATACAAACTTCTAGTTAGAAGATGAATAAGTTCTGGGGATCTAATGCACAATATTGTGGTCTATAGTTAATGATACTGTATTATATAATTGAAAGTTGCTAAGAGAGTAGATCTTAAATGTTCTCACCACAAAAAAAAGAAATGGTAATTATGTGAGGTGATGGGGGTGTTAGCTAATGCTATGGTAGTAATTATACTGCAATATATAAATGCATCAAGTCAACATGCTGTACACCTTAAACTTAGACAATGTTACAATTATTACTCAATAAAACTGGAAAAAAATCACTGAGTGTTGAGTGTGTGTATTTAAACTAGCATTTGTTAAATGCTTATTTTGTGCCAGGTATTGTACAATGTGCTTTACATATATTATTTCATTGAATCTTTGCAGCAGCCCTACAGGCAAAACATTCTTAATCATTTCCATGTTAGAAATGACCAACCTGAGGCTTAATGACGTTATTTAACCTGCCCATGTTCAAGCAGCTACTAAGTGGTAGAGCTGGGATTTGTCCAGGTTTAACTTCTACCAGAACCCATGATCTTCTGGTAGAAGTTTTTACTAATTCTCTGCTTGTGGAAAAACAAACAAACAAGCAAAAAACAATAAAGACAAGTCCTGGATTTCTACTGAATAATGCATGGGCAATAACCAAAATGTACATAAACATGGAATTAGTCTTTGAGTTTTTAATTCCAGACACATGCACTTTCACCAGCCAGTAAAACCCCTCCAGGCAATAAAATAAATTATGGTTTATAAACTAGCTTTGCCCCTAGAGCAGTAACAAGGCAAGGTAAATTTGTTGTGAAATCATTAGGAAAGATCAGCTAATTCACTTGTAATTACTCCTGAGAATATTCCCTTCCTGATTTGCCCAGTTAAGACTTGAACACCTGCCACCCTCTCTTTGCAATTCTGGGAATTCCCAGCCCAAAAAAGCCAGTTCATCCTAGGAATCCACCTGAGAGACTTATAGCAATTGAGTAAAACTCTGTTTTTGGAGTTTTACAAAAAGTTATTTTACCATTTCCTCAGCCCCGGGATTTAAAAAAAAAGTGTTGGAATGTATTTCCACATTCAAATACAAGTAGTACAACTGCATAAGACATATCAACACTAAGACATTTAAAGCTAATGTCATTAACTTTAAAAATTGTTTTGTTCCATCTTTGCTAATCAGTCACCATTGCATTTGTAATGACTAAAGGTCATCAAATCTTACTTACAAGAATAAATTCGGACCCAGTTTATTATTTATGATTTAATTGAAGCTTGCCAAATATTGACTGTTGTGAGCAATTCCTTTTAAAGTTAGTACTAACAAAGATCTGATGTTATAGTTCAAGCCAGACAATAAAGTTTAACTGTTAAAATTTCAAAGGAAGATAATTTATTTAATACTTGGGGTTTCTGTTTTCCTCCCAGGATTACTGGAAAATTCCTGTGAGGTGTGGCAGGAAGAATAGGATTACCATTTGCTTTTACGCTCCAAGCTGACATAAATTAGTCCTGTTGATGGTTTTACACATTGAAGTGATAGGGGCATTGACAGAATAATTCTTTTGTTTTAGTATTACCATAAATCTGACTCCACTAATAAGGGATGTGTCTTATTAAAGTGAAAAAGAGACCAAGTTTTTTTCATATATTTTAGCCTGAATTTGGTATACAGTTCAATATGTATATATATCCATAAGCAATATTTGCACTTTTTAAAAATGTATGATCTCACTGCTGCTAAATTCATGGGGCAATTCCTGTTTTTTGTCTTTTTTTTTTATTATCAGGATCTAGAGAGTGTCATACAGAGTGAGGTAAGTTAGAAAGAGTAAAACAAATATCATATATTAACGTATATATGTGGAATCTAGAAAAACGGTACAAGCAGAAATTTCTGAGACACAGACATAGAGAACAAATGCATGAATACCAAGGGGGAAAGGGGTGGGGTGGGAGTAAATGGGAGATTGGGATTGACACATATACGCTATTGATACTATGTATAAAATAGACAACTGATGGGAACATACTGTATAGCACAGGGAACTCTACTTAATGCACTGTGGTGTCCTAAACGGGAGGAAAATCCAAAAGGGAGGGGTTATACGTATAGGTACGGCTGATTCATTTTGCTGTGCAGTAGAAGCTAACACAACATTGTAAAGCTACTATACTCCAATAGAAAATAATTTTTAAAAGAAAGGATTTGACACGTTCCCCCTCCTTGAAATATTCTTTTTTCAACTTGTCTTATGGAACGCCTCATTCTTTGTTTTGTGTTCTTTCTTTCTTTTTAAGATTCTCAATGGTCTTTTGTCAATCTCCAACACTTCTCACACATCTCAACTCTGGAGTAACTCATGGCTGAGTACTAGGACATTTTCTTTCTTTATCCTCACTACCTCATTGATTTCATCCATGATCATGGTTTTAAATACAATCTCTCCTCAAATCAAATGGCTAACTCATCCATCATATGTAGTCATCTCAAATTTGAGGTATCCAAAATTAGTGTCATCTTTCCCCCAAGCCTTCTTCAAGTAGTCTTCTCTCTCTCAGTTAAGGATGGTACCAACTTTCTGATTTTTCCTGCTAAAAATCTTGGAGCATTCTTGACTCTTCCCATTTTGTCACTACATAAGTTACTCAACACATATAATTGGCTTCATGATAAGATACACATACAGAATTAAATATTGCATCTGCTTCATTCTCTCCAGTCTCTTTTTCAAGAACTCCTGTTAGAGACATATTACAGACTCTCAATCTTTTATCCATGTCACTTATACACAGACACACAAACACACACACACACACACACACGCACAAACATACCTTTTTATTTGTGTGAAATTCTAATTCCTCAAATTATGCTATGAGTTACTATTTCTCTTTTCAAACTTGTCCAGACAAGAGTATTTGTTTCTAAAATAGTTTTATTTTTATTTAAAATTATTCCAATGTTTATAAGCATAGTTTTTTCAAGGTTAATAACTTTAAATTTTATACCCACCCCCTCCTTTATTTTCTTTTAACATTTTTACAAAGAATTGATATTTTTCATATTCTTGCATTTATCGTTTAAATTTACCTGAAACGCTTATTTTAGCATTTTTATCTGCACAGCCAATTAAGGCAATTGTACTTTTTTCCCCATAGAGGCCCGGGTGCAAAGGCTACAAATAGTAGTGTATGTAGCCTGTTGCTTATACAGGTTGCCCTAAGGGACAATGGAAATAGCTCTTTCCAGTGGACATCCATATGTGACCTCATGCTGTTCCCAATCTAGGCTGTAGACAGGTATGCAGGATGCCTTTGGAAGCCACCAGGGCACAGTGGCTAGGATTCACATTGACTAAGACATCACGTCCATCCACACCAACGTGCATAACGAGAACAATGTGACTGAGGCTCTACGCAGGGCTAACTTCAAGTCCCCTGGCTGCCATAAATTCTACATCATCAAGAAGCAGGGCTTTACCAGTTTAATGTGAATGCATTTGAAGAGATGGTGTCTGAAAAGTGGCTCTTCCAGGAAGGACCTCGAGTCACACATATCCCCAGCTGTGACCCCTTGGACAAATGGCAAGCTCTGCACTAGTAAGGGCTTTGACACTGCCCCCTCCTCACTCACAGCCACCAATAAATCCTCTTCATGTAAAATAAAATGAAATAAAATTGTCAGATTCTTCTATAAAGTTATCTACACTGAATTCTATTTGTTAATTTCTTTTACTGTCTTTCTTAGCACTAGGGTTTTTATGTATTTTGGAATTCGGTATGCAGATTCATTTTGTGATGGAGTATTTATTTATTTATGTTTTAATTTTCTTGATTTCTGCTCATCAGTACTTGACTAGTAGTTGTCCAGTTGGCTCTACCTGCTCTTCAGGTTCTCTAATATTTATAATACTAAAAGAAAGTATGCTTTGAACTCATGATCTTGTGGCTTAGATCAAACATGTTAAGGGTGTTCACAGAAGGACCGTTCACAGAGGGACAGCTCCCCTACTTATGATTATCAAAACTATTTAGAGTGCAGGTGAATGAGTATTTTGCTCTTGGAGGAAACATCTGTGTTCAGAGTGCACTCTGAATGCTGTGGACAAGGCAGCTGCTCACATGATGCTGCTGAAGGATTTCATGTCAAATTTACTTCTCTCCATCTCAGTTTTGGCCTCTAGTGGTGTCGGAAATTTCACCACTAAAGTCAGAACCTTGGTTTTGATTTTATTAATTTAATCATTCATCTATTTATTCTTTAAATATTAAATAAGTGCTCCTGTAACCCATGTATGGTAGGTAAAAAAAGGCATTAATATATGTATCGATGTTCTACGTCACATATCGTTAGGGAATTGCAAATTAAAACAGCAGTGAAATTCCACCGCATATCTATTAGAATGGCAAAAATTCAAAACACTGAGTACACCAAATGCTGCCAAGGATTTGGAACAGCAGGAACTCTCATTCACTGTTGTTAGAATATAAAATGATACAATGACTTTGGGAGACAGTTGGCAGTTTCTTATAAAACTATATATATTCTCTAACATATGATCCAGCAATTGTGCTTCTCAATGTTTACCCAAAGGAGTTAAAAACTTAGGTTCACATAAAACCTTCGCAAGGATGCTTATAGCAGCTTTATTCATAATTTCCAAAACTTGGAAGCAATCGAGATATTTTTCAGTAGATGAAAGAATAAATAAACTGTGGTATATCCAGACAATGGAATATTATTCTGCACTAAAAAGAAATGAGCTGTCAAACCATGAAAAGACATGGAGTAAACTTAAATGAACATTATATGTCAATCTGAAAAGTATATATTCTATAATATTCCAACAATATGACATTCTGAAAAGGTAAAATTATGGAGACAGTGAAAAGATTTTTATTTGCTAAGGGTTTGAGGGAGGGAGGGATGAATAGGCAGAACACAGAAAATTTTTAGGGGAGTGAAATTATTCTCTATGAGACTGCAGGGATAGATTATGTAATTATACATTTGTCAAGACCCATAGAATATACAACACCATGAGTAAACCCTAATGTAAGCTTTGAACTTTGGGCGACAATGAGGTTTCAACGTGGGTTCATTGATTATAACAAATGTGCCACTCTTGTGTGGGATGCTGATAGTGGAGGAGGCCTCAGGTGTATGGAGATATAGAGTATACATGGGTATCTGTACTTTCCGCTCAATTTTGCTGTGAAACTGAAACTACTATAAAATATAAAATCTATGAAAATGAGGAAACAAATCTGTTCAACTTTATTAAAAACAAAACAATATCTGACCTCACAATCAACAAAGCAATAGACAAATAATCGGTATATTCACCACTTAAACCAAGTATATTGGATCTTCCATATAAAATATATATTCCTTGAGGAATATCAGCATGATTGTGTAACTGGATGGTTATTAATAAAAATATTTTTAAAACTTTATAATAAAACTACCTTACTATTCATAAAGTGGTCTTATACCATAGAGAGCTCTTTGAAAGTTCCTAAAGTAGCAGATTAATAGTTAAGAACTTAAGACCTATTGAAATAATGGACAGTATAACAGAGATGACAAATTAAACTATAAATATCATTTTTGTTGTTTATTAAAATAATGAATAAGCACACTAAAGAAAATATTAATAGTTTTTCAAATTGAGATATTTTTACAAATGTACAATTTTTTTTTTTTGCCGTACGCGGGCCTCTCACTGTTGTGGCCTCTCCCGTTGCGGAGCACAGGCTCCGGGCTCGCAGGCTCAGCAGCCACGGCTCACGGGCCCAGCCGCTCCGCGGCATGTGGGATCTTCCCGGACCGGGGCACGAACCCATGTCCTCTGCATCGGCAGGCGGACTCTCAACCACTGCGCCACCAGGGAAGGCCCCCAAATGTACAATTTTAAGCAAGTAAAATTTTACAATCGATTGTATTTATCTTCTCTGGTCGTTATGCACATACCAACAGCCCCCCTACACATTACTCACTCATCCTGCCCACCTTATAGACGCAGAGAGATAGTCAGATCTAGCTTCATCTCTGTTCCATTGTACGAACCTATCTTGATAAGACATCTGTTCCACCTCTATTTTTTTTGCAAGTAGCCAGTCATTCCTTTTTATTATTGCTAAATATCTTTACCAAGAATAACTTTTATTTCCCTTAAACTAGAACTAAAAATCTTTCAGCTGAATGAAAATATAGTTGAACTTTAAATGCATTAACTCATTAAGTATTGATGTATCATTCATAAGGTAAGTTATGAATATTCCAAATAATAAAACCCATGTAACAGTGAATAAGGACACATAGAATAAGTGAATCTCTTAACTCACAGGGCAAATAAAAAACAAAGCCAAGATTCAAACTCAGGTTTTGACCTCCATCAGATCCCCTGTCTCCATGGCCCGGGTTCATAAAAGCCTTAACCCTGCCTCTGACCCCAAAATGCAGCTATGAACATAGCGTGAGGAATTCTCTCCTGTGAAGCAATTACTGTCATGCTATACAGAGCACTTTCCACAACGCACACACGTTTGAAAGAACGTACTGCTGCCTGGAGGGTTGCCAAGGTAAAGGAGAAGAAAGAAGGAAAAAAAAAAAATCCCAAAGTAGCTAAGAAATGTCCAGTGCTAGGCAAAGCCTGAGTTACAATAACAAAAGAGATGCAGTCTTCACCATCTAGGATTTTACAGTCTAACCCCTATGTGGGTAGAGAATGAGGGGAACCTTACGACCTTGAAAGATATCATCACCTACTTGCTTACCTACCAAACCTTACTAGGGACTTCCTATAAGCCAGTGGGTCTCAAAATATGTTTTCACTGGCAGCAGCATCACCTGGATACTTACTGGGCCCAAACTGACCCAAACTCACAGAATCAGAAACAGAAACTCTGAGAGTGGGGCTTGGCTATCTGCAGGTTAACAAGCACTTCAGGTGATTCTGCTGCTCACGCAAGTTTGAGAAGCACTGCTGAAAGCAAATGTAATAACTCACCCCCGATTTATACAGACACAATCTAGTGGGCATTCCATTTCTGGGTTTGTGCTCACAGCTAAATCTCTCTCGTTCACATCATGTAGACATATTTTAAGTTGACTACTCCCATTCTTTCACCTTCACCACCCCACCTTGAATGATTTAAATAATACAGATCATCTGAGTGACACATGGCTACCTTCAAATGCTACCCTAGCATTGTTACTAAGCAGCCTGTTCAAATATGGTAAAAGCACACACATAAATCTTTCTGGCTGCAGTACTGTGATGGGGTTATTTTTCACGATGATGGGAATATGATTCAAATAGCCTTTAACATAAACCTTGCACTGTATACTCTCCATGAATAGTAAACCAGCCAGCCAAATAACCTTTCTAGTGTCCACTTTCGCAGACATTCCCTTTGTATTTTGTAAGGGTCTTGGACCTCAACATGGCCCCTGCTTGACTTGCAGTTATGTTTTCCAGCAAACTCATCAGGGGTCTGATGTCAAATGTAAACTGGGCTAGTGTTTTCCACTCAAGGTGTTTTGGCTTGGAGTTCACTCAAGTCTCACTTAAAGCTTAGAGTTGAAGGTAGTGTTTTTTCTATCTCAGTTACTCTACTAACCATAGTATAGTATCCTTATCATAGAGTCGATGACTTATAGTCACAAATAATGATTTATAAATTACTCAGTAGTAATAAAAATCAATATAAGACTGTGCATTTAGAAAGTCATAGGCATTTTATTATGCAATTTGCACACATATTTTTATCTTGTGGTTCTTCTAATAGCCTTAGGAGGTGCTAGAATATTCATTTTGCAAGTTAGATAACTAAGACTGTGCATTTCACACTGTGATATTGCATTGTCCTAATCCCGCGTGCTTATTTGATGCATTTATTAGAACAAACTGGGTTTAGCTCTGTGTGATAGAGACTCATAATAGCAGAATCTTAAACAAGATAGAAGTTTCTTTTCTCTGTCCTTCTGACGCATAAGTCAAAGCCATGTGATTCTATCCCTTGAAGGTGTTATGGGCTAGACTCCTCTCCCTTGATGTGTTGCCACTTCTCTGATGGTGCCCTTGACTGTTTGGTCCATGATGTCTTCACCTCTATATTTACATTTTACCATCAAAGGAGGGGGAAAAAAGAGAAGAGTAAACTCATTTCCTTTATGGATACAACCTGGAAGCTATCATATATCTCCTTTGTTTATAGAACAGTGGCCAGAACATGGGGCTGGGACATGGCCCAGACAGTTGAAAAGGAGGTTAGAAAATGTTTATTCTGGGTGTCAATTTGCTCAGATTAAAGTAGAGTATCTTTTTAGAACAGAGAAAACAGCTTTGGGGAAGAACTATCAATATTTACCACATTTAATCACCCTCTCTCACCTTAATTTAGAACCTGGATCTTAACTCTTAAAATAGGAAGTGAAACTGGTAAATAATAAATCTTTAGTACTAAAGTTAATCAGCAGAACACATGAGAAGCACTTTTTTCAGCTGAAAACATTAGTCCACCTACTGCCTCACGCTCTATGAGTCTGCAAAAATCAATTAATTATGCATTTTTCTCCTAAGCCACTTATTATCCATCTGGTGAGAAAGCATCATAGGTGAAGGGTTTAGTCAATATTCCTCACATTAGGGTCAAGTCACCTTCAGAACCACATAGGGTATTTAATAATAAATCAATCCTGGTTCCTGCCTAAACTGGGTGAATCAGAATCTCTGGTAATGTGGCCCAGGAACCTACATTTTAGCATTACTCCCAGGAGAGTCTTATGCACACTAAACTTTAAAACCACTGCAGAGCGAGAGGAAGAAATAGATAGATTTAAAAAATATTTTTATTGGTGTATAGTTGGTTTACAATATTGTATTAGTTTCAGATGTACAGCAAAGTGAATCTGTTATACATATTCATATATCCACTCTTTTTCGGATTCTTTTTCCATATAGGCCATTACAGAGTATTGAGTAGAGTTCCCTGTGCTAAACAGTAGGTCCTTGTTAGTAGAAATAGATAAATCTAAATTCTTTTCTGGCTCTCTCTTATGACCTCCTATTACTGTCCTTCTGCAGTATCTGCGGGTTGGTCTTCCTATGCTTATTAATTCCTGGCAGGTGTTAGAGCTCAAACATTATGGCAGGAAATTATATAGACTCACTAAAAACAGTCAGACCTTCACAGTTATTAACTTATACAAGCTTCTTAATGATGTGAGGTAGCTAGCAAAATGCAGTATTACTATTCAACAGACAAGTCAACTAAACTGACATTCAGAGAGGTCAAGAGATTTGCACAATGACACACAGAGGTGGATGGAGATCTTTTTATGACTGTAGGTTCTTGCTATTCTGCACCTTTTTACAGCTATCTCCCGAGTAATAAGAAGGTTGAGGGCATAGCCTCAAGCGTAACTACCAGTTGGCTTCAGCTTTGCCACACTGGACCCATGAAGATGTTCATCTTGACACCTCTTTCCTCAGTGCCTGTACTTTATCCCAACCAGAAGTCCTAAGTAGCAATTTTTAATGTTGAAAATAATATCTAAGGTCTAATGGCTTTCCTGAGGGAAGATGGAATAAAGTAATACTGAATGCCTGCCCCAGGCACTAATCTAGGTTCTTCACATAATACAGATATAACAGCTCGCACTCTGAAGACCAAGGTTTTTGTCACGCTACCATTCTGACTTATCTCATGCAGGGCTTATAGTAGAAAAATAATCAATGAGCCTGCATTTACCTTTATTTTTAAAAATTATATTCAACACTGTAAAAAATATTCACTACTTAAGGAAGTTATGAATAGATGTAGAATTTCAAAATCACTAAATGCCACTTCACTTTCAAAATTTGGAAAGACCTACAGCTTGTACAAATCTTGTGCCCACATTTGATTCTTCTTGTAGTATGCCTGCTGTGCTCCGTGCTTTTAGACCAGCACTGGGGTTTTAAAGCATTAGAGTCTGTGAATAAACTGTCATCACATCTGTTTTAATTGCATTTCCATCTGCTCATGCAGTGTGCACCTGTGCTTGGCTGATTAGACTAGAACAAGGGAAAAGAGTCTTCTAATATGGTTTGCCTTAGAGTCGAAACCAAGATTTTTCACTTTTTATTTGATGGAGTGTCGGAGAGGAAAAAAGAACATGGAATGGAATTCACAAGGCATGTGTTTTAGTCCTGGGTCTCCCGTTTATAAGCTGTCACTGTGGACATATCTGTACTGTGACATTTCTGAACCTCTGTTTCTCCATCTGCAATTATGTCTGCCTTGTCACTATGTTAGTGTGAGAATAAAAGGAAATAATAAAGGTACAAGTGCTTTGTAAATATAAAAAATGCAATTTTGCATATGCCATATATTCATATGTCATCGAGACTGAAACATAAACTAAAACAAGGTGTAAGATTCTTCTCAAATACAGAGTTTGCTGGTTAATTAAAAAAATCCATATGTTCTTCTACTTCTTCCTAATGCTGAAATTACTCTCCATTTTCGTGAGTACAAAATGGGAGATCAGAGCAGGAAGAGAGGAGTGTTGAAATGTAATTAACATTTTAAATATGCCTTTTAATCCTCCAAAATGTTTTAATATCCTTAAATAGTTTAATAGGTGCGCTACTGAGCTGCTGCAGCCAGGGCAGGGAACAAAGTGCTTAGATTAGGGAATACAGCTGAGACTGAAGCAAATAGAGCAAGCAAATACAGTGTGAAATCATTCCAGATGGAAATAAGTACCCATAATTAGTACCAAACATTGTGCAAGGCACGTTAGAGGGAACAAACCTCCTTCAGAATGCTACTGAATCAGACTAGCACTGGTATATAAGGTGAATTTTCAGTGATTTTAAGTAAAGACTGAGAAAAGTCTGCAAACAATAATGCTCAGAGATAAGAAATCAATAGCCCAGTTCAGAGTGATGTGGGGAAAAACAGTGTCTGGACACATGAAAGGGAATCAGAACATCTTTGATATTTATTATAACAAGGAGGAAGAAGGTAGAAGAGGGGGAAGAGGGGACAGGAAGGGGGGAGGAAGTGGAAGGGGAAGATAAGCAGGAAGAGGAGGAAACCGTAGAACACCAGAATCAGATGTAACTAATGGAAGTCCAGGTTTCCATCACTTCCTTAGCAAGGTAGGATAAGGAATGAAGAGACAGTTGTACAAGTATCCGTGCATCATTACAGTTTGGGAAAATTACTTCCTAAAGTAATTACACATTACAAAGTTCACCCAAAATGTGGGTCAGTCATTCTCAAACAAACGTTTACATTGACTTCATAAAGTTCTGAATTAGTCTTTCCAGACACTATTAAACAATTCTTAATGTGGGTTCTATAGAATACTGGCCCTATGGAATAATAACTGTGATAATATCACTAACAATTCTATGATGAAATAAATTTGAGAAATATTTCTCTTTACTGAAGGACAGCCCAGAATCTGATTTAAAGAGAGTCTGGTGAGTCTTCAGGGGCAGTGTAGAGGTCATGATACTTGAGTGGAACTCAGGCCTTTCTGGTAATTAAATTCAAGAGTGATGTGTCCAGAGGGCACAAATTCAGGTTGACAGCACAACTTACAGAATGGGTGCTTCCTGGAACAAAGTATACATGACAACTGGTTGATGGTAGCAGACTGATGAGAGAGATGACTAAATTTCAAGAGACTAATTATAGCCTGATAAAAAGGAACACTGTCTTAGTGGTTTAAGGTCATTAATCAACCATTTCCACAGAGGAGACTGTGGTGGTTGACAACCTCACTAATAATCAACGTAATTCAAATTCCCAGGATAGCACTTTTATGCATCAAATTTGTTTTATAAAAATTGAAGAGAATATGAAACACTTAGAAAAAGTGAAGGTATAATGAAAAGGTAGTTTTAAAAACTACTAAAGAGATAATAAATTTGTATAACCCTTTTGCAAAATAATTTGACAATATATTTAACTGTCTTACGATTCTTATTACACTGTAACTCAGTATTACCATGTTTTAAAGAATGAGCCTAAAAATAGTATAGGGGAAAAAGAAGCAAAAGGCAAAAAGTTGTTCATTACCCAATATTTTATAACAATATAAAACCTAGAGGTAACAAAAATATTTTCCAGAAGAGATGGTTAACTGAATAAACAGACATTCATCCCATGGCCAATTTATCTCCTTACTGTTTCCCTTACATTTAGATTTTAATCTGTGACACGAATGGAGAACAACAGCTATTGGATTTCTTACCAAGAAAATGATCAGGATAAAGACTCACATCACATGAAGGTTTGTTTTCAATAAAATATATTATCTAACAGAAATCCCCTTAAGGCTTTTATATAAATGATAGTCTATGACAGAGATTAACACAGACCAAATTTATTGGGTAATTTTTCAGCCAGCAGCATCAAAAACACAGAAAATTTAGAATAATTTTGGGAGATTTATTTTAAGTTTCTTCACTCAAATCCTTACTCAAAAACCAGGAAATTCTACCTTTGATAGACAGGTTTCTGGGTTGCAAGTAACAGAAACAGATGCTTGCTACCCTACAAAAAATGTTTGTATGTGTGCATATATACGTATATTGATACATATATATAGGGAGAGCTATACTCAAAGATTTTGATAGGTACAGGATGGTTGCAGGATAAGGGTTAGAAAACAGGCACCAAGATTACATTACAGCTACTCTTAAGGGATCCTCCAAAATATTCTCTAAGTATTCAAAATTCTGGCAGAACAGCTATGATCAGAAGGTTTAGGTAATGTGATTGTTCAAGAGACAAATAGCAGAAGGGTATGGCCTACCTCAGCCCCTGTAAACAGAAGGCAGCAGAGGAGGCAGTAAGACTACAACCAAAGGAAAATTCCTCCAGATGGGAGAATAAAAGGCAAGTAAGATAATGAGAGATAGATTAAATGTTCTAAAGCCAAAAATTGACAAAGTTTACTACAATAATCTCCAGGGCTGCTTTGTACTCACCAAGGGCAATCACCAAAGCCATAAAATATGCTATTCACAGGATAATGTTCTTTGTAACAATAATACAAGCTCTCCTCCCCTTTATCGGGTGTCCCTGGTCACTTGTACCCCAGATTCATATCCACTGGATCATGCTTACATGACTTGCGGGATAATTCTACTTAGGCTGCTTCTGTCTATTAGGTTTTACCAGCTTATACTTAATTTATCATTCCACTCCCAATTTGGATTATTCTTTCTGGTTTCTGCTAAGCTGTCTCACTATGAATGACAGTCATTGAGTCCAGGGTGGTATTATCCTTTAAGAGGAGACACACTTCTCTCACTCTCCTTTTTCTAGTCAACTACCAAATTCTCAATATTATTTTCTACTTATTTAAGATATCCAATGTCTCTTCTTATCACTGATGACTATTAATAATTCTGAAAATATCTGTAAAGAAAATTTCCCTAAAGAGATGACATATCTGGAATACCAGATAGATAGATTGTATCACAATCTGCCTTTAGTCCCCTCTAATTCCTATAACATTTACTGTGATTCTGCTATATACCTGATTGGAGCTACATTATGAAGATGAATGAGGCCTGCCATCTGCCTTCAACATGCAATACACTGAGAAATACAGACATAGATTGAACATGCTATACTACTGACATGGTAAATGCTAGTTATTGATATCAGCTAGGTTTTTTGGAACCCAGGGGAGGGAAAATTGGCATTTCTGGGAAGGCTTCTCAGAAAAATTAATATTTATATTTTACTTTGAAAGTCACAGTAGGCCTCTCTCTCTCTCTCACATACACACACACACACACACACACACACACACACACACACACAGGGCCATAATCTAAGTATAACCTAACTGGTGTTTAACCTCTCCTTCAGCCAGAAAAAGGTCTTGAACTTTAACTCAGGCTAGCGCTGAAGCTGAAATTAAGCATGGATTAGAGAGGACTAGAGAGAAATTTAGAAAAATTTGCAACCTGGGCAAAAGTGGCTCAGGGATTAAGAAATTATCTGATATGTGAGGCTTGATGAGGCAACAATAAGAGAAAACAACAGCTTTTGGTAATGACACACAGCCTTTTCCATGGGCAAGGAGGGAAGTTTAAATATGTCAGGTTAGTTTGGGGAAAAAGTATGGGAGGGGCTGTACTTAGAGCATAAAAGGTTAAAAGAGACAGGGTGGGAATGTTTTCTTAAACAAACAAAAAAAGAAACTTCAGTTTCACATAACAGATCGATGAAATAAATACCCTTCTGTTTAAAAGACTCTAATGTAATATTTGCTCCCATCCAGCACTGATGCCATTTTACCCTCTGCAATCTCTGCTGTCCTCTCATTTGCTTTGCCTGTATGTGTGGGGCTGAGTGCTTTCAATTCTACATCTGCTCGGATTACCTGACCAGCTCTCAAAACTCCCAAAGGTAGACTTTGTCATAGGGTGGAAAACCTTCCATCTGTGGAGGAGGTACTCAAAGATGATTTGGGAAAGGTCCCAAAGATGCTTGGCAAATATGCAAAAAACACATGGCCAAATCAGTGGTACCTGTTATGTGGACAAGTTCTTGGATGGCTGTTGGCTCTTTTTTATAATTCCCTCTATTTTGTTGCTCTTCCATTCTCCCGATTACATCTGGGAGAAATCTTCAGTTAGGTAGCCATGATCTTTAATACCCACCGGACGCCTTTGACAAGGGTAGTGAGATGAGTCCACGGGAGCAAGAGTTGGAGGCAGAAAGGTTCAAAAGAGCTATAGCAACAGCTACAGATAACAAGTGGTACTAGAGCTTAAGAGCACGTTGGGGCAGGCTTTTAATTCACCCTAAAATTGCTACACTTAGGTCCAATCATGGCAAAATATTTGTAGCATTCCATTCTAGATTTTGTTTAAATTATGATGGTGGTCCCAAAGGTGTAGGACGAGTACAACTAGAAACCCTTTGTTTTTGAGATGGCTGGACAAGGTTTAATCAGAACTGTGAGGATCCTTGCCTTGCATCTGAACAGGAAGATTTAGATTATAAATATAATATATAATGTGATAAAATATATATATTTCTCAGAGGGTGGTATCATCTTTGAAGGAATGCCCTGAGGTTCTTGTTTACACGGATATTCAACTGAGTTCCCACATCAGAACTGGTTACTTGTAATGTTGGGGAATATGGAACCAAATTTACATTTTAAAGAGAATGCCCAGGTGGTTCATTGTGCCATGGTTTGAGAACCACTGATATAGATATGTAGAAGGTAAGATGTTGGCCTTCCTCTGTGTGTGTGTATATGTGGAAGGAAATTCTGAGGTAAGAAAACATCAGATCTCCTGGAAACTTTCAGTCCTGAGAATTTGCCCCAAGTCCCCTAACCAACAAGTATCACAAGGAGAGCAGTGAGACTATGTCTCACAGGGTACCTAAAGATAACAGGAGACTTTCAAGTCTCCATGAGAGTAAAGCAGTCTTGTCAAAGGAAATCCAAGGAGCTTGCAGTCTATAGCCACACCTAAACTAAGTTTAAACCTCAGTAGAAAGGGTAGGTGAACCCGTGAACTGTTACAGTTTCTGATTAATACCAAGGGCAGGTGAGAGAACACTAAAACTTGAATGGCACGGCTGAGAGAGAGAGAGAAAAAGAGAGAGAGAGAGAGAGAACAGCTTCAGATATATATATATATATATATATATATATATATATAATCTATATATGTTATATAGATAATATATTATATAGATAATATATTATCTATATAACATATTATAATTTTATATATATATATATATATATATATATATATATATATATATGTAAAACCCAGTGCTTCTTTGAAATGTTGCCAAAAGGAAGAATATAGCAAAACCTAAGAATAGCCAGTAACCCAGACAATCATGAAAGTTATACCTGAGACATTCCTGGGAACTTCAAATCTAAGTTCTCCCCCTGTCTGGAGCCTTGTTTTATCATAAGAGGAGAATGCAAGTGGTTTCTATTGGCTAATAAAAGGAATCCTTCCTCCTTTCTTTGGTGGAAATGTACTATTTTATTCATTTATCCTCTTAAAGGAAAAGAAGAAAAAGTATGGTCCATAGTTTATACTCTCTTAACTGAGTTGCCTACTAACTCTTCAAAAGAATTTCTGAAGCCAAGAGATGTTACTCAGCTTCTGTTGGTGTGCTGCTTTCCTGGGAAACAGGTTTTAAGACTGGAATTAATACCATTAGCAGCAACTGTCCACCTCAGCATGACCTCAATCTAGCTCCAGGCTCATCTCTTCCCAAACTCCTGGGAGTTTTGAGAATCTCATTTTCTAATTAATCTGAGTATTTCTCAGGCATTGTGGTTGTATTTCTGCCATTTCCTCACATTCTACACTTCTGCACTGATTGAAATCCTAGGAAGTCCCCCAAGCTTAGCAAAAATATCACCATTTCTATGAAGCCTTGCTAGATTTCCAAAGACCCCCAAACAACTTCTCCCTTTTTTCACCTTACACATCATGTTGACATATGCACCTAGCTTCCCAACTGCACAGCTATAAGTGGGATACTAGATTCCTTTTGCTCTATTCCTCACTGCATGTAGCACAGTGCTTTGCACACAGGAGTGTTTGATAAACATTATCTACTACATCTCCTCTTTCCAATGGATTTGTTACAGAAAAACGTGGTTGTACGTATGTTACTAAATGGGTCATTAAATCTGGCAGATGTCACTTTGCTTCTAAAAGAAACTTTTGAACAGTTTCCCCTCAGAACATCTTGTTCCAGGCTGGTTGTCATGGTCAACAGAATAGTCACTGCAGGGTTCAGCAAGAAATATGTCTAATTCCCTTCCCTGATAGGGAGGTTATACAGAGAATTACCCTCATGGGATTATTTCAGTTCTTCTTGTGAGCCAGGAATTGAGAGGAGCTCTTTAGTTATAGCCTTATGAGGACATTAGGGGAGAAAAAAGAACTCAGGAAGGTTCATGACAATTTGTGAAGAATAATAAAAGGGACAATTAAAAATAAATCAGTATCTGATTTGAGCACTGATAAGGATTAGATGAGAAAATGGATAACAAGGGTTTAGCCCACTGCCAAAAAAAAATCTAAAAAATATGTCATTCCACAGGGCTAAAGGAATTACTAGAAATGTATGGTAAAGACATTTAGTGTGAATGAGGGGGAAATAAGAGAGTGCTGGTGGCAGCGAAGGGCGGGGTTGGCTTTGGATAATCCCAGAGCCTGAGTGTCGAGCTATGCTACACTTGCTGTGCCCCACAGCCTGTGCTGGATGGGCAAGCCAGGGACATTCAAAAGGACTAGGAAAGAAGCAGCAAAATGTTTGGACCTTTAGATTATAATCTTTAAAAAGTATTATTTACTCAATATTTGCCATGGGCAAACTGACCAGGCCAAGTGTTTATATGTACACTATTATCAAAACTTCTCAACAAATATTTTAAGGTAGATTAAATTATTCTACTTTGGAAATGAGAACAATGTTAAGTATTAACAAAAACAGTAGTTAACATTTAGTAAGAACTTTCTAAGCTCTTGAAATTCTGCTGAGCATCAAACAGCGATTTTCAGGTGAGATTATCTTAGAGCACCTAACCCACAGTTTTTAGGTCACAAAAGTGGTATGTGCCAAAGCTATCGGTCAAACTCAACTTGTTCTTGTTCCTTTTACCCTCTTCAGTGTGTCCCATCTCTGACATGTTTGCTCCAATTTTGTGCTAGAATTTCTCTGCTAGACTCCTGGACTTTCACAAAGAATCTTTCATCCATGGGTGATTGTTTAAATTCACATCCTTCTGGGAGAAGATGATAGAAAACTTATTCCACAATAACAATATTATTCTCCTCCTCAGTGTGTGTGGTTTTTTAAAATTTGTTTTATTTACTTATGGATGCATTGGGTCCTCACTGCTGCACACAGGCTTTCTCTAGTTGCAGCGAGCGGGGGCTACTCTTCGTTGCGGTGTGCGGGCTTCTCACTGCAGTGGCTTCTCCTGTTCTGGAGCACGGGCTCTAGGCACAAGGGCTTCAGTAGTTGTGATGCACGGGCTTAGCTGCCCTGCAGCATGTGGGATCTTCCCAGACCAGGGCTTGAACCCGTGTCCCCTGTGTTGGCTGGTGGATTCTTAACCACTGTGCCGCCAGGGAAGTCCCCTCAATGTGGTTTTTATTTATACTTCCTTCATGCAAATTTTTAATGTCCTTGTTTGTAATTTGCTTATTTTCTTTGAGGAAATGCCTATTGTTTGCCCATTTCAAATTGAGTTATTTGTATTTTTATTATTGAAGAAGATTTATTTATATATTCTGGATACAAATCCTTTATTTGATATGATTTAAAACAGTTTATCTCATTCTGCAGCTTGTCTTCTTACTCTATTGTGTTTTCTGAGGAAAAATATTTTCAATTTTGATGAAGTACAATTTATTTTTCTTTTTATACTTACTCTTTGTACTATATCTAAGAAACTATTAGCTAAAGCATGGTCACAAATATCTACTCACAGGTTTTCTACTAATTTTTTTTTAGTTTTAGCTCATATACACATCTACGACCCATTTTGACATAATTTGTGTATATGATATCTAGCCACAAGGAATGGGGTAGTTCTTTCAGTGTGGGATGAATGCCAAATCAGAGTTTTAATGAATAATGATGTGCTACTATACTAAGTCAGAAGACATGCTTCCGATGGACCCACTGTGCGAAGTCCTCCAAGTTTCATTTAGATCCAGTGCAAACATGGTACACTTAACAAGTGTCTTCCTGTGACTGCACAAATCTTAGAACATGGAAAACCATTAAAATCCATACTAAAATTACTTTCTTTAAAATCATTTAGTTATGGAATATAATTAATACCTTTTAAAAATCACATTATTTAATCTCAAGCGACCCTTCCTCCCAATGTTTCCAATCAAAACCTGCCCTTTATTCACTTTCAAAAATGTCTTAGACACCTACTCTGTGGCAAAGCACTATGTTAGCTGAATGGGGTGAGAGGTAGGAAACTGAGTGAGATAAGCAGGGGACACAAGAGGTTCAGGAAAAGTAATACATATGGTCAGATGTGGTAACCTCTAAAGTAAAGGTGCATACACATAGAAGGTGATCTGGAACAGAGTAATTCTTTCTGTTTAGCTCCGTTTCCTCCTCTTCCAATATTATTTTAGGCCTCTATGAACTTTGTTTTATTTGAATTATAATTATGTAATTATAATCAATTATAATCTCTTAGAATAGATTTTGATCAACTCTGCACTATGTACTTATGAAGATTTTTAGCTGGAAGTAAGGAAGCAGTGCGATAACAGTAAGAGTTAAAGTAAGCCATGGTAGATGTGGGATGATAGGGCGCACAGACAGGTGTCTACGTGTAACAGGACCGCAACACATGGAGCTCATTTGTACTGACTGGGTTCCTGGCTAATTAGTGGGCTGAGAGTGGAGGTAGATACAATATATCTCAATAGAGTATAACAAGCCACATAAATGTGATTGAGTTCAGTATTATGATTGATGAGTGATAAATGTGCTATATCTCCCAAGAACATTGCATTTCAAAATGGATGTGAGATGAGCCAAAGAGTAAAGCCCTGAATATGGACGTGCAGACATGGACTTGAGGCCATCGTAGAAGATTTTGCTTCTTTTTTATATTTCTTGTTGCTGTTGCTGTTTGTCTCCCCCCCTCAAGTAGTGCAAGCTCAGCAACACTCAAACTACACCTCATCCTACTTTGCATCGGAACATCCCTAAGGATTATATTATTCTCAGGCTTATTATCATTCAAAAGGAAAGGGTGTAGCAATATTTTCTCACTTTATACGGATCATTAAAGTTCTTTGCATTTCACAACAGCTCTTTAGTTTTTCCAAATGCTCCTAGTGAGACAGTCAAGACAGGCAGAAATACAGAGCAATGAGACCTTATCTTAAATTCCAATTTCTCTAGATGTGATGATAACAACTTCTTAGAAACTTTCTCCCCCAGTGAGAAATGAGAATAACTTTGTCCTAGTAGGTTACTTGAGTTGCCTTGGAAACCAATGTGCTGTCTGAAAAGAATAATTTTATCTTTAAAGAGAGCATCTCTCAATATAGTGGTTATAATTTTTCAGGAAAAAAAGTAAGATAGAATGGAAAATTATATTTTCCATTCTGGGGAGGGAACAAGGCTTGGATGACAAAATTCAGTTTCAGAAGGACAGGGAAAGGCTGCTTCTCTAAGCATAGGCTCCTAAAAGTATACTCAACAACTGTCACTTAAAAACGGGTCCTCAGAGGATTTACTGAAGACAATTTAGATACAGGGTATGTGGAAGGTTGTGCTTCATTCAAGGCATGATTCTAGACATTGTATGCCAGAGACAACCTCCTAGATGTAATGAAAACTCTGGATCTTCTCTCTGCATACTTCTGGACAGACTACCTGAATCCCATGCATGAATCTTGGATTCAAAATCCCTAGGCTATGCCCCAATGGGTCTAAACAAGGTTATATGAAGATCTGATAAAGGGTTTTAACTTTAAAATACAAGATATATATTGAAGGGGTGAGAAAGAGGAGGTGGTGGCTGGGAACATGCTAAATGACTTTAAACTATAAGAGAACTATTTCATGGAATTTACATGAGTTCACCCCTGAACACAGCTCAAGACAGCAAAATAATCATAGTTTACATTTATCAAGTGCTTATATTAATACTTTGCCAGGTACCATACTAAGTGCTCTACATATATTAACATTGTTTTACATTACAACAATTCTACAAGGTTCTGTGCCATAAGGCACAGAAAGAAAAATAACATTTTCAAGAATTTACATCCGTAAAGGTACAATGACAGGATTCTACCAAGAAAATTTGGCTTAGAAAGACCGAGATTTCACCTCCTTCTGCTGTGTAGTCTCAATAGTAAAATGCATGGGAAACGAGATTTTGACTCAATATAGAGAAATATCTGATTATAATTAAGCTGTCTTGCCGTAATTTTCTTTTCAAACACTGTCATGCTTTTCATACTAATATTATGCTAAAATTGTTGGGAAGAATTCACTCTTATCTGTCTTCTGAATAATTGTACAAGATTAAGGAAATTTGTTCTAATAAGTTTTGTTAAAACTTACTTCTAAAACCAAATGGGCATTTTTTTTGCTTCTTTTTGCTTTGGGAAGAATTCTAACAACTCAGCTTCTTTAGTGGTTATGTCAATTCCCTGTATTTTTTGAGTTAGTTCTGATAATTATATACATCTGCACATGCTTGTGTAAGTGTTGAAATATATTGTCAATATACAATTTTTTTCAGAGCATTCTCTTGTTTTATATTTTTAATATCTTTTGGCATTTGTAGTTACATTATAAGGTCATTTATTGTAGTCCTCTTCTTGACCAAAGCTTTAGAAGCTATTTTATTAGATTTTTAAATTTATTATTGTTTATTTTCCACTAGTGTCTTCTTTTTGTCTTTTATTTATTTGCTTTGGTTTAATTTATTTTTTTCTTTTCTAACTTTTCAAGTTGGATGCTTGGCTCATTATTATTTTATCTAATCTTTTTAATATAAAAATCTACTTAAAATTTTTAAATTGAAGTATAGTGGGCTTACAATATTATATTAGTTTCAGGTGTACAACATAGTAATTTGATATTTTTATTGAATATACTCCATACAAAGTTATTATAAAATATTGACTATATTCCCTGTGCTGTACATTACATCATTGTAACTTATTTATTTTATAACTAGTAGTTTGTGACTCTTAACTCTTGCCCTTCGCCTATTTTGCCCCTCTTCTACCCCGTTTTATACTCTGTATCTGTGAGTCTGTTTCTATTTTGTTATATTTGTTTATTTGTTTTATTTTTAGGTTCCACATATAAGTGAAAACATGTAGTATTTGCCTTTCTGTGTCTGACTTATTTTACTAGGCATAACATCCTCCAGAACCATCCATGTTGTTGCAAATGGCAAATTTTCATTCATTTTTATGGCTAATATTCCATTGTATATACATACCACATCTTTACCAATTCATCTGCTGATGGAAATTTAGGTCATTTCCACATCTTGCCTATTGTAAATAATGCTGTTATGTCCAATAAGGGTTTAGTATTCAAAATATATAAAGAACTCATATAACTCAGTATCAAAAAATAAAAAAGCCAAACAACCCAATTACAAAATGAGCAGAGGACCTAAATAGGCATTTTTCAAGGAAGATATACAGATGGCTAACAGGCACAGGAAAAGATGCTCAACTTCACTAATCACCAGGGAAATGAAAATCAAAACCACAATGATATATCACCTCACATCTGTCAGAATGGCTATCATCAAAAAGACAAGAAATAACAAGTGAGGATGTGAAGAAAAGGGAACCCTCATGTACCGCTGGTGGGAAGTTAATTAATATAAAAATTTAAATGTACCTATCTCTTAGACTATTATTATAGCTAAATTATACCCATTTTAATATTGTATTTTAATTATACTTCAGTTCAAATATTTTTAAAAATGTCACCATTGTTTCTTCTCTGACCAATGAGTGTTTTAAAAGTATTTATTTATCAACAAAAATATGTACTTTTGTTATTGATTTGTAGCATAAGGGTAGAGACTATAGTTGCCAGGTTACCAGTTTAAATTTATAGTTGAAAATAGTGTGTATTCTCTAACTGTTGGGTGAAGAAGTCAACGTTTGCTTATTGAATTAATCTTGTTGACTGTGGTTTTTATTTGTTTTTGTTTTTGTTTTTGTGGTACGCGGGGCCTCTCACTGTTGTGGCTTCTCCCGTTGCGGAGCACAGGCTCCAGACGCGCAGGCTCAGCGGCCATGGCTCACGGGCCCAGCCGATCCGCGGCATGTGGGATTCCTCCCGGATCAGGGCATGAAACCGTGTCCCCTGCATCGGCAGATGGACTCTCAACCACTGCGCCACCAGGGAAGCCCTTGACTGTGTTTTTTAAATACCATACATCTTTATTGACTGTTTTCTCTGATTGACCTACCAGATACTTAATTCATAAGTAGTATCTTAAACTCTAATAGCCATTCTGCTTTATAAAGGTATTATTAGATTCATATATATCTGGAATTATTACATCATCCTTGGAATATATATTTTCACATTAAATAAGGATTCTCTCTGTTAATAATGGTCTCTGTCTTAAATATAATTTTGTCTGGTATTAATTTATTTGCCACGACCTTATTTTAGTTGGTGCTTTTCTGGCATATTTATATTTTTTTCTATCTTTTTACTTTAAATATTTTGAGTACTTACAGCATATATTAGTACTTTTAAATATAACTGACATTATTCTAGATGTTTTAGTCTATTTGCATTCATTGTATAATGTGTTTGGATTTACTTATACTATGCTAGTATTTACTTTATAGGCTTCAAAGTCTCAGGGGAGATATTATTGTTATTACCATCATTGTCATTACATTTTTGTAACCCAGAGACACTGCAGAGGCAGAAAGTTTTCCTTAGATGTCCCTTTTACTTACCCTCAGCCTACACATTGACTGTGGGTATAGCCCCTTTGAGTATCCCAGCTTTATTCAACAGCTTAAGTTTAGCTGCTGGGCTCAAGGCCTAGAACGTCTATGTGCCAGTTAATTTTGTATGTGGCATTTGGCCCTAGGATACACTTGACTTCAGGTTCATTTAATAATTTTGTTTCAATTGTTTATCTGCACTTGGGAATTGATTTTTCTCTCTTGAGAGTTTGAAAAGCATCTACAATAATACATGTTTTAATTTTGGAAAAATTTAAATGTACTGAGCAGAAGAATTTTACTGAATATATAATTTGTCACATGGTCAGAAGCAGAATTCCTCCTGTTACTGCTTCACTTCTCTTTGAATTCTTCTTACCCCTCATATCTGCCCCATACAAAGGCCCTTCCCAACTCAAAGTCATTACCTTACTGCATGCTGCATTGTTCTCAAAGGAATTAAGGACACACAATGGCATATTAAACCCAATGACAAATTTTGCAATAAATAACTGGTATAACTGTATTTGTTATCAAGGTGCAGAAGCATTGAGACTAAATTCCTAAAACTGTAGTTACCCGTTTTGAATGTATACATTTTTTTCCAGGAGAGAGTCCAAATCTTTTCTCATTCATTAAGTGTTAGTGGTCCTAAATATTTTTTAAAAATCCCTGATGTACTGTATATCTCATGATGCTATATGAATGCAAAGTGGAAAATAAACATACATTTACGCTGCCTAACTTAATAACCTGGGGAGGAAACTACTTAGAAAAAAACTGAACGGTCATACAAAATCAAAATTATCAGCCACAAAAGTGGATTGAAATGCTCTTAGCTTGTTTCCGAGGGACAACAGCCAAATGCTTTTCTACTACTCCCACAAACTATACAATGAGGTCTTAGTAATAAAGACATTAATATGCAGAGAAAAGAATGCATGGGAAAGAGTTGGATGGCCAGAGTCAGAAGACCTGAACTGTGTCTCCGCTAATCTACAATCTTGGACAAGTGAGTGATTCAATTTATCTGAGTCTCAATTCATCTCTAAAAAACAAAAAAATAGGATAAACTGAGCCACCTCTCCCTCACAAGGTTGTAAGAATACAATAACTTAGAGTATATATGAACATTTCATAAAATATTAAATATTGCAAATTAGGATTATTGCTATAAATAGTAGTGGCAACATATACCCATTTCTCACAATAAGGCAGTAGAGTATAGTAATTCCTTGAATTCTGGGCATCAGATAGATGTAGTTTTATCTTGCTCTACTACATATCAGCAATGTGATCTTGGGAAAATTACTTAAATTTTCTTTCAAGCCTTAGATCACATGTTAAATGACAAAAATAGTAACATATAATAAATACGGTTGTGGTATACAAGGTGATTACAGTAGTGCCTGATACATACATGCTCAATATATATTACCTGTTATTATCTTTATTGCCCTTTTACATAATTATCTTGCAACTGTATCTACAGTCTACTTTATTCATCTGGAAGAGATTCGATTACTACTCACAGGGGTGTTATGAAGATCAAGTACCCTGATAAGGAGAAAGCACAGTACTAAGATACGGAGCAGTGCGAGGAATTGCCACACATTGAGCACATAGGAGTCAAAATTCCAAGCAGATCATTTCAATCTCCAAGTCATTTAGCTTCAAAACAACCCACAAGTTATACCCATTTTACAGATAAAGACACCAATGTAATGATAATTGAAACAATTTGGCAAATCTGGGGTTCAAAATGGTATCTCTCTGTCCTCAAGGCCTGAATCTACTCACGGCAAAATAAGCCACTGTGTTTTTCCAGGTACCTGGATTCCCCTGTTTGAGCCATTGTTTTCCCACAAGTCATTCTAAAAATGTAGAGCAGTTGTCATCCTGATACATTTTATCCACAGCCCAGATCATTATCTCATAACATTCCTACTTTTGTCCCCATTCCACATGTCTTTGGTTAATAATGGCCTCCTTTCAATAGCTTCTCAGGTCTCAGACAATCTGTAAGTACCAATTAGAAGGTGTATGCTCTATGCTTCCTGTTCGGAAGCCTTAGCCAACACTCTGCATCCTGAGTAACACCTCTTGTCCAAAACCTACAAACCTCCTTTCCTGTATATTCAGACAAATATCTCTTATTTAATATAGTTTAATAAGTCAATTAACTAGAATTTTGTATATTTATGCCCATAAAGAAAAGCACAAAAACATAAATATGGTACATTTAAAGAGCTCTGCTGTATGTCAGAAATGGCAGGGACAGGGAGAGAAGGGCAGGACACAGGCAAACTAGATGGAATGGACATTGAAGGATTTAAATTCTACCCACCATTCTTGATCAGTTGAAAGGCTGCCAATAGTTGGTGTTTTTGTTAATGTTGATGCTGTCATTATTTTTTATTATTAATTTTATATTTTTAGACTCTGAAAGTAACACAAATTCCAAGTAGAGTTAAAGAAAAGTTGATTTTTCTTGAACAATTTGAGAGTCGGTTGCCAACATAATGCTCACAGATATTTTTGTGTGCATTATCTACTAACAAGGATATCCTCATATAACATAAGCATCAAAAAAAAAAAATCAGTGCTCATACATTGCTACCATCTAACCTTAGATTCCATTCAACTTCTTCCATTTGTCCCAATAATGTCGTTTATTATAAAAACTTTCAGTCCAGAAGTACATTTCGCATTTGGTTGTCAGGTTTCTTTAATGTCCTTCAATCATCCTAAGCCTTTTTTGTCAATTTCATGACCTCTATATGTTTGAAGATTACAAACTAGTTATTTTGTAGAATGTCCCTTATCTTGAGCTTGTTCGATATTTCCTCTGGATAAGATTAAAGCTATGCAATTTTGGGAGAAATATCACAGAGATAATGGTATTTTTCTCATTGCATCCTATCAAATGGCACATAAATTTGACATGCCCTTTTACTGGTGACGTTACGTTTGATTCAGGTGGTATCTGCCAGATTTCACTGCTATAAAATTATTCTTTTTCCTTTTGTAATCAATAGGTATTCTGGGGAGAAGTATTTCAGGACTGTGTTAAGCATCCTAATTCTCAAACTTCCTATTGGGTTTTGCCTTCTTTCCTTCCTTCTTTCCTTCCTTCTTTCCTTCCTTCCTTCCCTCCTTCCTTCCTTCCTCCCTCCCTTCTTTCCTTCCTTCCCTCCTTCTATCCTTCTACACCAGTATGGTTTCATGGTGGTATGGTTTCTATACCAGTGTGGTTTCATACTATCTTAATGGTTTATAATCCATTACTATCACTCTTTATTTTGTTGCTAGATTTTCCCCAATTTTGGCCAGCTGACCTATTCACACTGGCTTCTGTGTCCTCTTCTACGCCCCAATTATTATTTGAGCAATTTCTTATTTTCTAATACAATGAGATTTTCTAGGTTCATCTTGTACTTCCCCTAACACCAGCACTGAAATTAGTTATTTTTCCAAGCAATGGTAGTTCTTTATAGTGGAAAATACTATTTGAAACTGAGATCTGGGTTCTAGATGGGCTCATAGAGGTGATCATCTATTGAGGATCCCAACAGAGGGACTGAGGTGACCCCAGGCCCTTTTGATGGCAGAGCTAGGGGATATGTGGATATATATGCTTACTTATATACATTATATATAACATCTTTGAAAACACATTTTATACATATGCATTTACACATGGTTATACTCCAATAATAATCTTACCTCACAGGTTTTCTCCTTTTCCATCTGTATAACCTCCTTCTCCGATAGTAAGAAACCTGCCTCCCTTTAACTTACATAGTTAACTGTTTGAGCAATGCCCTGTATATAACACATCTCCTGTTACTGCTATTGCCTGTCTACAGGTAAACCCTCTTCACCCCATGCAAGCTCCAACTCCCTGCACTTTCTCCCCTCCTATGTTTTTACTCTTTTTTCTTGGCTCAGGCTCCAATCCCCTATGCTCCCTACTTTAGGATAACCCACTTCAACCTCCTTGGTCTCTACCAAGCTTGATATAATTTCAACATCACTAGTTGGGAAATCAGTGTTTTTAAATACTACATTTTCAATCTGTTTAATTCTCCTTTAAATACTATTTGGTATAAAAAACTTTAAGGTCTTGATAATTATTGATAATGCAAACAACAGTGACTACTTAATGAGTGCTTACTCTATGCTTGACAGTGGACTAAACCTTCGTATACATTTTCTCATCTAATCCTCACCAGTCCTCAAATCAGATACTGCCATTGTTGTTGACATCATCATTGTTCATATGCTAATGAGAACATTCAGGCCACATAACTCATACATGATCACCTTTTTAGGAAAAGGTAGAAAATAAGTATCTAGAAGGTTGTTGTGAATGGCAGTGTGCTGACAAAAATGCTTGAAACCTCCATATTCATTTTTATAAGAAGTAAAGTTCAAGTGCTTCAGCAAAGGTTTTCTAATAGCAGAAGCATGCAGTTTCAAAGTTAGGACCATAGTCCTAACTTTGAAAGTTGAACAGCCAGAATTTGAACCAACTCTGACTGCAAAGCCCATGTTATTAGCTACTGCAATACTGAGTGCCTCATGACATCTGCATACTTACCTGCAGGGTACTACGACCTGATTAAGATTTCTTTTTTATCTTTCTTCAGAATTTCAAAGTGAAATTTTAAAAATAGCTTCTTGATAATTCATGAAAGTGTTTGACAGACATAAAGTAGTAAAATTTATAATAGGTTAACATTCACTTAGGAGATTAATAAATGTCAATAAAATACACACTACTTTGGTATCAAATATGCAAAAACACATTCTGTATTAAGGAATTTAAAACACTGAGGCTGCTCGTGTCAAACTTCCTAACAGTTACATTTCTCAGTCCTTTCTGTGCTAGGAATATGAAATGTCAGGGGGCAACAGGGTTTAATGTGTAATGAAATGAGCATCCGGAAACTTGGACCCTGATCTAGCTCTGCAAATTTTTGGTTCTGTTACCGTGAACAAGCCATTTTCACTCTCTAAGCCTTAATTTTCTTTTCTGCGAACTGCAAGGTTTGAAGTAGATTATGAAAGTATACGGTAGCTTTAAAAATTCAACATTTAATAAAATGTAAAACTTTACCTAGTATAAAAGCAGTGGCACTTTTAAGAACTATAAATGCATGTGATTAATGCAAATAATTTGCTTTCCTTTCTTATGGAACAGTAACTCAAGGAAAATGTTAAGGTAGAGCACAATAGCTGTCTCCACACTATTAGGGTTGGTGATAAGTATGAGCACGGTCAGCCTAAGCCTGAATTCAATCTTCTCCTCTGAATGAATTAAATGACTATATGAGGGGGAGAGTGAGGTTTCAGTGGTTCTTATATTTGCGCAATGGAATCAAGTGGAGGGAACTTTTAAAAATATCAGTATCTGAGCCCCATCATCCACAAAATCTGATTTAGTTGGTCCAGAGTAGAGGCCAGAACTAAGTTTTTGTTTTGTTTTGTATGGCTTGTTTGTTTACGTAAAAGAGTCCCAGTGATTCTGATTGATAGCCAAGTTTGAGTACCTCTGTGCGAGAAGGAAAGGATCTCTGCCTGGAAATACCTAAGTAGGAAACCAGATTATGAGACTCAAGCTTTGTAGAACTCTTAAGATTGAATAGCCTTAAGGGTGAAATGCAGAATACTTTTCTCAACAAACTAAATATCACTTACTGGAAACGAACTTTGTTCAGCAAAATTAATAATAGTGATGTTTTGATTTTAGCAATTTTCATTGGCTGATGAATAATATCTTTCAGAATATATTAAATTCTCTCTCTTGTTATCCCATTAATGTGGTTTTTTCCCCAGTTCTCTGATTTGCATATATGATACCAAAGGGAGAGAGAGAGCAGTTTACAACAAAGTGTTCAGTTATTTTCATTCCAAGACACCTTTATATTTTTTTTCCTGTTTTGTGTTTATCTATGCTATTGCATTCATTCTTTTCTTGCTAATAATGGTTGTACCCAGAAGATCACAGAATATTGCTACAGTATATCACTCAGGGTTCCCCCGGCTCAACTGCTTCATTTTACAGTAAGGTCACTGAAGCCCAAGGAGGTGAATTTATTAGTCCAAAAATCACCCAAGGAGTTTGTCAGAACTAAATATGAAATTGGAATCCAGATCTCTGGCCTCCAAGTTGAGTGTTCTTTCCGTTAAACCATGGTCATTACACAAAGTACGAAAGTACAATGGCTTCACTCTATTTTATTTATTTATATTTAATAGAAACATATGGTTAGGCATACTTCCAATTAAACAGTGTCTTCTTTCTACTCTGACAATATCTTTGAAACTTCTTTTTTAGAATTTACAGTAAGGCACTTTATAAAATGCAAACATATTCTAACTTCATTACTTTTTTTTTTTTTTTTTTTTTTTTTTTTTTTTTTTTTTTAACGTTACGCGGGCCTCTCACTACTGTGGCCTCTCCCATTGCGGAGCACAGGCTCCGCATGCGCAGGCTCAGCGGCCATGGCTCATGGGCTCAGCCGCTCCGCGGCATGCGGGATCCTCCCGGACCGGGGCACGAACCCGTGTCCCCTGCATCGGCAGGCGGACTCTCAACTACTGCGCCACCAGGGAAGCCCTAACTTCATTACTTTTTTAAAAATAGATCTTTTCTGGAGTATAATTGTTTTACAATACTGTGTTAGTTTCTGTTGTACAACAAAGTGAATCAGCCATATGCATACATATATCCCCATATCCCCTCCCTCTTGAGCCTAACTCCCACCCTCCCTATCCCACCTCTCTAGGTCATCTCAAAGCACTCACTGAGCTGATGTCCCTGTGCTATGGTGCTGCTTCCCACTAGCTAACTATTTTACATTCGGTAGTGTATATATGTCAATGCTGCTCTCACTTCCCCCCATCCCGCCCACCCCGAGTCCTCAAGTCCTTTCTCTATGTTTACGTCTTTATTCCTGCCCTGCAGGAATAAAGCCCCATGTAGATTCCATGTATATGTGTTAGCATATGGTATTTGTTTTTCTCTTTCTGACTTACTTCACTCTGTATAACAGACTCTAGGTCCATCCACCTCACTACATTACTTTCTAATTACATATAGAATTTTGTTTAAACCAAAGTATTTTTCAACCCTCAGTTGCTATGGATACTAATGACTTTGCATCATATGCCACTTTTGCATATTTTCCAAGTTATGTTTCACTTTTTTTGAATGAAAATTGAATGGATCATTAACAATATATTATAGAAAACTAAGTTCTGGTATATAGTATTCTATTCTGCATTTCCATAGCAAATTTTTTTGAAAGGGAAAACACCCACTTGGAAAAATTAGAGCTGTTTTATTTATCATTTATAGTCTGTTCCATTACCTTAATGACACGTTTCCCTGTGAATAGCAGGATAATGTTATTTATTATTTCATTTTACTTTCAGTTGAGGGTCAGGGCTATTACAGAGGATAATACGATCATTTAATAAATCTACACCAAGTCAAATGATAACAACAAAATTTTCTAGTGTGAAATTTCCTCTCATATTTTGTTCTATTCATTACTCAAGGTTCATTTTCTCAATAATGACTTTCATTACCCCATAGATAGATTTGATTTATCTTTTCTTCTATTACATATAGCAAGTGCTCTGCTGTATTGCATCCAATTCTATTAAAGCAAAGCTCCTAGGAAATGCATATTCATATTTTACTCATACCTTAATTTATTAATTCTACACATATTTATTTTGCATCTAATATATAACTTCTAATACTCTAGGCACTAGAGATGTATCAGTAAGTATAGTGTCATGGTCCTCATTGAGACTACCTTCTACTGGACATCTATCTTTGTCTCTTCCCAGAATCTTAAATGCCAGCACACACACAATACACACACTATTACACAGCAGAGATTTAAGCATTACAAACAATTCTTTAGCAAACAGAAAAAAAGAGAAAAGAAACTGGCTTTTACTTTGGCTTTTCCAGCAGTTTTAAAGACTTTCTCTTCTCACTACAACTGGTTTATTCCCTTAGTTTTAAAGATAATAGGCAAGCAACAGAAATGCATTTATATATTATTAAATGAAATGCTGCAGTGTTCATAGAAATCAAGTTTGTACTTGACTCCTATTCCTAAACTCTTTTTTTTTTTTTTTTTTTTGCAGTACGCGGGCCTCTCACTGTTGTGGCCTCTCCCGTTGTGGAGCACAGGCTCCGGACGTGCAGGCTCAGTGGCCATGGCTCACTGGCCCAGCCGCTCCGTAGCATGTGGGATCTTCCCAGACTGGGGCACAAACCCGTGTCCCCTGCATCGGCAGGCGGACTCTCAACCACTGCACCGCCAGGGAAGCCCTAAACTCTTCTTTATGTCTAATCTTATGAGATAGTCAATTGCAATCTGTACAAGTTTCTGGAATATTTAAGATCATCCACAATATATTTCCAAATTTTCTTTTGTTGTTTTTTTTTCAAGGATATGTACTATAGTGCCTGTCCTTTCTTTCGAAGTTCCCTGAAAAACATCTTGTTCTGATTTTACTAAAGCAAGCTTCTGACTTTTTCCAAACTTCTTTCTTCAGAGATGTTAGTCTCATTCAAGATCCTAATTATTATCAAGAACGATGCTTACAGAAGTGACTCCATAATGATCACATGAATTCACTGAACTTTTCTGCACCAAACCTCTACAAAGTTTACAGAATTGTTCTACCTTTTGAGTTCAAGAGCCAAACATTGTGCCACTTGATTAAGATATTGTTTTTCTCCTGAGTAGTTTCCACCACTAGAGATGATATATAAAGAAATATTGTCAATATGACATGGTAAGTGCTAGATAGTCAGCCCTTTGACTATCAGTCTATTTGAAAGGAAGTACAACATAATGGCTAAGAGTCTGGGTCTGGAAATAGACCACTTGAGTCTGACTTGCAGCTTTCTTACGACAAGACTTTGAAGAGGTCACAAAATCCCAGTTTATTCATTTCTAAAATGAGGATAAATATAGTACTCAATTTTTAGAGTTCTACACATTTGAAGTATTTAAACCTCATAACAATATCTGGCACGTAACAAGCTTTCTATTAATATTAGCTATTGCCATTTATTAAGTATTTTCTGTGTCTGTTATATGTCATTCACTGTACCAAATCCTATAGCCAGAGCAGATAGGTAAACTTGGCTTTGACCCTCAGTCAAACTGTTATTATAGCAAATAAATGGTCAATTACAATCCAGTGTTATTTTGTTTTTAATTAGGAAAGTTTGTTTTTATGTTAAATGACATGATGGATGAATCCACGTTTCCATGAGAAAATTTTCTCTCCATGAGCTTCAGTGCATACCTTCAACATTGACACCAAATGCTCTAGGAATGGAAATCAATGAAGTCCAAAGTACCATTCCCAGTAACAATAATAAACACAAGTAACAATGAGTAAGTGCTAACATTGTACTAGGCTTTGTGCTAAGAATTGCACAGGATGATCTCAGTTAATATCCACAGGAGAGAGGTCTTATGATGAATCTGTTATTACATAAACGAACAGGCAAAAAACTAAAATATACCCAAGATCACAAAGGGATGGAGTCAAAATTTGGACCCAGATTTTCTGATTCCATTGCCCAGAGTCTTAACTGTAGGAGTCTGTAGTCTCCCCGTGATTCAAATTCATGCAGGATTGGAGGAATGGACGTCTATGAGAATCGTTACAGGTTCAAAAGATGATCAGAACTTAGTGAAATGAAATGTAACATGGTTAACTTTTTAACAAAGATGCACTCATGTCCTAAAACTCCCTGTGCAAATACGGAAAGGGAAGATGGTGTTTACTATCCACAACCACAAAAAAGACCAGAGGTTCTAATTATTGGCATTTTTGAAGTGAGTCTACTGTGTTGATTTGGCTATAAATGCAAGGTAGCATATGGGAAAATGTTTTTTAAACCACAAATCACTATACAATGTCTTGTGTACATACAAGTTGTGTTGTAGATATTGATTCTGCTCTAAAAGCTGGAGACAACATATGGGAAAGTGTCTGTAAATCACAAATCTCTCTACTATATCAATTTGTACATATCTGTTCCATTGATAGATACTTTTTTTTTTATTGGAGTATAATTACTTTACAATGTTTTGTTAGTTCCTGCTGTACAGTGAAGTGAATCAGCTATATGTATACATATATCCCCTCCCTCGTGGACCTCCCTCCACCCCATCCCACCCATCTGGGGCTTCAGAGAGCACTGAGCTGAGCTACCTGTGCTATACAGCAGGTTCCCCCTAGCTACGGTAGGGTATTTATGTCAAACCTAATCTCCCAATTCATCTTACCCACCCCTTCCCCCACAGTGTGCACACCTCCTTTCTCTATGTTTGCCTTTCTATTCCTGCCCTGCAAGTAGGTTCATCTGTACCATTTTTCTAGATTCCACATATATGCGTTAATATATGATATTTGTTTTTCTCTTTCTGACTTACTTCACTCTGTATGACAGACTCTAGGTCCATCCACATCTTTACAAATGACCCAGTTTCATTTCTGTTTATGGCTGAGTAAATTTTCATTTTTGCATGCAAATGTAAAACACTATAATTTATTTTGCTAATATTCTAATTCATAATTGAAAAGGATTTATTGTTCAATATCATGGTACTGTGCATGAACACAAAATGAGATTTTTGAAAGCACATAACTCATATTGTAATATCATAGAACGCATTTTCTAAAATTTCTAAGAATCAGATAATTATGTAAAATAAATATATTTAGAGCATTTGAAGGGGAAAGCTACTGGAGTTTGTAATTTATTTAATTTCATCATATTATAAGACTTTAGAGTTGGAAGTAAACTTTACAACCACCTAAATGAATTTACATGATTAAGATCAGTGTGATTTTGTGACATTTCTTAATACACTATTTATTAAGAAGAAGTAACAACCATAACTCAGGTCTTCCGAGCTGTCTTCCAGGGCTCTTTCTCAAATATTACATGTCTTTTCTAAGAAAAGTTCCTCCAAGTTTTCCCTGTCACAGTAAATGATACCATTCGTTTGCTCAGTCCCCAAACTTAGGAAAAAAATCATTGATTTATAGCTGTATGTAAACCTCTCCCCTGTGCCTTCACTGCATACTATAGATTCTTTCTCCAGAATATGGTCAATTCTCTTAATCTTCACTGTTGCTAGCAGAGCCTAGGTTATTGTCCTCCTCACCTGGAATACTGCAGAGGTCACTGAATTGGACCTATTGCTTCTGCTACTATCCCATGGTAAACTATACTTCACAAATAGGCATCATCATTTTGTTAATGCGTATCTGGCTATAATAAATGCCTGCTTAAAATTATACTCAATGTAAGTCAAAATGTTTAGTTTTCTATGTCCTCTGAGGTCCCGTATGATGCAAATCTTTCCCACCTCTCTGAACTCATCTTTCAATTATCTTTTTGTCAACTACTCTTCCATTATTAAGGTATTCCTAAAACACACCAAGACTTGCAATCTCAGTGCCTTTGAATTTGCTTACAATTCTTCCTGACACTCATGCCCCACCCAAATTGTCATATGTCTGCCTCCTCTTCGTTGTTTAGGATTCAGTTAAAATCTTGTTGCTTGTTACAGAAACCTACTATGACAACTTGTCCCACTGATTATCCTGTATCCTGTAACCTGGCTGTATTAACTTCATAGCATTTATCTCTACTTGACTGTCTTGTTCCAACATAAGCCCCAGGAGAACAGAAATATTATCTGGCTAGTTCTTCACTGTATTACCAACTCTAGAAGAGTTCCTTACATGTATTGAAAAGGTATTAAAAAAAAAGTTTGCTGAATAAAAAATGATTGTGACCATATCTGTACAACCAATAAAGAATATTTAATATTGACTTTTCTTCACTTAAAGGAAATAGGAGGAAACAAAAGGATTTTACAATACAAACTTTAAAGCTAACACACAAGCAAATAATAATTTTAGGATATATCAACAATCATTAAAACTACTGGAAACACCATTCACCTAAATATAGGGATTTATGTTTTAAATCATGCTTATAGATTTATTTCTCAAAAGGGATAAGAAGTAATATGGAGAAGTACTGCCCTAGATTTAAATCAATCACTAGATAATAATGAGCCAGAGAGGTGGACATGCTGAGACCCGTGACAAAAAGTGTCATCCATTGAATAACAGTGATTAGTGAAGAGAAGGCAACACTGCAGCATTAGACACTTCCTGGGACTTAGGATCTTAAGAGAACAATAACCAACACAAAGCATGGGGAATGTGTAAAGAGCTACTTTGGTAATAATACTTAAAGCTAATACTCGAGTAAAATGATTTCCATTTAGAAAAACAAAAAACAAAAACCTTTCACTTTGACATAGTCCCACTTGTCTATTTTACGATTTCACGTTGACATAGTACAGCTTGTCCATTTTGCTTCAATGACTTGTGCTTTTGATGTAATTTCTAAGAAATCATATTCAAGACCAATGTCAAGAAGCTTTTCCCCTATGATTTATTCAAGGAGTTTTATGGTTTCACATATTATGTTTAAGTCTTTAATCTATTTCAAATTTATTGGTTTATGGTTCGGATATGGATCCACTTTCATTCTTTTGCCTGTGGATATCTAGTTTCTCCAACATCATTTGTTGAAGATACTATCTTTTCCCCATTGTGTATTCTTGTGTCCCTTGTCAAATATCAATTGATAGTATGTATGTGGCTTTAATTCTGGGCTCTCTATTCTATTCCCTTGGTTTATACTTCTGTCTTCATGCCAGTACCATACTGTTTTAATTACTGTAGCTTCCACACAGAAAAGAAAATAATCAACAGAATGAGAAAGCAATGTAAGGAATAGGAAAAAGAAATTGCAAACCATGTCTGACAAGGGTTTAATATCCAAAATACATAAAGAATTCATACAGCTCAACATCAGAAAGCAAATTATCCAATTTAAAAACTGACAAAGGACCTTAATAGGCAGTTTTTTTCCAAACAAGATATTCAAATGGCCAATGGGTACATGAAAAGTTGCTCAACATCATTAATCATTAGGGAAATGCAAATCAAAGCCACAATGAGATAACAAGGATAAAAAGATTAAAAGATTAAAAAAAAGGATAACAAATGTTGGCAAGAATGTGGCAAATTTGGGGCTTCCCTGGTGGCACAGTGGTTGGGAGTCCGCCTGCTGATGCAGGGGACACGGGTTCGTGCCCCGGTCTGGGAAGATCCCACATGCCGCGGAGCAGCTGGGCCCATGAGCCATGGCCGCTGAGCCTGCGCGTCTGGAGCCTGTGCTCCGCAACGGGAGAGACCACAGCAGTGAGAGGCCAGCGTACCGCAAAAAAAAAAAGAAAAGAATGTGGCAAATATGGAACTCTTCTACATTGTTGGTGGGGATGCAAAATGACATAGCTGCTATGAAAAATAGTATGGATGTTGCTCAAATAATTAAAACTACCATATGATCCAACAACTCCACTTCTGGATATACATCCAGAAGAATTAAAATAAAGATCTCAGACAGATAATTGCATTCCCATATATCAATACATGCCAGCATTATTCATGATTGCTAAGTTGTAGAAACAACACAAATTCCACGGATAGATGAATGGATAAAGAAAAAGTGTTATATACACATAACAGAATATTACTTAGACTTTAAAAAGAAGGTAATCCTGCCATTTGCAACAACATGGGTGAATCCTGAGAGCATTATGCTAAGTGAAATAAGCTGGTCACAGAGGACAAATACTGGATGATTCCACTTATATGAGGAATCCAAAATACTCAAACTCATAGAAGCAGAGACTAGAACAGTGGTTACCAGTTGCCAGGCACTTGGGGAAGGGAGGGAGAAATAAGTTGTTCAATGGGTGAATATAAAGTTTCAGTTAGGCAAGAAGAATTAGTTCTAGGAATCTGCTCTACAGTGTAATCTTATAATCAACAATATTTTACAATGCACTTAAAAATTTTAGAGAGTGGACCTCATGTTAAATGTTCCTACCATAAAAAAAGGGGAAGGAGCATTTGGAAATTTTGGAAGGTGGTATAACCTTGATTGTGGAGATGGTTTCATGAGTGTATGTGTACGTTCAAACCCATCAAATTGTATTTAATACATATGTGCAGTTCTTTGTAGATCAGTTATACCTCAATAAAGCTCTTTAAAAAGCAGAAAAACAGAAAGCCTTTCACCTAATATGCACACACACACACACACACACACATACGCTCCTATGATAAGATTTTGCCATAAAAGGATACATACAAAAACATAAAAGAAAGGAAATCTAAGTAAGAATGGTAAACAAATGTGTGCCATGTCTGTAGCTGAGAAGGCTAAAAACAGCAAAAAATGCCTCTTAGGCTTCATTCAGATTAGGACAGGAGGAAAACGGAGGCCAGTTTTAAATATTATGAGATCACAGAAATATTATAAAAAAGAAAGAAAAAATCATAATTTGACTTCTGTAGTAGAGGAAGTCATTTTCAAGAGAGAAATAATATCCATTGAGAATCTGCTCTATTCCACATTGTGTGAGGCACTCCACAAAATGCTTTTGTATTTAATCCTCATAACAATTCTATAAAGGGCACGCCTTATACTAATCATCCAAAGGAAAACAAAAAATACAACCCCCCCCAAAATCCTGGGAGATATTAAATGATCTGTCAATGGACACACAACAAAATTCACAGTAAAACCAAGATGTAAACAGCAGTGAGTGACTCAACAATTTATATTATATTTGCTATTAATACTGAATCAACAGAATCCAAATATCTTTACTGATATTGCTGTCATATAATGTCATTATTTTTAATATGTGCCATGCAGTGAAACACTTTTGGAAGGACTACAGTCTGCTACATTTCTCTGTGACTCACCTCACATTTTTTTCTTAACATCTTTATTGGAGTATAATTGCTTTACAATGGTGTGTTAGTTTCTGCTTTATAAAAAGTGAATCAGCTGTACATATACATATATCCCCATATCTCCTCCCTCTTACATGTCCCTCCCACACTCCCTATCCCACCCCTCCAGGTGGTCACAAAGCACTGAGCTGATCTCCCTGTGCTATGCAGCTGCTTCCCACTAGCTATCTATTTTACATTTGATCGTGTATATATGTCCATGCCACTCTCTCACTTCGTCCCAGTTTACCCTTCCCCTTACCGGTGTCCTCAAGTCCATTCTCTATGTCTGCATCTTTATTCCTGTACTGCCCCTAGGTTCTTCAGAACCATTTTTTTTTTTTTTTTTAGATTCCATATGTATGTGTTAGCATACGGTATTCATTTTTCTCTTTCTGACTTATTTCACTGTGTATGACAGACTCTAGGTCCATCCACCTCACTACAAATAATTCAATTTCGTTTCTTTTTATGGCTGAGTAACATTCCATTGTATATATGTGCCACAACTTCTTTATCCATTCATCTGTCAATGGACACTTAGGTTGCTTCCATGTCCTGCTTATTGTAAACAGAGATGCAATAAACATTGTGGTACGTGACTCTTTTTGAATTATGGTTTTCTCAGGGTATATGTCCACTAGTGGGATTGCTGGGTCATATAGTAGTTCTATTTTTGTTTTCTAAGGAACCTCCATACTGTTCTCTATAGTAGCTGTATCAATTTACATTCCCACCAACAGTGCAAGAGGGTTCCCTTTTCTTCACATCGTCTCTGGCATTTATTGTTTGTAGATTTTTTGATGATGGCCATTCTGACTGGTGTGAGGAGTTACCTCATTGTAATTTTGATTTGCATTTCTCTAATGATTAGTGATGTTGAGCATCCTTTCATGTGTTTGTTGGCATTCTGCATATCTTCTTTGGCGAAATGTGTATTAAGATCTTCTGCCCATTTTTGGATTGGGTTGTTTGTTTTTTTGATATTGAGCTGCATGAGCTGCTTGAAAATTTTGGAGATTAATCCTTTGTCAGTTGCTTCATTTGCAAATATTTTCTCCCATTCTGAGGGTTGTCTTTTCACCTTGTTTATGGTTTCCTTTGTTGTGAAAAAGCTTTTAAGTTTCATCAGGTCCCATTTATTTTTGTTTTTATTTCCATTTTTCTAGGAGGTGGGTCAAAAAGGATCTTGCTGTGATGTATGTCATAGAATGTTCTGCCTATGCTTTCCTCTAAGAATTTGATAGTTTATGGCCTTATATTTAGGCCTTTAATCCATTTTGAGTTTATTTTTGTGTATGGTGTTAGGGAGTGCTCTATTTCATTCTTTAACATGTAGTTGTCTAGTTTTCCCAGCACCACTTATTGAAACAACTGTCTTTTCTACATTGTAAATTCCTACCTACTTTGTCAAAGATAAGGGCACCATATGTGTGTGGGTTTATCTCTGGGCTTTCTATTCTGTTTCATTGATCTATATTTCTGTTTTTGTGCCAGTACCATACTGTCTTGATGACTGTAGCTTTGTAGTATACTCTGAAGTCAGGGGGCCTGATTCCTCCAGCTCCGTTTTTCTTTCTCAAGATTGCTTTGGCTATTCGGGGTCTTTTGTGTTTCCATACAAATTGTGAAATTTTTTGTTCTAGTCCTGTGAAAAATGCCAATGGTAGTTTGATAGGGATTGCATTGAATCTGTAGATTGTTTTGTGTAGTATAGTCATTTTCACAGTGTAGATTCTTGCAATCCAAGAACGTGGTATATCTCTCCATCTGTTTGTATCATCTTTAATTTCTTTCATCAGTCTTATAGTTTTCTGCATACAGGTCTTTTTTCTCCTTAGGTAGGTTTATTCCTAGGTACTTTATCCTTTTTGTTGCAATGGTAAATGGGAGTGTTTCCTTACTTTCTCTTTCAGATTTTTCATCATTAGTATATAGGAATGCAACAGATTTCTGTGCATTAATTTTGTATCCTGCTACTTTACCAAATTCATTGATTAGCTCTAGTAGTTTTCTGGTAGCATCTTTGGGATTCTCTATGTATAGTATCATGTCATCTGCAAACAGTGACAGCGTTACTCCTTTTCCAATTTGGTTTCCTTTTATTTCTTTTTCTTCTCTGACTTTTGTGGCTAAAACTTCCAAGACTATGTTGAATAATAGTGGTGAGAGTCGGCAACCTTGTCTTGTTCTTGATCTTAGTGGAAATGTTTTCACTTTTTCACCATGGAGAATGATATTGGCTGTCGGTTTCTCATATGTGGCCTTTATTATGTTGACATAAGTTCCCTCTGTGCCTACTTTCTGGAGGGTTTTTATCATAATTGGGTGTTGAATTTTGTTGAAAGCTTTTTCTGCATCTATTCAGATGATCATATGGTTTTTATCCTTCAATTTGTTAATATGGTGTATCACATTGATTGATTTGTGTATATTGAAGAATCCTTGCATTCCTGGGATAAACTCCACTTGATCATGGTGTGTGATCCTTTTAATGTGCTGTTGCTTTCTGCTTGCAAGTATTTTGTTGAGGATTTTTGCATCTATGTTCATCAGTGATATTCGTCTGTAGTTTTCTCTGTTTGTGACATCTTTGTCTGTTTTTTGGTATCAGGGTGATGGTGGCTTCATCGAATGAGTTTGGGAGTGTTCCCCCCTCTGCTATATTTTGAAAGAGATTGAGAAGGAGAGCTATTATATCTTCTCTAAATATTTGATAGAATTTGCCTGTGAATCCATCTGGTCCTGGGCTTTTGTTTGTTAGAAGATTTTTGATCACAGTTTCAATTTCAGTGCTTGTGATTGGTCTGCTTATATTTTCTATTTCTTCTTGGTTCAGTCGCAGAAGGTTGGGCTTTTGTAAGAAGTTGTTCATTTCTTCCAGGTTATCCATATCATTGGCATATAGTTGCTTGTAGTAATCTCTCATGATCCTTTGTATTTCTGCAGTGTCAGTTGTTACCTCTCCTTTTTCAATTCTAATTCAATTGATATGAGTCTTCTCCCTTTTTGTCTTGATGAGTCTAGCTAATGGTTTATCAATTTTGTTTATCTTCTCAATGAACCAGCTTTTAGTTTTATTGATCTTAGCGATTGTTTCCTTCATTTCTTTTTCATTTATTTCTGATCTGATCTTTATGATTTCTTTCCTTCTACTAACTTTGATTTTTGCTGTTGTTGTTGTTATTCTTCTTTCTCTAATTGCTTTAGGTGTAATGTCAGGTTGTTTATTTGAGATTTTCTTGTTTCTTGAGGTGGGATTGTATTACTGTAAACTTCTCTCTTAGAACTACTTTTGCTGCATCCCATAGGTGGTGGGTTGTTGAGTTTTCATTGTCATTTGTTTGTAGGTATTTTTTTATTTCCTCTTTTATTTCTTCAGTGATCTGTTGGTTATTTAGTAGTGTATTTTTTAACCTCCATGTGTTTATATTTTTTACATATTTTTCCTGTAATTGATATCTAGTCTCAGCATTGCAGATGGAAATAATACTTGGTACAATTTCAATTTTCTTAAATTTACCAAGGTTTGATTTGTGACCCAAGATACAATCTATCCTGGAGAATATTCCATGAGCACTTGAAAAAAATGTATTCTCTTGTTTTGGGATGGGATGTCCTATAAAAATCAATTAAGTCTACTTTGTTTAATGTGTCATTTAAAGCTGTGTTTCTTTATTTATTTACATTTTGGATGATCTGTTCATTGGTGAAAGTGGGGTGTTAAAGTCTCGTACTATGATTGTGTTACTGTCAATTTCCCCTTTTATGGCTGTTAGCATTTGCCTTATGTATTGAGGTGCTCCTATGTTTGGTGCATAAATATTTACAATTGTTCTATCTTCTTCTTGGATTTTGTATTGTTCATCGTTTGTTTGCTCTTTAGTTCTTCTAGGTCCTTGTTGAACATTTCTTGTATTTTCTCGATTCTATTTCCAAGATTTTGGATTATCTTTACTATCATTACTCTGAATTCTTTTTCAGGTAGACTGCCTATTTACTCTTCATTTGTTTGGTCTGGTGTGTTTGTATCTTGCTCCTTCATCTGCTGCATATTTCTCTATCTTCTCATTTTGTTTAATGTACTGTTTTGGGGGTCTCCTTTTCACAGTGTGCAGGTTCGTAGTTCCCGTTGTTTTTTGTGTGTGCCCCCAGTGGCTAAGGTTGGTTCAGTGGCTTGTGTAGGCTTCCTGGTGGAGGGGACTGGTGCCTGTGTTCTGGTGGATGAGGCTGCATCTTGTCTTTCTGGTGGGCAGGACCGTGTCCGGTGGTGTGCTTTGGGGTGTCTGTGACCTTATTATGATTTTAGGTAGCCTCTCTGCTAATGGGTTGTGTTGTGTTCCTGTCTTGCTAGTTGTTTGGCATAGGGTGTCCAGCACTGTAGCTTGCTGGTCGTTAAGGTGAGCTGGGTCTTAGTGTTGAGATGGAGATCTCTGGGAGAGCTTTCGCTGTTTGATATTCCATGGGGCTGGGAGGTCTCTGTTGGAGCAATGTCCTGAACTCGGCTCCCCTACCTCAAGAGGCTCAGACCTGACACCCAGCCGGAGCACCAAGACAATGTCAGACAGCCACACGGCTCAAAAGAACGGGGAGAGAAAAAAAAAAGAAAGAAAAATAAATAAATAAATTGAAATAAAATAAAGTTATTAAAATTAAAAAAATAAAATTATTAAAAATAAAGTAATAAAAAATAGAAAAACATTAAAAATAAAAAGAAGGAAAGAAGAGAGTAAGAAAACCAAACAACCAATCCACCAGTGATAACAAGCACCAAAAACTATACTAAAAAATATAAATAAATAAAAATGGACAGACAGAACCCTAAAACAAATGGTAAAAGCAAAGCTATACACACAAAATCACACAAAGAAGCATACCATACATGCTCACAAAAGGAGAAAAAGGGTTAAATATATATATATATATACACATATACATTTAAAAAAAAGGATGAGAGCAACTAAATCAATAAACAAACCTACCAATGATAATAAGCTCTAAATAATAAACTAAGGTAAACATAAAGCCAGAAACAAATTAGATGCAGAAAGCAAACCCCTAGTCTACATTTGCTCCCAGCGTCCACTGCCTCAGTTTTGGGATGATTCGTTGCCTATTCACGTATTCCACAGATGCAGGGTACATCAAGTTGATTGTGGATATTTAATCTGCTGCTCCTGAGGCTGCTGGGAGAGATTTCCCTTTTCTTCTTTGTTCACACAGCTCCTGGGGTTCAGCTTTGGATTTGGCCCCGTCTCTGCGTGTAGGGTGCCTGAGGGCGTCTGTTCTTTGCTCAGAGAGGGCAGCGTTAAAGTAGCAGCTGATTAGGGGGCTCTGGCTCATTCAGGTGCGGGGGAGGGAGGGGTATGGAATGTGGGGTTAGCCGGTGGTGGCAGAGGCCACCGGCATGACATTGCACCAGCCTGAGGCGTGCCGTGTGTTCTCCCGGGGAAGTTGTCCCTGGATCATGGGACCCTGGCAGTGGCGGGCTGCACAGGCTCCCGGGAGGGGAGGTGTGGACAGTGACCTGTGCTTGCACACAGGCTTTTTGGTGGCTGCAGCAGCAGCCTTAGCATCTCGTGCCCGTCTCTGGTGTCTGCGCTGATAGCCGTGACTCTCACCTGACTCTGGAGCTCGTGTAGGCAGTGCTCTGAATTCCCTCTCCTCGCGCACCCCACAACAATGGTCTCTTGCCTCTTTGGCAGTTCCAGACTTTTTCGCAGACTCCCTCCCGGCTAGCTGTGGAGCACTAGCCCCCTTCAGGCTGTGTTCTTGCGGCCAACCCCAGTCTTCCTCCTGGGATCTGACCTCCGAAGCCTGAGCCTTAGCTCGCAGCCCCCGCCCGCCCTGGCAGGTGAGCAGACAAGCCTCGTGGGCTGATGAATGCTGGTCGGCACCGGTCCTCTGTGCGGGACTCTCCCTGCTTTGCCCTCCGCACCCCTGTTGCTCTGCTTTCCTGCGTGGCTCTGAAGCTTCCCCTCCCACTGACGGTGAAGGGGCTCCCTATTGTATGGAAACTTTTCCTCCTTCACGGCTCCCTCCCAGAGGTGCAGGTCCTGTCCTTATTCTTTTGTCTCTGTTTTTCCTTTTGCCCTACCCAGGTACGTGAGGAGTTTCTTGCATTTGGGAAGTCTGAGGTCTTCTGCCAGCATTCAGTAGGTGCTCTGTAGGAGTTGTTCCACATGTAGATGTATTTTTGATGTATTTGTTGGGAGGAAGGTGATCTCCACATCTTACTCCTCCGCCATCTTGAAGGTCCCCCCTGAAAATGATTTTCAAATCCTGTTTTATGCTAATCTCATTGCCAATTCCCTAACTTTCATTTTTAGTCAAGTTTAACCCTAGTTCCCTTTCTGCCTAGTTCACTCCCCACATAAGTATGAAATTACCCTTCTTAGAACAAATCTAAATGCTGTACCTCCTTATGTTAAACTGTCTGGTGGCTTTACACTACTCCTGGCTCTAAAGTACCTTTTTATTTTCATCTCTTATTCCTTTCCTAAAACTTCTTAAACCTGTCCTCTTCTGCTAACACACATACACTCAAAGACACACTATGCTTTCTTGAACCTAATATATTTCCACTTATCCATAATATCAGACATGCTGTTTTCTGCACTTTCCTTTCAAGCTCTGCAAGGAAAGACCAAAAAGCACATGAAATGATACTTAACATCCTTAATTATTAGAGAAATGCAAATCAAAACTATAATGAGGTATCACCCCACACAGGTCAGAATGGCCATCATCAAAATGTCTACAAACAATAAATGCTGGATAGGGTGTGGAGAAAAGGGAGCCCTCCTACACTATTAGTGGGAATGTAAATTGGTACAGCCACTATGGGAAACAGTATGGAGGTTCCTTAAAAAATAGAGCTACCATATGATCCAGCAATCCCACTCCTGGGCACATAACCAGAGAAAACCATAATTTGAAAAGATACATGCACCCCAATGTTCATTGCAGCACTGTTTATAATAGCCTAGACATGGAAGCAACCTAAATGTCCATCGACAGATGAATGGATAAAGAAGATGTGGTACATATATACAATGGAGTATTACTCAGCCATAAAAAGAATGAAATAATGCCATTTGCAGCAACATGGATGGACCTAGAGATTATTATACTAAGTGAAGTAGGTCAGAGAAAAACAAATATATGATATCACTTATATGCAGAACTTAAAAAAATGGTACAAGTGAACTTATTTACAAAACAGAAATGGACTCAGACACACAGAACACAAATTTATGGTTACCAAAGGGGAAAGGTTGGGAGAGGGATAAATTAGGAGTTTGGGATTAACATATACACACTATTATATATAAAATAGATAATCAACAAGGACCTACTGTATAGCACAGGGAACTCTACTCAATATTCTGTAATAACCTATATGGGAATATCACATATAGTTTTTTATAACATGCTTGCCCAGGATGTAGCTCTGATGCCACCTCCCTGACGAAACTTTCTCTAAAGTACAAAGGCAAGTTCTCTTGCCATTGTTTGCTTTCACCTATTATAACAATTTCCACACTTTATTTCAAAGGTTTCTCCTCTTTGTCTCACTAGGCTGAAAGCTCCTTGAGGGCACAAACTGTTATTTTTCTTGTGCATAGAGTGAATTAGTTTCATTCCTCCTCACAGTTTCCATGACTCCTTCATGCAGTCTTCCTGTCCACTTAATAAAATATGAATAATTTTAATTTCACACCTAAATTAAGGTGGAATTGTCATTCTCATTTTTTATACTTAATGTATTTTGTTTGTATGTTACTGTTTCAGAGGAAGAAAAAGAGCAACTTTGTGGCGAAATTATTACTGTAGAAGCATCTCAGTGTTAAGCAACTGTATTACTTAACTTTCTGATGTATATTGTTGCTTACTAAAAAGTAACCATTCTCTCATAAGTCATTGTGAGAAAAAAAAAAATTCTCTTATGACTGTGTGCAGGGAAAATCTAGCTTCCAGGCAGGTGACATGAATTTGATTAACAGAGAGAATCACACTATATACGATAATTGTTTTATGGGCTGTAAAATATAAAATGTGAAAAGTAATTCAGGATGGTGAAATGACAAAGCACTCTAGATAAAGCACAAACAAAAAATCAGAAAAGTTTGAAACATCAGACATTATTATAAATGCATATTCCCATGAGAGTTTCTGGGCACAGATGTCAACAGAGATATATAAGTGACCTAACCGTCTTTGTGTTCCAGGCAAATAGTGTTTGGATATTTGAGGTCAGAAGTAGTTATTCCACAGGAGTGTTTTTATTCACACAAAAATTGAATCCTACCATTTCCCCACTTACTTTTTCAAAGCTATATATATAGATATACATATAGATATAGATATATAGTCTTTATATTTATAAAACACTGGAAATTCCATAGGTGGTATCGAGAGCCCTTCAAAAGCTGGTTCCTACCACTTGCCTGGAATCTGGGATCATTTCCTGGCACTCTACACCTCACTCTCTCTGCTCCAGTTGTAGTTTCCCAAACATGCTGTGCTAGCAGACTTTCTTTTCTTTCACTTGCTGTTACATCTACCTCACCTTTTATTCCCAGGAACAAACAAATCTTATCTCAGAGTTACCTCCCCAATGATTTTTGACATTCTCAGACACTCAGGTTTTGCCTGCCCTGTATGCCCATTGTACTTCTTAACAAAATGGCATTACATTTAATATTATTTCATGTTTTCATTATTTGCATGTATGCCTTTTTAACATATTCAAAAAACTATTGAGCTCCTGCTATGAGTACTGGGGTTAAGATAACAGATATAGCTCCTGATCTCTGCAAGAGTACAGACAATTGGGAAAGATGGACATTACGTAGCAATAACATTAAAATGTATGATTGAGTATTAAGGGCTTATGAGAGTATATTGCAGTTGTCAGACCAAGTACAGGGGCCAAGGAAGGCTTTCTGTGAAAGTGATGTTTAAGTTGAAGACGTAAGGATAAGTAGAACACATAGCATGATGTGTAGCCAGCTCACAGTAAATATTTGCTGAATGAACAAGTCACTGATAAAGTAGAACTTCTCCTAAACTTTCCATATAATTTCTGCAAACTTCTCACACTTTATTTTAAAGAAATTGAATGTTTAAAGGCTCAGGTTTTACCTCTTAAATATAAAAATATTTCTTAATACAAATAACTGAGGGAAGAATCCTGTAATAATTGTGCCTCCTCTTGTCCTCCACCTCTCACCTCTAGGATATTGGTTATTAAAGCCAGAAGACTATGTGATATATCGACTCCCAGCACTATGCCAATTTCTAAAATCCCATTTTTTAGCTATGGTATAGAAAGAAAAGGTGTCCAGTATTTTTCAACTTAGCTAATAAACTTAATCATTCTCACAAGGGCAAAGAAAATTGTTCTATCTGAATTTTCTTGAAGATGCAGTCACTTTTGTTGTCTGCCTTCTTGACACAAAAACCTGATCATCATCTACCTGCAAAACACATCATCCATCTTGTCATCTGTCTGCAAATATTTTTGAATTTTTTTCCACTGATAGCTAAGTCTATTTTGACAATATATTTAAAGGAATGGAGCTAAAGTTGTTTTAAGGAACTAAGTTGCTGCCATTCAAAGACCTTGGGGAATTTTCTAGCCTAGTGCCTTAATATCTTTATTTGAGTATAATGTGGCCCATGCCTGGCATTTTTCTAAAGCACTAATTTAGTAAGCATATGTAATCTGCCAGGAGGGACCAGAAAAACATACTAATAAATCTTATCTAAACATTTGGAAAAATGACTTGGGAGATGTGTCCATAACACATAAAAATATTACACAGTGTATGACAGGCCTCTACTTGGAAGAGGAAAATCAGAAATTGTGATGCACTTGCTAATTCCATTTCCTGAACAAGGATTTTTTTTTTTTTAACTGCCATTCACTCTGCAATTGGACAAAACTGCCATGTATTATTTTTGCTGAGGACAGAGATCTGGACGCTGTGCTGCAGACTTGAAAAGGTATCCATCCCTCACTTCATTTTCTCAAACAAGATGAAGTCTCACAAAATCCTGAGATTTTGGAGAATCCACTTTGCCCTTCAAAATTTTGTATGCCCAATCTTTGTAGTTTAATTGAAAAGTCTGGGGGCTTTGAGGACAGAAATATCGTTTGAAATTTGGATTTCAGATTTCAACTCTGTACTTATTCATCTATAATTTTTATTGCCCTATTTAACCTCTCTCAGACTGTTTCTCATTTGTAAATTAGGGATATTATATGCCTTCACATATATCCCTAGTTATATAGGTATACGTGGCAGAGTTAGAATCGGAAATCCAAGTTTTAAAGATATTTCTGTCTTCTTAGTTATTACACTTTGATGAATCTTAAATAAAGTTTAATATTAATGACAACATTAATCTATTGCTTATAACAAAATATGTGAAATTAAAATATAAGTCAGATAATGAAAATGATCATCAGGGGAGTATTATTACTTACCAAATTACCAAATGATCAAATCTGAATCCAGAGGTCTGACTTTATAGCATATAACCACCATGCTGTATTGTTCTCAAGTGATTTGGTAAGAATTTATCTTTCTAAATGTAATCCCTGAGGGCATGGATTTGTCTTAAAGCATATGGTAGGATGTTAAAAATCAGTTCTTTCTTAGTTTTAGCTTAAATATTAATATAATTGTTATAAAATACTAAAACAAAAAAGTTTTAACTATACCACCATGGAAGGAAAGCAAACTTTTCTTTATCAGAAACTATATCAGTTACATGGCCTGCACTGTCACCTGTCACCCCGCAAAGTTAAAATAGTAAGAGTACTTACTACTGTGGTTGTCATGAGAAGTAAGGGAGATCATTGTTTGTAAAGCACTTAACACAGTGCTTACCAAATTGCTGAATGATGAAGTAAACTCTGAATCCAGATGTTTGATTTCATAGCATCAATTTGTTTTTAATTAATCTTTGACTGGGGCAAGATTTTTGCTATATTGTCATATTTTGTGGGAATATATTAACTGCATGTGTGTGTGTGTATACTTATTAGTATTATTAAATGAGATCAACATATTTTTCCAGTACAAAAAAATAAAAATACTTTAAGTGCCACTAAATTTTACAAGTTCTTGTCCTGATTTACCATGACTATATTGTTTCAAATCTTAATCATGCTCTAAGGAGCTTAAAAGCACTCACTTCCACTTAATCCCACCATTCACTGCTGGAAACTAAATTTTTACCTCATTGATGTCACTAACAGAGGGAATAAAAATGTTAGAGTTGAGAAGATAAAATATTTTAGAGCTGACATGGTCCAATCGCTTTATTTGTAAATGGAAGTACTGGGCTCATAAAACTCATAACATTTTTATTAGAAATGAAAGGAGAAGAGGAGGGAGATGTACCAATACAAACCAACCTCACCCCTGAGTTAGAGACCTCTGCATTCCCACCTGGCACCTAATCCATTATACTTCCATTTAGCTATTAAAAATTTAAGTACATCTGGACTTTACCCTGTGGTTCTAACTGTTCTATCTGGGATGGAAACTGAGCATCACTACCATTTTTTTTTTTTTTTTTTTCCTTTGCGGTATGCGGGCCTTTCACTGTTGTGGCCTCTCCCATTGCGGAGCACAGGCTCCGGACGCACAGGCTCCGGACGCGCAGGCCCAGTGGCCATGGCTCACGGGCCCAGCCGCTCCGCGGCATGTGGGATCTTCCTGGACCGGGGTACGAACCCGTGTCCCCTGCATCGGCAGGCGGACTCTCAACCACTGCGCCACCAGGGAAGCCCCTCATTACCATGTTTTTATGAAGGACATTTTGATAAGTTATTTTAATAATACACAAAGCTTTATGCATTTGAAAATTCGTGATGAAGAGCTATGTCAGCCCTCCAGGAGGATGGTTCACTGAGCTAAATGGAGGCTGAGGGGTCTGGCAGATGAAAACAAACTGTTCTGTCTTTACTTTGAGAAATGTTGCTATTTTAAGATGCTAAAGGGTGATCAGAAAGAAGCAAGAAACTTCTGGATACAGTCTACCCTCAACTCTTATTTATATGTTCCCAATGCTTGGAGAGTTACATTACTGAATCAGATAAAACTGATTACTGATGGCTTTTTAAAACTCCTCACAGAAGGCAAGTATTAATGTCTTAGGAAGTCTAATTCACTATTCTTCAAGATGCCTAAAGCTAAACTCTTGATTAAAACTTCTGGTTGTAATCTGAGATATATTTTTTGCAATTTCTTTCAGCATGCATCAAAGTCAATAGAGAAAATACAGAAACAGTAAAAACAATACTGAGTGTAAGAATTAAAAATAGATGAGTGATTTGAAATTCTTTTACTTAAACTTGCAGTAACAGCATTTTGCAATTAATTTATAGAAATAATGTTATAGACCCATTGATATGTCTTTTATTAAAAATATTGTGTGAGGGGTTTAATTGTAGAGAATCAAATACATTTTCTACTGTTTAAATAACAAAGATTCTGTCTCCTACTCTCATCTCAAGTTAAGAAATCAATATGGTTCAGGAAATGCAGCTGAAAAAATAATCATTGATTTTGCTCTCATACTGATTCCTGAATAATGCTGAGAAATTCCCAACATACTAGAATCTAAATACTTCCTCTTGAGCAAACATAAGCTGAAACTACCATAAGCTACATGGGACAATGTAATGAAGAAACTATTTTAGCTCTGTGGGTTAATGAAAAAATAAGTTGGAAGAAGGGGAGGAGTTTCTCCAGGGATAAACTGAAAGGAAAAGAGCTGCTCTCCACAGAAAATTGATTTCACAACACAAGAAAAGAGAATATCCACATGTGCCAGAAATAAGTCCATTTTTTCCATGATGCCTTTGAGGACCACATACACATTCTCCAGGAATGAAGAAGAGGACTCCTCTCTTATCTCTCTAGGCTTTTATGATAGAAACCACTTGATCTCACTTGCCATTCAGCCCTTCAATACATATTTATGAATTACCTCTTATGTGTGAGGCTCTAGACCTAGAAACAAGGTTGGATAAATAAATGTTTTCACAGTCCAATGAACTAAACAGATACATAAACAAATAATTTTAATCATTAGTATTATCTGCAATGTAGAAGATTATGGCAAAAGAGGGAGTAATTAATTCTCCTCAAGTTAGGGGAATATAGATGTTTGAAAGGTTTCACAGAAAAGAAGCAAATTTTGATTCACACGATGTATAAATTGGAATTGGGCAAAATATAATAATAATAGTGTTACCAATTGCTTGCTAGGTGCTGAACACTGTGTTAAATGCTTTACAAAGACTAATTATCTCAGTTGATCCTCATGACAGCCACTGGGGTGGGTGCTATTATTGTCTCAACTTTATAGGTGACAAACTGTAAAGCCACAGAAAAGTTCAGAACTTTGCCAAAGTCATGTGGTGGGAAGCTGGATTTGAACACCAGCCCAAACCTTTGCTCCTGTCTACTATACTTTGCTGTCCCACCTGTAGAAGGAAGAGGAGGTGTCTCAGATGATAACCATTCAAAAGCCAGACATGCAAAACAGCACTGAGTAATTCAGCATGTGTGGAGCAAAAGCTCTATTTCTGGAGTGACAGGCATAGGACTGGGATAAAGAAAACAGCGACCAGGCAAGGAGGACTGTGTATGCCATGCATACTGAGGATGGAGTAAAGAAATACAAGACTGTAGGCCAGGAGATCAGATGGGAGATGACAACATTAGCCAACATGAAAGACTAGTCAGTCTGAAATAAAACGGCATCAATGTGGCAATAGGTGATTAGCAAAATGCCGAGGAGAAAGAGTAGATAAGATTAGGAGAGGGACTGACTGTGGAGAGAAAAGAAGGAAAAGACTCTTAGGTAGCATGGTGTAATGTATACTACAAACCACAACAAAAAGGATGAAAGTTGTTTTCCAAAATCCAGATGTTTAGGTTTACTGCAATTCAGGATTTCATGTGCATCTTTAAGATATGCATATGCCTAGGGAAAGCACCATCTATTCACTAGATTTTTCTCTGAGAATGCATGTCCCATTCCTTAATCTTTTCGTTAGGCAAAAATATATCATTTTGTTCCCTTTTGCTACCTGAAAAAAAGTTACCTTCATCCCTAATCCATGCAAACCCACAGGAATAATCTAATTTTACCTTTCCTTGTGTGACATTCAAATTGCTTTGCAGATGTTATCTCACCAATATTTACATTAGCCCTGTAAGCTGTGCCATGGAAAAACATACCCCTATCTTTAAAGGGTAAAGAGAGATTAGTTGACTCATCTGGGGAGCTGGAAAATAACAGCTCACTCTCTGGAATCAGCTCATTATGTGTAAGAGCAACTGGCAAATTGTTATTGATATTTCATGTGGCTTGAGTTGTTGGACTCTTTAGTTACTAGTAAACAATGAACTCAGGAGCAGGAGAGAAATTGAAGATGGCTTTTTTAAGACAGGCAGTTCTTTTTTTTCTTAATTATTTGTAAGCTTTTCCACTGACCTGTGGACTCAATAAATAAGAATTTCAAGGTGATATTCAACATCAATGAAATATCCATAGAAATGTGGAGAGAAATGTTCACTATATAATACACCATCATCTTTTTACATCAAACATCATCTTGCAATCCATCCCAATAAAATAACATGAAAATATATTTTACAAATTTCTACCACTAAAGGAAGTTATAAGGGCAGGTCTGTCATACTCTTTATTATAGGCTGGTAGGCAACTCTGATAAAACACTGTAGCCCACTTTCCCAGTGAAGTAATTAATAAGTCCTGGGGAGAAATGGCAAATGATAGCTTTCTTTTCCTCGAATCACCCTTTTCTTTGTTGTTTGGTTGGTTTCCTGTTGTTTTTCAGGTTCTCATGCTCACTCGAATTTCTTCCCATGGTTCTAGCTCTTCCTTCTCGGTTTCCTTGGCAAGTCTCTGCATTGCCTGACCTTAAAAACTTGAAGTACCCTCTTGGATCCCTTCTCTCTTTTATCTACACTCACTCCCTATGGATGATCTTACCTAATTCTAGAAGGACATGATGGTGGCTTGGGCCACAGTGGAGTGCCATACAAGGGAAGAATAAAAGGCTGCATACTGAGTATATTGTAAAGGTAGACCCAACAAGATTTCCAGAATGACAGACTATGGGGTACACATAAAAGAGAAACATCAAAGATGGCTCCATGATTTTTGGTTAAATAACAGAAAGGATTAAGTTGGCTAAGACTGTGAAGATGACAAGTCTGTCCTAAAAGGAATCAGGAAGTGAGTTGTGGATATGCTACAGTTGAGAGGTCTATTAGATATTAAAGGTTGATTAGTGTCTTAATTAGCATTCAATCAAAGAAGCAAAACCTATGGGGTTCGGACTTCATGAGAGAAAGTATATTGGCTATTCTGTTAAACAGTGTTTCGTAATTCAGGCACATGGTAGTCATGGAATAATATTTGTTGAACTAAACGAAGAAGCACCAGTTTTATAATTAAATGAAATGGCTTAAAATTTTTCAACTTATATTAACCACGTTTTATGGAATTCCATACACAAAGAATGACTCATATCTTGATGTACATCCTTAAAACAACTGTGTCTATTTTATCTTTTTGGTTGAATCATATGAAATTTGATTCATATGATTCAAAATTTGATTCATTTTGTAGGCAATTTCATATAGCTTTACAAAATGGCAATTTCATATAGCTTTACTAATATGCTAACTACCACTCAGGGAAAATGCACAGAAATTTAGGTAAATCTATAAATAAAATTTATCTGTGTCGTGTGTGTGTATGTATGTATGTGTGCTAATTAATTTTCTCCTTTGACTTCCTGAGGTTTACAAATATAGGTCCCAATTCTGAAATCTACAACCAAATGGATACCAGTAACTTCATAATAAGCAAAAATAAATTAACAAAAAAATAGGACTGTCAATGACCCACAACACAACCCCATGTAAACTAGCTGTCCCTCTGCAGTTATATGCAGTTTAAATGCTAGCACTCAGTACTTTAGTGGGGAAAACAATTTGTGTGGACTCCACTGTGCTTTTGCAGCATTTAATAGCTATTTTCCCCACTGTAAAGAACGTAAGAAGAAACACTTAATACTTAAAATAGTGAGTCAAGTTCTCATTTTCACTCTTGTATTATATTTTTATAATTCATTTTTATATAGTGGTTGCCTGAGCAAATCCAACTACTTCACAGTGACAAACACACACACACACACACACACACACACACACACATACAAAGACACACATGAGGAAAATTTTTAAATTTCTATTTTGTCTCTTCTCACAGAGGAAAATAAAGAAAAAAAAGTTATTTAAACCCCTCATTTTAGGAATGCTAATTCTCACATGTTCCTCCTCTATTATTCATTCCCTATCTACCTTAAGCATTGACTGTACTATTCTTATGCAGTCTATTTCTTCCACACACTTAAACATTCACAAATTAAGGGAAAATGATGAGGGAAGAAAATGTGTCCTTGGAATGTGAGGAGGCAGGTTCAGGTGAGATGCTGAAATGGGAACAGGAATGGGATGCTCAAAGAGTGAACAGCTGGAAAAGAAAACCAACTCACTGATCACCTGTGACATGTCAACCAGTTGCTAGTTTGCTTCCTTAGCAATTCTGCAAGTTAAGATTATCCCCTTCTGACTCCACATTTGAATAGCTTGAGGTTTATAAAATTTTCCAAGGCAACATGCATTTTAAACATTTATTCACTCATTTATTTGTTTGGTTTTATTTTTCAGTTTGTCAAAAAATGATTTGAAACAGCTTTAGAATCATACATTTAATAAGTGATAGAGTTCACATGGAAACACAGCTCTCTTTGATATCAAACTTTTGTTCTGCCATCTAAACCATGCCATCCTTTCTTAATATGAAAACTTGCTAATGACCAGGTAATAGATTAAGGACTTGTATTTTCTGTTTCTGAAAGGACTGATTTCACCTGTTTGCCAAAATAAAATGAAATGACTATAAATCATTAAAACAATATCTCATCTCTACTTTAAGCCAGAGTAATTCTAAATTAAATAGTCTCTCTAGGAAAACTTCATAAAGAAAATCATGAGTAAAGTCATCTTTTGGTTCTCTAGCCCATTGGCAGTTTGTTCAGTGGTCATTTCTATAACTCAGTACGTCAGGGTTCATTTTGTTTCTTTAATTTTATTGATGGAAATTTCTATACAGATCTGGTTCTGCACCCTTATATTTTTCAACTTACATGTATGTTTTCCAAATCTTGATTGTGGAGATGCTTTTCTTTTTTTTAATAAGAAGGAGGATTCCGTGTAAAACGATTTCTTTTTGTGTAGACCTTTCTCAGCATATTTTTCAAATAGAGGGACTCCTTAAATGTAGAACATGACACTGAATGCTAACCGAACAAGTATACGTTCTTAGATGTAGCTGGCTATATTATAGCTGTTATTTTATATAATTGATTACTCTATATTGAAATACACACACATGGAATTTAAACAGAAAATCTTTTTCTTAATTTTAGAATTGATACCCAAGATTTGTTACATATGGCTGTTAAATATATCATGGGTCAAGGATTGTAGATATTCAAATTCTTGTTGAGTGGTAGAGGACATCTTATATAGTAAACACAGTTAAATTTTACATTGCAGACAGGTTTATTCCTGCACTACAGAGTAATTCTATATAAGAACTTTAATTAAATCAATGTATTAGATTTTTTTAGCTCCACATCCTAAGGCTTATCTACACTAGATAATGTGACATTGGGTTTTTGGATTCAGAAGTTGGGTTTGAAACCTGCTTCTTCCATTCTATAGATTGGCAGAGAAAGAATTAAATTTTCTAAGCCTTATTTTATCAGATAATATCTACAGGAAAGGTTATGTGAGTATTGGAATTTGCCAACCGTTAGAACTGAGTACACTGCAAATTAGTCTGAAGCTTAAATAAATACAAGATAACATGTTAGTGACCTTCACAAAGGCATGAACTAAACATTATTGGCATTTATACTGTCTAAACCTCCTCCAAATTATTTGAACTAGTTGGGTTTGAGGACATGACAATAGTACCTGTATCATCTGTTTCCATGGTTAACTTTTTAATTTACAATTGGTGGTGATCACATAAGTGAAAGTGCTTTATAAAATCTAAGAGAATTCAAAAGATTCATTATTATTTTGATTTCTATTGCTTGTATATGAAGTTCTGTTTCACAACTAACCTACAAAGTTGACAATGCAAAGTATAAGGTTCCTGCAAACTCACACTTCAAAATAATTAAGGAGTGACTTGAATTCTATTTAATGACAGTGCTTTTATTTCTCTTCTGACCTCAGCTCCATTTTTTAGGGTAAACCCTGTAACCACTGGGCTCCATCATCTCCTGTCAATGTCAACGACCTGGACATCTTAATGGGCTATAACCAAGGAGTGACTTGGTGTGAAGTATCCAGATCACCTCTCTCCTCTTTCTGGTGTATGCTGTTTGAAGGGTAGTAAGTCAGTCTGTTTACACTACAATATGTTTAATAAAATTATCAATGAAATGTCTGTTTAATTTTTATTGTTTTATTATTAAGCCAATCCCTAGCCTTCAAACAACTCATATGTGATTCCATAGAAGACTGTATAAGGAGCCTATTTTATCAGAAGACCCTTCTGAGGAGAGGACTAAGTCTTGGGCAACTTCTTCTATATTCCAAAGTCTTGTTTCAGGAAACAAAGGTAAAGAAATAAAAACTACTAGGGTAATTTAAATTGATTAAAAAAAAGAAAAAACATAAGAACATTGTCAACAGTGTTATAAATATCTTCTGACTACATAATTTGGATCCACATGTCTTTACCTCTTTTTATGTACAATGGAAATTTTGTTTTTAATGAACAAGTCACTATCAACATATTCCTCATTTGTAAAAAGCAGCAATTGGATTTGTTCAGTGAATTCCACACAGTACACTGATCTCGTACAATGTTCCAGTAATTTAAGTGTTGATGGTCTAAATAGTTTGAGATAATCTGCGTGATTTTGGTGATGTGCTGATAAACACATCTGGGTGTGATGAAGGCCGATTTCTGACATTTGCCAATTTCTGTGGTGTCAATATTTCCACAATACCCAATTTCAAGCTACCAACAGCTTAATAACTAACTCAAAAAATTCCTGAATATTTAACAATCAGCTCTCATCAAGTGATAAGAGCCAGCTCCAGCATATCATTGAATGGTCCTATGCTGAAGCTACACAAACAAAAATGATAGAAAAATAAAAGTCTTGGCGTATAACCAGCTTTTTCTCAAAGATTTTTGACCATTAAATACTCTTTATAAATTAGTATCAATGTAACTCATGTTTACAGATCATAATGTCAGCCTATCTGTATCTTCTCATCCAGGTCTTTCCATGCAAATCAATCCACCATCTGAATCCTACTACCCGTATTTCTTTGCTGGGGGGCTTTCTGCCAAGGCACCCTTTTCTTGCTTATGTTGCAAGAGATGAATACCATGGAATTGAAATCTCTAGAATAAGCCTCAGCCAATATCCAAGAGAAGTTTTACAATGTCCTCCAAAACTTTCTCTAGGATGATTACATTCCATCACTTATAATTGTCTACCTTCCCTTCTTTGTCTTACTTCTCCATCCCCTGCCACTGTTTCTTTCTAAAATACTTAGTTTTGGATTTTTGTCTCAGGGTCCATTTCAGGAAAAATCCAGACTAAGACACACAGTTTAGAAAATGATGGGCTAGAACATCTCCACGACCTAATTTGGCTCTAATTTTCAAAGATTAAGATAACATCCAGAGATTTTTTTCTGAATCTTCAGACTACAAGCCTCAAGTCCCTTTTATCACTGTGCCTGGCCTATGTGGGTCACTTAATAAATATTTGCTGAGCTAATTCTTTCTGAGAACAAAACCAAGAGATGTTGACAAAGGAAAGAGTATGAAGTCAGGAGGTGCTTCCTAAAACCTTCCTATCTTTGGGGGACTAACTAGAAATTTAGGCTTTCTCTGAATAGCCTGTGTACCCATGGCCTCCTCACTTTGCCAATACTTGCCCAGCTTCTTTGTCTCTTCTTTCGCACCTGCCTTGTGTGTGCTTCAATATCTCACTATTTTTCTCCAACCTCTTGATAGCTTCAAATACTCAGTGATTAAGAAATACTCGTTCCTCATAAATCCTTCCAATTCACCTTGAATACTTGTAGGAAAAGATTTTTATACATCCTTTTATAATGTCACTTACTGAGACATTGCTAGACACTTGTATACATTATTTAATTTAGCACTTACAAATACAATTTGGAGTAAATATTATTAAACCCATTTTGTAAATGAGTAAACAGGCTCAGAGAAGTTAAGTCATTTTCCAAACTTGGGACAGTTATTAAATGGCAGAACTAGGTATTCTTCCTAGGCTCTTTTCATTAGATCACACCCTTTCTTACATTTAAGAAATAATAGAGTTAAGAAAATTTTGTGTATATCCCAGGATTCAGGTAATAATAGTCTAGTATGGGATATACAAACATCCAAAGTAGCATTTTTTCTTTCTCCTTTGTGAAACAATATAGACTCGTCCCAGAACATCTCTTTCATTAGCTGTGTTACCCTGGACCACATGCTAAGCTTCATTTATTAAATAATAATCATCATCATCATTATAATAATAATGACATGTATTCCACAAAATTGTTGTAACAGTTAAATTAACATGTCAAGAATGTTTAACACAGTTGAGAGAGACCTTCAAGATGGTGGAAGAGTAAGACGTGGAGATCACCTTCCTCCCCACATATACATCAGAAATAATCTACATGTGGAACAACTCCTACAGAACACCTACTGAACGCTGGCAGAAGACCTCAGACCTCCCAAAAGGCAAGAAACTCCCCATGTAACTGGGTAGGGCAAAAGAAAAAACAGAGACAAAAGAATAGGGACAGCCCCTCTGGGAGGGAGCTGTGAAGGATCATGGCAAAGTCAATTGGAAATCTTCTGGAAAGAATTCAGCATTCTAGATGCTATTAAGAACATTTGTGATTCACAGGAAAAGCTCAAAATATCAACATTAACAGGACTTTGGAAGAAGCTGATTCCAATCCTCATGAATGACTTTGAGCAGTTCAAGTCTTCAGTGGAAGAAGTAACTGCAGATGTGGTGGAATAGCTAGGAGAACTAGAATTAGAAGTGAAGCATGAAGGTATGATTGCACTGCTACAATCTCATGATAAACTTTAATGCATGAAGAGTTGCTTCTCATGGATGACAAAGAAAGTGGTTTCTTGAGATGGAATCTACTCCTGATGAATATGCTATGAAGATTATTGAAATGACAACAAAGGATTTAGAGTATTACATAAACATCATTGATAAATCAGCAGCAGGCTTTGAGGGGACTGACTCCAATTCTGAAAGAAGTTCTACTGTGGGTAAAATGCTATCAAACAGCATTGCATTTACAGAGGTCGTTCATGAAAGGAAGAGTCAATCAATGTGGCAAACTTCATTGTGGTCTTATTTTAAGAAACTGCCACAGCCACTTCAGCCTTCAACAACCATCACCACGATCAGTCAGCAGCCATCAACATCGAGGCAAGACCCTCCACCAGCAAAAAAGATTATACTCCGCTTAAGGCTCAGATGATGTTTTTAGCACTTTTTAGCAATACAGCATTTTAAAATTAAGGTGTGTACATTGTTCTTTTTTAGCTGTAAGTCTATTGCACAGTTAATAGATATAACTTTTATATACACTGGGAAACCAAAAATTTCATGTGACTCTATTGTGAAATTCACTTTATTGCAGTGTTCTGGAACAGAACATGCAGTAACTCCAAGGTATGACTGTACAGGTTTTATTACTATTACATCATTTTATTGTGTTTTGAGAAGTCTTTCCCATACAAGACTAAAATTTGGAAAAATCAAGGCTTGGAAAATCTTACTGATTTTATCTCCTCCCTGCTGAGTACAGTGCCCAGAACCAAAGTGTGTAATAAATAATGGCTTAAGATAAAACAGATGACTATTTAACCATCACCTATAAAATGGATCACGTGGGTGAATGGAATTCTTGCTAGAGCTTCAGTTCAGTTTCAAAATTAATAGGAGAAAATGGAATCTGCCATCATATGATACACTTAAGAAATTATTGCTAATAATAACCTGGAAACTTGCCTCATCCAATCCTTACCGTCTTAGCTTTCTGAGGCCACTGTAAGAAATTACCAGAAATTGGGTGACTTAAAACACGAGAAATTCATTGTCTATCAGTTCTGGGAGCCAGAAGTCACCAGGCTGAAATCCTGCTTTCAGCAGGGCTGAGCTCTCTCCAGAGGCCCTAGGAGAGAACTTGTTCCTTGTCCCTCCCAGTCAACTCATGGCTGTAGGCAACCATTGGCTTGTGGCTGCATCTTTCCCATCTTCAAGGCCAGCATATTCAAATATCTCCCTGCTCTGTCTTTGTACTGCCTCCTCCTCTCGGTGTGTGTCAAATAAGGGCAACTGTGATTGCATTTAGGGTCCACGAGGATAATTTCAGTATCTCAAAATTCTTAATCACATATGAAAAGACACTTTTTCATTATAAGGTAAAATAGGTACAGGTTCCAGGAACTGGGACCTGCTATCTTTGGGCCATTTTTCAGCCTATTATGTATATTTTCCATGTAATAACTCATTAAAAAATATACCATGAGTAATGTTTAATTTGTGAGAGCCATATATTAAGAGATAACATTTATTAGGAAGAACAAGGAAGGACACAATTACAGCTGTTCTCATAACTATTATCTCCTTGGACCATCATAACAACTGTGGGAGTGGATGTGAGTGTTTCTACTTATATGATGATAACATCTAAGTATCACAGATAGTAAGTGTCAAAGATATGATTTGAAGCTGGTGTGTTTTAGTACCACTAACTTTTTTAGTACCGTGACACCTATTTTTGTCCTAAGCACTGGTCTTTTCTACACCTCTGAGAGGGAAAAATAGTTTATAATTGCCTAAGTAATTGTCTCAAAATATTTCCAACATTCTGTGAACTTGTACACTCACTAGAAATAAACCTTAAAATAATGATTTTCTAAACTAACTTTCTTTAAAGTTACATTTTACCACTAAAAATATAGGTTAAATGATGAAAACATTTTTTTAAAAAATTCTTGCTTGATGGTCTGATAACTATGCATTTTACATTTATTTATGACATGTACTAGAGAACTGCTTACTTTGGTGGTCAATATTTTTAAACACTCCTAGAATAAAAAACTCTAAGTAAATCCAAACACAATTTACAGCTATTTAGGGATTTGTTTGAAATACTAATGACCATCTTCTTGGAATTTATCCTGTGTATAGTACTTAGATATTAACTCACAGCTTATGAGTTACTGTTTCTACAGATTAAGAATTTATAAACTTTGGAGTTTAAGGAATCAAGGGGATCATTTCATGTAAAACCCTTATTTTACCAATGACACACATAAAAGTAGTGACTTCTCCAAGGTGACAAAATCACCAGATGCTGGTAAAAACTCCACTCTCTCAATAATCAGCCCAAGTCAAGTTACTTTTCTCATGCTTTCTTCCTCTCTCACTTCTTTCTTTCTTCCCTTTCTTTTTCCTTTTTTTTTTTTTTTTTTGTGGTTTTCTTCTTTCATGCTTTTATTCTTTCATTGCAGCATGTGAGGGAACCAAAAGTACAATACTCTGCCTTCCAGCTCCATATGAAAAAACTTGGGATAGAAAGCTTTAGCAGCTTCTAAACAATATGAGGTTTTCTGATTCTCTAGGACTTTCAAAGTCATTTCAAGGTGGTTTAAGGAATAACTCTCATAAGTTTGGGGACTCATTACTATGAATTATGGACAGTGGCCTATCCCATACAACTTACATAAATATAACCTGTTGAAGCAATATTTATTATTCACTCAACAAATATTTATCAAGTTCTTACTATTTTCCAGAAAGGATACAATAATAAATAAATATAAATAAATAAACAAAATAATTTAAAAAGTAGATATAACTTTTCTGTTCTTATATCTTTAAAAAACAAATACGTATATGGTAAATAATACTCTGTACACTTAAAATTTTGTTAATAGGGTGAACTACATGTTGTATGTTTGTGTGTTATTTTAATAGACTTCATTTTTAGAGCAGTTAAATAGCAAAGTTGAGAGGAAAGTACATAGATTTCCCATATTCCACCTACCCCAACTCAGCCATAGCTTCTACCATTATAAGTCCCCCACTAGAGTGGTACATTTGTTACAAGGTTCACTCTTGGTGTTGTACATTCTAATAGTTTGGACAAATGTATAATGACATGTATCACAATTATAGTAGCACACAGAGTAGTTTCATATGCGTAAAATTCTTCTTTGTTCTGTCTACTTATCTATCCCTCTCTTCTATCCTTTGACAACCACTTATCTTTTTTTTTTTGGCTGTGCATGCAACATGCGGGATCTTAGTTCCCCAACCAGGGATCAAACTTGTGCCCCCTGCATTGTGGGTGTGGAGTCTTAACTGCTGAACCGCCAGTGAAGTCCCCCAAAACCACTTGCCTTTTTATTGTCTCCATAGTTTTGTCTTTTCCAGAATGTCATACAGCTGGAGTCACACAGCATGTAGACATTTCAAATTGGTTTCTTTAATTTAGTTAAGTTTCCTCTACGTCTTTTCGTGGCTTGATAGCTCATTTCCTTTTAGTGTTGAATAATATTCCATTGTCTGGATTATCACAGTTTATTTATCTATTAACCTACTGAAAGAAGGTTGCTTCAAGGTTTTGGCAATTAATGTACAAAGCTATTACAAACAGAGAAGATCATTTACCTAATGCTATATGACTAAAGCTTCCCTAGGTCTTTTTTTTTCTTTTTCCGGTACGCAGGCCTCTCACTGTTGTGGCCTCTCCTGCTGTGGAGCACAGGCTCTGGACGCACAGGCTCAGGGCCATGGCTCACGGGCCCAGCTGCTCCGCGGCATGTGGGATCTTCCCGGACCGGGGCACGAACCCGTGTCCCCTGCATTGGCAGGCAGACTCTCAACCGCTGCGCCACCAGGGAAGCCCTCCCTAGGTCATTTTTACTAAGAATTTGAATGTAGCAATAAATATAAAATGAGAGAAGTAAAGATCCTTAATATGTTTGGAATGAGGGTGAAATTATATGCAAGGGAGCATTACTAACAAAGATATGGTGATGCAAATACATCATGCATGACTTGGGACTTGAAATGATTAAAGTATTACTTACTGCTCTGATCTGAGGGTTAGAAAATGGGTGAGGCTAAGAGGGAGTAATAGAAGTGTTTGTTGGTTTTCTTTATACATTTTATGTTATTGGTCCAATATCTAGGCAATCTTTTGCAATGAAACTTTCTTTCCTGTAGCAAATTCATCCAAGTTTTGAGTCGGGTTGCTCTCATCTAACAAAAGGATAGAAATGTGACTCAGACTTGGCCAAAATGCTCTACTCCCCTGCCCATGATGATTAACTCAGGCATCCAAACAATATAGGCTCTTTCCTGGGATTTTTCTGCTCATGTAATCTGAAAAAATGGTCTCACTTGGCTATTATTTCTAAGCGGGTAGAATATTAATCAGACAGCTCTTGGACTTCTTGTCTGCCATGTGGAGAGAGACACTATGAGAGATGGAATGAGACTGTTCAGTAGTTAGAGAGAGCCCTGTCTTACCTTGGCATTTATATTTAAATGAAATATGGAGTTTTAGTGTATTTGTTTGTTTGTTTAAGACCATTTTCTAAGCAAATAGTTTTCCATAGTATTGCTTATTGATGAACAAATTTTACCTCAGAACCCAATGACAATAATAACTATGATGATGATAATAGTTTCCATTTGTTACAAGCTAACTGTCTAAACATATGCTAAATGTCTTTCACACATTGTTTTCTCATTTATTAAATTAACCATATTCTGAGGTGCTTAAAACTTATAAAATAATGTTTATAGAAGACGCAAAATTAAGAAATCAAACTTTCCCCTTTACCTGAAGCATGACAGAGAATACTAGACATTCCTCTATCACAGAACAGAAATAGTGATCCAGATGCAGCCAGGGGCTAAAGACACAATTTCAGCTGAAAACTATTCCTAAAATTGTGTACAATGTCAGCATCTATCCAACATTCTCAATCAGGAAATTAGAACTTGGTGGAATTAATTAATTGTAACATTAAATAAAATGAGATTTTTGGTAGACCATAATCTCCCATAAGACAGCAGTCCTGGTTTACTTCAGAAACACTGAGTAAAAATTCTATGTCCTTGCAAACTAGAAAGTTTACTGATGTAATTGTATCTGATAGCGGTAATTTTCAGATTTATTTTTCTGTTTATTACTCTTTGGCTGTGTCAATCTGTTTGGCTGTTCCAACCCACTTTTGTAACACATACTTACAGCATTACTTACTCTTTGCAAGTCAACTGGCCTGAAATTGGATTCAGCTATAAGCATCAAAATTAACTACTTTCTTCACAGCAATAAACATCTAACAATCTTTTTTCACGTACAAGGAAACTTTTGAAGTATTCACTTTTTTTAATGTTTGCTTTCTTGATTATGAATAAATATCCATAAGTTCTAATCACTTCATTCCTTTCAAAACCCACCCCTTCAATGACACATTCAGTGCACCACACCTGAGTAGGTTATTGCCTTCATCGGCCCCTTTACAATATGTTATTGTAAAATGCTTATTTCAACCTGTTTTTATTGTAGATATTTCACGCAAATTGTGTGATTATTATTGTATCATAACATATTATATGGCAAAATATGTTACTTGTTATACAATATTAAATTCTGCTCCTTACACCCTTCATGATCAGAGATTGTTTTGTGTTCATTGAAATTTATAATATTTATATATCTCAGGAACTAGCAAAATGTTGAGATAATTTTGGGAATTAAGTTATATGTTTATTACAAATGAATATATAAACAAACCTTATATATGCATCTAAATAAGCAGTATTAAAGTACTTCCATAGACAGATTTATATCTAATAAAAGTCTTTCCTCTTTCCCCATTGAAACATTGGCTAAGACTTATACCTAATAAAATGTTCTCTCTTTGCCTGTTTAGAAAAAAATTGCCTAAGCTGTTTACCTGGAATATACAAAATGGCATTTGAATAGTATCACCCTAAAATTCACGTCTACCTGGAACCTTAAGTTGTGCCCCTATTAATAAAGTGTTTTTTGCACATGTAATTAAGCTAAAATCAGGTTATACTGGATTAGGGTAGGTCCTAAATCCCATAAGAGGTGTCCATAAAGAAGAGTAGAAAACAAAGAGATGCATAGAGAAGGACATAGGAAGACAAGGCAGAGATTCTTGACAAGCCAAAGAATGTCAAGGATTGCCAGGAGGCGCTAGAAAGTAGGAAGAGGCAAAGCAGGATTATTCTCTAGAACCTTCAGAGGGAGCATGGTCCTCTGACATTTTTTTGATTTTAGACTTCAGAATGGTGAGAGAGTACACTCTTATTGTTTTAAGCCACCCAGCTTGTGTTACTTTATTACAGTAGCCCTAGGACCTAGTACAAATGGGTTATAATAAACTTTAGATAATGGATACACAATTAACCAAAATAACCAGTTGGCCAAAATTTCTCAGAAATCATCATTTTAAAAGATAAACCAGAAGGAATAAAGTAAGAAAGTTGTGATGGAATTATCTGAAAACATCTCAAGCATGTCCTGGACTCAGTACATATTCAACTCAAACTCTCACAAAGGTTCATCTGCAGGCACCATTTCAGAATGATGGCCCTGGAGCACTCTGTCACATTATGAAATATCCCATCATCTTCACTTGAGTGTCCTTATTGAGCCAAGAAGATGGAATAATTTATTTTACAGAGACTTACACAGCCACAAGAATTGAACGAAAATGGGTTTTCTTAAAATTTACCAGAATTTTATCTAGATCAGAGGTTACTGACTTTATTATTTTTTTGTTTCAGTCATGGACTCTCCCTGAAAATCTACATCCTCACCTTTGAAAAATACACATATGTGTCTATGTTTTTTTTTTCCTGTCATCTTAATAATTTCCAGATGGTCAGAGATTCTCTGATATCTTGCTGGGTCTCTAACTATCCCTGTTGTAGAGAATAGCAAATTAGGGAAACCAGCTTCAATCTCCAAATTTGGACATGGTGTCCAATGTTTATTTAATTTATTGAAGTCACTGGTGCTAAGAACGGACTTAAATATGGTTTTCATTTATCTTCACTGTACACAGAGTCCCGGCCCTGTGTTTTTTTTTGTGTGTAAAAAAATCTGAATTATAATATTTTAGTAAAGGTAGGATTCTAACTTTGAAGAGTCAGCATCTAGTTGAGGAAATAGTTCATACAAAAGCAAAGCTAAAATCACATGTTAAAGGATAGGCAAGAGGCCATGTATACACACAAGGTATTGTAATATACACACATGCACAACTGGATACTCTATCAGTGTCAGAGCACGTCTCTCAACCACTCAGAGCCCTTCAGTGATGACATAACATATACTAAAGCTGGTTACCACACTCTAACCCTTTTTTTTTTTAAAGAAAAGCTGTTAATACACTAGCTACCAAATTTTGGAACATTGTTTCCACGATGTGAAAGTTTTTCATAGTGTTAAATCCGTATTCCCAAGGAAAAATGAAAGCAAACAAATTAGAAATAAAACAAATCCTTTCTGTTTCTAAAGTGCATTGCAGCTCTAGGGCAGACATGACTTAGACTTTGCTAATCAGATATGATCCCTTCAAAATGCAGATACAGCAATTACTTACATGGGAAAACAGGCTAGATGTTATCCATGGTCTGATGCACAAGGGATATGGCTATGTGATACCGGAGCGCCCTGTGATGGGAAGATAAAGGTGGCTGGCAGCTTCCTGATCTTGGCAGAGGTAGCCCTGCCTTGAGACAAACAGCTCTGGGGTTTGTTTGTGGAGTTGTTCCTAAACTCAGCTTACAAAATGCGTATGCACCTCTCCTAACATTTTGCTGAGTCCTCTAAATGGCTTAATAAGTCATTTTCTCCTTATCAGAGGTTGCTTTTTGTCACAACTGGCACATTGCCCCTAAAGACCCATGTTTTATTCCTCATATACCTGGATATGTGTCAATGATTATTTGGAACCCTTTGGAAACCCACAGATTGGCCAGTGACTTGACCTGTAGCAAGACTTTCCCCCCAGGCACTTATAACAACAGCAATAAAACAAAACATTAAAGAAGATTAAATTGCATATTAGTAGGAGATAGAGAAGGCAGATTAGTATTTCAAAGTTGGGTTAAACTATACAAGCCATGCGAAAAATAGATGAGCTAAGTAACTGAGAGACTAGAAAGAAAGGACAATGGAGCCATGAAATAGTGAGAGGGAAAACCTGCTATGGAGAGTAGTTTTGACAAATTTCTGATTTCTATCACTGGCAGAGTAAGACCCACTTTTATGGTTCCTGACTTTATTATTACCATTTTAGAAATGTGATTTCTTATTTTTTCCTTACCTCGAACTATCTTGAATGAGTCTCGGGCAAATAATCAATCAGAAGAATCTATACTAAAACAAACCATCACAGAAGAGATTTGGGGTGGGGGTACTTCCCCAACTTGCCTGTCTTCCTCCTTCCCTCCCTTCCTTCATTTCCTTCTTTCTTTCCTTCCTTCCCTTCTTTCTTTTCTTCCTCCCTTCCTTTCTTTCTTCTTTTCTTTTTCCCTCTCTCTCTTCCTTTCACTTTTCTTCCCTTCCCTTTGTTATCTCTATGTACTCACTAATTTAATATAGACTATGTTTTAATACTAATCTAATTCAAATATTTGTAGCTATGTACTCCTTTGAAAAGTCCTGAACATTATCAAACTCTCACATTTCATTAAGGAGTTTCAAACTAATCAGAGATGCTTGTCTCAATGCCTAATTTATCTAATATTTCAATACCTATGTATTACCATACTTATCCCTTCCTTATATCTGGAACCACTATAGAGAAACTTATTTTATCCTAGGGGAAACAGTGGATAAAATTAAAGAAAATTAGAAATGACAATAGAGAGAGGGTGTTTTAAAAGTGCAAAGTCAAAGAGAATTCTAAGCTTTGGAGTCAATAAGATTGTCTATATCACATGATGATGCAGTTATGGAAGTCAGAGAAGAAAGGCTAAGTGTTTTTGTTTCTTTGTTTTGCTTTCTGGTACAACTTTTTACATTTGTTGTAACCATACAATATCCAAATGCAAAATAAGTAATTGAATGCATAAAACGGATTACATAAGAGACATCAGAATTAGAGACAGATTAAGAAGTTACTAAAAAAAATGGTGAGATAGCTACTATAAATCAATTTTTGCACTGTAAGAAATCTCATATTCTGCAAATGTGTACACTAAAAATACAGGATGTATGAGAAAATTGTGACTGAGGAAGACCACTTACTGTGTAATTTTGTGATAATATTAACAAAATAATGACAATAGTAATAAAAATACAACCACAGTTTAATATTTTCTAGCATTTATCCCCCAAATCATACTCAATCCTTTGCATAGTCTTACACTTAGAATTTACTGTTTTCTCTTTTGAGATGTAGACCCTACAGGGAATTGACTTCTAATAAAGTAGATTATCAGAATTAATTTCTGATACATATTTTTCACTAATCTCTTATTTTAATACTGGGGAATGCCTTAGAGTCTTCTATATTCACAGTTTAGTCAGATATCTTGGTGCAGTAAGAAACATTTTTTAAAATGTTTTGAAGGCACTAAAACACCACTACATGCACTAAAGGGAGGTCCTTTTGCATATTTTCTTTTGTCTTTGTATGACAAAAATTTTCTCTAAAATTTGACAAGGCTTTCCCGATTGCTTCAAACCTCAACATGTTGGGAAAAATTACATATAAACCAACACAATTTTTCAAACTTTACTGACATCATTTCATCATTTATTAATTGCTAATAAGGTGATTTGGTACAAAGAAATACACACTGTGGCAGAATAGATTTGGCTTGCATGTTCCATGAAAGAGAATAATAAGCAGAAAAGCAGAAGGCCTAGACCTGAAATTTGGACCCCTAAATCTCAATAAAGCTTCTGTGAGTAAAAGCAATCCCAGACACAGGTTAAATGTGATGTCCATGTGAAGACATAGATACCCATAGAGACAGATAAAATAAAGGAGCTTGAAATACTGTGATTAACTCATAGCTATACTCTTTTCAGTCTCACTCTTAACTTTCTTGGTTTAAAAAAAAAAAATCTATTTCTTTTTCTCTTGCATTCTCACTTTGCTATCCATATTCTCCAAATATTCTCCGATGTTCTTTCCCAGTTATGAACACAGTCTTTGAATCATGGGGTCCCATGTATTCCATTCCAGATATGACTGCCTGGATGGAAAAATCAAAATGCTTTCTGCCCTACACAGCATTTGCCTAAAAAATAAAATCTAAATATTTTCCCTCTCCAAGGGATGAGGTAAATCTTAAAAACTAAATGCCTAGCTTCTAACATAAAAGTGCCTTTTAAAATAAACAAATTTATAAAAAAAAAAAAAAAAGGACTTCCCTAGTGGCGCAGTGGTTGGGAGTCCACCTGCCAATGCAGGGGACATGGGTTCAAGCCCTGGTCCGGAAGATCCCACATGCCTTGGAGCAACTAAGCACATGAGACACAACTACTGAAGCCCACGTGCCTAGAGCCTGTGCTCCGCAACAAGAGAAGCCCACGCACCACAACGAAGACCCAACTCAGCCAAAAATAAATAAATTTATAAAAAAAAAAAGTGCCTTTTAAGATATTTACCTTCACATATGAAAAAAATACCGATCATTCTTTAATAACTTTTCAAAAGTCCCTTCTTAAGTTGGGACTTCCCCAATATCCTCACTCAGAAGTCATTCAGGAGATTTTGATCTTCTCCCAGAAATCTCTTTTATACCTGTATGATCTCCCTCACCTCTCTGTATTTTGTTTAGTCAATTTGCCTTTTTATTTTATTACTCCTGAACAAAAATCTTTCAGGTAGTGTCCATATAATTTTACTGTGCAGAGTATGGGCCAAGTATTTTGTTTAACCTCTACATACTGATTATTTGTCAAAATAACAAATCTAAAATTTCAATGAATTAATAAAAAGAAGTCAAATTAAAAGGATTCAGTTGATAATATATGTTCACCATTAGGTTTTGTTAGAGAAGTCAAAGACTTTTCTGGTTATCAAGTATCATCTTGCAGATTTTCAATATGATGAAAGTAAATAGTAGCAAATTTAATTACAAAGCTTACATTTGGCAGTCATTACTTCTGAAGAGTTGTATTGCTTTTTTAATTATACTAGCCTATACACTTAGAAAATTAATATTAAACTTAAAAAATGATCCCATGGAAGGAAATAAAATATTTTGTTAATCCTCATAGGTACCTGATATGAATAATTTATAGTTTGGTTTTAAAAGAGCTTCCTCCTTAAATTCTAGATTTTTAAAAAATTATGTAAGATGAAAAGTTAACTGATAATACATACACAGAGATATAAATTAGCCCATAATCCTCTCATTCTTATACAACGGGGTTCATGTTGTTGTTGTGTGCGTGTGTGTGTGTGTGCGTGGATGTGTGTGTACACGTCTAAATGTACTTTCTTTCCTATTTTAATACTGGCTTTAACATTGTTTTAAACATTCTCTTTGTCTTAAGTGATCCATGGGAAGTTTTAGACTTGAGTAATCGGGCCCTCTCTGAGCCCCAGAGAACAAGAAATTATCTAGTACAACCAGTATTTCGGTAACTCTAGTTTACTGACATTTTCCACCATAAACAGTAAATCCAAGATTTAGGCCTCAGGGAAAACATCATCAAGTCCATCTCATTAGACTTTCTTAAGAAGACTCAGAAGAAAAAATCATTAGAAAGAAATGAAAATACAATAGAATCATAAGGAAGACACTTAAAACTTTTCTTGTTTTCCTTTTTTCTATACATCATTTTGCACATTTGATAAACCATTTTAATGTCATGATCAGAGTACAAATGCTGAATCTTGATACCAAGGCATTTGTATAGTCTATTTTTTAACCTGGGCATCAAGGTGGAAATGATATAGGAATAATGTAGCTCATCTGTATTTGAAATGTCTCAAAAAATTGGAGGAAGGAAGGGAGGGAGGGAGGGAGGGAGGAAGGAAGGGGAATAAAGGAGACTAGAAATGGCTAAAGCAGTTGATTTGGGATTTAAAATCCACCTTAGTGGGATTGATAAAAGAAGATATATCTTTAATCATGGTTTAATAGTTCTAAATAACTAATTTCATTCAAGGAAAAAAAGAAATAAAAAGGTGGAAATACAAATATGATGGAGAAATTTTAGAAAATAAAGTAGTTATGTAACAGGGTAGACAAAAAGTCAAAAGGAGGAAAAGTCATACAGCATTTTATAGGATCCTTACATTTTAAAGGTTGTAAGGAAAGCGGTTACAGCTTATTTATTTCAAATCTACATAACTCCAAGATTACCTCACACAAATTTTTCATTCTAGATTGACTTTTCCTAACATAAGGTCCATTTCTAACTAGCTCTCTTCTTCAGTGCCTGTGATGTCATTTGGTAGACAAATAAATTTATAAAATAAAAATAAATTTTTAACATTGCCCAAGCAAAATATAATTAGAAGGGAAAATGACCTGGAGATGTATGAACTAATAACATTATCAAATATATGTTAAAGTAGGGATTATATACTCAAGTTTTAACCTTATAGTTCCTCTCCATTAGTACTTAACTAAAGGACGTATTTGCATGTGATCATACCCCAGAGCTTGCGGCAAATCAATGTTTGTTTCTGTATATTCTTTGACTTGTATGAAATTTTCCTCAAATATGTCTTACCTCATTTTGGAGATCTCGGATCATTTTGTTCTTTCTCTCCATTTCAGTCTTTAAAAAAGCAATCTGAAAACAAATAGAATATCATGTAGACATATTTCAAATTCATTTCTATAACTTTTATAAATTTATTTTCACAATTTTTGAAGTATAATAAAATTATCTCTTTGTCAACAAATACTGAAAAAGAACAAAGGGTTAAAATTTTCATTATCCACATTTTTATTGCCAAATTCATAAATATATCCACTAGTTATATAACATAACTTTTTCTTATGTAATAAAAGATTATTATTTTTTTTTATTTAGTCTGTTTCTGTTTTATAAATAAGTTCATCTGGGGGGCAGGGATAGTTAGGGAGTTTGGGATTGACTGTACACACTGCTATATGTAAAATAAATAACCAACAAGGACCCACTGTTTAAAAAAAATGAAGAGGGGACAAGAGAATGATATGCTTGAGATGAGATTGGCCATGTGTTGTTAATTCTTGAAGCTAATTGATGGATTCATGGGGATTTATTACACTACTTCCACTTTTGTGTAAGTCTGAAATTCTCCATAATAAAAAAGTTTAAAAAAAATTTTAAAAATTGAGAAATGCATGTTATGACTGTGATTCGCTTACTTGTCTAAACTTTAATTTTTAAAAATGTGGTTCTTAAACAAAGTTAAATTCTAGGGTTGGGCCTAGGAATCTCTTTAATTAAAACATGCTCCAGGTAATTTTTATATAAGGCCAGGTTTGAGAGCAATTGCATAGTGATGCTCCTGACCTCAAAAGCATGGAACGCTATAAATACTGTACCAGAGAAACCATGATGTTTCCTGCTGAATATGATATTGTCAGAATCTGTACCCTTAGTCCAGTTATTCAAACTGTATCTGTATAAACATTGCGTCTTTATCTGCCTGACTGCTTTCAAAAAGGTCAGTATGGCACAGTAGCTAAAATATGAGACTCTATGGTCCCTGAGGGTTCACTATTTATGTGAATGAATGACAGTGGATGAAACATTTAATTTTTCCAATTTTCAATTTTCTGCCAGTCACATTTTTTTAAAAAGTAAAAGGAACAGGTAAAATTAATTTTACTGATATATTTTATTTAATTCAATATATTCAAAATAGTATCATTTGACATGTAGTAGATTAATGATGATAAATTGACTTTTTTTTTGCAATATATCTTTAGAATCCACTGTGTGTTTTACACATACAGCATATCTCAATTTGGACTAGCCATTTTATAATGTTCAAAAGCCTCATGTATCTGGTGGTTATATATTGAATAACATAGTCTTAGAGGATTCCTGGAATGATGCAAAAGAGACTGGTAATGTGGATTATCTCTAGAGATAGATTAAGTCAGTGGAAATCAAATTTAGGAGTAAAGTTAATTTTTACCATATATAATATATACACATTAAAAAAATAGTTCTGAAACCTTTCAAACATAAACAAAAGAACAAGAGTAATACTATGTAAAATGCTTCTGGGCCCACCCTAAGAATAAATATATATAAATGCTTTGTCCAATTTTCTTCAGACCTTGTAAAGAAAATGTTATAGTACTATTAAAGCCCCACCTAATTTTTCTTCCTCCCCTCCCCACAGAGGTAACCACTATCCAGGATTTGATGTGTAGTAGTCTTGTTCACTTTCTGTACATTATATTTGTTGTGCGTCTGTAAAGCTTTACAACACGTATTAACACCTTGTCTTTCCTGGCTTGTGTAGATGTCCTTGTATTACCATTTCCTCAAAAGGTAACAAAACCTAAACCAAAAAATTTTTGATGGTCCAAATACATGTAAAACAGAAGCAGAAGCCTGAGAACCACTATGTCCATCATTTTGGTCATAACAATTTTCAAGCTTACATTTGAATTATGAAGATCCTCGGAGCAACCTGAAAATTTGAGTCACACTCATTGTCCCATTAAGGAGATAGTTCAATTTAGTAATTAGATATATAATCAAGGGCAGCACATAAGAGTATCTGCTCTTAAATCTAAAATAGCAGAATATTTACAGAATCAAATCCAAATGTTTTCCCTCTGTTTGAGAGTGAACAATTACAATTATTTCATTCTCCCCTTCTTATCCAACTTTCAACTACATCAACTATAGTCTTCCTAGCAGAAAGAATAATTGCTGAATGATTTGCAACAATTAAAACATATACTTATTTAATCCTTAGTTAACCTAGAATCCTCAAATAGGGAGAAAAAGCACAAACAGTCTGAGTCTTTACCAAAGTTCAGAAGTGATGAGTCCCAGTACTATGAAATCTGTCTTTTCCTAGATTCCACCAGATGCACATTAAAAAAAAATCATGCTTTTACTAAATATATGTTATTCCCATATTTGTTAAGCTTTCTGTCATCTCTTTCTGGACTTTGACTTAGAAAATATCAGTCATTCAACTCAAAACATAAACACATTCCCTCCAAAAGATAAGTATTATTTATTTCTGCAGGTATTTGCATTTATTGATCATGATGATATATTTTGCTAATATAGTCTTGAATTTGTTCTTATAGACCTTTTACATGTACATTCGTTAGTATAAAAATAGCTATTAGTTTACACATATAGCCATCAATTGATTTTGTAATCATAACTGATGAAGTTTATAAAATGAAATGAAAGTTTTCAAATTTTTTCTATTTTCCAGAAAATATTTGCCTATATTTGAAGTCAACTGATATTTAAAAATTAGTAGAAGTCACCATGAAAACCTTCTGGCTTTGAAATACTTGGGAAAGGAGTCTTTTAGCATAATAAAATTCCAACTGTGTTCAGCTATTCAAGTGTTGAATTTCTTCTTGCAGAAGCTTTAGCATTTTATATTTATTTATCTAGAAATTTACATGCACATTTTTAAATGTATCAGTCAGGGAACTGTTGCTCATAATACATTATTTGTTTGAATTCCTATTACAATTATGACTCTTAGCTCTTTTTTTTTTTTTGCGGTACGTGGGCCTCTCACTGTTGTGGCGTCTCCCATTGTGGAGCACAGGCTCCGGACGCGCAGGCTCAGCGGCCATGGCTCACGGGCCCAGCCGCTCCGCAGCATGTGGGATCCTCCCAGACCAGGGCATGAACCCGTGTCCCCTGCATCGGCAGGCGGACTCCCAACCACTGCACCACCAGGGAAGCCCTTAGCTCTTTTTTAATTCAACATTTTAAAATTTGAGCCTGTCTTTCTATTCTTAATCTTTCTCATATCTTAAAGTCTTTTATCATAGTCTTTTCAAATAACTTAAATTTACCTTTTTCTGTTTTCTATTTTAGTATTGTCTTCACTAGTCTTTATAATACTCTCTTTATTGCACTGATGTTTTGCTTTTTAAATAACTTCTTGAATTGATGTAGCTAATCTATTATTTTTCTGGAAAAATGCATTTAAAGCTATCAATTCACCTCAATTATTATATTGGCATGTAGTGTCTTCACTATTATTAAGTATTTCTTTATTTCTTTTATTATTCCTTATTAACCGAAGGGTTATTACAAAATGTGTTATATATTTTCCAAACATAAAGAATTGTTTAACCATTTATAAAAATTTATTTTAAATTTTATAACAAAAGGATTGAATAACATGGTATATATGCTAGTCATATTTTTGGATGTATATAACTTTTTGTATTATACATATTATATTTCTATAAAATTTCTTTAGATGTTCTGCATGTACTTAAAAAGAACATAGTCACTTTTTTAGAGATTTCTATATATATCTAATATTTATTACTACCAGTTGTATTTTTAAGATCTTTGTATTTGCCTATTTCTCCCTTCACTCATAGACTGATGGATATGGAAGCTGATTTGTTAAGTACATTTATGTTTATGATGGTTATAACTATAAACACCTCATTTTATTTATTTATTTTTCTTTGTTAGCATATAATGCTTTCTCTTACATTATATTTGTGCTTTAAATTCTATTTGCCAGCATTAATATTGCTGTCAATCATTTACTTCTTTTATGTTGTTTTGCATATATTTTCCTGTATTGCTTACTTTAAGTATGTGGTCTTCTCAGTTGTTAAAATTAGCACATTTGCATATATTGTCCTAATTTCTTAATTGCAGTTATTCTGTGTCTTTTAAAAATTATTATTAAAATTTAAATTATCATTATTTCTAATACATTGAGACTTTTGCCAACAGTAATTCTTTTGCCTACATTTTTCTTTCAATTGGATAATTTATTTATTTTATTATTTTATTTTTTTCTTTCTATTGAGTAGATCAAATTTAGTTTAGATTTTACTATCTACTATATGCCAGATATAATTTTAGGGAAATTATGTATGTTATTTTAATTTTAATTATTCCCCAAATTCTTCAAATAAGGAAACTTGCAGAAGTTAAAGAGCTTACTCAAATTTACAGATAGTAGATTGTCCACTAGGAATTTAAACCCAGCACATTCTTATTCTGTAGCACATGTTAGGTTATGAATACATATAGGGTGTTCCTGGTTTAGTAGAGTATTTTGGGGTGGGAAAGGAAAATCCTCCCTCAAGATTCAATGCTGAACTTTAAGAAAAGCACTACAAGGACTCTGAGGTGAGGATAAAGCTGACTTGGCCAGTCCTGTCTCCTCCTTCTTCCCAACTATGCATCCTTTGTCCCACTTTTGCCATACTTGACTCTTCTAACTTTTGTTGAGCTCTTTCAAATGTTAGAGCTTTCTTCTTTTGGGATGTTAGACACAGTGTGCATAACATATTGGAATAAACACAGGTTCATGCCTTGGCTTCTCCAAATGCTAGCTGTGTAAATACAAGCAAGAGTTATTCATTTTCAGAAAAACAAAACAAAACAAAACAAAACAAAACAACAACAGTAGTGTGCAGTTTTATTGTGAGAATCTGAGAAAACAGTATGTGTGAATATTTCTATTCTGTTCTAACTGCCATTATTTGTGACTGGGCTATGAAGAAGTTGAGATTAAATGTGATAGATCAAGAAAGAAATGGGATTGAATTAGGGTTGTTCCTTATGCTGGGTCAGATTCTGAGGGGAGGAATCAACATGATAGTGCTAAAAATATGTCTGTTCTTTTACGTAACACCTGCTGTCCAAAGAGCCAGACACTAGGACACCTTGTAGGTTAGCAGTGAGTGTTGCCATGGCATAACAGAGAAGAACAAAGATGCTCATCCTTACAGGTGGGCTGGACAGATAACAGTGAATTTATTAACAAGAAATAATCCTGCACCCAGATGAACAGCCATTATTACAAAGACTGTCTCCAAGAAGCAGGTACCCCAGATGACAGACAGGGCTAAGTTGCAGAAGCAAAACTTTATACCCTAATCCAGATTATTCAAGGAAGACTTGCAAAAGAAAGGCAGGATGACAATTCTTAAAGGAGCTGGGATCCCAGGTAATCAACCTGGATGGAGACGTTGTATTAGTCCAGTTTCTAGCTTCTGTAAACTTGATGCTTTAACATCTACCTTACACATATACACAGACTAGCCTTGTTATGGACAACCCAGTAATATGCTTGCATCATCCTATCTTGACCTCCTGCCTTCCTCATCACTGCTCCTTCCCCACCCACTCCTCCTGGTGGTAAGCTTTTCAAATACACACTAACCAATACAGAGCCTAGAATTCCAGCCACCCCTTGTACTGAGTTCTCACACTTCAGGTGACTGTCCACCTGCCTTAATCACCCCAGGGCCGGGTACCAGAAAAATAGTCCCTGTGCCCCAGAGCCTGCTGAAATCATTCAAATGGGCCAATCCTAGGCCTGCTTACCCTGCCTAGCCCATTCCTTCCCACAGAAACCACAGTAAAGGCTCTTGTCCACAGTTTCCCCACCTTCCTTTGCCTTGTGCCTGACCTGGTGCTTGCCTGTGTGGTCCCCGGTCATGTGGCATGCCCCCCTCCTGGGAACTGTGAGAAATAAACTATCTTTCCAAAGGTAATTGTTTCCTGATCTACTGGTCTTACTATACCTCAAATTTTCTATTAATATACTATATTTTGAAATAGATTCAGGTCCTCGAACAAGATAAAAGGTTCAATCTCCATAAATGGTACATAAGTGCATGTGGGGAATGAGGTAGAAATCTAGTTTTTAGCACTATTATCCAGAGCACCATCTCTCCTGCCTGTGGTGAATATTAGTTATAAGAATTGAAATGTGAGGGTCAATGGAACATCATTTTGAAAGAGAAATTCTGGAGAGAAGTTTGATTCTTAAATTTTGGGGTGTCTCAGAATCACCTGTGTAGTTGATTAAGTAGGCAGATGGTGTGGCTCCACCCTTAGGAGATGTCTATTCAGTGGATGTAAGGTATGGCTTAGGGATCTGTATAGTTTAACTTAGTTCAAGGTCACACCCTAAAATTCAAGAGCCACTGATAGGGGGCCTGACACCAACACTCTTGCCCTGAGTTTTTCATCCATAAATAAGGGTTAGGAATCAGAAGACCCCTAAGAATCAAATACAACGAAAATATTTTTTTGAAATGATTGCTGCTAAGTATTTTTGTAATCTTGTTGATTGCGTTGTTTTCATTGTACTATCATTTATATTTGTCACAGGTGTATTTGCTCCATAATGATTTTAGGGAAAAAAGTTAACAATTTTCCAGGCCCAAAGCAAAGGACACAGAAGAGAAACACTTACAGTAGCCTGCTGTTTTTCTGCTTTCTCAGTTGTCTCTTTAAGCTGATTTTCCAGGGCCTCCTGGAGAGACTTCATTTGTTCTCTGTTTAGTAGAAAATAGAGAGCAAAAGAGAGACATCATATAAATCTCTTATTTCCTATTTACACGATGAAAGGAGGTTTTGCTGTATACATACATTTAGGAAACATAACTAGAATATATAGAGCCATGGTTAAACATACAAGATGTATCTCAGGACTCTGGTAATAAAGTCTTCTCTCCCATGCAAGCACTAAAAGCAAGCTGTATTTAAGGGAAATTGCCTTACTATTGTGTCTTATGAGAATCCTACTGTGTGAATCATCTGTGAGCTGCATAATGTGTTAAATCAAATCGATATAATAATTGGAGTTAGAAAGCTAATTTTAGTGACAGCATGCCAGGGTGTGAACATGCTGTTTAGAAAACAAGTTAACATAGACTTGCTGATGGGATAAAATAATCATTCCCTTGGATGCTCTACATTAACTAATTCTAAAGCATTGTGTTTTAGACATCTTGTATAAGGTCTGAGACTTTTTGTAAAAACAAAGAGAAAAAAGACGTATATGTAATGCAAAAGCTGCCTCATTTATTGGAGATAATAAAAAATACAACTGCACATATATACATATTGTGTCTCAAGTTCAGTAGGACATAAGGACCTTCTCTCACATTAAAAATATAAATATTTTCATAAATATGAATTCCTCTCAAGGGTTTAGGATTTTCTCAATTATGACAAATTTTATTATATTACTGTGCCTTCATTTTATCACCTAAGCTATCACTTCAAAAAGTTCAGATAGGAGAGAGGGGGAAGATGGCGGAAGAGTAAGACGTGGAGATCACCCTCCTCCCCCACAGATACACCAGAAATACCTCTACACGTGGAACAACTCCTACAGAACACCTACTGAACACTGGCAGAAGACCTCAGACCTCCCAAAACGCAAGAAACTCCCCAAGTACCTGGGTAGGGCAAAAGAAAAAAGGAAAAACAGAGACAAAAGGATAGGGACGGGACCTGCACCAGTGGAAGGGAGCTGTGAAGGAGGAAAGGTTTCCACACACTAGGAAGCCCCTTCAAGGGCGGAGACTGTGGGTAGCGAAGTGGGGGAGCTTCGGGGCCGTGGAGGAGAGTGCAGCAACAGGGTTGCAGCGGGCAAAGTGGAGTGATTCCCGCACAGAGGATCGGTGCCGACCAACACTCACCAGCCGGAGAGGCTTGTCTGCTCACCCGCCGGGGCGGGGGGTGGGGGGGGCGCTGGGAACTAAGGCTCGGGCTTCGGTCGGAGCGCAGGGAGAGGACTGGGGTTGGCGGCGTGAACACAGCCTGTGGGGGTTAGTGCACCACGGCTAGCCGGGAGGGAGACGGGGAAAAAGTCTGGACCTACCAAAGAGGCAAGAGACTTAACACTTCCCTCTTTGTTTCCTGGTGCGTGAGGAGAGGGGATTAAGAGCGCTGCTTAAAGGCGCTCCAGAGACAGGCGCGAGCTGCCGCTAACAGCGCGGACACCAGAGACGGGCATGAGACACTAAGGCTGCTGCTGCCGCCACCAAGAAGCCTGTGTGGGAGCACAGGTCACTTTCCACACCTCCCCTCCCAGGAGCCTGTGCAGCCCGCCACTGCCAGGGTCCCGGGATCGAGGGACAACTTTCCCGGAAGAATGCACGGCGCACCTCAGGCTGGTGCAACGTCACGCAGGTCTCTGCTGCCGCAGGCCCGCCCCGCACTCCGTGCCCCTCCCTCTCCCCAGCCTGAGTGAGCCAGAGACCCAGAATCAGCGGCTACTTTAACCCCGTCCTGTCTGAGCGAAGAAGAGGCGACCTACACGCAGAGGCGGGTCCAAATCCAAAGCTGAACACCGGGAGCTGTGCGAACAAAGAAGAGAAAGGGAAATCTCTCCCAGCAGACTCAGGAGCAGCAGATTAAATCTACACAATCAACTTGATGTACCCTGCACCTGTGGAATACCTGAATAGACAACGAATCATCCCAAATTGAGGAGGTGGACTTTGAGAGCAAGATTTATTATTTTTTCCCCTTTTTCTCTTTTTGTGAGTGTGTATGTGTATGCTTCTGTGTGAGTTTTGTCTGTATAGCTTTGCTTTCACCATTTGTCCTAGGGTTCTATCCATCCATTTTTTGTTATTACGATTTAAAAAATTTTTTTTCTTAATGATTATTCTTTTATTTTAATAACTTTATTTTATTTTAGCTTTATTTATTTTATTTTATCTTCTTTCTTCCTTTCTTTTTACTTTTTCGCCCTTTTATTCTGAGCCCTGTGGATGAAAGACTCTTGGTGCTACAGCCAGGAGTCAGTGCTGTGCCTCTGAGGTGGGAGAGTCAATTTCAGGACACTGGTCCACAAGGGACCTCCCAGCTCCACATAATATCAAACGGGGAAAATCACCCAGAGTTCTCCATCTCAACACCAACACCGAGCTTCACTCAATGACCAGCAAGCTACAGTGCTGGACAACCTATGCCAAACAACTAGCAAGAAAGGAACACAACCCCACCCATTAGCAGAGAGGCTGCCTAAAATCATAATAAGTCCACAGACACCCCAAAACACACCACCAGACGCTGACCTGCCCACCAGAAAGACAAGATCCAGCCTCATCCACCAGAACACAGGCCCTAGTCCCCTCCACCAGGAAGCCTACACAACCCACTGAACCAACCTTAGCCACTGGGGACAAACACCAAAAACAACGCGAACTATGAACCTGCAGCCTGCAAAAAGGAGACACCAAACACAGTAAGATAAGCAAAATGAGAAGACAGAAAAACACACAGCAGATGAAGGAGCAAGATAAAAACCCACCAGACCTAACAAATGAAGAGGAAATAGGCAGTCCACCTGAAAAAGAATTCAGAATAATGATAGTAAAGATGATCCAAAATCTTGGAAATAGAATAGGCAAAATGCAAGAAACATTTAACGAGGACCTAGAAGAACTAAAGATGAAACAAGCGACGATGAACAACACAATAAATGAAATTAAAAATACTCTAGAAGGGATCAATAGCAGAATAATTGAGGCAGAAGAACGGATGAGTGACCTGGAAGATAAAACAGTGGAAATAACTACTGCAGAGCAGAATAAGGAAAAAACAATGAAAAGAATTCAGGACAGTCTCAGAGACACCTGGGACAACATTAAACGTACCAACTTTCGAATTATACGGTTTCCAGAAGAAGAAGAGAAAAAGAAAGGGACTGAGAAAATATATGCAGAGATTCTAGTTGAAAACTTCCCTAATATGGGAAAGGAAATAGTTAATCAAGTCCAGGAAGCACAGAGAGTCCCATACAGGATAAATCCAAGGAGAAATATGCCAAGACACATATTAATCAAACTGTCAAAAATTAAATACAAAGAAAACATATTAAAAGCAGCAAGGGAAAAACAACAAATAACAAACAAGGGAATCCCCATAAGGTTAACAGCTGATCTTTCAGCAGAAACTCTGCAAGCCAGAAGGTACTGACAGGACATATTTAAAGTGATGAAGGGGAAAAACCTACAACCAAGATTACTTTAAGGATGTCATTCAGATTTGATGGAGAAATTAAAACCTTTACAGACAAGCAAAAGCTGAGAGAGTTCAGCACCACCAAACCAGCTTTACAACAAATGCTAAAGGATCTTCTCTAGGCAAGAAACACAAGAGAAGGAAAAGACCTATAATAACAAACCCAAAACAATTAAGAAAATGGGAATAGGAACATACATATCGATAACTACCTTAAACGTAAATGGATTAAATGCTCCCACCAAAAGACACAGACTGGCTGAATGGATAGAAAAACAAGACCCATATATATGCTGTCTACAAAAGACCCACTTCAGACCTAGAGACACATACAGACTGAAAGTAAGGGAAAGGAAAAAGATATTCCATGAAAATGGAAACCAAAAGAAAGCTGGAGTAGCAATTCTCATATCAGACAAAATAGACTTTAAAATAAGGACTATTAGAAGAGACAAAGAGGGACACTACATAATGATCAAGGGATCGATCCAAGAAGAAGATATAACAATTGTAAATATTTATGCACCTAACATAGGAGCACCTCAATACATAAGGCAAATACTAACAGCCATAAACGGGGAAATCGACAGTAACACATTCATAGTAGGGGACTTTAACACCCCACTTTCACCCATGGACAGATCATTCAAAATGAAAATAAATAAGGAAACAAAAGCTTTAAATGATACATTAAACAAGATGGACTTAATTGATATTTATAGGTCATTCCATCCAAAAACAACAGAATACACATTTTTTTCAAGTGCTCATGGAACATTCTCCAGGATAGATCATATCTTGGGTCACAAATCAAGCCTTGGTAAATTTAAGAAAATTGAAACTGTATCAAGGATGTTTTCCGACCACAACACTATGAGAATAGATATCAATTACAGGAAAAGATCTGTAAAAAATACAAACACATGGAGGCGAAACAGTACACTACTTAATAAAGAACTGATCACTGAAGATATCAAGGAGGAAATCAAAAAATACCTGGAAACAAATGACAATGGAGACACGACGACCCAAAACCTATGGGATGCAGCAAAAGCAGTTCTAAGAGGGAAGTTTATAGCAATACAATCCTACCTTAAGAAACAGGAAACATCTCGAATAAAAAACCTAACCTTGCACCTAAAGCAATTAGAGAAAGAAGAACAAAAAATCCCCAAAGTTAGCAGAAGGAAAGAAATCATAAAAACCAGATCAGAAATAAATGAAAAAGAAATGAAGGAAACGATAGCAAAGATCAATAATACTAAAAGCTGGTTCTTTGAGACGATAAACAAAATTGACAAACCATTAGCCAGACTCATCAAGAAAAATAGGGAGAAGACTCAAATCAATAGAACTAGAAATGAAAAAGGAGAAGTAACAACTGACACTGCAGAAATAAAAAGATCATGAGAGACTACTACAAGCAACTCTATGCCAATAAAAAGGACAATCTGGAAGAAACGGACAAATTCATAGAAATGCACAACCTGCCAAGACTGAATCAGGAAGAAATAGAAAATATGAACAAACCAATCACAAGCACTGAAATTGAAACTGTCATTAAAAATCTTCCAACAAACAAAAGCCCAGGACCAGATGGCTTCACAGGCGAATTCTATCAAACATTTAGAGAAGAGCTAATACCTATCCTTCTCAAACTCTTCCAAAATATAGCAGAGGGAGGAACACTCCCAAACTCATTCTACGAGGCCACCATCACCCTGATACCAAAACCAGACAAGGATGTCACCAAGAAAGAATACTACAGGCCAATATCACTGATGAACATAGATGCAAAAATCCTCAATGAAATACTAGCAAACAGAATCCAACAGCACATTAAAAGGATCATACACCATGATCAAGTGGGGTTTATTCCAGGAATGCAAGGATTCTTCAATATACGCAAATATATCAATGTGAGAAACCATATTAACAAATTGAAGGAGAAAAACCATATGGTCATCTCAATAGATGCAGAGAAAGCTTTCAACAAAATTCAACACCCATTTATGATAAAAACCCTCCAGAAAGTAGGCATAGAGGGAACTTTCCTCAACATAACAAAGGCCATATATGACATACCCACAGCCAACATCGTCCTAAATGGTGAAAAACTGAGAGCATTTCCACTAAGATCAGGAAGAAGACAAGGATGCCCACTCTCACCACTTTTATTCAATATAGTTTTGGAAGTTTTAGCCACAGCAATCAGAGAAGAAAAGGAAATAAAAGGAATCCAAATCGGAAAAGAAGAAGTAAAGCTGTCACTGTTTGCAGATGACATGATACTATACGTAGAGAATCCGAAAGATACTACCAGAAAAGTACTAGAGCTAATAAATGAATTTGATAAAGTAGCAGGATACAAAATTAATGCACAGAAATCTGTGGTATTCCTATACACTAATGATGAAAAATCTGCAAGTGAAATCAAGAAAACACTCCCATTTACCACTGCAACGAAAAGAATAAAATATCTAGGAATAAACCTATCTAAGGAGACAAAAGACCTGTATGCAGAAAATTATAAGACACTGATGAAAGAAATTAAAGATGATACAAATAGATGGAGAGATATACCATGTTCTTTGATTGGAAGGATCAACATTGTGAAAATGACTCTACTACCCAAAGCAATCTACAGATTCAGTGCAATCCCTATCAAACTACCACTGGCATTTTTCACAGAACTAGAACAAAAAAATTCACAATTTGTATGGAAACACAAAAGACCCCGAATAGCCAAAGGAATCTTGAGAACAAAAAACGGAGCTGGAGGAATCAGACTCCCTGACTTCAGAGTTTACTACAAAACTACAGTAATCAAGACACTATGGTACTGGCACAAAAACGGAAATATAGATCAATGGAACAGGATAGAAATCCCAGAGATCAACCCACGCACATATGGTCACCTTATCTTTAATAAAGGAGGCAGGAATGTACAGTGGAGAAAGGACAGCCTCTTCAATAAGTGGTGCTGGGAAAACTGGACAGGTACATGTAAATGTATGAGATTAGATCACTCCCTAACACCATACACAAAAATAAGCTCAAAATGGATTAAAGACCTAAATGTAAGGACAGAAACTATCAAACTCTTAGAGGAAAACATAGGCAGAACACTCTGTGACATAAATCACAGCAAGATCCTTTTTGATCCACCTCCGAGAGAAATGGAAATGAAAACAAAAATAAACAAATGGGACCTAATGAAACTTCAAAACTTTTGCACAGCAAAGGAAACCATAAACAAGACCAAAAGACAACCCTCAGAATGGGAGAAAATATTTGCAAATGAAGCAACTGACAAAGGATTAATCTCCAGAATTTACAAGCAGCTCATGCAGCTTAATAACAAAAAAACAAACAATGCAATCCAAAAATGGGCAGAAGACCTAAATAGACATTTCTCCGAAGAAGATATACAGACTGCCAACAAACACATGAAAGAATGCTCAACATCATTAATCATTAGAGAAATGCAAATCAAAACTACAATGAGATATCATCTCACACCAGTCAGAATGGCCATCATCAAAAAATCTAGAAACAATAAATGCTGGAGAGGGTGTGGAGAATAGGGAACACTCTTGCATTGCTGGTGGGAATGTGAATTGGTACAGCCACTATGGAGAACAGTATGGAGGTTCCTTAAAAACTACAAATAGAACTACCATATGACCCAGCAATCCCACAGCTGGGCATATATCCTGAGAAAACCATAATTCAAAAAGAGTCATGTACCAAAATGTTCATTGCAGCTCTATTTACAATAGCCAGGAGATGGTAACAACCTAAGTGTCCATGATCAGATGAATGGATAAAGAAGATGTGTCATATATATACAATGGAATATTACTCAGCCATAAAAAGAAATGAAATTGAGCTATTTGTAATGAGGTGGATGGACCTAGATTCTGTCATACAGAGTGAAGTCAGAAAGAGAAAGACAAATACCGTATGCTAACATATATATATAGAATCCAAAAAAATTAAGTCATGAAGAATCTAGGGGTAAGAAAGGAATAAAGACATAGACCTACTAGAGAATGGGCTTGAGGATATGGGGAGGGGGAAGGGTAAGCTGTGACAAAGTGAGAGAGTGGCATGGACATATATACACTACCAAACGTAAAATAGCTAGCTAGCGGGAAGCGGCCGCATAGCACAGGGAGATCAGCTCGGTGCTTTGTGACCACCTAGAGGGATGGGATAGGGAGGTGGGAGGGAGGGAGATGCAAGAGGGAAGAGATATGGGAACATATGTATATGTATAACTGATTCACTTTGTTATAAAGCAGAAACTAACACACCATTGTAAAGCAATTATACTCCAATAAAGATGTAAAAATAAAAAAGTTCAGATAGCAGATTACAGTATATGAGTGAGTGTGTGTGTGTAGGTGTGTGTTAAGTATGGCTAAAGGAATAAACTCCTTCAAAGCAACAGCAACAACCAAATAGAAACCTCTTCTAGTCTTACCAGCAGACAAACTAAATTTCCCAGTCTAGAGCGAAAAGACAACTTCTGGAACAAAAATATTTTCTTGGTGTGTAACCACAATAAAGAGACTATGGGATGGGAAAGCATGTTCTTAGACTCTTTTTTTTTTTTTTCCACCTATAAATGGGCACAATAATAGAACTACCTCATAGGTTTATAGTGAGGTTTAGAAGATGTAATATAGGCAAAATGCTTAGCAAATGCCTAGAAAATAATCACGTAATACACGAAACCATTATCACAACCACTGGCACCACTTGAGGTCCCTGTTCATTCTTTGACCACCACATCCTGCACAACCACAAGCTGCTCTTTCATCCAGAAGGATTTAATGATTACTCTAGAAACTATTAGGTCCCAGTTTCAATTTTAGGAATATCCATGAGAGTCTATACGATCGCTGGAATCAATCTGGATTTTGTTTATCAAGGCAATGTATAACAGGAACAAGTTATAAAATAATTACAGTCACTTTGGTTTTTAGATGATTTATGCTTGTTTGCGTAAAGCTTTAACATGCTTTTGCTTAAAGTGGATTTTAATTCTCAGCTTCCATTACGGCCTCAAACCGGTTTTATTTATCAGAATTGTTTCACATGTAGACTTCCATTATTTCTCCTGATATTTTCCACAAAGAGCATGTGTGGCATAATATAATACAAAATAACAGTAATAGTTACATATATTGTAGGCTTACAGTATACCAGGCAGTCCATAAAATGGAAAACTGATACATAAAGGGGTGGTGGAATTGTGTTCTGCAGACTATGTGCTCAAATTCTAGAGAGTCATTATACTACCCCTATTGAGGGAGACAGAGAGGAAGAAAGAAGGAAGGGTCTACATTCTATTCCTAACACTCAGATCTTCAACAAGTACTGAATAAAAATGCAATAGGACTATTATATTTCCATCTAGAAAAAAGTTATAATAAAATCTTGTAATACTTATTTGTTATTTCTGTGTTTTAAAATTCTCATTTTTATTTTAAAATGATACATATATTTTAAAATTAAATGATAAAATTCATATATTTTATAAAAATTAAAATAAGTGTTTATATATGTATATATATTCAAAAATGCCCACATACTGACATCTATAGGCAATAGGGAGTAAGAAAAAAATAAGTTGCAAAAACTGTTAAAAGCTGGAGAAGGTACAGAATTCTCATGGCGAGGAAAGCTATCAGACAGAATGGCAAAGCAGGACTTTTGAAACTTCTGAATCTCTCCACCTCCTTTTTCAGACTTATTTCTGCACATTCTCACTGCTCCCATGCTTTAGGTGGCCCCAATCTCCTGTCCCACAACTTGCTCAGTTCTACTCCGACCACCCCCCCTCCACCAAATGGGATTTGCATAAACTATGTAGAGCTACTCTTGGGCCCTATTTGGCACTGAACTGAAGCTTGAATTCTAAAGAACTGTTGGCTCCAGCGACACTGTGATAGGGTTTCTCAGCTGTTGAGTACATTTTACCATAGAATTTCATGGTTACAAGGGATTTTAAAAGGCAGCTGTTTCACACATCTTCCATCCCCAATTATAAATATAAAAATACCTCACCCTACAGGAAGGTATTCTTTTCATGTGGTTACCAGATTGTATTGTCATAACATCACAGATAGAAAACCTTGCCACTATCTCAGGCATTCTTTTCCTTTACAGAGAACTCGATATACTAAAATCCATTAGTACACAGAGTCCAAAACTGCCTTCTCAAAATCTCTACCCACCATCCACTGTAGAGAGTAAAATGTTTTATTCCTTTTTATTTTCAAGACAGCTTTTCAGAAACTTCAGGGTACTCTCCTATCTCCCAGGGTCTCTATTTTTTGGTTACTTACTCTCACTCCTCACATAGTATGGCTTAAAAGTCTCTCCATCAACCGGACTCTTCTATGAATATTACCTAAGCTGTCTAAATATTTCTTAAATGTAACAATCAAGAGTCAATGCAACTTTCTCCTTCTCGTGTAAAAGTATGCGTGCATGTGCACACGCACACATGTACACTACACACACAAACACACATATACACATTCCTTTCTCTGTACCTCTTTGGCAGAAAGACATGCTGCTCTCACTACCTGGTTGTTTACGACCATGCCATATCCTCTGCGTTTACTTACTTACAATCTAGTACAGCTACACAGAGGGACTTTATTAGTTGCCTGTTGGTTACAATTCCAAGAAGGAAATTCTAACTGATTCAGTTTTGTTTTGGTAGAGACACCTATAAGGTAATTAACTGTAGCCCATGATGTCAGAGACACATAAAAGCAGCATGACTTCTAGGGACTACTTCGCCAGGTAAGGGCCAGGCGACAAGGATCCCAGAGGACATGTAGTTACTGAGAACTGGGTGTATACGGCATCTGCAATACATTTTAGTCCTTCAGGCTCTGATAATACTTCTAAATTTGCCATCAGTTAATACTTTTTATAGTCTGAGATAACTTTTTTCTCTTTTACTGTTTATTAATCTCTTTTATTTTGGAAATGAGATATATAGCCTCTTTCACATTCAGATAACCATGATTTTTATAACTCTAAACAGCAAAAATCAAATGTATTATACTTTTGAGAAATCACCTATTGTTAGGATTTATTGAATTTTCCATGCTGACTTTGTGTACATTATACAAGTTATGCATTTTAACCAATTTTATAATTTTGGATAAAACTTTGAAGTCACAATACCAAAATATATGCTCCATTTAACACATTCATTGAAAAACTTGGTCCATCATCTGGCTATCTGTATACCATGCCAAACGTAGAGATGATGGCCTGAAATTCTTAATAACTCTAACCATGTTTTTCCTCATTTGCCTGGATATTTTGTCTGTCATGTAGAAACAACCATAGCTAACTTAAGAAAATATCAGTAAGCTAAAGGAACAGGTTTTTTCCTTATTCACATCACGCATAAGCCTGTCTCTTCATCTGTGTCTCTCCTGCAATAAAGAAAGGCTGATTTCGTTGCTCTTTCACTCCATGGCCCTCACTGATGAGATCTCTCTGTCTCTTCTCTAGGGGACCTTTCCTCAACCTGGTCTATGTCTCTTTCTTTCTGCCTTGAACAATGTTGTCAGAACAATTCCCCTAATATAATTCTTTAATTATATCATTGTTTTACAGAGCTACATGAATGGGTTTTCTGTTGCTTATGCTGAAGTCCACACTGAGCTAACCTTTGAGTGGTCCCAGTCTATGCACAACAGCTTTATTTTCTGATCTTTCCTGACTCATTCCGTCTTCTTCAGTCACTGCAACCCTCTCACTGGTATTGCACATGCATTATGCCGAAGTCATTTCTACTTTTATGTTTTTGTTTATTATCTTTTCCCAACATGGAAGACTCTACAAAAAGTGATAATTTTCAATGACTCTTGGTCTGTTTTTGTAATAGGGAAGAACATTTTGTATTCTATTACAAGTTGATCACTAAAGGGATGTTGCCTATAAGCTTAAATTATACATAATGGTCCATCTCTGGGAACCCTACATCCCAGGTAATGAGCATTAAGCTAAAATACCTTTGTTTAGCTCACAGGAAACATCCTGACCAGGTCTACCTGTGAGTGACTGCAGGGAAGAAAAAAATAACACATGCCCTCCGGAGGCTGCCATTTTAGTATATAAAAGGAGCCTGAACTCTAACTCAGGCAAGATGGTTCTTCGGGGCACAAGCCCACGATCTTCTCGGTTTTTATGGCTTTCTGAATAAAGTCACTATTTCTTGCCTCAAGAACTCGTCTCTTGATTACTGGCCTGTTGTGCAGGGAGCAGTACAAGCTTAGGCTTGGTAACATTTTGACTAGCTATTTCTATTGCAAATATTGTTTATAATTCTCCACTAACTCAGTGAATCACATATATTTGTGTGATATTGAGCACAGGTGTTTTAAAAAGTGGATTATTTCAAACCAATAAAATAATTTAAAATCATGTAATTTTGGAAACATGCTCAGACCCATATTTTATGACATCTTTTTAATACTGGACTTTGGAGAGAATTTCATGTTCAACAAATAATGATTCCATTTAAATAATAACAAGAGTCAATATAAGATGCTTGATTTGATTTTTAACATGTCATCACCTCAATGCCATGAGGTTTCTGGGTCAAGAGGCAAGGACAGTGGAGAAGATAGAAGATTGTGAGAAGGGACTACATAGTGTAGCGTCTGTCAACTTTTTAAACAGCTTTTTGCTTTGGATCAGTAAACTATCTTGAAAGGGTATGGCTATGGGTAAGACACAGCAGAGCAAATTCCAATTAACACAACTCTCATCAATTCACTTAAGCATTTTGAGCAACAATTTCCCATTTACTGAATGGGGACAATAATATTTAATTTATACTTGTGGTGTTGAAACAAGAAAAAAAATAAAGCATCTAGTAGAGCCTCTAGTAAATTTATAACAAATAACAAATGCTGGCTTGTTTCTACCTTAAAATACCTTGGCTTTTTTTTTTTTTTCCCTTGAGAAGCAATTTCAAGTCATATAGTTTTTTTAATACTGCATAGAAATCTAGCTCATAGTTCACTTCCTTCCAAAATAAACACGGCAACAATAATAAAACTGTTCCAATTCTACTGCGTTAAGTTTACCCCATTTCTTACCACCCCCCACCACTATCGCCATGATCAAGTTTTGATATTATTAAACAAGGCCAAAGTCCTCTACAAGTTATAAACTTCAGATCACAGAATCTGAAAAAAAAAACACAAAAAACGACGGCCCACTGATGTCATTGTTATTGGATCTATTGATGGGCAGACTTATGTGGGCCCATCTTAGTGGGACGATAAAGGAAAGTACTCCAGATCCTTAACGTTGAGATCTGCAGACAAGCAGCATCAGTATCGGGATCACCCATCACCAGGGAACGTGTTAGAAATGCAGAATCTCAAGAGCCACCCTACACTTATTTTATAAGGATCTACATTTGAACAAGATTCTTATACATTAAAGTGTAAGTAAGAATATAAAGAAATGAATGCATTTAGAATAAACTTATTCTTGTGAAGTCTCTGAATGGAGTTTGGCTATGGAGGAAAAGAACTAAGAAAATAAAAGGAAAACACAGCCTTACCTTTGTTTCTGACCTATTTCCAGAAGCTTCTGAACATCAGTTTTGGCAGATTTCTCATCGTTTTTCAAATTCTGATAAGAAAAGTGGGAAAAGGAAGTCTTATTCATGTGATAAATTGAAGCTTACTTTACTTTTGTGTTTATGGCACAAGGGGTGGCTGCACTTATGTCCTGAAATAAGAATGTACAAACGAGGCCATGATGGTCCCCATGGCTCTCAGGATGCACATAGGCTCTCAGGATGCACAATTTATGACACCAAGTGGTGCAAGTGCTACACAGTGAGTGAAAGGGAATGAACTGAGATTCAGCCTTTAGAGGTTCAGTGGAGGAGAAAGTACTCTCCAAATACCTAGGTCTCTTTATAAGTGAATATAAAACATATCTTCTGCTCTTCATTTGAAGTTTTACTATGTTCTCTGCAGGCATGTTAAACTGGTTCTGGCATAGCTTCTACAAACACAAGGGGATATAAAAGGCCTCCCCAAATAAGCTAAGTAATAATACATCAGGATGAAAGCAGTCAAATGGCATGCACCTGTTTGGTCTTGTCTATTTATTATTTATGAGTAACGCATTAGAATGCACAGAAAAACTAGGGCCGTTTAAAATTGTAACTGTTCTGTATAGATAGTGTATTAAAGAAAAAAACAGTCATTACTGTTTATTTACTCTGGCAAATTCAGCATTGACAGACCCTGAATTAAAAGAGAAAAGCCCACTGAGCTTTTCTCATTAGAGAATCTGACCCGTTAACCCTTCCCTGAAAACTTTCTTATTTATACTTAGTATATTATTTAACAGGGTGACCTATTCTTTTTGATATTAAAAGTTAAAACAGACGCAATAATATTGTTTGTAAAAAGAGCAGCTATGACAGGTAAGGAACTGCCAATAACAAGAATGGCAAACATGTTGCTTACCTAATATTTAATTAACAACAAAGCCATAGTGTCTGCCTTCACCACTTTTTCAACCTAATGCTAGAAACAATTTTCATGTAGTAAGTTAAGCATTCTGAGATGGATGTGGTTGGGTGAGCATCACAAGAGAACCCTTTTCCCTAAAATGACTGATTGATATCATTATTAGGAAGCAGCCAATAAAAGGTGCTCTGTTTATTTGAAAACAGTAGCTTGATGTAAAACACAAAAAAGCAGGTTTGGGGGAAAATCACCAATTATGGGATTTACAGTTCAAAGTGCATCATGGCCACATGACCTGGGACAGGTCACAAAATCTGCACTTTGACTTCCTTATCTGATAAACAGGGATGAGGATTTTGAAGAGCCTACATTAGACAGTTACTGGAAAACTCAAAGGGGATAATAGATGTGTGACAGCACTTGGTGAAAAGTATAATAAAAATATGCTTATTCATTTTACCATCTGCTTGCTACACTCCAGGCATTCTGAAGGAAACAAAGATTAAAAGGGCATGGCACTATCCTCAAGAAATTAAAAACAAAACAAAACATGAAATGAAGAAATGAAAATATGAAAAGGGTAGGTATGCAGATGAGGGTGTGAAAAATGTATCCAATTAGAGGAACTCATTAGTATTTGATTATTATTTCCCCAGCAATGTCCAGAGAAGTGGGGTATACGTCTTGGAAAATAATTTTGATGACTTTAAGGATACCAAAGATTGATATACCTACTACTTAATTAATACAATGTTTATACATGGATCTATATTGTGATGCCATCCAGGTGCTATGGTTACAGAGATGAACAAGGCTTTCAAAGCACATGTCTTTATGAAGCCCCATTGGAAAAAAATATGAAAAAAATGTGTACAAAGGGCAATATATTTATTTATTTACTATGAGTTTGAAACCTGGAATCAACATTTATTAGATGTATGACTTTGGGAGATTCCTGTGGCCCCTTTGAATTTCATTTCCTCACTGTACAATGAGTGAAATATTATCTTATTTTGTGAAAATCTTGTTGAAGGGATTTAATAAGATAAAAATTAAATAAAAAACACCTTGCACAATGGCTGTCACAAAATAAATAGAAGGCATTTTAAAAGATTGCAATTACATTTAGTGATAGATGTATTACCCTTTCAAAAAGTAACTCCACAAAATTGTACATTTATTTCAAGTAATTTCCTAGACTGTAATTCGATGTCTTTTTTTTGGATTCTATATATATGTTAGCATACGGTATTTACGGTATTTGTTTTTCTCTTTCTGACTTACTTCACTCTGTATGACGGTCTCTAGGTCCATCCACTTCACTACAAATAACTCAATTTCGTTTCTTGCTATGGCTGAGTAATATTCCATTGTATATATGTGCCACATCTTCTTTATCCATTCATCTGTCGATGGACACTTAGGGTGACTTAACTTAGGCTGCTAGTATAGAGATACTGAGTGTCCTGCCTGGAAGTACTGACCACTCATGGGCATTTATTTCACCATAAGCTTGAAAAATTCTCAACGTGCCAGGTGCTTCATGCCTCTAAGAAGGTGCAAGTGTCTTAAATATTCTTTGAAGTCTCATAAAACTTGTGAATTTCTACTTAATGAAAAGGTAGCATTCTGTCCTCAACTTCCTATATGGAAATCAATATGCACCCATTTTCATCCTAGTCAGTGCGTCCCTAATGCTCTGTGCAAACTTCTACCATAGAACTGTTATTCCTGCACTGTTACCATCTTGCTACCTGTCACTGTATCCTACTGGAGTGTGAGTAAATTTTCTGCTATTTTCATGTTCTCAAGATGTAATACAACTTCTGGAACAAGAGCTTGGGTGTTGGGCTCAAAATACCAGATCCACCTCCTAACTTCCTCTGTGCTCTCAGATTCCAAGCCCTTTTCTAACTCTGTTTTCTCACTTGTAAAATGAGGCTAATAATAATCATAGCATAATCATCATGTGAATATTAATTAAAAATTGGAGAAAGAGGACCTAACACAAGAGACCACATTCAATAAACTGTAGTGCTTACTGACACCATAATCATCACCATGGGACTAAAAAGCTAAGAACAATGGTGATTACACAAGGTTCAGAAACTTGGTTCAGTGCGATAACTAACAGACCGGCTGTGGAGTCAGACTGCCTGCATTTAAACTCTGGTTTCCTTTGTGACATTCAAGCATGATTCCTCATGTGTAACAAGAAAACTCACATTTATAGTGCCTACCCTCATTGATATATTAGGAGAATTAAATCCTATAATACATACAAAGCTTTTAGTATCAGTATGTATTCAAAAATACAATGTTAAAGGAAAATATTAAAATATATTCTCAGATATTTCAGAAACTTTTCTTATCAGATACAGATCTTGTCTTTGGTTTTTGATTTAGATTTCACTGAGTACTAATACATTTTCACAGATGACACTTTCCTTTGCAAGGCATTTACCCATTTTAGTAATGAGGTTTATTAAAGAATTTTCAGAACTATCCTTTGTGGAATTTAAAGTTCTCTTCAAGAGATCATTTCTATATTCATTTATGACTCTTAGCCATAACTGCTTTTCATCATTTTGTAATATAAAAAACACAGGGGTCAAACTGATCTTAGAAACTGTGAGAAATTGATGGTTTTGCCAAGCACACAGTTTTCTCATTCCTGAATTTGCAAACCACAGATTCCCAGACTGCATTTCAAATGACATTTCTTTTCAAAGCTCATATAATAATAAATAATAACTCCCATGTTCAAGCCCAGAAATATATTCAAAACTGGTACAAAAAAAATGCAGAAGTCTTTACATGTTAACCCACTGAGACAAACCAGGTGACTCCTTACCCTTTGCTGCTGAGAAAATTAGTTTTCATCTCACCTGAAGGTTGACTTTAATTCCATCAAGTTCTCTTGATGTTTTTGTCAGCTGGCGGAGGATGGTGCTCCGCTCCTTCAAGACTTGCTTCAGCTGCTTTTCTAGCTCTCCAGAGTCCTGTCTAACACAGAAAGAAAAGGCATGAGGGCCCCCCAAATGTCTTCATTTGGCTCTAGCCACTTTGGCCATAATCACAGACCCTTGCATTCTAAGCAAAATCTAGATAAACTGAAACCAATTATTACTAGGATTTTTTTTTTTTTTTGCGGTACGCGGGCCTCTCACTGCTGTGGCCTCTACCGTTGCGGAGCACAGGCTCCGGACACACAGGCTCAGCGGCCATGGCTCACGAACCCAGCCGCTCTGCGGCATGTGGGATCTTCCCAGACCGGGGCACAAACCCGTGTCCCCTACATCGGCAGGCGGACTCTCAACCACTGCGCCACCAGGGAAGCCCGGATGTTTTGTTTTTATTAGTTCATCTAAAAAGGGAAAATTGAAATACCAGTTTTTTTAAGAAATGTTTCATTTTGCATTGAGGACTATCCAGGCTACAGTTTTCAGAACAACACTGCACATCTTTTGCATGTATAACAGTTTATCAGATACCTCTTGGAAAATAGATATTTTCCATGACATTACACACTTTTTTCTAAGGTCACTGAAGTTTTACAGCAAGAGATTTGATTTGAACCAAGGTAGATCAGAGATATAGACAGGTTCTGACACTGGGGGGACAAACTTGGGGGTGGAACCAGAGCAGAATGGAGGGGCTTTGCTTCGCCCTTGGTTTGTAGGGAATGAAGTGCACTGAAAAGGCACCCCTTTCAAAATCTCTATTGCTATTAAAGAAAATACCTCTAGAAATCAGTCAATAACTATAGTAATTACAGTGAAATTTGAACAGACTTGTTATCTATTACAAGGAAGGAAAGACTTATTATCATACATATATATGTACATTTTTTTCCCATTTTTCTCATATGGACTTTGCAAGATAATAAGACAGGTATTGTAATTCTAATTTTGCCGATATAAAAGACTGGGCTCAGAAAAATTAAGTTACTACCCTAAGATCCTACTTAAGGAATGAATGAACAAGCAGTGTGTATATTTGTGTGTGTGTGTGTATTTATATATATTATAGCAAGTGTGCACGTGTGGGGGAAGAATGTAGACAAGGAAACAGTCGTCAGTGCAGCACACAACGATACCTGATAGGGAAAGGTTAAAAATGAGCTATTGGGAGTTGGGTGTCCTGCGAGGAGCTTCAGCGCACGTCCCGAGCTGAGGTGTCGGCTCAGCCGTTTCACGGGGAGCTCTCGTTTGAAGGGCTGGTGGCAAGGCCTCTACATACGCCCCGCTATGAGCGAGTGAAACAGACTAAACGCGAAGGGAAAAAAGGTGGATGGTCTAAGCCTGAAGTGAGATTGCCAGATTTATGTCCTTTCTAGATGAAATGTGGATCCTTTAGCAACAGGAGTATTTATACCTCAAAGTGGAAGTTAGGGGGACCTTGAAGATGGCGGAAGAGTAAGACGCGGAGATCACCTTCCTCCCCACACATACACCAGAAATACATCTACACGTGGAACAACTCCTACAGAACGCCTACTGAAGGCTGGCAGAAGACCTCAGACCTCCCAAAACGCAAGAAACTCCCCACGTACCTGGGTAGGGCAAAAGAAAAAAAGAAAAAACAGAGACAAAAGAATAGGCACGGCACCTGCACCAGTGGTAGGGAGCTGTGAAGGAGGAAAAGTTTCCACACACTAGAAGCCCATTCGCGGGCGGAGACTGGGGGAGGCGGAGGGGGAGCTTCAGCGACGCGGAGGAGTGCACAGCAACAGGGGTGCGGAGGGCAAAGCGGGGAGATTCCCGCACAGAGGATCGGTGCCGACCGGCAATCACCAGCCCGAGAGGCTTGTCTGCTCAACCGCCGGGGCGGGCGGGGCTGGGAGCTCAGGCTCGGGTTTCGGTTTCGGTCTGAGCGCAGGGAGAGGACTGGGTTTGGCGGCTTGAACATAGCCTGAAGGGGTTGGTGCACCACGGCTAGCCGGGAGGGAGTCCGGGGAAAAGTCTGCACCTGACGAAGAGGCAAGAGACATTTTCTTACCTCTCTGTTTCCTGGTGCACGAGGAGAGGGGTTTAAGAGCGCTGCTTAAAGGAACTCCAGAGACGGGCGCGAGCCGCGGCTAAAAGCGCGAACCCCAGAGACGGGCGGGAGACGCTAAGGCTGCTGCTGCCGCCACCAAGGGGTCTGTGTGCGAGCACAGGTCACTATCCACACCCATCTTCCGCGGAGCCCGTGCACTCCACCACTGCCAGGTTCCCGGGATCCAGGTACAACTTCCCTGGGAGAACGCACAGCGGGCCTCAGGTTGGTGCAACGTCACGCCGGCCTCTGCCGCCGCAGGCCCGCCCCGCACGCAGTGCCCCTCCCTCCCTACCGGCCTGAGTGCGCCAGAGCCCCCGAATCAGCGGCTCCTTTAACCCTGTCCTGTCTGAGCAAAAAACAGACGCCCTCCAGCGACCTACACGCAGAGGCAGGGCCAAATCCAAAGCTGAGCTCCTGGGAGCTGTGAGAACAAAGAAGAGAAAGGGAAATCTCTCCCAGCAGCCTCAGAAGCAGCGGATTAAAGATCCACAATGAACTTGATGTACCCTGCATCTGTGGAATACATGAATAGACAACGAATCATCCCAAATTGAGGAGGGAGGTGGGCTTCGAGAGCAAGATCTATGATTTTTTCCCCTTTTCTCTGTTTGTAAATGTGTATGTGTATGCTTCTGTGTGAGATCTTGTCTGTATAGTTTTGCTTCCACCATTTGCCATAGGGTTCTATCCGTCCATGGTTTTTAAAAAATTTTTTTCTTAATAATTAATTTTAATAACTTTATTACACTTTTCTTTCTTTCTTTCTTTCTTTCTTTCTTTCTTTCTTTCTTTCTTTCCTTCCTTCCTTCCTTCCTTCCTGCCCTCCTTTAGACAACGAATCATCCCAAAATGAGGAGGTGGTCTCTGAGAGCAAGATTTATGATTTTTTTCCCCTTTACCCCTTTTTGTGAGAGTGTATGTGTATGCTTCTGCGTAAGATTTTGTCTGTATAGCTTTGCTTCCAACATTTGTCCTAAGGTTCTATCTGTCCCTTTTTTTTTTCTAAATAAGTATTTTTTAATTCAATAACTTTATTATACTTTATTTTATTTTACTGTATCTTCTTTCTTTCTGTCTTTTTTCCTTCTTTCCCTCCTTCCTTCCTTCCTCCCTCCCTCCCTCCCTCCTTTCTTTCCTTCTTGCCTTCTTTCCTTCTTTGCTTCTTTCTTTCTTTCTTCCTTCCTTCCTTCCTTCCCTCCTTCCCTCCTTTCTTTCTTTCTTCATACTTCTACTGATTCTCTCTACTTTTTCTCCCTTTTATTCTGAGCTGTGTGGATGAAAGGCTCTTGGTGCTCCAGCCAGGAGTCAGGGCTCTGCCTCTGAGGTAGGAGAGCCAACTACAAGACACTGGTCAACAAGAGACCTCCCAGCTCCACATAATATCAAACGGCGAAAATCTCCCAGAGATCTCCATCTCAACGCCAGCACCCAGCTTCACTCAACGACCAGCAAGCTACAGTGTTGGACAACCTATGGCAAACAACTAGCAAAACAGGAACACAACCCCACCCATTAGCAGAGAGGCTGCCTAAAATCATAATAAGGCCACTGACTCCCCAAAACACACCACCAGACGTAAATCTGCCCACGAGAGAGACAAGATCCAGCCTCATCCACCACAACACAGGCACTAGTCCCCTCCACCAGGAATCCTACACAACCCACTGAACCAACCTTAGCCACTGGAGACAGACATCAAAAACAGCGGGAATTATGAACCTGCAGCCTGCAAAAAGGAGACCCCAAACACAGTAAGATAAGCAAAATGAGAAGACAGAAAAACACACAGCAGATGAAGGAGCAAGATAAAAACCCACCAGACCTAACAAATGAAGAGGAAATAGGCAGTCTACCTGAAAAAGAATTCAGAATAATAATAGTAAGGATGATCCAAAATCTTGGAAGTAGAATGGACAAAATGCAAGAAACATTTAACAAGGACCTAGAAGAAATAAAGATGAAACAAGCAACTATGAACAATGCAATAAATGAAATTAAAAGTACTCTAGGTAGGATCAATAGCAGAATAACTGAGGCAGAAGAACGGATAAATGACCTGGAAGATAAAGTAGTGGAAATAACTACTGCAGAGCAGAATAAAGAAAAAAGAATGAAAAGAACTGAGGACAGTCTCAGAGACCTCTGGGACAACATTAAACGCACCAACATTCGCATTATACGGTTTCCAGAAGAAGAAGAGAAAAAGAAAGGGACTGAGAAAATATTTGAAGAGATTCTAGTTCAAAACTTCCCTAATATGGGAAAGGAAATAGTTAATCAAGTCCAGGAAGCACAGAGAGTCCCATACAGGATAAATCCAAGGAGAAATATGCCAAGACACATATTAATCAAACTGTCAAAAATTAAATACAAAGAAAGCATATTAAAAGCAGCAAGGGAAAAATAACACACAAGGGAATCCCCATAAGGTTAACAGCTGATCTCTCAGCAGAAACCCTACAAGCCAGAAGGGAGTGGCAGGACAAACTGAAAGTGATGAAGGAGAAAAACCTGCAACCAAGACTACGCTACCCAGCAAGGATATCATTCAGATATGATGGAGAAATTAAAACCTTTACAGACAAGCAAAAGCTGAGAGAGGTCAGCACCACCAAACCAGCTTTACAACAAATGCTAAAGGAACTTCTCTAGACAAGAAACACAAGAGAAGGAAAAGACTATAATAACGAACCCAAAACAATTTAGAAAATGGGAATAGGAACATACATATCGATAATTACCTTAAATGTAAATGGACTAAATGCTCCCACCAAAAGACACAGATTGGCTGAATGGATACAAAAACAAGACCCTTATATATCCTGTCTACAAGAGACCCACTTCAGACCTAGAGACACATACAGACTGAAAGTAAGGAGATGGAAAAAGATATTCCATGCAAATGGAAACCAAAAGAAAGCTGGAGTAGCAATTCTCATATCAGACAAAATAGACTTTAAAATAAGGACTATTAGAAGAGACAAGGACACTACATAATGATCAAGGGATCGATCCAAGAAGAAGATATAACAATTGTAAATATTTATGCACCCAACATAGGAGCACCTCAATACATAAGGCAAATACTAACAGCCATAAAAGGGGAAATCAACAGTAACACATTCATAGTAGGGGACTTTAACACCCCACTTTCACTCATGGACAGATCATCCAAAATGAAAATCAATAAGGAAACACAGCTTTAAATGATACATTAAACAAGATGGACTTAATTGATATTTATAGGACACTCCATCCAAAAACAACAGAATACATATTTTTCTCAAGTGCTCATGGAACATTCTCCAGGATAGATCATATCTTGGGTCACAAATCAAGCCTTGGTAAATTTAAGAAAATTGAAATTGTATCAAGTATCTTTTCCAACCACAATGCCATGAGACTAGATATCAATTACAGGAAAAGATCTGTAAAAAACATAAACACATGGAGGCTAAACAATACACTAGTTAATAATGAAGTGATCACTGAAGAAATCAAAGAGGAAATAAAAAAATACCTGGAAACAAATGACAATGGAGACACAACGACCCAAAATCTATGGGATGCAGCAAAAGCAGTTCTAAGGGGGAAGTTTATAGCAATACAAGCCCACATTAAGAAGCAGGAAACATCTCGAATAAACAACCTAACCTTGCACCTCAAGCAATTAGAGAAAGAAGAACAAAAAAAACCCAAAGCTAGCAGAAGGAAAGAAATCATAAAAATCAGATCAGAAATAAATGAAAAAGAAATGAAGGAAACAATAGCAAAGATCAATAAAACTAAAAGTTGGTTCTTAGAGAAGATAAACAAAATAGATAAACCACTTGCCAGACTCATCAAGAAAAATAGGGAGAAGACTCAAATCAATAGAATTAGAAATGAAAAAGGAGAAGTAACAACTGACACTGCAGAAATAAAAAAGATCATGAGAGATTACTACAAGCAACACTATGCCAACAAAATGGACAATCTGGAAGAAATGGACAAATTCCTAGAAATGCACAACCTGCCAAGACTGAATCAGGAAGAAATAGAAAATATGAACAAACCAATCACAAGCACTGAAATTGAAACTGTCATTAAAAATCTTCCAACAAACAAAAGTCCAGGACCAGATGGCTTCACAGGTGAATTCTATCAAACATTTAGAGAAGTGCTAACACCTATCCTTCTCAAACTCTTCCAAAATATAGCAGAGCAAGGAACACTCCCAAATTCCTTCTACGAGGCCACCATCACCTTGATACCAAAACCAGACAAGGATGTCACAAATAAAGAAAACTACAGGCCAATATCACTGATGAACATAGATGCAAAAATCCTCAATGAAATACTAGCAAACAGAATCCAACAGCACATTAAAAGGATCATACACCATGATCAAGTGGGGTTTATTCCAGGAATGCAAGGATTCTTCAATATACGCAAATCTATCAATGTGATAAACCATATTAACAAATTGAAGGAGAAAAACCATATGATCATCTCAGTAGATGCAGAGAAAGCTTTCGACAAAATTCAACACCCATTTATGATAAAAACCCTCCAGAAAGTAGGCATAGAGGGAACTTTCCTCAACATAATAAAGGCCATATATGACAAGCCCACAGCAAACATCATCCTCAATGGTGAAAAACTGAAAGCATTTCCACTAAGATCAGGAAAAAGACAAGGTTGCCCACTCTCACCACTCTTATTCAACATAGTTTTGGAAGTTTTAGCCACAGCAATCAGAGAAGAAAAGGAAATAAAAGGAATCCAACTCGGAAAAGAAGAAGTAAAGCTGTCACTGTTTGCAGATGACATGATACTATACATAGAGAATCCTAAAGATGCTACCAGAAAACTACTAGAGCTAATCAATGAATTTGGTAAAGTAGCAGGATACAAAATTAATGCACAGAAATCTCTGGCATTCCTATATACTAATGATGAAAAATCTGCAAGTGAAATCAAGAAAACACTCCCATTTACCACTGCAACAAAAAGAATAAAATATCTAGGAATAAACCTACCTAAGGAGACGAAAGACCTGTATGCAGAAAATTATAAGACACTGATGAAAGAAATTAAAGATGATACAAATAGATGGAGAGATATATCATGTTCTTGGATGGGAAGAATCAACATTGTGAAAATGACTCTACTACCCAAAGCAATCTACAGATTCAATGCAATCCCTATCAAACTACCACTGGCATTTTTCACAGAACTAGAACAAAAAATTTCGCAATTTGTATGGAAACACAAAAGACCCCGAATAGCCAAAGCAATCTTGAGAACGAAGAACGGAGCTGGAGGAATCAGGCTCCCTGACTTCAGACTATACTACAAAGGTACAGTAATCAAGATAGTATGGTACTGGCACAAAAACAGAAAGATAGATCAATGGAACAGGATAGAAAGCCCACAGATAAACCCACGCACATATGGACACCTTGTCTTTGATAAAGGTGGCAGGAATGTACAGTGGAGAAAGGACAGCCTCTTCAAGAAGTGGTGCTGGGAAAACTGGACAGATACATATAAAAGTATGAGATTAGATCACTCCCTAACACCATACACAAAAATAAGCTCAAAATGGATTAAAGACCTAAATGTAAGGCCAGAAACTATCAAACTCTTAGAGGAAAACATAGGAAGAACACTCTATGACATAAATCACAGCAAGATCCTTTCTGACCCACCTCCTAGAGTAATGGAAATAAAAACAAAAATGAACAAATGGGACCTAATGAAACTTCAAAGCTTTTGCACAGCAAAGGAAACCATAAACAAGACCAAAAGACAACCCTCAGAATGGGAGAACATATTTGCAAATGAAGCAACTGACAAAGGATTAATCTCCAAAATTTACAAGCAGCTCATGCAGCTCAATAACAAAAAAACAAACCCAATCCAAAAATGGGCAAAAGACCTAAATAGACATTTCTCCAAAGAAGATATACAGACTGCCAACAAACACATGAAAGAATGTTCAACATCATTAATCATTAGAGAAATGCAAATCAAAACTACAATGAGATATCATCTCACACCAGTCAGAATGGCCATCATGAAAAAATCTACAAACAATAAATGCTGGAGAGGGTGTGGAGAAAAGGGAACACTCTTGCACTGCTGGTGGGAATGTGAATTGGTTCAGCCACTATGGAGAACAGTATGGAGGTTCCTTAAAAAACTACAAATAGAACTACCATATGACCCAGCAATCCCACAGCTGGGCATATACCCTGAGAAAACCAAAATTCAAAGAGAGTCATGTACCAAAATGTTCATTGCAGCTCTATTCACAATAGCCTGGAGATGGAAACAACCTAAGTGCCCATCATCGGATGAATGGATAAAGAAGATGTGTCACATATATACAATGGAATATTACTCAGCCATAAAAAGAAACGAAATTGAGCTATTTGTAATGAGGTGGATAGACCTAGAGTCTGTCATGCAGAGTGAAGTAAGTCAGAAAGAAAAAGACAAATACCGTATGCTAACACATATATATGGAATTTAAGAAGAAAAAAAAATGTCATGAGGAACCTAGGGGTAAGACAGGAATAAAGACACAGACCTACTGGAGAACGGACTCGAGGATATGGGGAGGGGGAAGGGTGAGCTGTGACAGGGCGAGAGAGACTCATGGACATATACACACTAACAAACGTAAGGTAGATAGCTAGTGGGAAGCAGCCGCATGGCACAGGGATATCGGCTGCGTGCTTTGTGACCGCCTGGAGGGGTGGGATAGGGAGGGTGGGAGGGAGGGAGACGCAAGAGGGAAGATATATGGGAACGTATGTATATGTATAACCGATTCACTTTGTTATAAAGCAGAAACTAACACACCATTGTAAAGCAGTTATACCCCAATAAAGATGTTAAAAATAAAAAAAGTGGAAGTTAGAATAAAGCATTCCTTTAGAAATCACTTGAAAAAAAAAAAAATGAGGTATTGTAATGAGGTGGATGGACCTAGAGTCTGTCATACAGAGTGAAGTAAGTCAGAAAGAGAAAGACAAATACCGTATGCTAACACATATATATGGAATTTAAGAAAAAAAAAATTAAAAAAAAAAAATGAAGAACCTAGGGGTAAGACAGGAATAAAGACACAGACCTACTAGAGAATGGACTTGAGGATATGGGGAGGGGGAAGGTAAGCTGTGACAAGGTGAAAGAGTGGCATGGACATATATACAGTACCAAACGTAAAATAGATAGCTAGTGGGAAGCAGCCACATAGCACAGGGAGATCAGCTCGGTTCTTTGTGACCACCTAGAGGGGTGGGATGGGGGGGGGTGGGAGGGAGGGAGACTCAAGAGGGAAGAGAGATGGGAACATATGTATATGTATAACTGATTCACTTTGTTATAAAGCAATTATACTCCAATAAAGATGTAAAAAAATGATTAATTGGTACACACAGGTGATTAGAGATGAGAATCACAAATCCAGAGAATTCCTGGTAAAAGTAATATAAAATATACGCATTTTGAAAGATAAATAGAATTTAGCTATATGAAAGGGGGAAAGCACATGTAAACACTAATGAAAATGAGCTTTCTGAATTAAAAAATAAGTGCACAAATGTCAGAAGGTTTGGAGTAGAAAATGGGGGTAGAGAGATTTGCTGCTGAAATGAGGATATGGAGAGCATGAGCAAAAGTATGCAAAACTCTTAAATGATGGTTAGGAGTATGGGCATTGCTTGGAAAACAAGGGGAGGACATGTAAGCTATCTAAATGTCCATCAACAGAGGACTGGATAAAGAAGATATGGTACATATATACAATGGAACATTACTCAGCCATTGAAAAGAATGAAATAATGCCATTTGCAGCAACTTGGACGGACCTAGAGATTATCATACTGAATGAAGTAAGTCAGACAGAGAAAGAGAGGTATCGTATGATATCCCTTATATACGGAATCTAAACAGAAATGATACAAACGAACTTATTTACAAAATAGAAACAGACTCACAGACTTAGAGAACGAACTTGTGGTTCCCGGGGGAAAGGGTGGGGGGAAGGGACAGTTAGGGAGTTTGGAATCGACATGCACACACTGCTGTATTCAAAATGGATAACCAACAAGGGGCTACTGTATAGCACAGGGAACTCTGCTCAGTGTTATGTGGCAGCCTGGATGGGAGGGGAGTTTGGGGGAGAATGGATACATCTATATGTATGGCTGAGTTGCTTTGCTGTGCGCCTGAAACTATCACAACATTGTTAATTGGCTATACTCCAATATAAAATAAAAAGTTTAAAAAAATATGACACACGTAAACTTATCTATAAAAAAAAAAGGAAAAAAAAAAGGAATCAAGGGGAAGCAATTGAAAGGTTTTAAGCAGGGAGTGACATGGTCAGTTTTATGTTTTGCAAAGATTTCCCTGGCTAAAGACTGGGAAATGCACTGGAGGATGGAAAAATCTAGAAAAAAGGAGACTGTTAAGGCAGTTACCACTGAAATAAGCCACGGAAAAGACTGTGGTGGCCTAAATTAGTTTAGAAGCAGTAGAGACAGGGAAGCTTCGCTTGATTTCAGCAAAACATACAAAACTGAATCAATAATGTATAATTAAATTTTTTTATTTTGTATGTGTTATAGGGAAAGAGTGGGAAGGAGTTAGTTATTAATGTTGCCATGTCTCTGGTTTAGGCAACAGTTAAACACAGCCCTTCACTGAGAGAGAATCCATTGTATGAACAGCTTTTTAGTCAAAGTTGGGTTGACAAGTTCAACACTAAACTTGTAGGAAAATAGCTCAAATTCTCTCATCTTTAGTTTCTTTGTCTGTAAAATGCAATGCTACACGACCTCACACAGATTGTTATGTGTTAGTTGCAGCAACTTATGTAACATGTCTTTGAACCCACAGTAGATAATTTATTTTTAAAAGTATAAAATATTTATGACTGAGAAATTTGATGAATTTACAGTCTTTCTGCAGAATTACAAAGTAACTGGGTCTACCAATGGCCTTAGTCATGATTAATAAATGCACGTCATCTGCAATAGGTTTCTATTACAATTCTTTGCCTTTTCTCATTTTTTAAATGCAGGTTTCTAACACTCTTCATATTCCTCTTGTTTAAAGGAAATTGGAATGCTCCACTGCAAGAACCTCAATATTTCTCCCTGGCCTTGAGATTTTCACTGATGAACAGTAATCAGCCAGTAATAAGATAGTTACTAATGCCCCAGGTTTCCTTTCAGACTTACTAGCAAAGTCAAATAATGTACAGCAAGGCACATCGTCATCTACTTCTAATTATACAACCTTACTTCACGACATGATTTTTTTCCTGAATATTTGTGACAATAAACACATCTCTAAAATTATCTTAAGTGACCATAATAAATCACAGTGCTAGATTACAAGCACTGACAATGTATTAATGCAAGATGGTCTTACATATATTCATTCACTCTTCTAATCTTCAGAACAACTCTATGAGATAAGCACTAGTATTAATAAACACTAGTATTAATTCCATTTTACCGCTGAAGAAATTGAGTCATAGGAATAATAATTTCCAAGAACATATCAAGGAAGTGTATCAGTCAGTCTCCAGTGTCCACTGTCTTTGCCATTATACTGTTAAGAACATACCGATTGGCTAGGACTTCTTTATAGATAAAAGTTCACTGTGCCCATCACAGAACTTAATCTGTGTGATTTCTTCCATCACTGTTGCATATATAAGTTTTCAGTATTTGGATTTATTTGCCATTTATTATTTGCCATTAAATAAAATTATGAATAGCATTTCCTTTATAATTATTTAAAATTATCTTTTAATTTCATTCTCATATCTGGTGTTCAAATAACTTCGTAAGGAAAGGAAAACAATTTTAATTCCTTTATTTTCTGGCAAATACACTAAGAACCATGAAGAAATCATTTATCAGAAAAATATAGCCGAAAGTGTTAATAGCACCACTCTAGATTCAATCATTCAAAGACCTTATGAAAGGGGAAATCAGCTACTCTGTAGAAGTAAACTACCTTGACAGAAGCATTGGTTAGCATCTTATCCGATCTTCTTACACTTACAAATGAGTGCGTGTTTATCTTCCAATACATGTTTTTTCCCCGTAACATAAAACAAAAAATATGACCCTCATGAAGTCATGTTTTGCAACTGTCTTGGAGCTCTTTCCATGTCTACCCATACTAAAATCCATTATGCCCATACTGTAGTATATTTCACCACTGGACATTTAAGGTGTTTTCAATTTTTCTTTCTTTCTTGAAAAGTAATGAAGTCCATATAAATGGGTAAAAATATTTTTCCTAAAATTTTCTATGACATATGTTCCCAGAAGTGGAAACATTTCACTCTAAAGTTGACACGTTAATTTTGATAGGCGACAGTAAATTGTCTTCCTGTAAACTAGGCTAGTCTGTACTTCTCTTATCAGTACAGTGTATTCTGATATTCTTCTCAACACTTTCACCTGAACTGGAAATTGTCCTCCCTCTCTTTATATAATATTTCTAGATGGCATGGGTGAACAATGATATCTTCTTTCTGATATAATTTCCAATTACTTCCATAGAAAGACTGATTATATTTTCATTACTTCAATCAGCACTTGTATTTCTTCCTCTATAAGTTATCTGTCTGGGCCATTTACCTATTTAAATTTTGGATTAGTTATTGTATTAATTTTCTGGGGCTGCTATAATAAGATACCACAGGATGGGTGACTCAAGCAACAGAATTTTTTGTCTCACAATTCTAGAGTCTAGAAATCCAAAATCAAGTTGTTGGTAGAGTTAGCTTCTTATGAGGGCTGTGAAGGAAGGATCTGTTCTAGGGCTGTCCCCTTGGCTTGCCGATGGCTGTCTTCCCTCTATGTCTCTTCACATTGTCTTCTATGTGCAACTCCATGTCCAAATTTTCCTTTTTTATAAGGACACCAGTCATATTGATTTAGAGCCCACTCCAGTGACCTCATGTTAACTTGATAAATTCTGCAAACACCCATCTCCAAATGATGTCACATATGATGGGTTAGGACTTCAATATATGAATTTTGGGGGGGACACAATTCAATCCATAACAGTTATCTAACATATTGATTTACAGACTGTCTGCGTCCAGTACGGTTTTTAGTTGTTATTACTGATATACGGAAAACATTTTCCAAATCTGTTATTTGTATTTCAATTTACCATCCCCTACAATTTTTGAAATATATTTCTAGATAAATATTTTCCTTTATGGCACCTGAATTGTTCTTGCACAGATGGATCTTCTCCATCCCAATATTATTCTTTAAAAGTTTGTGTATGCTTATGAAAATGCATTAATTGTTATTGGTGCTAAACTACCAAATTAATTTTGGAATATGTTTTATACATATGGTAAAAGGTAGGAATATAACTTAGATGTGGATAGCCAATTGTTTTAGCATAATTGGGACAATCCTTTCATCACTGATTTTGAAATGACATTTTTCTTATGTATCAAATTCCTTTTTACTGTATGTTTTGAATTCTCTATTCTGATCTATAGATGAATTTGTCTCAGAGCCATATCATTGTTTAGTTACTGAAACTGTGCACTATATTTTGATATTTCCTAGATTTTACCCTACTGTTTTTATTCATAGTTTTACTGAAATTTTTTTCTGTATTTGTTTCTTCTCAGTGAATTTTAGAATCAGCTTGTCAATTGCTCAAAAACTCCAACAGGGAATTTAATTAAAATCTCATTCATATTATAGTTATATTTAGGGAACTAGATAACAATAAGGTATCTTCTGGTACAGAAACATACAGTGTCTCACATATTGTTCTAGTTATTTTATACAATTCAGTAATGTTTTACAGTTATTTCATAGAGTTCTTATTCATTTCTTGTTAGACCTATTGCTGTTATTGTGGATGGATTTTTCCATTCAATTGTCGAAACGAATATTGCCAGCTTCTTTTAAAGCTATTGACTTTATATGTTGATCTTGATTCTGGATATCTTATTAAACAAACTTAGTTCTACCATTACTCAGTTGATTCGTTTGGCTTTTTTAAGTAGACAACACTTTTTTCTAATAGTTATAACATTTTTTTTTTCTTTGCTAATTGCACTGGCTAGGACCTCCAAAACAAGGTTGAATAGAGAAAATGATGCTATGTCTTTTATCTTGTGCTTGACTTTAAAATAGATGTATTAATTATGTTTCATCACTGAGCAAAATGTATGCAACTGTTTAGTGTAATTTTCAGGTGATACCATTTTTCTCAGCCCATTTTTTAAAATAAAATTTCTATTGAGTTATAACATTCATGCAGAAAAAAATGCACAATCCCATGACAAAAAATTTTACAAACAGAAAATACACTTTTGAAAATACCCAAAGTGTATTTTCAAAAGCTCTCCCCAACTAGAGCTAACATTCTGACTTCTATTACTTTATAATCATTTGCCTATGTTTCAAATTTATACAATTATACTGAATGTCTTTTGTGTTTGACTTGTTTTATATAACATGAAATTTCTGTAGAGAAATAGTTTGTTAGTTTTTATTTCTACTTGGTACACTAGTAAATAATTATGCTGTAATGTATTCTAGTGTTGACAGACACTTGTGCTTTGTTTTTTCCAGTTTTTGACTGTTGCGAATAATGCTGCTATTAATATTTTATATGCCTTGTATTTAACATATAAATACATGTATGCTGGGTATATATCTAAGAATGGAATTGCTCTATTATAGAGTATACCTTTGTACAACTTTAGTAAATACTGCCAAAGAATTCTCCAAACTGCTATAGAGTAGAAGTGGAGAAGTCCATTTCACACTCTTAATAACACTAGTATTGTCAGTATTTTTTTTTTATTTCAGTCACTCTAGTAGTTGTGTAATAGTATCTCAATTTAGCTATAATTTGCATTTTACTGTTGATTCATAAAGTGAGCACTTTACTAAAGATAATATTTGCATATTTTTCTTTTATAAAATGCTTGTTTATGCCTTTTGCCTTTTTCCCATTAGTTTGTCCATTGCTTAATACTGATTCACAGGAGGTATTTATATATTCCAAATAGGAGATGTTTGTTGGTTAAATGTATTGAAAACATTCCCTACTTTGCTGCTTGAAATCTCGATTTCTTAATGGTGTCTTTTGATGAGTACAAATATATTTGTATTGATAATACAAATATAGACTAAATTATTAACCTTTTATATTAGGAGTTGTCTCTTTTATACCCAAATTAAGAAATGTAGCCTTACTTACTATGTTATTTTCTAGAAGCTTAATTATTGAATAATTAGTTAAATTATTCATTTAACTCTTCACATTTTAGGTCTGCAATCCACCTGAAATTTTTTGTATTGAATGACTTAAGGGTCAAAATACATTTATTTTCATATGTATATACAAATAACTCAGAACCATTTATTAGACATATAATTACTTCCCTGTATTTTGCAATGCCATTTTTTCATAAATTCATTTTCTAAATTAAAAAGTGCCTGTTCCTATATTATTTAATCCATCAAATTTTTCTATTCGTCTATCCTTTTGTTAATGCCATCATCTCAAATAATATAGTTTATAAAATTGTGAAATGTAGATATCCCGTAATCTGAAAACTTGAATTTTATCTTTTTCTTCAAGATTCTCTTGCCCCTCATGGCCCCTGGCATTACCATATACCTTTTCATTTGTCAATTTCAACAACAACAAAATAACTGTCAGTACTAATAAGATGTTTGTGTATTGACATTTTAAAAATACTAAATTTTCCGCTTTACCCACATTTCATTTATTTATTTAAAGATTTTTAAATATTCTCTCAACATTTTATAGTGTTCTGTGTACAAGTCTTGTACCACTTGGATTAACAGCTAGATATTTGAATTTTTTATCTGATTATAAATGCGTTCCCTTTTAGACATTCATTTCCAATTTTATCTTGTTGGAAATGATTTTTCTCAGGCCATTTTGGATGGATTTTAAAATGGGTTTTTGTATATGATTTTGCTTTCAGCAAACTCAATCTAAAAAATTATTTGTAGAATCTTTTGTATTTTCTACACAAATAATCATATTGTCTGTAAAAAATGATAGTTTCTCTTTATTTTTTTTCAATTCTTAAATCATTTACTAAGTTCTTTATCTTACTTTGTTATCAGAACCAAGAACCTTTTCTACGATGTTCAGTAGAATTGGCGATATAAATATCCTTTTCTTATACCAGATTGCAGGTATACAGACATCCTTTTCTTATTTCAGATGGCAGGGGAAAGCATTTCAATATCACAAATATGGTATTTCCTATAGGCCTTTCTATTCACTTTTTAAAAGCAATCAGTTTTTTTTTTTACTGATTGTTACTGATTTTGACTTTTTACTGAACAGTAAAAAGTTCCCTTTAATTTTTGGTTTCTTAATCTGTTCTGTTTTAGTTGTAAACTGAATTTGAATGCTGTCAAATGAGTGGGTTTTTTTTTTCATTACTGTACATGTTATTATTTACTCATAATTCTTTCATTCCTCCCTACCTTTGCCGTGTTGCAAATGTAGGCAGAATAAACATTCCAACACCACTCGGTTGGTCATGTAACACTCCCATGGAATGTTAGTGGACATGACACATCAAAGACTTTAAATATTGTTTGATTTTGTTTAGCCTCTTGTTTTCCTACTAATGGCTATAAGAAGAAATTCCCCCAGATAACTACTGCCATTTCAGGATTCTTCAGAAAAAAAAAAAAGTAGAAAAAACATAAATTTGATTCATATTCTGAAGCAGAAATCACCTCAGTCACTCTTCAACCTGAGTTTGAAAAATTAGTATTATTGTAAGCCATTAAGCTTTTGGAGTAATTTGTAATGTAGCAGTATCACATCAAAAACTTGTCTCATGAATGCATTTGTTGAGAAGATCATACACATTTTTTCTTTTATACTATTAATATGCTGAATTACATTTTTTCTTTTATACTATTAATATGCTGAATTATATACATCTTATGTGTATAATTAATGATTGCATTAAGTCAATTTCTCATTATTGAAATTTATTATATATAATTCTGTGAGTTGCTAATATTTTGTTTAGGATTTTTCCATTTATTCTCAGGGGAGAAATTCACTTGTAAATTTCCTTTCTCATTATATCCTTACAAAGCTTGGGATACAGGTTATGTTTAGTTCATGAAACAAATTGGCAAGTATTCCCTCTTTTCCTATTATCTGAATGAATTTTTGTACGATTGGTAATATTTCTACCCTAAATTAGTAGAATCGATATGTATAATCATGGACTGCAGTATCCTTTGTAGGAAGGTATTCACAGATTCAGTGATTTAACATATTCTTAACTATTCAGATATCCTAACTGTCCCTGTGTCAATATTAGGAAGACACATTAGTTTTAGGAATTTGTCCATTGTCATTCATTTGGTTCATGATTCTAGGTGTCAGCAATTTGGTCTGAGCACAACTGGGCAGTCTTCATCTTGGCTGGGCTTGTTCTTGTTTCTGTGATTCCCTGGTCAACTAAATGGCTCTGCACTGCGATTGACATGATGTTAGTTTGTCAGTGAAGACAGCTGGCCCATATGTCTTCTTCCTCCAGCAAGCTAGCCAGCCTTGCTCATATTGCAGTTCATCAGGGTTCTAAGAGAATCAGCAGAGGTAAAGGAATATGTTTTCAGGTTTAATCTGGGAATCACAAGACATCACATCTGCCATGTTATACTGGTCACAGAGCAAGTCACAAGTTCAGTCCAGATTCAAGAGGTAAAGAAATACACTTTACTTCTTGATGGGAGAAGCTTAAAAGTCATATTGTAAATGAGCATGTATGTAAGGCGAAGAATGATTATGGTCATATTTGCAAATGATCTGTTATGTAACCACAATTGCTGAGTTAATTCCTGTACTTCATTTCTCAGGGATTGGTCCTTTGAGTACTTGCCACCTTGTGCATTGGTGGTTCTCCAATGTCTTCAAAGGGATTTTTTTGACATTTTTTTTCAGTTTTTCCACTGGCTCCAAAATTGTTTGACAACAAACTTGTCTAATTTCACTAAAGATGAAACTTTTAGTGAATATTTGAGCACTTTTATTTGCAACTACCCAATCTTACTGTCAGTTCAATTCTTCATTATCTAAATATTTATAGCACTATATTAATTGACTTCTTATTTGCTTCTCCAATCCATTTAATACACTGATTTCAAATCAGACTTTCTAAACTTAAAGTTCTATTTGGATCCACTTATAGTTCAAAACAGGTGGTTCCTTGGGCTATGTCAAGGTCAAGGCTGCTTGCCTTCTGGCTTGAAACTATCTTCATATTCCTTCAGTTTCCTTTGCTGATCCCTTTCATCTTATGTGTCCTGTGTTTGGTTAATTAGCAACTGAAGAGAATTTCTTGAAAATATTAAAAAAATTTTTTCTCTCTCTAGTTATGGGGCATGGGCTCCAGAGCGTGTTGGCTCTGTAGTTGTGGCACAAGGGCTCTAGAGTGTGTGGGCTCTGTAGTTTGCGGCACCCAGGCTCTCTAGTTGAGGTATGAGAGTTCAGTAGTTGTGGCATGCGGGCTTAGCTGCCCTGCGGCATGTGGGATCTTAGTTCCCCGACCAGGGATCAAACCTGCGTCCCCTGCATTGGTAGGCAGATCCTTTACCACTGGACCACCAGGGAAGTCCCTAAATGTGTTTTTATCCATTTTCATTTGTATGAATAAACTGAAACTGAAATTAAAATAAATCCCCCTAATAATCATATATTAAATTCTTCCTAATAGCCAAAACCCTCAGAAAACGTCATACTCTAGTCTTTAACACTTGATTTCACAACACGAAACCTCTACATACATCAAGCCAGTCTCTTCTCTTTCTCTATTCTCCATCTCCCTTCAGAGTCTTATATTAACAGTGTAATTTATTATAATATTTATTTATATGTAATATTCATTTATATTAATAGTATATTATTTATGTATGTATCTTCATGTGTATTATGTATGTACGATTTATGAATATTATTTATGTGTACGTATATGTCTCACCACAAAATTGCAATTTTTGATTGCATGAATGTTGTCTAGTACTACTATTGCCTAGCACAGCATTTTCTACTGACAATGTTAAATTGTACCTGAGCCCTGTGCTCCCGGAAATTATCAGTGGTTAAGAAATTGACCCCAAACTTTGCGTTCTAGGAAATGTCTCACTGCCAAAAACGATCCTTCCCATATGACTTAGATCAGACTCACAGATGATCCCCTTGTCAACCTTTGACAAAGTCCAACATAGATCCTCCAAAGCCCATTATTTGTCTCATAAGTGATTATTAAGCGAAATATTTGCCTCCACTGACCAATGTGGACAAAATGCCTGCTACTTCATCTGATCAAATTATCACCAGGTTTCTTTCCTGCCCCAAGGCCCTTTGAAGGTTGTCCCGTTTTGAGCTTAAGCAAGTACTGGGAACTAAGCAAGCATTGGAACAAGGAACACCACAACACCTCTCCCCAGCTTAACAATCCCTTCTGAGAATCAGCCAACGGTGAAGAAACATTTCCTGTTCACTTGTCTGATCACACCACCTGCTCACCCCTCTGCCCCATACCCACTTCTTTCTAGCCTTGTGTTACTTCTGTCTATAAAAGAAAGCCTTTTCTGTCTTCACTCTAAGGTGAAGATTTAATGGTTAGAGCATTCTTATTGCAATAGTTTTTTGAATAAATGATTTCCTTAAGTCCAGATTGTTTTTATTTGCTAGCACATTGTGAAGTACTTAATAAATGTAGTTTGGTTGAATGAATTCTCACTTCTAGCTTTGGATGGAATTCTTACATCAGCCTGGGGTACATTTACCTACTCTTTGTTTGCCAATCTAGATAGAAAAATTGCCATATCTTACTTCCTCCATGAAATCTCCTCCTAGAACTATATAGTTCCTTCCTTTTCTGAATTTGCAGATCATTTATTCTGTCCATTTCTTCATTTTATAATTAATTGTTAGAGTTAGTATTTTTTAATGAGTTATTGTACAACAACTTTTATAGAATAAAATGTGCTTGGAACCATGTATCTCTTCCCTTTTTTTCCTAAAAATTATTATTTAATTTCATGTTTAAACTGTCCTGGATTGGGCCAGTGAAAACCTCTACAAACTAGCTCTCATATTCTGTGACTTGTCACTAGCTCTCATATTCTGTGACTTGTCTCCATCATTTGGAACTTTTCCTTATTCTTTTCGTTCCTTTGATGACCTGCCATAACCAATATTTCTGGATGTTTATTCCAAATGCAAATACAATGAAATCAATGACACTTATCATGGAGTAGTCTTAATGTTTCAACACCATTTTAAGTGTTTTTTAGTTTTAGTTTTAAATGAAAAAATCCTACAAGAGTTCTTTGAATACCTCCAGATTTAAACCTCATAAAATTCAAAGCTCTGGATTAGTGTTATGAGAACTCAAGAAACTTTGCTTTTCCCCCCAAAAAGAACAACAACAACAGTAATTGCAGAAATATAAACCTCCATTCAGACTGCAGCATTTCTGCCTATATATAAAGAATCATTTATTATGGCAGCCCAAACTGTAGTTTCATGTTATTTATTCTTAAAAAAATAATATCTAATATTATGCACAAGTATATGTCAGACATGTGGCAGATATTTCACACATATCATTAATTCTCATAATCATCCTGAAATGTAAGTGACATTATACGTCCATTTTACAAGCAAGAAAGGAGAGATGCAGAGTAATTTCTCCAAGGTCACACAGATAGTATATCATGTAGGTAGTCTTCAATTCTAGATATATTTGATGACAAAATATTGCATTATATAGTCTCATTATAATAAATGAACCCAGTAAATATTTTCTTGGTTCCTTCTACATGTAGGAATCTTTCAAAGAATTATCAACATTAGCAATACATCATCCCTAATCCAGTGGCTTGCAATATATAGCTAAAATAGAACACATATGGAAATGAGGATAACATATGGCAAAATGTGATATGACTAAGTCATTAGGAGAGATCAACTTCAGGTTAAACAACCATGGAAAATTTAATGGAAGAAAAGATATTTGTGTTGGGGTTTGAATGATGCATAGGATTATTAAATGCAGTAAATGGAAAAGATATTCTGAGCAAGGGAACAATATGAGTGATGACAATGCAAATGAGAAAGTGCTGAGTGCCTATAAATTGTAAATCAGCAAGTAATATAGTCTAAATTGCATATAGGGTACTTACTGGGCTATTGGGTAAAACCTGAAAAAGTTGGTAACATTCAAATTATCGAAACCCTTGAATGCCATGTTCAGGAGTTTTGAATGCTTTCTATAGGAAATTTACTGCTTTGTGAAACACTAAGGAAGATATATTTAGGAATATATATAGTCAGGTTTCCAACTCAAATATATATCAAAAAGAAGAAATATTTAAATTATCCTCCCCCCAGAACAGCTGTCAAAGCTATTCCAAAGTGTAGATTCTTATTTATTCATAGTCAAAAAGACTGAATAAGAGTGACTTTTACTTGGCTTGGTCAGGATATTCAATTGGCGACCACAGGGAATTATATCCTGGGAAACATTTGCAATGCTTTCCTTCAAGAAATTCAAGAGAGCTGTAGAATTCCTCTGAATCTTGGCTCAAAGGCCACAGATTATTTTGCTAAGAGGCATCTGTGTTATCTGAAGCCATTCTTTTCCTTTTCTTTGTATCAGACCCAACATTCAACCAGCGTATTTGCATAATCCTTTTCTTTCAAGGTCTGCCAATGTAAACTAAGAGAATAACCCAAGCCCACTGTGGATGTGTGGCAGAATTCATTCTGTGTCCCTATGTATAGAAGTCTAGAAATCTATCTTTTAGGAAAGGAGGGTCTCTCATACAAATATAGTCAAAGATGGAAGTATCACAAGCCTTTTGGCAAGATTACTTGAAACTAAAAATATTCAACTCTTCTCCCACTAATCCTACAGCTGGGAATCTATTTATCCAGCCCTTAAGAGCATAAATTTAAAGCAGCATTAATCTTAGATAAATATTTGGAAATAAAATGAGACCTGAATAAACTGTTACATACACTGGCAAAGATGCTCTCCTGACCAAACTTCACTCAGATTCCACTGAGCCCTCTTCTCAGCTAAGCAAGTTTGGCATCCATCCTTGTCGGCCTACATCAGCCAGTTGTAGCAAGAATCTTGCTAAATCAGTTCAGCCAGAACCCACCCCCCTCAATATCTCATCATCTTTGATATCAGATCAAGTTCCTTATCCTCCGCTATTGCCCAGGTGATATCTGACAACTTTGACCTGCTTTCAGCAAGAATCCTGTCACCTTGGGTTAGCCAGAATCCTCCCTTACCCCTGATGTTTCCTCTTAGTAATTTACCATCTACTTACTCCCATCCTGCTCTATAGCTATAAATCCCTACTTGTCGAAGCTGTATTCAGGATTGAGCACTGTTCTATACTGAGATCTCTTTTTCCCCAATTACAATAATCCCTGAAAAAAATCTGTTTTTCTCTCTTAACTAGTGTCCAGTCTGGGTTTTCTCTGACAATATGACATTATTTTAATATTCATCTATGCAACAATTAGAGCTATGCCAGATGACTTGGAAGGGTTTCCATGAAGCACTTTTGAGTACTAAAAGAAAGAATGTAGAGTATGATGCATTTATATATTTGTATATAACACTAGCCATGATAATGCCCTGTGAATGTGTTTGTGCCTGTGTATGCCTACATAAAATTATAGTTTAAGGTCAGAAATTTGAAATGGAATGGGTTAACAGAGGCAGAGGAGGGTTGCAGATAGAGGGAATTTAGGAGATGAAAGGCAAGCAAAAAGGAAAAAGGAAAAAATAGACTGTGCTGCCTTTATATAAAATTATGTGTATATACATATGTGTATAACAAAATCAAGTTAAAGGTTTTAATTAAGAAATTTTTTAAATCACTGAATTTTTATAAAGAAACACACCAAAGAAGACATACGACTTCTTTGGTGTGGATGGATGATATCTCCATCCTCACAACCATCGCTCACAGCTAAGTAGGCATTGTATGAATATTTTGATATCTATTCTTACAAAAGAAAATCCTTACTAGAGCAATACTTTCCAGATTAAAGACATGGGAGATACAAAAAAGATATAAAGAGTAGAAAAATGTCACTGTCATGATGCATGTTTTAGCATATTCATTAGTTATGAAATTTGAAAATCAAAATTTGAGTTCCAGATTTTGTCACTAACATCAAGAAAATCACTGTAACTCTCTAGGTCTCAGTTTCCACATCTGTGACATAAATAGATTAATTTAAATTTCACAAATTGATAAAAATTTATGAAAATACCATTAATTTTATAGTGTAAGGGCAAATGGAAATTTAAAGAGGCTTAATTTTTCCTGTTGAAATAAGAAAAAGACATTTTTCTTCCCTCTCAGAGCATTTACTTTAGAAAACTCAAGTTCTTTCTCTGTCTGTTTGAAATATATGTAAATCTTCATTAAAGTTATAATAATCCACTAGCCATCTTTATGACCCCAAAATGTCCTTCTTAATTGACCTGGGAACTATTTCTTTGAAATATAATCATCAAGAAAGATAGCATCCCTATCTTCCAGTTTCTGTGAGAGAGTAGGAACCAAACTTTAGTAGGCACCTCCCTTTAAGTTAAAAACTACTTCCTGTCATAGAGTTGTGATAAGTTTATTTTTCCTTTGGATGAAGCTAATTAGGTAATGCAGATGAATATTCCAACTACCAAGTGAATTCAGGATGAGCAATGTGTGACCAATAGTACTATTGAATCCTCTTATTTGAGAACTAATTATTTATCTTGAGAAAATGTAATAGGTTGTATCTGCTCAGCTATATGAAAAGATGAGAGTTCTTGCTCTCTTTGCAAACTTTTAGCAGATTGCCTGTGATGCACATCACATGCTTATTCAATAATAAAACAGTTTTCTTTCTCTTCTATCTTTGTGGAGGTGTTTTCCGGCTTGGGAAGATATTTTAATTGTATTTTCCCCAAAATACTCAATTAACTTCTCTAAAATAGGAGAGAGATAGGGAGAGAGAGAAATCTATAGTGCTAATAATTATGCCTGTCATTTAATTAGTATATGCCTTGAAAGAAGCATGAGATGAGACGCATTGTCTCTCATGATGTACACGATGCTGGATGTGATTTTTTCAAAGAATCAACCTCTCCCCTTCCCAATGACAACACAGTCCTAAATATAAGACATTGAGTGCATCAGATGTTCCAGCAAAGAAACAGCAATCTTTTTCAATGCTGAGACAAAGGAAAAAATATATATTTCTATTGGACTAACTGAGAAAAGTATATTATCTGTATGGAATATTCAGGAAAATTTAAGAGTAACTTTGCCTTACATCCTGACTTTAGAATTTGAATGCTTATCTCCACTGTGATAGCTCACAAGCAGTGTTTCTTAAACTTCTGTGGGTTTGCCAGCCTCTTTGATATTCCTACAAAAATATGAAAACTGTCCCTAGAAAAATTTCCACACACTTATAAACTGACAAAATTTTATGTAAAATTTCAAAAGGCACATGAACTCCTTGTAGGAAAAGAACACTCTGATGCCACTGCAGACTTCTGTCCATAAGCCATAGTCTCCTTATAAAGAACCCCTGATCTAAAAGTAGAGAGTCATTTGGGATCCTTAGTTACTTTGTTTTTCAAAATCACCTCCAGATATAAAGTGATTCTTGGAGTCAGTGGTGACTTAAGCTGAAGAGGGGCAAAACGTTTACAAAATACTTTACCAGTGGTAGGTTCAGAAAGAAACACTCATCTCTGCAGAGAGTTTAGAAGTTTGTGATGTGCAGGGAGAGCTTATCCAAGGAGAAAAGATATTGGTCCCATTTTGCCCTAGATTGTTTATTTATTTATTTTATTTTTATTTTTTAAATTTATTTTATTTTTGGCTGAGTTGGTTCTTCATTGCTGTGCGCGGGGTTTCTGTAGTTGTGGCGAGTGGGGTCTACCCTTCGTTGCAGTGCATGGGCTTCTCTTTGCAGTGGCTTCTGTTGTTGTGGAGCACAGGCTCTAGGTGCGCGGGCTTCAGTAGTTGTGGCATATGGGCTCAGTAGTTGTGGCTCGAGGGCTCTAGAGCGCAGGCTCAGTAGTTGTGGCACACGGGATTAGCTGCTCCGCGGCATGTGGGATCTTCCCAGACCAGGGCTTGAACCCATGTCCCCTGCATTGGCAGGCAGATTCTTAATCACTGCGTCATCAGGGAAGTCCCCCAGATTGTTTAAATGGTCACACAGAGGAAAAGTTTCCCTTACTGCTGCTCCCACTTGAATGTAATGGACGCTGCTTAATGACCATGGTGACAGAAGTTAACTATCTAACTAGCCAGTTAGAAAAAATATCTATCACTAGATTTTTAAGTATAGTTGGAATTCTAGCTTGTTCTTTAAAGGTATGGAGCCATTTTAGTTGACCCTGCCGCCCCTCAATAAATATCAACATTACTTCTTCATTCAAGCTAATTAAAACACACTTACTGTGTTTTCTTGGTTTTGGGGTATTTTTAAAATAAGTTTTTGAGCTATGTCTGAAAATCAGAAATGTCTAAAACATAGTTATTGCCTTAATGGAGTTCTTAGTCTAAAACACATAATCGCAGTAACATGTGATAACTTTATGCTAGAGAGATTTATTAAGTTCAGTGGTAGTGAGAGGCCAGGTTGTATTCTTAATGGATAATTCAAGCAGTAGAAATCCTTTGTGATTAAGACAATCCATACCAGAGAAAGGATGGCTACTTTAAAAGTAGTAGAAGTTTTCAGAAGGGCTTTCTATAGCATTGGCATGGGATGTGAGACTATTAATCACAGAGAAAAAATCCCTGTCAATACATGATCAATGTGTTAGGTTTTTATTAACTTCTTGTATCTATACAGAAACTTCACTAGGAGTAGAGGAATCCATGGCTTTGCATTCTGTTTGATGCAGGAAATGAATATTCTGCTTGGTGTCTGTGACCGATAGGAATTATATTGATTTTGCAAACCTCATATGCTAAGTGGTTTCAGATCCTGCTATCCTGCAAGTTGTATCTGGTCAGAGAGAGACTCTAAAGCAAGAGGGAAAAGAAAGCTTGCATGGTATCTCTGATTATGCAGAGGGAAAACTCCAAAGGCATCTCTAGAATAATAAAATCACCACCATTCATTTATATCAGTTTTTTTTCCTTTCAAGACTTCAGAGTGATTCATAAATCCCACCCCGCTGATTTTCTCTTTCACTTAGAAGACAGTGGTAGAGGCCTATTAAAATGTTAAATGGATTAATCCCAATGAATGATAATCATAGTTAACTTGGGGCAAAAGAAAACCCTCTCGCCAGAGGAGTGAATTTCTGTTACTACTTCCAGAGGTAGGACTGAATCCTGGCTCATGTTTACTTAAACTTTTCATGTTCTAAGGATCTGATAAACCAGTGGCTGAGAGAGGCAAACACTACAGCAGGTATTTAATCCATGAGCTTCTCTCCATATAATCACTGCTGGTGAACAAGGAAAGACCACCCAACTAAATTCTCCCAATAATACCTAGTTCCTCCCTTCTGACTGCTTTTAAGGACCACAGATATAAGTATGGCTACACTTGCAGAAAGAATGAAGGTGCAAAGGAATGCAGTGTGCATGCTTACTTGTCAGTAATCAGCTGTACTCAATATTTACTATTTTTTTAAGATTTTTTTGATGTGGACCATTTTTAAAGTCTTTATTGAATTTGTTACAGTATTGCTTCTGTTTTATGTTTATTTTGTGTTTTGGCCGCAAGGTATGTGGGATCCCAGGCTCCCAACCAGGGATCAAACCCACACCCCCTGCATTGGAAGGTGAAGTCCCAACCACTGGACTGCCAGGGTAGCCCCCCAATATCTACTATTTATTGGGACCCCATCAGCAAAGGAGGATTCTACCTAGAAAGAGTATTCTTAATGATTACTAGGAAATTTGAAATAGAATCCTTTATTCATCACCTAAGGCATAATTTTGTACTAAATATGAACAGGCATATGATAAAAATGTAGACACATTTGACAAAAGTATGTTTACCTCTCTCTTCAGCTTCATCTCCTCAACAGTTTCCTTCCTTATGCTCTATATTTCAGTCAAAATATGTTTTGTTCCATTTCTTGAATACTCTGTACTCTTTTATAACACTGTGTCTCTGTATATGGTATTCTCTTCTCCCAGAATATTATTTAGATTAATTCTAACCAGACAAACTCCTTTTTTTATCCTTCTAGAATGTGCTAGACATAGTTGTTTGCCTCGACATTAATTCCTTCTTCCTTCTCATACTGGCAGAGCCCACCCACATTAGAGGTTGCAAACACCACATATATACTTTCTCAGCCTCCACTGCAACAGGGACAGCTATGTCATGTGACAGATCTAGACAATGAGAGCTAGGAAGAAGTCTCTGGGGTCTTCAGAAAATTTTTTCTTATCTATCACAAATAGAGATAAAAAGGAAATATTTTACAGTCTTGGCAATCTTTTGCTTCGCCTTCCCTTTTCCTACTTCTAGAGATGTGACAATAATTTTGGGAACATGACACATCATTCCTAAAGATAGATGAGAGGGTGGCTTGCTGGAGATGGGTAATTGACATGTAAAAATAGCATTGGTACTTAATGACATACTTGGGCTGCAGGACCAGTTGTAGAAGCTCCAACATGCAGGTTTCTTGGTTTGGGGCTGCATGACTCTAATCTCTGTTCTATCTTCACTTGATTTTCTCCCTTTTGTGTCTGAGTCTCAAATCTTCCTCTATCTTTCTTTTACAGGGACCAAATCCAGGATGAACTCATATCAAGATCCTTAACCTAATTAAATCTGTAAAGAGTCTTCTTCCAAATAAATTCATATGCACAAGTTCTGGAGCTTAGGACATTGATATATCTTTTTAGTGCCAAGATTCAATGTACTACAGAGAGAGAGAGAGAGAGAAGATAAGATTTAAGAATTGCAAGTGATTCACAAAGAAACAGAGTATCGTCTTTAATCTGGACTCCTGGTTACTCACGCAGTTGAGATTTCTCATGTGCTATTGGCCATATGTGTGTGTGTGTGTGTTTTTTCAATAAATCAACCATTCAGGAATTTTGACTACTTCTTCTATTGCTGATTCAGTGTTTTATAATTATTTGTTATGAGAAAAAAGTCAATTTGTCTGATGCCTTAACTAAACTTTAAATCACATCTTTATACTCCCCTTCCTGTTCTCTCTTATTCAAGTATGTACAATGCTTCTGTACATTCTGTTAAAAATGGGCTAGAAGCTGGAAATAAAAAAATAAATAAGAAACATGTGAATAAATATACTCTATTACAGTCCCTTCTGGTATATTTAACACATTCATATGATAAAAGGTCTGTGGAAGACTAAGGAAAGGCTGTTACTTAGGTGAGTCTGTAAGAGTGTGTTTTCCCTTTGCACTGCACTCTCTATGCCTAGTAGAGTCCTCCACCAATAAACAATCTACCAACAGAAGATGGATTAGGCAAAAACTAAACGACCTACTTTTCAAGGCCATGTTTGCAATGGTGACATCCAAAAAGAATGTGTGAGAAGTGTTGCGGGGTGGGGGGAAGATAGATATAATATGTAACCGAATTTAATCCATTTTGAAAATAGATATAAGTCATGATAACACTCAGAAAAGTTTTAATTATTCATCTAACAACATATGACAGCTGATACGCTCTTCTGTATTTTCCATTTGGTATTTTTTCATTGGGGTATAATTGACGTACGATCATATTAAGTTCAGGTGTTTAACATAATGTTTCAATATTTGTACATATTGGGAGAAAAGGACAGGACAGGAGAGGAGAGGAGATAAGAGAAGAGAAGAGAAAAGAAGAGAAGGGAAGGGAAGAGAAAAGATAATTAGTGAAGAGATTTGAGAGAATTTATTCAGCAAATGGTGGGAAACCAGGAACTAAGGAAAATAACTTGGTATATGGCAAATACCTAGTATCAGGCTGAAAGAGAGACTTTCAAAAATAAGACTGGCTTATACATTGTTAACAGTTGCATTGACTTCTGAGCTGTGCCTAGTGCCTCACCCCATCATTGTCCACAGTTTTCAGGATCCATTTAAAGTAAGTTGTACTCTGTGAGGCATTGCCTAGAGGCGGGGTTGCCCTCTACACTTGGGTCACTACACACAAGAGATCAGAGAACTGAGAGAAAGCAACATATGGAGAGAACAGAGAAAAGGGCAGTTTGCAGTGTTTAGTGGAAACAAGGAATCTCAGCAAACAATTCTCAGAAAAGGGAAAGACCTCAGAGAGTTCTGGTATTACTAAAGGGAGAGACACGTTGGATTTCCCTCTTCCTGTGGGATGGGATGGAGACTCAAAAATTTTTAAATACATATGAAAGAGAAGATCAGCCATCTTGGCACCTTCCACATAGCTGACATTTGTTATAATAAAATAAATAATGTGCTCCCAACATTTAATAAATGTTATATATATATTTTATTCCTCACCTCACCTGGTCAAAATATTAGAAAAAGTGGTAATGATCATCTTCATCATCATCTTTTTCATGTGAGCAGATTATAAAACAGGACATACACTTCCAGGCAATTTTCTGTGCCTTAGAATATGACTATTGCTTCCTTCATCTGGGGAAGAAGTGTCAAGTATCAGTCACTGCACAGCTCACAGTAAAAGATTTTCCACTGCCCTATTAGTACTATGTGTATTCCTTCATTGTCACTTTTAATATGATCATTTTTTTCAGGAAATTTAGAGAATTACATAATCCTTTTTGTCCTTCATTCATTTCAACATAAAAATAAATAGACTCAAATTTTGCATAATTGTGTTCCTTTAGAAATGTAGTTATTTGAAATATTAGGGCATGTATGAATTTGAATATATGATTATGAAACAATAATTATAATAATATCACAGGGCACTTATTTTAAACTCCCTCATATATACTCATTCAACTCACTGACGGATATTCCTGACTCTAACAAGGTAATATAAGTTCAAAGTACTTAATGCCATGATAAAAGAAAGTTAAAATAGGGTATTCATTCACAGTCTGTTTTTTTTTTCTTTTACATAGTATGTGTAAGAAATTTTTCAAAATATATGTGGAAATAACTTGAATTATTTTTCTAACACATGAAAGAAAAACTAGAATCTAGGATAGAAATACTGTTAATTTGTAGAAAAGAGAAAATTGATCGATAATGCATTGACCTTGCTCAGTATTCATGGCAAACAGGGGATAGTAAAAATACTTTAAAGGTCATTTGTGACAAGCCCCAAAGTGCTCCTAGATGTAAGGACCTTCCCTCCATTCATGAAAAGCAAATCACTTGCGGCGGCAGAGACCTATTCTGAGCAACCTTCACTAAGCAATATATTCAAGGAGAGGAAAAAAAAGAATGACTCTTCAATTGAAATCACACCAGAAACTGCTCGGTGGACTGAATTAGTAGCTAGGCTACTGCTATTCTCCACCCATCCTGAGGGAGAGAAAAGCTATTCCACTTCTGCTAATTTACTTTACAATTTAGTATGGACCCTAACTGTCTGGACCACGTAACATGCCGTGATTTGGCAGCAACCAGGGCTCATGGGAGCAATTTGAGGTTCTAAGAGGCAAACTGCCGCAGGATAATTTTAATTCTGGAAAGACAAATCTTGCTCACAGTCATGAGAGGATTGGTTAAAAACAAACAGCCAAACAAAAGAAAGTTATTAGATCCATGGGGATCTTCCTAAGGATGAGAACATAACATTAAAGAAAAAATAAATATAATTTATTATTATTATGCTTTTTCTTAGCAAAGCATAGTTAAATATAAGTTCAACTCTTTGTAGCTTTTCCTAAAATAACTATATCATGTTTGGTTCATATATTCTCCCTTTCCCCTCTGAAGGCTCTAAAGCATAGGGATAGCCTGACAACCTAGTGCCCACGTGCTTCTATATTAGAACACGTGCGAACACATATGCATGTGTGTGTGTTTTGCGGGTGGGTTAGAAAAACATTTATCGAAGACCAATGTTTATTTTTATCCTGATTAAATTTTATATTTATATCAGTTCTAAAATGTCAATTAGCTTAGAAAATCGTATCATTCTCTTCTTTTCTACAACTCAAGTTCCTAAAGCATACCTTACATCTACATGACTGAGCCCAAGATTATAAGTTTTACAGTTAGAGACATTAAAATATATAGTGAATGAGTCTTTACTCATGCATGATGATGTGTGAAAACTCACCTACTGTGTCTATTTTAGTGTCCTTTTTTATCATTGTTATGAATAAAGCCTTCTAAAATCAGGCTATTCATACTTGAAGTTCACCCCAACCCCGCCAAAAAAAAAAAAGTGTCACCTTCTTTCTGACTTTTGTATTAAATTGCTAATCTCTGAGTATAATCTTTAGGAATGAGCCCACCAGACCACCTATAATATATATTGATACATGTGTTTTTAAGATGTACTTAGTAACTGTTGGTGGCCTTGCCTGGTTACTCTGAGGTATATAGAGGAATAACTGCCTCTATGAACTGATATAGAAACCAACAGGAGAAATCTTCCCAGGAATCTGACAGAGATGATGGACAGTTAGATCAGGGGCTAAGGGATTTGTTTAAAAAAATAAATATCTTCAGCATGTTTACTGGAAAATCATATGTTCTATCACTCTCACTGCTACAATTATCTGACCTTACAGTAATGACGTATAATTCTTGACGTTCATCACTTTTTAAGTATCTTTTAGGCTCCTGTTTTCATTTGCTTGTCCAGCATAGATTTCATGTTTTGTCATTATAATAATGTATACCACACATTATTAATAATATATTTATTAATTATGTAATAGATTATATATATTTTTTCATCCCTTTCTGTGTGCTCCAATTAACTAGCAAAACCTATCTGGCTGAACACAGACCTAACCTTCTCTTCTCACCTAAGCAGAATAAAGAATTTGGTGATGATGACATAATCAAATTAGATCTTCTCACGTGAAATCAGAAATGACAAAATGCACATAGAAAATCCACACCACTTGGCCATCCTACCACTTTTCCCTTTTAAATCTCATCTTCTGGAATTACTAGTAAATTCCATTCCTTTATTATTTTTCCCCACAAATCTTACTCTTGCTTCACTGGCACCAGGTTAAGGAGTTCATTGAAGAAACTGAAGACTTGGAGAAACTGCCTCATCTTCCTCAAGTCTAATCTCTACCCTTGAATTCATCTACATATATCTTCTCTCCTTTTAGAGTGGAGATAGTTCCTTATTCCCAGTAAGGCTTATGCCTCCACTTGTTTTAATAACAAAATTACCCAAAACAGCTGGTTATATACAGTCTCCTTTTCCTCAACTCCCATTCATTCTTAAAAGTATTTCAATCTTGCATCAGTATCCACTAAACCAGCAGAACTTTTTCCATTCAATTCCACAAATTATTAAACATCAATCATTATTATTTCTATTTAATTCTAGAGTTAATTCCATATAATTCCTCAAATTATGGAACATCCCAATATGTTCAGCACTGTTTTAAGTTCTAAGGTTATAGCAGTTCTTAAAATTAAAAAAAACAAAACCCCTGCTTTCTTGGGTCATACATCCTAATGAGGAGAGACATTTTATAGACAAGTTAGTAAACTACATAATATGTTAGATTTTGGTAAGTGCTAGAAGGAAAATTAGAGCAGGAAAAAAAAGTATAGGGAGTAAGAGTATACTGGGTGGGGTTGACTTGAAATTAGGTGACCTGGGAAACATCACTAAGATGGTGATTTTTAAGAAAAGACTTGAAAGGGTGAGGCAAATGGTCATACAGCAACCTAGAGAAGAGCTTTTTAAGAAGAGGGACAGGCAATTACAAATTGGGGAAGTAGAATTGTGCCTGACACATTCCTTCTTCCTCACTGACAGTTCCTACCATCATTTTGTTGTTAGCTTTTACCCCAAAGAAACTCTATGCTGTGGTTCCTCAGTGATGAAAATTCTGAGTCTCTCTTCTTTTCATCTATACTCTTTAGTAGTGTACTCTAGTAGTATCATCCATTCCACAGTGTTATGTATCATCTCTCCTCTGGTAACTACCAAATACATATTTCTAGCCAAGACTACTCTTCCAAGCTCTGTATCTATACATCCTTTTGCCCTCACATTCTCATCTAGGTCTCAGACTTTTCATGTCCTGGATAAAACTTTTGTATTTTTCCTTTGTTTTACCCATCATAGTGAATAGTATAACAACCCTCCCAATTCTCAACCCAAACACAATTAGTCATATTTGATATCTCCATTTTTCTACCTTTAATATTTAATCCCTCAGTAATCTCTGTAGGTTTTAATTCCAAGATACATTTCAAATATGCATACATCTCTTAGCTTGTCTGCTCATACTCTAACCCACCTAAGGTCAGCCATGACCTCCTAACTAGTTTCTCTGCTTACACAGAAGACTACTCCTTCAATCAACTTTTCACAAGTATTTTTCTCAGGATAATTTTTTTCAAAACGTAACTCTGGTAATTTTTTCCCCCAGTTAACGTTCTTAGTTGGCATCATAATGCATTTAGAATAGAATCCAAAGTCCTTTCTGTGATCCAAACAGACTTTTATCATCTCATATTTCATTCATACACTTCTCCTAGCTCCAAAATTCTGGCCAAACTAATCTTCAAAACAACTTAAGGGAACTCAGCCCTCTCTGTATCATAAAGCCTTTGTACTGCTGTTTGTACAGTTAGAGGTTTCTCCCTCCATCTGTGCATGGCTAGTTTGCTTACATATTTAGATAACAGTTTACACGTTGTCTGTTTTTATTAAACTATAGCTGACTTACAATATTATATAAATTTCAGATGTACAACATAGTGATTTGATATTTTTATAGATTATACTCCATATAAAGTTATAATAAAATATTGGCTATATTCCCTGTGCTGTACATTATATCTTTGTAACTTATTTTATACCTAGTAGTTTTTACCTCTTCATCTCCTTCACCTATCTTGCCCCTCCCTTCACCCCTCTCCCCAGTGGTAACCACTATTTTGTCCTCTGTACCTGAGTCTGTTTCTATTTTGTTATATTTGTTTGTTTGCTTTATATATTTAGATTCCACATATAAGTGTAAACATACAGTATTTGTCTATCTCTGTCTGACTTACTTCACTAAGTGAAGTACTTTCCAGGTCCATTGTTTCAGACGGCAAAATTTATGCTTTGTTATGGCTGACTAATATTCCATATATATATGTATATACACACACATATATATCACATCTCCATTGTCTTATCAAAGAGGTCATATTTATAAATTATCCACTCATATATTTTTCCATCATAAAATTCTGTTAATGTTATTAAAGAATGAACAATTTAGCCTCTTTTTGTAAAGTCCAGGAGAAACATAAAAAGTAACTGTCTCTCAAAAGTGGGTTACTGTCAATGAAATAAATAGAATAGCAGTTGTGAAAATCAAATAGACTCCCATGTAGCTATTTGCAGGGGAAATGCCAAATGATTTTAACCCAAGAGTATTTTCCGTGTTTCATGGATTAGAGAGTAGCAGTTTAATATTCTCCTAAATGAGAATTTAAAGGTATTACTTAGCACCATTTGTGTTGACTTCATGTGTATACTCTATTAGGGTAAGAAAATAAATCACACAGCTTTAAATTTTTTTGGCAATATGCAGCCAAATGTCATGGTGTGTGCTTGGTAAAAATTGTTGATTTTTTTAGCTAGGTACTTTTACAATGAGGAAATTGTGCTAAACATGAAATAATGGCATTAAATGTGTTGTAGAGACTAGATATCAAGTTGTTTTCAACATTTTTGGTATATATATATATACATATATAAATACTTACAAAGAACATAAAAACAATATTTTGTCTATATTTCTTGCTCCTTTATATAGATAATGAAAGCTTGGATTTGAAAATGTTAATTTAATGCTAGAATGAACCTCATATTCCTGCCAGGGCATTTACTACTTTTCTTGTTCGTAGTTTTACTGTCTACTTGCAATTTTTTCTTTTGCCAGCATTTAGTATCTTGGTGTAGTTGGGACACAAAAATCCTCTGGGGCCATCTTTCAGCACTTTATACTTCTGTTTGATCCCAAGTCACAAAAAATTTTGATTAAAATAGTTCCATTTGGCTGCTCACAGGGTGCCACTCATGTGGTTAGCACCAACCAACATTCTAGGCCATGCATAATACAGAGAGATTACATGGCATTAAGTACACAATGCATGAGGTCAGAATTTGATCCTTTGTAAACAATCAGTAAATGTTTGCTTTTATTGTTGCCATTGTTATTATCATTATACATTTAATTTTGGCAAAAAGGTAGGGTCTGTACGTGACAGGTGGATAGTCCCAGAGAAAAATGACATTGGCAAAAGAAAAAGATTTAGATTTTAGCAGAATCAAGATCTAAACAGAAATCAGTCTCCAGACAGCAAGATAAGTGGGTGCTGTGTGCAGAGTGAGAGCTTAGATAAGAAAGTGGACACATTCATATGAATGTCCCGAAGGACCAACTGTTGGGGAGAGCACGAACTAGAATGTTCATGTATGCTGGTGGGAGTGTTCATTTGTTCAACCACTTGGAATATAGTTTATCAACGTCTACGGACACTAAATATGTAGCTGTCCAATACATCAGTAATTCTTCTCTCAGAAGAGAGGTATATATATGTCCACAAGATAGCATAAACAAGATTTGCTTAAGTAACTTCATTTATAATAGGGAAAAAAAAACTGGAAACAACCAAAGTGTCCATCAATAGGAACATGGATAACTAAATTGTAGTATATTCATATAATGGAAAACTATACAACAATAAAAAGAGAATAAACTATTGCCACAGCCAGCAACATGGAGAAAATTCACAGACATTACACTGAACTAAAGAAGCCAGATGAAAGAAGTCCATGCTGAGTGATTCTACTTATGCTCATGATTGGCAAAAATGACCTCTGGTGGTAGAATCAAAGCAGCAGTTATCCCTTGAAAAGTATGAGTGGGTGTTGACTGGGAAAGGACATCGGGGAGCTTTCTAGGATGCTGGAAATATTCCATATCTTGATCTTGGTTGTGGTTACTTGAGTATAAAGACTCTTCTATATGTTTAATACATGTATCCTTTATGGTATAATAGTTAAATCTCAATTAAAAAATATAAAGTCTACATAAAAAGAAGGTGAGGCTTGGGTATGTCCTCCCTTTGAAAAAGGATGATAATGCCTATCAGTAATGTAGTGATTTCTCTATGTTATGTGGATTAATTCAAATACATTTAACCCTTCAGACCAGCTCTGGGGCAAAGCCATTCAGATTGCACTGAGTTTCAGAGAGGATTGTGACTTACATGTAAATGAACAATTAAGCCTGACTATAAGTAGTGGAGGGTCTATGAATTCAGGAAGTAGAGAGGGATAAATGAAAAGATTAAGCTGGCATAATCACCCCAGCTAGGGCTACAAGGTATGCAAATAAGTTCTGCTTTTTGAAGCAATTTAACCAAACAGTTAAAGATACCATAGCCACAACCAAACTCTTCCAGGCTAAAGCTCATCTCTGTTTCTTAGCAGTTCTGTACCCTAGGGCAAACTATACAGTCTCTCTAAGCCTTGGGGTGTTCATTGTAAAGTGAACTAATAAAGTTACCTACCTCACAGGTTTATTGTGAGGATTAAATGGGTTAATATAGATAAAGATTTAAGACAGGCTTTGGCAAATAGTAAATTCTGTGTAATGTTAACCTGTACATTGTTTCTCAAGAGTGACTACTACTAGCTATGACAATAATTTGTCTACTTTTGAAATTCAGAGACTGACAAAATGCCCTCAAAACGTGTTTTGGTGACCAATATAGGTTTGATAAATGTTTAATCTGCCAAACAATGACATTTAAAAATGAATTATAAAATTATATCAATATAACTTTATATAATAAGGATATTTTAATTCCAAACTGTTAGGACCACAAAACCGTAGTAAGAATAGACATTATCTCTATGTAAACATTATCCTTTAAACAAACCAAATTTAACTTCATGGATAATTCTATAGTGCAGTGTTTTTATTTCCTTTTCCTAATTTTATCTCAGACACAAGAAAACTTCATCATAGTCCAGTTAATTAAGCACAACCCAGCTGGTCCCCTTGGCATTGCAGGTGATAGCTAACACTATGCTGGGAAGTCGCAAACCTGAATTTTCATGTTAACAGGCAACTCTGGGGAGGACAAAGGAGAGCGTGAGCAGAGTCAGTTCTTCAGCATAAAATGTGGAAGGGCTCCAGTTGTGGAGTGAGGAGGTTGGGACAGTTAAGGCAATGAGAAGCATAAAGCATTCACCTAAAGTGACTGAGTTCTGGAAGTCACTGCGTTCATGAGCGCTGGGAAATCCCTATTGCCAGCAGAGCTGGACACATGTGGGAAGCCAAACTCCTGAGAAGTAGTAGATATTCTATTACAAATGACAGATGGGAGACTAATTAGTTGGATGGCATAGAACAGTTTCAATGGTCAGGCAGATGCAGATGTATATTGGATAGATGTACGTACATTTAGAATAAGAACATTGTGGGAGAGTGATTTTGAAAAACACAATTAACTGTTTCATTGGGAGGCAAGCTCTTCAAAGGACATATGGAAGGTGCCTCCTATTATATCTTGTAACTGGCATGAAAGTAAGCCAAAATATCTTTGAATTGTTTATGTTGGGACACTGTCTTGTGAGCAACTGCTCCAAACACTAAATGTCACAACAGTTAAACAGAATATGATTTAGGGAAGAGAAGGTTAGAAGTTGCAACAGTAAGCTTCAAATGATAAACAATTCAGCCAAAATTTTGTTTTCCAGAGTTCACTTTTTTCTTTTCAAATTCTACTGAAAACATGACTACAGATGTTTTACAAGGTATCTTTTCACACTACTTTCCTGCATACTGAAAATAAAAGCTTAGGATGAATTTCCCCAATCTCAATAATTACTAACATGTTTGATTTTATGTAGACCTTCAACAATGATGTGCAAAAGAATTTCTTAAATTTGGGAGGAGAGACTACAACGATATATGAGAGTGTCGATCAAACATGATACTTCTCATTTCTAGTCCTACTAAATATGGAGTCGTCTAATATTTGCTTTAATTCTCCTTCAGAAATATTTGGGAGTAGGTCAAAGAGGGACATAAGGTAACCTAGACTCACAGTTCATTTATTCATTCAACAATTTATTCATTCCCTCAACAAGCATTTATTGTTATCTACCATACATTCCATAAACCATCACTGTGGTAGAGCTGATGACACATCAGCAAACTAACCATAATCCCTGCCCTGAAGAAAAATCTCTGAGCCTATGATATCTCGGGGGGAAAATGAGGTATGGCCAGAGTGCTATAGGAGTAGAGTGGGGAAATACTCAAAATAGAATATGTTAGGTGGGTAATTACAGAGTGTTCTAAAAGGAAACTCATGTTTGATATCAGTAGCAGTACGGGAGAAGAGGAAATGGATACCTTGTTACATCTAGAAGTTAATAGCACATGCAAAGATGCATGGGAAGAGAGAAGAATGTATGGTACCTCAGAGGCCTGCTAACATTTCAGACAGGAAGGCATGTGGGGGCAGGGAGGAGGTAAGAGATGAGAGATGACGGGTAGGTGGGTGCTAGATCATGAAGAGCTACGGACTTTGACTTTTGTTCCTAGAGTGACATTGACATATATTTGTCTGTCATCCCCCTAGGATTCATCTGAGCATTGGTGGGTATGTGCAAAAAACTTTTCAAAATAAAGTGAAAGAAATTTCTTAATGGAAGCTTAGGTAAGAAGGTTGTGTTTAGGATAAAGATAAGTAAGGTTAAAGCAAGGATGGGTTTTAGAAATGTCAAGAGGGCAGGACTCCAGGAGAAAATCCAGCCAATAACGCATTCCTTGTATCCAATTTGGGGAATTATATGGAAAGAAATATCTAATATACATCGTGAATAGTGTTATGATGCTATCTATCTATCATGTTCTAATAACTTAAAAATCCTCAGTAAAACCTCAGGGACATATAATCCTTTGTTGAAGTGGTATTTTCAGGGAGTAAAATTAATAAAGCATAATGAAGAGCTATAGTGTGAGAATGGAAATTCAGCAAAAGAAGAAATTCAGAGCAAGGTATTATAACAAAAACGTAAAGCTTGAAGACTCCTAGAAATATTAATGGCAGTAAGGTGGTACCAAGTTCTCTCCGTTTGTGAGATGGGAGTGTGAGTCAATTTTTAAGGTATCTAAGATATCTTAAACAATATCCAAGTATCCAAATAATCAAGGACTAAGGACAGCAGTATCTGACATTTGATCTACACCACAATAACTGCATCACCAGAGGGAGGTTAACTAGGCCTCTAATCCACTGAACTAGAAAAAGATTTAATGTTCCAGAGGCATGTGCAGAATTGTGTGTGGGGAGAAGTAAAAAATAGAGCAGAAGGATATTAAATGACAGAGCTATATAAAATCTAAAAGGGTAGTTGAAACAGGAGCCTCAACAAGTCAATGACCAAGATTCTAAAGAAACTAAAAAAGATGATTCTGCTTTACATCTCAAACGAAAATTTAACTTGTATAAAACTTAACAAGTGACCTCTTCCAAGAAAATAAGCACTGGGACATCTCTCTGCAACTGGAGGATGAGAGAATATGGAGGCATCAGTTAACTGCACTTGCATAGGGACCCTGGTGCTGTTTGACAAGTGTCTCTACTTCTCACTGTATCCTTAGAGTCTCCCCCCAAAATTTTTTTGTCAGTGAACATTTTGATTTTGAATCTCCAAACATATTTCCTCTAAGCAATGACCCAAGTGATCAAACAGCCCTCTCACATAGAAAACACTTGGATAAGTAGGGCAAACATATACACAAACACACACACATACACACAGAGAAATAGAATTCACTAAATATGTCACATACTTGACAAAGGAATGTGAGAAATATGAAGTTGAAAGTGGTGTACTTCTTGCTTGGTAGGAAATCTAACAATATCAGGAAAGACAAAATGAAAACCCATATGTAATATAAAGGAAGCGATGACTCTTTAAGAGAGTCACATAAGGGTTCAAAATGGTAGAAAACATTCCCAAGCTGCAGAAATCAAGGAAGGCTGCATGGAGGTGACTTTTTAAGAATGACTATTGCCTTTGGTTAACCCTGAAACTAGGATCTGTGTGTAAACAGTTTGTGTGATCTTATGAAGCCAGAGCTGGGGAGCTAGAAAGTGAGATGGGTAGGGGGAAGAAACTAGTAGGGTTGACTTAAGGGACAGAATGGCACTGTGAGGAACTGGAGATCAAAACAGACCTTAGAAATAAAGAAAACACTTCACAGTAGTCTTCCCATAAGGGAAGGAAACCAGGTGTGATGGTTAATTTTATGTGTCAACTTGACTGGGTCAGAGGGTGTCTAGATATTTGGTTAAACATTATTCTGGAAAAGCTCCTTGACATTGGTCTTGTCAATGATTTATATGATATGACACCAAAAGCACAGGAAGCAAAGGCAAAAATAGACAAATGTGAGTGGTTACATCAAACTAAAATGTTTCTGTTCGGCAAAAAACAATCAGCAAAATGAAAATGCAATCTAAAAAATGGGAGAAAATACCTGCAAACCATATGTCTGATGAGGTTTAATATCCAAAATATATAAGGAACTCCTACAACTCAATAGCAGAACAAAACACAAATAATGCAATTAAAAAATGTACAAAGGACCTGAAAAGCTATTTCTCCAAAGAAGACATACAAGTGGCCAACAGGTATATGAAAATGTACTTGACATCACAAATCATCAGAGAAATGCAAACCAAAACCATAATAGGGCTTCCCTGGTGGCGCAGTGGTTGAGAGTCCGCCTGCCGATGCAGGGGACACGGGCTCGTGCCCGGTCTGGGAAGATCCCACGTGCCGCGGAGCGGCTGGGCCCGTGAGCCATGGCCGCTGGGCCTGTGCGTCCGGAGCCTGTGCCCCGCAACGGGAGAGGCCACAACAGTGAGAGGCCCGCGTACCATAAAAAAAAAAAAAAAAAAAAAAAATCACCTCACACCTGTTAAATGGCTGTCATCGAAAGACAATGTTAGTGAGGGTTTAGAGAAAAGGGAACGTTTGAACATTGTTAGTGGGAATGTAAATTGCTACAGCCACTATAAAAAGAGTATGGAGTGTCCTCAAAATATTAAAAATACAATTACTATATGATATAGCAATTCTATTTCTGGGTATTTATTCAAAGGAATAAAGCAGTACCCTGAACAGATATCTGCATGCTCACTGCAGCATTATTCACAATAGCCAAGATATGGAAACAACCTAAGTATCCATCGACAGATGAAGGCATAAAGAAAATGTTGTATAGATATACAATGGAATATTATTCAGCCGTAAAAAGAAAATCCTGCCACGTGTGACAACCTGGATGAACCTGGAAGTTATTATGCTAAGTGAAATAAACCAGACACAGAAAGACAAATACTGCATGATCTCACTTGTATGTGGAATCTAAAATAGCCAAACTCATAGAATCAGAGATTAGAATGGTGACTATCAGGAAATGGGGAGATGTTGGTCAAAGTGTACAAACTTTCTGTTATAAGATAAATAAGTTCAAGAGATCTAATGTCCAGCATGGTGATTATAGTTAATAATTCTCTAATGAGCACTTAAAGTTTGCTAAGACAGTAAATCTTAAGTGTTCTCACAATATATACAAAAAATGGTAGCTATGGGACATGATGTATGTATTGATTGACTTGACTGTGGCAATCATTTCACAATATGTACATATATCAAATTATCATGTTATACAATCTAAATAAATACAAATTTTATGTCAACCATACCTCAGTAAAACTGGAAAACAATTTTTAAATGGAAAAGAATTAAAGCAAAACAAAATATTTTTTCTGGGTGGGTGTGTGAAGTTGTTTTTGGATGAGATTAACATCTGAGTCCCTAGACTGTGTAAAAGCAAACTGCCATATCCAACGTGGGTGGGCTTTAACCAACCCATTGAAGGCCTGGACAGAACAAAAAGGTGCAGTAAGAGAGAATTCTCTCTCTCTCTCTCTCTCTCTCTCTCTGTCTTTGAGCTGAGACACTGGTCTTCTACTTTTGAACTCAAATTCAGACTGAAATTTACACCATCAGATAGCCTAGTTCTCAGGCCTTTGGACTTGGATTGGAACCTATACCACTGGCTTTCCTGGGTCTCCAGCTTGCTGATTATAGATCTTGGTACTTGTCAGCCTCCATAATCATGTGAGTAAATTCCTTACAATAAATCTCTTTACACATATATATTAAAGTGCATATACATCGATTGGTTCTGTTTCTCTGGAGAACCCAGACTAATATACCAGGGTACTTTTCTTCCAGCGCCTATCTATCTTTGGCTGAGGGCAGCTGCTCCTGTGTTTTGTGGTCTCAACTCCCTTAGGATTCAGACATGCCATCCGTGTGAATCAGAATCACAAAGTGTCCAGGGCACAGACACATAATTTGCAACAACCATGAAGAGCAGACTAGGCCTAAGGAAACTGGAGAGAAAAATCTGTAGGACAGAGGGAACAGTATATGCAAATGGACGTAGATGTGAAAGTTCAGGGGAAATCACGGACAATGTGCAAAGCAGTTCTGAAGTCTAAAGGCAGTGAAGTCTTGATGAAATAGTACCGGAAAAAGATAATCTAGAGGTCTAGTTTAAGAAGTTTATTATTTTTCCCCTGTAGACAATTAGGAGCAAATAACAGCTTTGAGTAGTAAGGTGATATAAACAAAAGCAACCTTCAGAAAGGTCAGGTGGGTAATCAGACAGAAAATGTAATAAAAGGGAAATGAAGATTGATTAGGAAGCCAGTTAGGTTACTGAAAACATCGTGAAGAGAAGTTATGAGGATTTGATTTGGGAAAGATGGAGAAAAACTGAGACTAGTAAAGAAAGGAGGGATATTATAGAGGCAGACTTTTCAAGAATCGGCTAGTGTTTTGTTGTAGACAATAAGGCAAAGAAAAAAAAAGGTTGCTAGTTGGGGCTTTCCCCTGAGATCAAGAATTCAGGACAGGGTTCTGCAATCTGAATGGAGATAACAATAAAGGGAGAGTGAGTTCTATTTTGGATCTTCTGTGTTTACAAAGATGGTTAGACCTCCAGACAGTGAAAAGACATGAACTGAGGTTAATCATGTTAGACCTTTAATGGGAAGTGAGCTGAGTTAGCTTACAGACAGTGACAAATACAAGAGGCACTGCTGGCAGGTAGGCAAGATGTGGGTGCCATTGAGGAGAAATAAATAAGATGTAGAAGAGAACAGATAAACCAAATGTCCCTAGTTAAAGGCAAGGGACCACATCAGGCAGTGCTAAGAGATGAGGTAATATTCCCTAGAAATACACTGCCTTCTGTAAGGAAATGCTGACAGGAATCTAACGAGGGCAGTTAATATTTCCGTTCTTTGTATACCTTGGCATCACTGGGACTTAAAAATAGTAGACGATCCATTCATGTTACTTGACTGGTAGTGGGAGAGATAGAAGAGTAGGAAAAAAAGCTAAAAAGAAAAAAAAAAAAGAAAACAAAACAAAAGAGAGAGAGAAAAGAAAAGAAAAGAAGAATAGTGTCAACAGTAAATTCTCCCCTCCAGGCATGCAAAATAGAGGGCACAGAGTTGCTAACACCCTTCGGGTATTTTTCCTCTTTCTAAAGTTGCTCCCAGCTTCTCTGTGCTGCTTCTGTAGCAGCACTAGACTTGCTTAGATGGCAAACCTGTCAGAAGGTTTTTAAATCTTTTTAAAAGATCACCCCAGGGCCTCTCCTTCACAGAGCAGGATTAACAGTGCCCTGAACTTGCTTCCTTAGTGGAAATGAAGCTCTGGTCTAACCTAGACTTTCCAGTGTGTCGGTACTTCTTTAACCATTTCATTTCCTACAAGGGAAAAGTGATGATCAGTGGACTGAAAGAAAGTAAATGCCTCACAGTCAGACAGGGAGTGAGATGTTAGAGAGAAGGGTCTTCATCTCCTCTATATTCTGTCTATAGAACTACTGGACTAGATTTCTTAATTGTGCTGTGAGATCTTTAACTGGAAAGGTTTTATTGGGGGATCAGTGATCACAGACCTCTCCACTCAACACAGCCATAATGACTGACCAGGAACTTTACACACCTGGTCTTGAATAATATTCACAAAATCCATATAAAAGACATGTTAGTGTCCATATTTTTCAGATAAGGGAATTAAGGCTTAGACTCTAAATGCAGTTGACTTGCCCAAGGTCACAAGACTAATAATAATTCAACGCGGGTTTGGACCCAGGTTTTCTGACTCCAAAGTCCATACTCTTTCCAACACTCAGAACTGCCTCTCAAACTTTGGACTACTGTAACATCAAGTGTCGTGCAAAAACAAGGGAGTGGAATTGGACAAATACTCTGTGATTTCATTAATTGCTCTAAAAGACCATGTTTCTTAGAATCTATGATCTTGAGAATCTTCTCAAAAATTTCTGCATAGAGAGGGTCTAAGGCATTTTACTTGCTGAGAAAGTAGCAAGACTTAGGAGGTTAATAATTATGGGAGTTAAGAACTGAGAGAAGAGGCATTTCTTTTGAGCTTCCCAAATCTTAAGAGAAATCTCACTCTCTTATGGCCCATCTAGCTTCTATTTATAATGTCCCTATCTTACTACTTCATGTGTAGTAGATGGTAGTAGGAAAGCAATAGATATTAGATTCTCAATATATCTTGTTGATGAATTATCTAGCTTATCTGGTCTAATTGTATATGTTTTGGATTCATCCATATCTTTTCATTATCAGATAGAGGTGAGCTACATAGAAAAATTAGCTTTATTTTCAACACACCTCGAATTAATAGACTGAATATGTGCAATGTTTATATTAACATGAAATTGTTTAACCTTCACTTTACTTTCCCCAGAATTCATAATCTATTTCAATTTATTTGTACTGCACACTATTTGCATTAGTTCATCAGGTATCACAAAACTAATCTGATGTGATTTGACAGCATTTTTCCAAGAATAAATTGCATTCTTGAAATAAGAAAACATCACCCTAAGCTAATGGTTACACTGAATAAAATCCGAAACATATAAATGCATATAGAAACATTTGTAGTTCTTCTTTAGGCAGAAAGAAAAGTTTCTGTCCCACAACAAATGATTTCCATTGGTTTTCCTTATCTACATGACATTTTAAGAGATCCACCTCAGAATCAGCAAAGACAAGTAGAATTAATGACAATAGGAAATTTTCCAAGATGTTCCATATTCATCATCTTTTACTGTGAATGTAGTGAAGACTGTATGAATAATACATTATCTGTTACATGCAAATTCATGTAACAAAAATTCAACTTCACTAGGGTTCAGTCTATATTTATATCTTTGTATCCAAATTAAGGAAGGTACTTTATGACTATGAATAGCAGCAATTATGGGAAAGTCAAGTATATGCTCTCATTTAACATCATACCAGCTCTTAACTAGTCAAGAGATGATATATTAAAGGAGATTTATCTACATTTTCAGTTTTCTTCTTTTGGTTCTGTAACCAATATTTACACAATTGTTTTTACTTATTAGAAGGCAGGCCAGCAGGCTAGACAAAGAAACATGTTGAAACTCTTGCTGCTTCTTTCATGTCACCACTATTTTTTGACAGATTTCTAAATTTCTTGAGCAAAGACTAAATTAAAGATGGTGAGTACTTAAAGGATTATTTCAGAGCTGAATTAGTCACTTTATCCCTGTCACACATCAGTAGGTAATACAGAGGGTCAGCTTTACTGATTTAGGGGGCTTGTTTATTTGAGAATCTTGATTTCCTAAATGTTCCTCGAAAATCTGACAATTTATTGAAAATATGTTAGACTAATTGCACTTTACTTTCCAACACATATCACTTTTCATTTTTAGTGGGAGTAATTTTAAAATGTCATGAATGTAGATCCTTGAATTTGCATACTTATTTTTTTCTTTTCTTGTTTACATCAGTGTTTCAGAATGAGGTGGTTAACTTCCAGCATGTGTAATGATACATATCTCACACAGCATGTGTTATCATGGGAAATACTCATCTATCCATCAATGTACTCACTCAATATTATCTAGTTAGTGCATATTATATGTACATCATAGTAAGTAAGGCAGGCACAATTTCTATAGGTAAGAGTATATATTCTGGTAAAGGAGATAATTAAACTAGTGATTGTAATCTTAGCATGTAAGTCTTATAGTAATCACAAATCACCACATAAACACACTGGAGAAGCACCTATGCATTACCACCATATCCCAAGATTCTCCCAAAGGTTGAGGGCAAATTCCAAAAGTTGTACCACTTTTAAAAGAACAAAAATAATACAACTGGGAAAATGCAACATCAGTATCACCAAAACTTTTAAAAATAAAACCTTTTCCTAAACTAGATTTTTTTTAAAAAATCCCTTAAAATTGAAATAATAAAAAGTAAAGTATAACTCCATGAGAAAAGACACTACTGTGTTTTTATTCAACAATTCATACCTAGTCAGTGCCTCTCACCTAGTAAGGGCTAATTAATATTTTTTTAAATAAACAATGAATGGGTAAAATAGCTGATGATATGTGTTGAAATATCTCTATTTCCACATCTCAGTTCTATAGTGTTTTAAGAAATGTAACTTGTCTGCATTACTATCATTGCTTCAAGTTACCATGTGTCAAATACCTAATATATCATTAAAATTTTTAGTACCTTTGTGAGGAAGTTATGATATAACATTTAAGTAAACAAGGTTTATAGAAGTTAAATAACTTGCCAAAGGTCACCTATACTATAAAGGTCAGAGCTGACATACATTCTCTCATCTGTCTGACCCATCTCATCTGATGCGACCCACTATCTTTCCATAACATAAAGTTCTTTCAACCAAAGCAATAACTGTATTCTTTCCACCCATATGTTATTTTATGACTCAGGGAAAATAAACCTGCTTAGCAGCAGCTGTCTCCATATAAGCTTGCTGAAAATGTTACTACGATCAAAAGTTAGAAATGAAAAATACCTCTCACAACACATTTCCTAGCTAGAGGACATAACAGTCTAAATGCCTAGGGTTGTTCTCTTGCAGAGCAGGCTGGATGCCTGGATGCAGCACTATATATTATTTTGTAGAAAATAACTTTTCAGGGAAGAATAACTGCTTCTTAATGATGACATGAACTCTCTTACAAATAAACTCACCCCTCATTTGTCAAGCTTAAATTAACATTGGGAGATGTACTGTGCTTCCCAGAGGGACTGAAAGTCCTGCCTTTGAGACAACCTTGATCTCTTCTGATACATTTCAAAGTTAATAAGCATATATTAAAATAAGAATCTACCTAAGAACCTGTACTATGAATGTTTAATACTTTGGATGTTGTTTTCTTAAAAGGAAATAATGTCTAAGGACATAGAGCTTACTTATTGAGTAACTTAGAAGTAACTGGGAATATAAAAACATAACATATAATTAGAGTGCTTAATAAACACTTGATTTTAGGACAATTACAACAAACACATTTGGAATACAGTGAAAAGGAGAAACTAAGGAAAAGCTATAAATCAGAGGTAGACATTCTGCTGTGACTCGGGGTCCAAAGTTGCATAGTAGAAAGTTTTGGACTGAAATTCCTAAAACCTGGTTAACAATCATCTAGCTGTTTGACCTTAGATGTTCATTCATTCATTCATTCTTTTTATTCATTAATAAAAATTCATTGAATACTTATTATGGGCCATGCATCATTCTAGGCACTGGATATATTTTAGTGAATAAAATATGTATGGTCTTTCCCTTTAGGGAGTTAGCAATGGTCAAATAAACAAGTCAAAAGCAACAATCTACCTATTGATCTACAAATCCCCGCAATCTCTTCCTCCCTCCTTCCTTCCTTCTCTAGATAGATCAACGGATACAGATGCATCCACAGGTGTATGAACGTGTACGTGTGTACAAAATATACATGTGTAGGGGAATGAAATTCATGACCCAAAATTGTCTCTTTGGCATGCAGATTATTTCCAGCTAAAAACAATCAAGGCCCAGAAGACTCAGGAAAAAACTTTGACCTTCCCCCTAACTGCCTGAAAGTTTTAGATAGAGGGTCTATTACAGGGATATCTGCACTGAATATGTGCTAGGTGTAGTGGGGAAACTCTTCGAGATCAGAATCCACTCTGTGCCTTACTGTCTCTGCACGGCCCAGCAAACATTTGCTAAGCAAAAACTTGCTTTTCCATCTCCATGCCTTCCTCCTTTTTGAAGTCACAAACCACTGCTCCCAACAGCCTCTTTTGTCTTTAGCTGAAGATGGTATTTAAGGTGAGGGTTTCAGCTATTTTAGCGAGTAACTCAGTTTTCCTGGTTCTCTCTCATATATGCATGTTATTAAACTTTAATGTTCTCCTATTAATCTGTCTCTTGTAATTCTTAGACCAGCCAGAAGAACATAGAAAGGTGGAAGAATGTTACTTCCTTCTCAACACATGTTTTATATTCACATTTACAAATTGTGGTAGATGACCTACAGAAAATAAACAAGGAACAATAAGAAAAAGAATTAGAGCTACCTAGTTAGAGTGGGCAGGGAAGATGTTGCTGAAAAAGTGACATGAGGAGTCTTGAAAAATGTGAGAATGTCTGCTGTGCAAAGAGCAAGGGCTTTAGAGTTCCAGAAAGAAGGAAGAGCAGGTGAGAAGGCTCTGAGGCTAGAGCAATCTTAGGACATTTAAGGGGTCTACTGTGCCTGGAAAAGGGGAGAAGGTAGCACAACATGAGTTAAATGCAAGGTCAGACAAGGACAGGATCAGACATGAATTTATGAGACTTGGAATAGTATTGGTACATTATTCTAAGAGCAAAAAACAGTGATTTCAGAGAGTAATTTATGATTTCAAAGATTTTGATGGCTTGTAAGTGCAGAATAGATTGGAGGGAGTTTGGAGTGGAAGCAATAGGAAGTCTCCTCAGTGACAGGTAGCTGAGGATGCAGGCATAAATTAAAATGGTGACTGGAAATAGACAAGAATGAATAGAGTTAATATATATTTGGAAGTAGCAAAATAGAACATCCTTACTCTGTTGATTGTATTCTCCATAAAAATTTTCAATTATGTTATTTAGAATATTATCTTAGAGTTATGTTTTTATAAAAGTTTTGAGAGATTTTACTAATGGATATTAGAAAATCAGGTACTCCTAAGAAATTTTAGTGCTACTTCTGCATCAAATGAAATTTGTCTAATCCTAACTAGGTCAACCAGCTTCATTCATTTTCTTTACCTGTTAACTAGAGTTAATGTGTCCTATTGAATTTATTTTATTCGAATCCCTTGAATTGCTATTTTAATGATAGTGTAAACAGCTTTTATTTAAGGTGTCTGAGGTATTTTCTAACTAACGCTTTGGGATTTGGGAAAAAAATTATTAAACACCCACTTAAGAAGGATGTCTTCAAAAGATCATCTATAAATTATTTATATGACTTTTCAGAAATTACATCATGGAGTCATTTGAGCTTCACAAGAAAAATTTCAGCCATAAAAACTACTCTCTGAAAGCTCTTTCATAATCCAATATTATTTCACTGATTTCTAATCTTCTCTTCAATTCTTCCACATAAGATAAAGAATAAAATCTGCCATTGGCATTTTGTTGGGTTTTGTATGCTTTCAGAAATATGAAAAACATATTGGGAATTTTATAGAACAGAGATATTAATAATAATAATTTTTAAACGCTCATCAGGTATCTCAAAGAATTAAAAGTTTTTTTTATTTCAGCAATTGAGGCATCACATATTAAAAAATAATTAATACAGTAATTTTTATTTAAAAGCTGATATAGTAGATGTTGGGTAAAGGAAAAATATTCCATTCTCAACCATGATGTTTCTATTTTGAAAATCCTCTACAGTGAACTGATTTTTCTGTTGAATGATTCAGCATTTATGGCCTTCTATGCATAATGTTAAAATTCTACACAAATGGTCAAAAATTTGACCTTATGGAAATTACTTTATAATTTATAACAATAATCCAAAATCATCTACAGTCCCTAAAATTGCCATAAAAATTGTCAGAAAAATGGAGTCATTTTCTATTCCTTTAATAGAAAGCATATTTTGAAAGCTTCACAGTACAAAGTTCAGAAATGCCAAACATGTTTCCTTTCACAAGTCTGTTGGAGAAAACAGAGTCTATTTTTCACCTAGGCATTGGTCCATGGTATAAAATTATTGTTCAGATAACCCAATCCTATTTTAAAGTGTTTATGATTTACTTTGTCCTTGAACTACAGCTTAATTTTCTTAAAGTGATTACAGAATAAAAAACAAACATCAAGTTCATGTCTACTGTGAAGATGGAACTATATCATGGATTCTTCCCTTAAGGAGGCAGGTTTCAAAAGCTTGGCTCACTTCCTAGAAACTGGCTAAAAATTCGGGTCAGGCCATAATATACATGATATGTGAACAATATTTCTAAGTGAAAATTGAGCTTACATTTTTAAGTTAAAATTGCAACATCATATTTTCCTTGATATATGGGGAAAAGGGAAGACTCTAACTAAAATACCTGAAATGCCTCTTAACCAATTCCATCTGTGGGGCAATGGCACTAGGGGAAACCTCTTGGATATTGCTTGAGGAAGTGCTGAATTGTACAGGGAGGAAGCAGAAGAGGAAAGACAGGAAAGGACGGAGAAACAGAGATGGGCACAGGAAATCCAACTCTGATCATCATTATTATTTTTTATTTTTAACATGTTCAAGGCAGTGGCATTTGTTGTTTAGGAATATGGGGAAATCAAATTTGTGACGGGGTTGTGCATGAACATGTTCACTCATTTAAATATGAATTAAATAAAACAATAAAAGGGATGTAAATGCCATTTTGTATATGTTAAACTAGAAAAAAAAAACTCTTGGTAATTACTTCTCATTCACTTTGTATTTTACAATTGAGATAAGGAACAGAAACACAAAAATAAGGAATAGTATTTTCAGCATCATTATTTTGAGCAAGAAAGAAAACTGTTCAGATTGTTTTTCCTTGTGGATGGGAGAGACTCAAGGAGACCAAATCTTTTGAGAAACACTTTGTGAGACCACATGGCAGCTGCCACCTGCAATCCATTCTTCAACCACAGCCAGAGAAAAGTAAAATAGACTTTTATTTATTGTATCTGAGGGAATTATAAATTACAGAGCACACCCCACAGTGTTTAGAACTCTCAAAACTGAGTTCCTTCACTACATTTTTGTTTGTTTTGTTTTTGTGTTGTTGTTGTTATCCTCCTAGTGATTCCCAGTGAAACTGACAAAATGAAGTGGTCTGGGGCACCTGTCCGTGGGAGCATCAGCCAAAGATCGTTGAAGTAACTGTTTCATCCTTCAACCAAAGTATAGGGAGAGCAGTATTCAAAAGAGGAAGGAGAAGTTTGAGGGTAGCAAGAGAAAAAGGTCACCAGCTGACTCTCCTGGGCACATGGCAAAAGGAAATAAAAGAAGAATCAGAGTCTGGTCCCATGACAGGTCCTTGGGATTGAGAGAAAGCCAAGTAGGGTTCAAGAGGACCATGCTCAACAGTGCCAAATCTGTCTAATAATCCACACTCTACAGTTATTGTGCTAATTAAAAAACATGCAGAACAAAGGTCCAGCACAGCAACTAATGTATACTGAGTTAATAATAAGTGGTAATTTTCACCCCTTAACATTCATTTTTAAGTTGTTTCATTAGAGGAAAGGTATTGGCAATGTTGAATATTTCAGAATTCAAAAGAAAGACAGAATATTCAAAGGATTTAGCAACTGGAAGTTTAATGGTCATGTTAATGAGGAATTTCAGTACCCAGATGGTGGTAGAAACCAAATTGTGGTAGATTGAGCAGTAAATGTGTAGAAAGGAAACTAGAGCAGTAAAGGAATCCTGAAACTGTAAAACTCCTAGAAGAAAACATAGGGAAAAAGCATACTGACATTGGCCTTGCAAAAATTTTCTTGGAAATGACACCAGAAGCACAGGCAACAAAAACAAAAATAGACAAATGGGACTACATCAAACAAAAAGCTTCTGCATAACAAAGGAAACAATCAGCAAAGTGAAGAGAAAACCTATGTAAACGGAAGAAAATATTTTCAAATCATATATGTCATAAAAGGTTAGTATCCAAATTATATAAGAAACTCCTACACCTCAATATAAAAAAAAAAAACCCACAACAACCTCACTTTAAAATGGGCAGAAGATCTGAATAAATGTTCCTTCAAAGAAGACATACAAATGTCCAACAGGTATATTAAAATGTGTTCAATATAGTGGAAATGCAAGTCAAAACCACAATGATATATCACCTTATACCTGTTGGGATGGCTAGTATCAAAATGACAAGAGATAACAAATGTTGGCAGGGGTGTGGAGAAAATGGAACTCTTGTACATTGTTAGTAGGGATGTAAATTGGTACAGCCACTATTGAAAACGGCATGGAGTTTCCTCAAAAAACTTAAAAATGGAACTACTATATGATCCAGCAATTCCATCTCAGAGTATATACCCAAAAGAATTGAAATCAAAATCTCGAAGATATATCTGCACTCTCATATTCATTGAAAATAGAATTTTTTACAATATTTATAATATTTACAATAGCAAAGACATGAAATAATCTAAATGTCCATAGACAGATGAATGGATAAAGAAAAGGTGGTATATGCATAAAATGGAATTTTTTTTTTTTTAAAGGGAATCATTCCATTTACTACCACATGGAGGAACTTGGAGGATATTACGCAAAGAGAAAAAAGCCAGACTCAGAAGAACAAATATCATAGGATCCCATTTATATTATATATAGTGAATCTAAAATAGTCAAATTCATAGAAGCAGAGAGTACAGTGGTGGTTACAAGGGGCTGAGGGAAGGGTAAACTGGGGAGATGTTGGTCAAAGGATGAAGTGCAAAGTTTCAGTTATGCAAGATGAATTAAGTCCTAGAGATTTACTGTCCAGCATTGTTCTTATAGTTAACAATAGTGTATTACATACTTAAAAAAAAATTTAAGATGGTAAAGCTAATGTAAAATGTTCTTATAACAGAAAAAGAGAAAGGGAGAAACTTTTACAGATGATGGTTATGTTTATGGAATTATTTATGGTGCCACATTTCACAGGCATCAACTCATCAACACATATACATTAAATACGTACAGATTTTGCATGTCAATAACATCTCAAACAAAGAAAAAAAAAAAAAGAAAATGAACCCTACATTCCCAGAACATTGTTTGAAAAGAAGGTGCTAATGCAGTGCTACTCAAAGGGGGTTAATTTTGCCGTTCCTGGGATATTTAGCAATGTCTAGAACCATTTTAGCTGTTACAGCTGAAAGTATATGTGTCCCATCTGCTAAACACTGGACAGGACCCCACAACAAAGAATTATCTGGCCCCAAATTTCAAAGTTGGGCTCACTGCACAGTTCAGAATATATGTGTGAGTGGGTTCAATATTTGTATAAAAGTACATTCCACAATATTTAATAAATCACATTCTTAGAGACATCTCTCAATCAAAAATGTAACTGGTCCAGAATACATTTTGCTGAAAAGCCCATTCCCTCACAACATTTGCTGTCAGTCTGTTAATAAGCTCTTGGCATGCCGAACAGAGTGTGTTTTTTTATCTGCTAAGAGCAAGGAAAAAGGAAAAGTTAAATAAATAAATAAATAAATGCCCCTTACTCTTGCTTTGAGAGCTAAATTAAAATACTCCTCCCTCACTTATGTAGCCTATTGATTACATCAATTACCTTTGTATCTTACAGTTGTTAGGAAGGCCTAATGTTCTGGAAGATTTAGCATACAATTTCAACTAGTTTAGTGTGATATTCAGGGAATGGGAGTCTTCTTAAATTCTCCTGCATAAAAAATACCATCTGTCCAGTGCGTCCATTAGTTATCCCACATTGAAAATGACATTCAGGAAGGAATGTTAGAGTCTTTGTGTAGGCAGTACTAAGTATCTTAAATTTGCTTTGAAAGTCCGTGTGTGTGTGTGTGTGTGTGTGTGTGTGTGTGTGTATGTGTGTGTGTGTATGATGAAAGATTACTTTGGTGAAGAAAGAAAGGAAAATCTATAGGACTTTAATATGTAGTATCTTGTTATATCTGTCAGAATATCAATGATTTCAAAATCAAATGCTTATATGCATGTATGTTCACAGCAGTTTTTTTATAAGAACAGATATTAGAAGTAAGTTAATCCATCAATAAAATGACACTAGGGGAATTAACAGAGTTGTTCAAGGGGAATGTTTGCAATCCAAGAAGAAAAATTTTACGTAAAATTTATAAATAAAACATAGTAAAACCCCTAGGAATACATTAAACAAAAAAGAAACATGATTACAGGAAGAAAACATTAAAAATCTACACAGATACAAAAGAGGACTTGAATAATTTAAAAGGCATATTCCTGTTTTGTTGGAATGGAAGATTCACAGTGGTAAATATGTAAATTATTTCAGTTACCTTAAATTGATAATATGAATTGAATTAATGTTAACTACCATCTGGGTAGGATTTGGGAAAATCATTTTTTAATTATTCTAAAAATTTTTAAGATAAAAATATACAAAATGGCCTGGGCATCTTTGAGAAGAAAGAATTAAGAGGGGTAGCTGGATTTAGCAGAAAATGGAAATTCGTTATGCAAATACATCAGTTCAGATTGGCAATGACAATTACAGACAGACAGATACACAAAAACAAGCATACCCAAAATCAATAGGCAAAGTGGGGTTATTCAGTTAGAAGTTCTAGGTGACAAATGCTTAGCCCTTTTGAGAAAAACATAACGATAAATACCGATCTTACATAAACCAAAATGAATACTTAATTTGTTAATTTGTAAAATGAAATGAAATACAAATCTAAACCTGTTGGAAGCATGTTTTTTAAATAATTTTTAGTAAAGAGAGTTTTCTACAAATTTATTTAAAACTCTAGAAATCAAAACAGGTTTACAAATGTATTAATATAAATATAAAATATCTTACCTAAAATAAATGCATGTGTGCGTCTGTGCATGCGTTCAAATGACACCAAACTAGGAAGAATTCCAAGGCAGCAATTTGGTAGGTGGTCTATACTGGACTGAGAGGGTAGGCATTTGATGTGACAAATGATATAGATTCAGGTCTCACACATTGAAGTCAATTAGGCCTGGGTTCATATGCTGATATGACTGATCTCAAATATTTAATTATTTGAAGCTTCAGCTCATCCATAAAATGGGGATGATAACATCATAATTTATAGTGTCTATAAAGGTTATTGAGACCACAATAAGCATCACATAAGAAAAGATAATAAAATAATTGCTAGATAATAAAATAATTGCTATTTTTAAAATTTATTTAAGGTTAATAGCAGTGAAGCTCTGTGACTTCTATGGTCACAGAGCTCTTAGTACCAGAGTTGCAACCTCAGTCCAGTGTTTTTGACTCCAAGCCTAGTGTTGCTTGTATGAACACTGTATTTTAATTACAAAAATGAAAATTTAAGATTCTACCAAGAAGCTTCTCTAAAGAATGTTAACTAGACTACATTTTACCCTTTTAATTTAAACTTATAGCATTGTTTTTAACTACAAGTATTTATTGGAACAAGGAACTACTGTATAGCACAGGGAACTCTACTCAATGTTGTGCAATAACCTATACAGGAAAAGAATCTGAAAAAGAAGGGATATATGTATATATATATAACTGACTCACTTTGCTGTACATCTGAAACTAATAACACAACGTTGTAAATCAACTATACTCCAACATAAAATAAAAATTAAATTAAATCTTTTTGAAAAATTTTTAAAAATGAATTACTCTAATGAAATACTTTTCAGTTTTTTTAAATTATCATTATGTCAGAATACAGCCAGACATACAATTGATTCTGTCTCTATATGCTTAGTATTCTACCATTATACTTTTAAAGTAAAAACATCATAGCCAAGGATGGTTAAAGATGACCTGATTGGTAAATAAGGTCTCCAAATGAAATTATTCTTTTCATCCCTTTTCTTTACAACAAGGTTTTTCAAGATTCATGACTTAAGCTAAAAGAATCTGCCTTTTTAAAGTCTAGGAAGAGTCCAGGTGCCTATTCGGTATAGCACTAGCAAAACACAATTCCTCAAACACTGAACATGAACATTGTACTAATAAAACCAATAAGGTGTAGCTATTGGCAGTTACTACAAAATATGCCCACATAAAATGAACCAAAACATCCCATCCTCCCACCCACAAACCTAAACACATTTATATATGTGAGGATGGCCATTTTCACAACACAGAAATTTGGCGTGGAAAAAAAAAAAGATTCACTAGCAGCTTCCTCTAGTGGTTTACAACAATCATAGCATTAATTGTAAACCCTAAAGTTCAGTTCTATGAAAATGCACAGATCATTTAAAAGAAAATCATTAACACTAATCAGGAAAGCAGTTAGAGAGTCTAGACCAAATTATTTTTTATTCCAGGGATAGGATTGTAAAGTACTGGGTGATAAAGTATACTTGAGTAAAACTGAAAACAACTGGGAACAAGAATAATAAATAATTTGGAAGAGAGGAATGTTTGATGTGTGGGGGGAACAAACTGCTTATTTTGCTTCTGGGTGAGCCTGGGCACAAGCATTGCTTGCCCTAATTCTCCCATTCTACTAATGAAAAAGCTGAAGTCAAAAAGAACATTTTTTCCAAGGTCACAAGGCAGCTACTACCAGAGTCAGATCTTGAACTCAGTTCTGATTTCCCATTCTAGTGTTGCACCTTGCTGCCTGCCAGCGGCGGGGTAATGAGATTCTATTTCACTAGGTACTGAACCCAGCCTTTCTGTTTAAAGGGAAAATAATTTAATGAAAAACTCAAGTTTGACTACATATTCTGAACATCCTTTTGAAACCTATGGCTGGAAAATTGGACATTATTAACATTTAACTATCCAGGAAAATACGATGTATACTTAAGTTTTAATTGTGCAAAGTCATATTTAACCCTTGCCTCCCCTTTCTTCTCACCTACTTTTTGTACATTTTATATCTCATGAGAAAAGTTGAGTTAATAGAGAGCAGGGGATCTGCAATATAATTGACATTTGTGGTTTTGCTGCTCCACATCTATTTTCCCTCCTAGAAAAAGCACATTATTTATTTAGGGGATTCACTCTTGTATGACTTTCTGTCATATGGAAAGCTGATCAACCAGAGGATTCCATACCTTTGACTACAGCAATTAATTCTCAATGTTTTTCAAGAAAGGACATTCTCTTTCTGCAGGTGTTGCCAGTTTGTGTAGATATGTTTCTGGAGCTTCCATGTCATTTTTCTCCACATGGAGAGAGACAACTTGAGGATAAAACTACATGGCGAAAGGCAAGAGATAAACACCCACTGAATCCTGAGGGCATTCTTGGAGTTCCTGAAACCAGCCATGACTGAAGCCCAGTAGACTTATTCTAGACTCTCCAATGAGACCAATTAATTCCCTTTTCATGCTTAAGCGTTGGAGTTGAGTTTCTATTACTTATGAGCAAAAAATTTCAGATAAGTACCAGCAATAGAGATTAAAAAGGCAAGAAAACCACAGTGGTTTTCCTATAATAATAACACCAGACTTGCACTACGAACTCTTTGAAGGCAAAACGTACTGCCCCTTACAGTACTTAATACTATGCTTGCAATGCTGACACTGATGCTAGTTGTTGTCAGTTTTGCTGCTTTATAATTCTCATTTCTGTAAAGTTTAATTTATAAACTCTTAGGGAAAAAAGTATCTATCCTATGAACTCTCTTCATTCTTTGAGTTTTTGCGTTGGAGAATTTACTGCCCTGAAAGGAGTCAGAAAACTTGAGTTTTAGGGTACAAGGATTGCTAAGAGGCCAATTTTGTTCAGCCAACACAAATAGCAGCCTTCTCAAGATCATTGCTGAATTCTAAGAGCATATCTGTCTGCTTAGATGGTATATTTTATATTTCTGACTAAGCCTATTTATAACGTGCTATGTCTGCTCAGGTCCTTGAGTTGCTGGGAGTTAAATGTTCTTAGAAATCTGGACTGCCAGTCAGAAATCCTGGGAATGAAAACTAGCTCTTTGAATATATAAACTCTGTGTCCTCCCCACCATGAACTTCACTCTACAGAGTGAATACTCTTCATTCCTTTAACATAGCATGCATTCATATTGAATGTTTAAATTTATATACAGGCATACCTTGGAGATATTGTGGGTTCAGTTCCAGAGCACAGCAATAAAGCAAACAACAAAATAAATTGAGTTACGTAAAGTTTTTGTTTTCCCAATTGTATAAAAATTATGTTTACACTATACTGGAGTTTATCAAGTGTGCAAAAGCATTCTGTCTAAAAATACCAATATACATACCTTGATTTAAAAACACTTCATGCTAAAAAAAAACAAAGCTAAACATAATGGAAGCCTTCAGCAAGTCATAATCTTTTTGCTGGTAGATGGTCTTACCTCAATTGGCTGGTGGCTGCTGAATGGTCAGGGCCGCGTTTGTAAACCTTGCCACTGTATTGTCAACTAAGTTTACGTAATATTTTAAATCCTTCATTGTCATTTCAGCAATCTGAACAGCATCTTCACGAGAAGTAGTTTCCACCTCAAGAAACCACCTTCTTTACACCTCCATAAATATCAACTTCTCATCCGTTGCAGCAATTCATTCACATCTTCAGGCTCCACTTCTAATTCCAGTTCTCTTGCTAGTTCTACAACATCTGCAGTCTTGAACTCCTCCAAGTCATCCGTGAGAGGTGGAACCAGCGTCTTCCAAACTCCTGTTAATGTTGATATTTTGACCTTTTCCCCTGAATCAGGAGTGCTCTTAATGGCATCTAGAATGATGAATCCTTTCCAGAAAGTCTTCAATTGACTTTTCCAAGATCCATTAGAGGAATCATTATCTATGGAAGGTATAGCCTTAGGAAATATATTTGTTAAAAAATAAGACTTGAAATTTGAAATGACTCCTTGATCCATGAGCTGCAGAATGGATCAGGCTGTGTTAGTACGCATGAAAACAACATTAGTCTCCTCGTACCATCAGAGATCTTGGATGACCACGTGCATTGTCAATGAGCAGTGATATTTTGAAAGAAATCTCTTTTTCTGAGCTGTATTTCTCAACAGTGGGCTTAAAATATTCAGTAAACCATGTTGTAAACAAATGTTTACAATAGAAGCTTTCTCAAAGCCATTGCTGAATTCCAAGAGTCCATCTGTCTGTTGTCATCCAGGCTTTGTTGTTCCATTTATAGAGCACAGGCAGAGTAGATTTAGCATAATTCTTTTTTTTTTCATTTTTATTGGAGTATATTTGATTTACAATGTTGTGTTGGTTTCTGCTGTACAGCAAAGTGAATCATTTATACATATACATATATCCATTCTTTTTCAGATTCTTTTCCCATATAGGTTATTACAGAGTACTGAGTAGAGTTCCCTGTGCTATACAGTAGATCCTTATTAGTTATCTATTGTATATATAGTAGTGTGTATATGTCAGTCCCAATCTCCCAATTTGCCGCTCTCCCCACCTTTCCCTCCGGTACCCATAAGTTTGTTTTTTACATCTGTGACTCTATTTCTGTTTTGCAAGTAAGTTCATTGTACCATTTTTTTAGATTCCACATATAAGCGATATCATGCGATATCTGTCTTTGTCTGACTTACTTCACTCTCTTAAGAACCCTAGAGAGTCCTTTTAAATGAAGCTCATTTACCTAAATGGTAAATGAGCTTCAACTTAAAGTCATCAGCTGCTTTAGCCCCTAATAAGTTTGTCATCTTATATAGGCACGTTTCCTGGTGCCCCAAAACAATTACAACAATAACATCAAAGATCACTCATTACAGATCACCATATCAAATATAATGATAATGAAAAGGTTTGAAATATTGAGAGAATTACCAAAATATGACACAGAGACATGAAGTCACCAAATGCTGTTGGAAAAATGGTAGCCAATAGACTTGTTCAACACAAGGTAGTCACAAACTTTCAATTTGTAAAAAAAACACAATATCTGTGAAGTGTAATAAAGTTAAGTGCAATAAAGAGAGGGTGCCTGTGTTCAAGAGTATGTAATTTGGGTCAGTTAAGTAAGATACCGTGCATTTTGAATATACGGATGAATAGTTAGGAGATTTCATGGACAATATTAATAATGTCATTTAACATATATATAGCTGTTATTTAAGGATTTTCCTCTATGTTTTCTCATTGTGTACTCACAAAAAAATTTGTCAGGAAAACTGGGGCTGAAAAGGTTAAATGGCTTGTAGAAAGCCATAGAGTAAGTGAATAATGGAGTAAAGACTAGAAAAAAACACAAGTATAGGTCAGTCTATGTATTCTTCTTCCATCATGCTTTCCTTCTTCTCCAAATTTTTCAATAGAATGCTGGTTTTAGCTTTGTGTTTTAGCTGATACAATTCTTTATCACCTATATAATAGCAATAACGCTAAAAATGTCTTGATTTCCAAACTTTTGAGGACAATTTTTTTTTTTTAATGAGTCATTCTGTGGGTACCGCCCTTCCCATGATTCAAATCTGAATCTATTTGAGTGAAACCTCTCTTCCAAGTCAGGGGAAAAGATTCAATTACATAATTTTCTTTTAATTTCACAGCTTTTATATATAGTGGAAGAAAATTAAATCATCTCAGAATATCCCATGCATTCATTTTATTTCATGTTTGAATATTAACATAGGAACTATTCATCTCTTTCCCTCTTTTCCAATGCTGAAGAGACCTCTTTGGAAACTTTCATCTCTCTGATATAAAGATTCTGGTATCATTTTTTTTCTGGAGATTTTTCCTACATTTTCAGATATTTTTCATGACATTCTTCCCTATAAAATAAATGACTAGAGGACTAGGGGGTTGGGAGGTACTTACAGGCACCCAGGCATTGTTTCTCTGTGCTACCACTACTTAGAAGATTTGGATCTTTTATCTTAATTGGAAAATGTTTTAATAATATTATTTCTTTGAATATTTTATTTCCTCAATTATCTCAGTTTTTCTCTAGAAATTTATACAGCTATGTTGAAATTTCATTTTTCTTTTATGCTGACTGCTGGTAGAAATTTTAGTCTGATATTCTATTTTATAAATCTATATTCTAGCTTAATTTTTTCTGCCGTTTAGGAATTTTTAAACAGTACCTATTTATATTAAAATCTAGATATTCAACCATAGGTCTTTTAAATATCTCTTTAGGTACTTTTTGAAAAAGAATTATATAAGTAAGTTCTATGATCTACAAATGACGATTTTTTCATAGTAAACTTTTTTGTTTTATGGATGTGATGTCTTCCCATGTCTCTGAAGCTAAGAACTGTGCTAATTTTAAAATCTCATATTCTCCTTATTAATTCCTTGTGGGTTTTTTTGGTTTAGTTTTTTGATTAATTTTGGTTTTTGTTTAGTGCTTATATATTGATCTCTTTCATTATTTTTTTCCAGAAATTTTTGGTGATCATTGATGATGATTACTATAGTCTTTTAAATTACCTGTTTGGGTGTCTGTGGGCATCGGTTCAGTTTACTAAAAATTGCATCTGCTGATTGTGAGAAAAGTGCCAAAATTACTGTGAAGAGTGAAAAAAGAGTATGCCACGGATTGGGGTTTTCTCTTAGGAAGAGGCTGTCTCCTCTTTCCTTTCTGGTACATGCCTAATTTAGGCATGTTTCTCTTTTCAAGCATTATTATTATTATTATTTAGTTTCTCAACCCACATCAAAGAAAATTTAAAAAAAAACAATATAATGAATCAGTAAATGTCTTTTACTAGGTTCACAAATGGTTAAATTTCACATTTGTAAAAGTATTAGTTAAAATGCAATAGCTAAATAATGAATCTCAGGGAAATGTAAACCTATGTTTACATCAGCCTAAGAAATAGAGGCTAATGGACATTTGTAATAAGATGGGCTTTCAACACAAAGGAAAACTGAGCTCCGTGGTTCTAGCAACACTCAAATCCAATGTACCGGAAAGTACAGCTGTGCTGACAAGGAGACAAGAGTGGAGCACATAGGTACCCGCTGACTCAGCAGCCCCAGCTGTGCAAGGTGACATCTGATCCAAGCATCTTTCTGAAGCCCATTGAGCAGACCCTACAGAGTCTAACATGGATGATAATTGTTTCAAAAATGCACCAGATGTTGAGTGTGTTTCTAAATTGGCACAGTCTTCATGAAGTTTTATTCAACTTCCTATGCCAACGTTGGATTTATCTTCCAATTAGTAATCACGTGGCAGTGAAGCAAAGGAACGCAAGCTGCAAATCTCCTGTGAGTTAATATTTTATTATTGCCTGCAGATCATGGAAAGTACAGAAACAAGGTAAAAAGATATATTGCGTTTCTAGATTATTAGTGCATTAAATTTCAGAAAAAGTGAAAAGAATGATGTCAAATATTTCTGTATTTCTGTGTTTTAAAACATAGCTATACATATAACTTGGTGGCTAAGAACAACGTTGTCTTAAAGTTAAGTATCTCCTCTTTTTAAAGGTATGGTTTCAATTTTTTTTTCATAAATGTTAATATCCTTTATTTGTTGTTGTTACTGTTTTGTTTGTTTTGGTTTTTTAACTTTTTATTTTATATTGGAGTATAGTTGATTAACAATGTCGTGTTAGTTTCAGGTACACAACAAAATGATTCAGTTATACATATACATGTATCTATTCTTTTTCAAATTCTTTTGCCAATTAGGTTTTTACAGAATATTGAGCAGAGTTCCCTGTGCTACACAGTTAGGTCCTTTTTGGTTATCCATTTAAAATATAGCAGTGTGTATCTGTCAATCCCAAACTCCCTAACTATCCCTCCCTCCACCCTCCCCTGGGTAACCATAACAGACTTAGAGAACAAACTTATGGTTTCAATGTTTTTGATAGAGTAAAATTACTGAGAAGTGTGTAATGGTCATCCATGCAGATAATGCACTTCTTTACTTTAACATACAAGAATATAAAGATTTTAAGTGTCTAGATTTTTTATAAAACTATCTCTCTCATCTACCAAACATACGAATCAATTTGTAATTCTGGTCTTTATTTAAGTAGAATTATTTTATGTCTTTTATCATAAGATGCCCAAATGTTTTTTGAAAGTAGTCTAATTAAAAAGAATAGTTTAGGGCTTCCCTGGTGGCACAGTGGTTGAGAGTCCACCTGCCGATGCAGGGGACACAGGTTCGTGCCCCGGTCCGGGAAGATCGCACATGCCGTGGAGCGGCTGGGCCCGTGAGCCGTGGCCGCTGAGCCTGCGCGTCCAGAGCCTGTACTCTGCAATGGGAGAGGCCACAGCAGTGAGAGGCCCGTGTACCACAGAAAGAGAAAAAAAAAAAAGAATAGTTTAAAAATATTACCAAACTGCTACTCTATTTGCACCCAATAATATAATAAAACACATATTAACTGAAAGGACACCTTGCTTAAATTAACGTTTCTGGGAAACTGACTGCATTTTCTGTTTCAGTATAGATAGTCTGTATAAAGTCTTTCTAAAAAGACCCAGTGCACATCTTAGTAACAAAGAAACTTTATGAGCCGGATCATCTATGTCCATACCCTCTCCCCAAGCAATCCAGAAAGAATTGAGAGTATCTGTGAACCTGGTTGAGGAAAAACTACACCTTTATTTTTACCAACCTATAGCTAAAATTTAGTATTTCCTTCCATTATGAATATCAGCAACTAATCATAGTAGAATTAGCATTTCCTGTGACTTTGTCACTAGTGGAAAAACAGATATCTTCACATCACATTATGGTGGTGGCAGATAATCTAAGTATGTAATTCATGCTCATTAGTACATTGAAATCACAAAAGTTAGCAGACCCATTGCTAGATCCTTCTAGGTGTACTTGTTTTCTACTGCTGCATACTTTAAACCACAACCTTAGCAGTTTAAAATCACCTGGGTCAGGTGTCCAGGCACAGCTGAACTGGGTCCCATGCTCAGGTCTTGCTGCAGCTCACAAGGCTGCAAACAAACCAGATTTGTACCAGATTTGCATCGGAGGGGTAGGGTCTTGTTCCAAGCTTACTTGGTGGTTTGCAGAATTCATTTTCTTGCAGTTGTAGAATGCACAGCAGCTTGCTTCTTCAAAATCAGCAGGAGAGAAGGTTTCTGCTGCTTCCAGCCTCTGACCTTAGACCACCTTTCAAAGGGTCCATGATTAGGTCAAGCTCACCCAAGTTAATCCTTCTTTTGGTTTCTCAAAATGAACTGATTACTGACTTAATTACATCTACAAAAATCTCTTCACCTTTGCCATATAATGTAACCTAATCACTGAAATGACCTTCATCGTATTCATATTCTGCTCATACTGAAGGAGAAGTGGGTTATACAGTAGGGGACAGGAATCTTGGGATCATCCTAGAATCCCTCCTACCATATTACAAAATACAGTAATGAAGAAGCACATATATTAAAATATCATAAATATTTTAATAATATTTTGATAAATATATTTCAATACATTGGTTCTTTTTTTCCTGGGCATCTTATTTTATGTATTCAAAAACATTATTCTCAGAAAAGCTCTATAGGTTTCACTGCTGACAAAATGATTTATGGAACAAAAAAAGATTAAAAATCCTTGTTCTAAAAGTACACCATTTCCTAAATTGCTCAGTCCAAAATTTAGAACTCATCTTGCTTCTACTTTTGCTAATAATCTAATTTATCCTGTCAGCGTTCCCTTCAAAATATATCCAAAATGTAACCACTTCAATCACTTCCATCAACCCCGAAAATTTTGTCTTCATTATCTCTCAACTGACTATTGTGAGAGCATGCTAAATAGCCTTCTCTCTCTTGTATTTGTGTTTGCTTTTTCCTCCATATATCATTATCTTTTTCAAGAATATAGATCAACTCAGGTCTTACATCTGCATAGATGACTCCACTGGTTTACAATTACACTAAGAAAAAAAATCCAGTACCATTCATCATGTCTGTGGAACACTTCGCAGGATCATTTCCCGCACTCTGCCCCTAACACTGGCAAAGATTCCATGCCCTAATGCCCAGTATCTGTGGGTAACTACATGGCAATATGGACTTTGCAGTTGTAAATCAGGTTACAGACATTAAAGATAGAGATGTTGGGGAACCTTCAACATGACGGAGGAGTAAGACAGGGAGATCACTTTCCTCCCTACAAATACATCAAAAATACACCTACATGTGGAACAACTCCTACACAACACCAACTGAATGCTGGCAGAAGACCTCAGACTTCTCAAAAGGCAAGAAAATACCCATGTACCTGGCCGTGTGGCTGACAGAGTCTTGCTGCTCTGGCCTGGTGTCAGGCCTGAGCCCCTGAGGTGGGAGAGCTGAGTTCAGGACACTGGACTACCAAAGACCTCCCGGCCCCATGTAATATCAATCAGTGAGAGCTCTCGCAGAGATCTCCGTCTCAACGCTAAGACCCAGCTCCACCCAATGGTCAGCAAACTCCAGTGCTGGAAGCACCATGCCAAACAACTAGCAAGATAGGAACATAGCCCCACCCAGTAGGAGAGAGGTTGCCTAAAATCATGATAAGGGCACAGACACTACAAAACACACCACTGGGCGTGGCCCTGTTTACCAGAAAGACAAGATCCAGTCCCACTCCCCAGAACAAAGATACCAGTCCCCTCCACCAGGGAGCCTACACAAGCCACTGAAACAACTTCAACCACTGCGGGCAGATACCAAAAAAAATGAGAACTACAAACCTGCAGCCTGCGAAAAGGAGACCCCCCCCCAAACACAGTAAGTTAAACAAAATGAGAAGACAGAGAAATATGCAACAGATGAAGGAGAAAGGTAAAAACCCACCAGACCAAACAAATGAAGAGGAAATAGGCAGTCTACCTGAAAAAGAATTCAGAGTAATGATAGTAAAGATGATCGAAAATCTAGGATATAGAATGGAGAAATAACAAGGACCTAGAAGAACTAAAGAGAAAACAAAAAATGATGAACAACACAATAAATGAAATGAAAAATTCTCTAGAAGGAATCAATAGCAGAATGACTGAGGCAGAAGAATGGATAAGTGACCTGGAAGATAAAATACTGGAAATAACAGCTGCAGAGCAGAATAAAGAGAAAAGAATGAAAAGAATTGAGGACAGTATCAGAGAACTCTGGGACAACATTAAATGCACCAACATTCAAATTATAGGGGCCCCAGGAGAAGAGGAGAAAAAGAAAGGGTCTGAAAAAATATTTGAAGAGATTATAATTGAAAACTTCCCTAACTTGGGAAAGGAAATAGTCAATCAGGTCCAGGAAGTGTAGAGAATCCCATACAGGATAAATCCAAGGAGAAGCACACCAAGACACATATTAATCAAACTATCAAAAATTAAATACAAAGAAAAAATATTAAAAGCAGCAAGGGAAAAGCAACAAATAACATACAAGGAAATCCCCATAAGGTTAACAGCTGATCGTTCAGCAGAAACTCTGCAAGCAAGAAGGGAGTGGCAGGACATATTTAAAGTGATGAAAGGGAAAAACCTACAACCAAGATTACTCTACCCAGCTAGGATCTCATTCAGAGCCGATGGAGAAATTAAAATCTTTACAGACAAGCAAAAGTTAAGAGCATTTAGCACCACAAAACCAGCTTTACAACAAATGCTAAAGGAACTTCTCTAGGCAGGAAACACAAGACAAGGAAAAGACCTACAAAAACAAACCCAAAACAATTAAGAAAATGGTAATAGGAACATACATATCAATAATTACCTTAAATGTAAATGTGTTAAATGCTCCAACCAAAAGACACAGATTGGCTGAATGGATACAAAAACAAGACCCATATATATGCTGTCTACAAGAGACCCACTTCAGACTTACGGACACATACAGACTGAATGTGAGGGGATGGAAAAAGATATTCCATGCAAATGGAAATCAAAAGAAAGCTGGAGTAGCAATTCTCATATCAGACAAAATAGACTTTAAAATAAAGACTCTTACAGGAGACAAAGAAGGACACTACATAATGATCAAGGGATCAATCCAAGAAGAAGATATAACAATTGTAAATATTTATGCACCCAACATAGGAGCACCTCAATACATAAGGCAAATACTAACAGCCATAAAAGGGGAAATCAATAGTAACACAATCATAGTAGGGGACTTTAGCACCCCACTTTCACCAATGGACAAATCATCCAAAATGAATATAAATAAGGAAACATGTTTTAAATGATACATTAAACAAGATGGACTTAATTGATATTTATAGGACATTCCATCCAAAAACAACAGAAAACACTTTCTTCTCAAGTGCTCATGGAGCATTCTCCAGAATAGATCATATCTTGGGTCACAAATCAAGCTTTGGTAAATTTAAGAAAATTGAAATTGTATCAAGTATCTTTTCTGACCAAAATGCTATGAGACTAGATATCAATTACAGGAAAAAAACTGTAAAAAACACAAACACATAGAGGTTAAACAATACGTTACTAAATAACCAAGATATCATTGAAGAAATCAAAGAGGAAATCAAAAGTTACCTAGAAACAAAACGCAATGAAAACAGGATGACCCAAATTCTATGGGATGCAGCAAAAGCAGTTCTAAGTGAGAAGTTTATAGCAATACAATCCTACCTCAAGAAACAGGAAAAATCTCAAATAAAAACTTAACTTTACACCTAAAGCAATTAGAGAAAGAACAAAAATAACCCCAAAGTCAGCAGAAGGAAAGAAATCATAAAGATCAGATCAGAAATAAATTAAAAAGAAATGAAGGAAACAATTTCTAAGATCATAAAACTAAAAGCTAGTTCTTTGAGAAGATAAACAAAATTGATAAACCATTAGCCAGACTCATCAAGAAAAAAAGGGAGAAGTCCCAGATCAATAGAATTAGAAATGAAAAAGGAGAAGTAACAACTGACACTGTAGAAACACAAAGGATCATGATAGATGACTACAAGCAACTGTAAGCCAATAATGGACAACATGGAAGAAATGGACAAATTCTTAGAAAAGCACAACCTTCCGAGACTGAACCAGGAATGATTAGAATGTATAAATAGACCAATCACAAGCAATGAAATTGAGACTGTGATTAAAAATCTTCCAACAAACAAAAGCCCAGGACCAGATGGCTTCACAGGAGAATTCTATCAAACATTTAGAGAAGAGCTAACACCTATCCATCTCAAAATCTTCCAAAATATAGCAGAGGGGAGATCACTCCCAAACTCATTCTACGAGGCCACCATCACCCTGATACCAAAACCAAAGATGTCACAAAGAAAGAACACTATAGGCCAATATCACTGATTAACTTAGATGCAAAAATCCTCAACAAAATACTAGCAAACAGAATCCAACAGCACATTAAAAGGATCATACACCATGATCAAGTGGGGTTTATTTCAGCAATGCAAGTATTCTTCAATATATGCAAATCAATCAATGTGATACATTGTATTAACAAACTGAAGGATAAAAACCATATGATCATCTCAATAGATGCAGAAAAAGCTTTCAAAAAAATTCAACACCCATTTATGAGAAAACCTCTCCAGAAAGTAGGCAGAGAGGGAAGTTACCTCAACATAATAAAGGCCATATATGACACACCCACAGCCAGCATCATTCTCAATGGTGAACAATGAAAAGCATTTCCTCTAATATCAGGAACAAGACAAGGTTGCCTACTCTCACCATTATTAGTCAACATAGTTTTGGAAGTTTTAGCCACAGCAATCAGAGAAGAAAAGGAATCAAAATTGGAAAAGAAGAAGTAAAAATGTCACTGGTGGCAGATGACATGGTACTATACATAGAGAATCCTAAAGAGGGTAGCAGAAAACTACTACAGCTAATTAATAAATTTGGTAGAGTAGCAGGATACAAAATTAATGCACAGAAATCTCTTGCATTCGTATACACTATTGATGAAAAATCTGAAAGATAAATTAAGGAAACACTCCCATTTACCATTGCAACAAAAAGAAAAAAATTACCTAGGAATAAACCTACCTAAGGAGACAAAAGACCTGTATGCAGAAAACTATAAGACACTGAAGAAAGAAATTAAAGACAATACAAACAGATGGAGAGATATACCATGTTCTTGGATAGGAAGAATCAACATTGTGAAAATGACTATACTACTGAAAGCCATCTACAGATTCAGTGCAATCCCTATCAAACTACCATTGGCATTTTTCACAGAATTAGAACAAAAAATGTCAAAATTTGCATGGAAACACGAAAGATCCTGAATAACCAAAGTTATCTTGAGAAGGAAAAACGGGGCTGGAGGAATCAGGCTCCTTGCCTTCAGACTATACTACAAAGCTACAGTAATCAAGACAGTATGGTACTGGCATAAAAACAGAAATATAGATCAATGGACAGGATGGAAAGCCCAGAGATAAACCGATGCACATATGGTCACCTTAACTTTGACAAAGGAGGTAATAATATACAACGAAGAAAAGACAGCCTCCTCAATAAGTGGTGCTGGGAAAACTGGACAGCTACATTTAAAAGAATGAAATTAGAACACTTCCTAACACCATACACAAAAACAAACTCAAAATGGATTAAAGTCCTAAATGTAAGGCCAGACACTATATAACTCTTAGAGGAAAACAAAGGCAGAACATTCTATGACATAAATTACAGCAAGATCCTTTTTGACCCACCTCCTAGAGAAATGGGAATAAAAACAAAAATAAACAAATGGGACCCAATGAAACTTAAAAGCTTTTGCACAGCAAAGGAAACCATAAACAAATGAAAATACAGCCCTCAGAGTGGGAGAAAATATTTGCAAATGAAGCAACTGACAAAGGATTAATCTCCAAAATATGCAAGTGGCTCATGCAGCTCAATATCAAAAAAACAAACAACGTAATCCAAAAATGGGCAGAAGATCTAAATAGACATTTCTTCATAGAAGATATACAGATAGCAACAAACACATGAAAGGATGCTCAACATCACTAATCATTAGAGAAATGCAAGTCAAAACTACAATGAGGTATCACCTCACACCAGGCAGAATTGCCATCATCAAAAAATCTACAAACTATAAATGCTGGTGAGGATGTGGAGAAAAGGGAACCCTCTTGCACTGTTGGTGGGAATGTAAATTGATACAGCCACTATGGAGAATAATATGGAGCTTCCTTAAAATACTAAAATTAGAACTACCACATGACCCAGGAATCCCACTAATGGGCATATACCTTGAGAAAACCATAATTCAAAAAGAGTCATGTACCACAATGTTCATTGCAGCACTATTTACAATAGCCAGGGCATGGAAGCAATCTAAGTGTCCATCAACAGATGAATGGATAAAGAAGATGTGGCACATGTATACAATGGAATATTACTCAGCCATAAAAAGAAATGAAATTGAGTTATTTATAGTGAGGTGAATGGACCTAGAGTCTGTCATACAGAGTGAAGTAAGTCAGAAAGAGAAAAACAAATACCATATACTAACACATATATCTGGAATCTAAAGAAAAAAATGTTTCTAATGAACCTAGCGGCAGGACAGAATAAAGACGTAGATGTCGAGAATGGACTTAAGGACACAGGGAGGGGGAAGGGTAAGCTGGGATGAAATGAGAGAGTAGCATGGACATAAATACACTACCAAATATAAAATAGATAGCTAGTGGGAAGCAGCTGCACAGCACAGGGAGATCAGCTCGGTGCTTTTTCACCACCTAGAGGGATGGGATAGGGAGGGTGAGAGGGAGACACAAGAGGGAGGGGACATGGTGATATATGTATACGTATAGCTGATTCACTTTGTTATATAGCAGAAACTAACACAACATTATAAAGCAATTATACTCCAATAAAGATGTTAAAAAATTTTTAAAAAAGATTGGTTAACCTGGATTAACTAGGCGGGTTCAGTCTGATCACAGGAGTCCTTGAAAGCAGAAAACTTCCTCTGACTGTTAGCAGAGGAATGATGAAGCAAGAAAAACAAAGATCAGAGGTTCAGTGTGTGAGGCGCACTGGGCCTTCTGTTGGTGGCTTTTAAGTTGGGGAAAGGGAGACACAAGCATAAGAATGAGGGCATCATCTGGAATGACAGCTAGCCAATATCCACAAGAAAAGAAGGAACCATTCCTACAACAGCATGAAACTCAGTTATCCCAAAAGCTGGAATAAGCTTGGAAGGAGATTCTTTCTCAGAGCCTCCAGGAAGGAACAAAACCCTGCTGACACTTTGATTTTAGCCAGTAACACATGTGTCAGACTTCTGATCTACAGAACGGTCAGATAATAAATATGTATTGTTTTAAGCCACTAAATTTGTGGCAATTTTTTACAGAAGCAATAGAGAACCAATACAATGTCCCATTTAGCCCTAGGTACATCTCTAAATTGATTACCAACTTGTTCATACCTTATTTACTCTAATTAGCCACATGAGTTCTTTTTCGTGGTTAAGCCTCTACGTTTGTGGTAATTTATTGCAAAGCAATTGAAAATTAATATAATACAATAGAGATATTTGTTTGCACACTATTTAGTAGCCAATCAATAGTTAAATGCTTTTTTTCCTAGAAAGGACACTGCTGATCAATATTAAAATATTAGGAACCTGGTATCAATAGAGGATCCTTCCTCATTTTGAATTTTACCTGTTTACCTTTAAAGAATAATAAAAACTTTTAAACAATTATAGCAAGCCAGTTCTTAAATATGTGCCTTCATTTCTTAAAGAAATAAATAAGGACTTTGAGGCCCAACAGAACCCTTTTCAAATCTCGTTAATTTTGCACAGTGGGCAAATCCTCATTTGTAAAACTAGGATAATCTTTAACTAGCAGAGTAGTTAGGAAAATTCCTCATAGAGCAGTGTCCAACACCTAGGAAGCACTAAAAAAGGGTTAGTTTTCTAAATGTGTCCCTGGGATTGGTAAGAAACATAGTAAAGCATTTTGAACAAGTCACAGGGGAAAATACCACTTAGATACAGCAAACTCCTGTGGACAGATGGGTTTGTCACTGCATTCTAAACACTGACACTCTATTCTGGCATTTCAGACCACGCATTTGTTTTCTCTTGAGGTTTCCTATGTAGCACAGAAACTCAGCAATGTTATCTCTTAACTCTGCACACATTTCTCTATAATCTCAAAGTACAATAGTCAACAACCTAATATTTTAACAATTTCCATGCTATTACTTTTTTTTAACACCCTCTTAAGTACCTGTAATCTGAAGAGATTATGATCTCTAGACCCTGAATGTTTAACATCACCTGGCAATCTCTCACTTGCAGTTCATTTCCCACCTCATAATCCACAATATCCCCTGAACCTCTGTGCACAACATAGTTATGCAAAACACTTTAAAACAGAAAAGCTGCAATATTGATATCCTTGTGTCAGAACATGCACAGACAGCTGTTTCCCAAGTCCTTTATCAGATCTTTTAAGGTGCTTGAAGTAATGAAATCGTGCATAATTATAATTCTAACTACATGCATATATTTAACAAAAGACCGATTTTTGTCTTAACCTCTGACAAAAGTCCCTGTTGGCACAACTGAGCCCAAGGTCTTAATTATACCAGTGTGAAATTGAAATGAAGAGGTCAAAATGAAAACTTCTTTTCCATGGTTTATTGCCACTTCACAATAAAACAGCTTTGCATTCAAATGTATCATGAGTCTTTCTTTTATATTTTTTCTGCAGCACACTAATCTTTCAATACAGTGAAATTATATATTTTGACACAATGAAATTATATAGGAGTTTGTTTTTGTCTATTTATGGCTCATTTCATGTTAATTATAGATGACTCAGAATAAATATTCACCCCAAATGTGAAAAAAGGTAGATTAAAAACCAAGGTACTTCTTTTATTTTCCTAAGAAGAACTTTATCTATTTCTCAATACATTCAAAAAGTTAAGAAAAAAAATGAATGTATTTGTTTATAAAAGTAAAATCATTAATCTTTTACGTCTAAGAAATTTTTAATGATGAGGAAAATATTTCAGCTACAAGGACATTCAACAGAGCATTTTCTAATAGTACACTATGTGAAATTAGTTAAGTAAAATATTAAGCATATATTACTGAATATTAATTAAATGAATCTCCATATGGTCTTACTAATTGGTTTCTGTATCTATATATCATCGTCCTTTCAGTTGCTTCCTATCTTGGGCCCACCTCTTTACACGTGTACCTCTTCTCCTCCACATTTTGCTCAATGACTTAGTAGTAGAGCTAAGATTATATCCAGAGAATCGCTAAAATTGTTTAAATGGTTTTACTCAAACTCAAGTTAAAATAGTTAAATTTCAAAATGAAGTCAGTAAATACATTAGTACCTGATACTCCATCCTCCCTGTGTGGACATTACTTCACAGGGAGAGTAAATTATCCACTCTCTCTTCTATATAATATTTTTTCTTAAAACACAGACTTGCCACAAATTATATGCCATTAAAAAACTACCTTAGGAAAACAAACACACAAGCAAATAAACTCTCTTAGCCTCAATGTATCATCTGGTTATTGTCCAATATCTCTAGTTCATTTTGTAACAAAATTTCTTGAAAGAATTATCTATAATCCAATATCTTGTTTTCCTACTCTGTCCCAGACTCACATCATTTGTGCTTTCATCCCAGGGCTCTTTTCTAATACATTTTTAGAAAATTCCTACTGATCTCTAGATTACTGAAACGAATGGTCAGTTCTCAATTCACATCTTACTTTGAGCCATGGGCAACATACATTTTTTTCCCAGCTTTATTAAGGAATAACTGACAAAGAGAATTGTATATATTTAAAGTGTACAGCGTGATGATTTGATACACATACTCATTGTGAAATGATACCATGATCGAGATAATTAACACATCCATCACCTCACGTAGTTAGCTCTGTGTGTGTGTGTGTGTGTGTGTGTGTGAGTGTGTTGAGAACGCTTAAGATCTACTCTTAGCAAGTTTCTAGTATACAATACCATGTTATTTTCTTCTCAAAACTTTCTTCACTTGGCTTTCACGATCTGATCACTTTTGTTTTTCTTCCTGTCTCAATGTGCATTACTTTTTACTCTCTGCTGTATTTCCTTCTCATGTGCCCAACTTCAGGGATAAAGGGCACTAGGAATGCCCCGTATCAGTTAGAGGACTTCTCTCTTCTGTTTACTCTCACTCTTTATATAATCTCAGCTAATCTCATGGCTGTAAATGCCACAGCTATGCTAAAGACTCAAATTAATACATGTAGGACCTCTTCCCTGAATTCAACTTATGTAGGGAAGTGACTATTGACATCTTCACTTGGATGCATAATGGGTATGTAAAACATGGAAAGTCCCCCAAACCTAGTGGCTTTTCTCTCAATATTCCTCTTCTGAGTATAATACCAACAAATTTTAGTTACTCAGGCCAAAAAGAGAAAAATTTTATAGTTTCCCTTGACTCATCCCTCTCACTTTTAATATTCAATTAGACCAAAACTATCACGAAAGCCATTTAAAAATATATTTAGCATCTAATAACGTATATCCATTGCTACCATTACGATCCAAACTACCATCATCTTTTCTTGCCTATTTTATTGCTTTAGACTCCTAGCTGGCCCCCATGCTCCTTCCCTGCTCCACCTAGAGGCTATTCTCAGAACAGCAGTTAGAGTGATTTCTGAATCAGTGTCACACCCCATCTCTCCTCTGATCAGAACTCCTATTTGTCTCCGAGGCCCCAGATAATCTCCTCCCCACCACTACTCCTTTTCTGACCTAGTTCATTAATTCCAACCTTTGATACAATTATAAATGTTCCACAATAAACATATACTACTATTATAGTAAAAAATAATAATCAAGTTAAAGTATTAATACTTTAGCTTTTTTACAATCAAGTGGCTTGACCTCTGCTATGCATCTAAGATGATATCATCTGCAAGTGTCAACATTCAAAGCATAATAAATATGTATTATATAGAAACAAATTTGAAGACTTTTTAATATGTGAATCACTGTCCTGAAAGATCAACTTCTTCAACTCCTCCTTATGAAATCATTATGCATCTCTCAGTTTAGGCTTCAATCACTGTTCACCTAGAATACTGAATATGACTCTAGCCTTACCTCCTACTAATACAAACTCTTTTCATTTATCTTTCACTTTGTCATGAGGACATATGCACAGTTTCTTAAATATTGTCTACAGATTTTCACATTTGATCTTTTCTCATTATTTTCCTACAAGTGGAATATTATTTTCCTTCCTTCTACATGTACATAAACACAAAATATTCTTCACAGTCTACCTAAGATGATAGCTCCTCTATTAATTTTCTCATTTTGAATTACCTGTCCTCTGAGGATCCCCTTGTTAAATTTTAAGTCTTTTAACATATTCTTCCTGGAATTATTCATATCTTCTTAACTTAATAATAAGATGTTTTAAAGGAATCTCTGTGGCAGAAGATACAATGCAATGAACTTGGACATTGGTTTCATATTAGTCAAAGGGTACAAAGTTTCACTTATGAAAGATGAATAAGTCCTAGAGAGCTACTGGTCAGTATAGTGCCTATACTTATCAATACTGTACTGTAGACTTAAAGGCTCGATAAGAGGGTAAACCTTATGTTAAATTTTTTATCAAATAAACAAATTAAAAGTCCAGTAGGAAACTTTTGTGGTGATGGATATGTTATAGCAGAGATTGTGGTGATGCCTTTCACTGATGTATCTTATCTCCACACTCAACAAGTTGCATACATTAAGTATGTACTGTTTTTTATATGTCAGTCAATTATAGTTCAATAATGAGGTTTAAAAGACTTTGGTTAAAATTCCTCTTTGAAGATAAAATACTGTAGTAGAACCAACAAGATGTGTGTATGTGTTTGTTTGTAGATAGATAGATAGATAGATAGATAGATGATAGAGAGAGATTTGAAACAAAATGGCTCATGCTACTATGGAGGCTTGGCAAGTCCAAAATCAATAGGGTAGGCGAGCAGGCTAGAAACCAAAGAACAGTTGCAGTCCAAGTTCAAAGGCAGTCTGCTAACAGAATTTCTTCCTGCTTGGGGAAGTCAGTCTCTCTCTAGTAAGGTCTTCAACTGATTGAATGCAGTTCATTCACAGTATGGAAGGTAAATTGCTTTACTCAAAATCTACTGATTTAAATATTAATCTCATTTTAAAAATACCTTCACAGAAATATCTAGAATAATGTTTTAGCAAACCTCTAGTTACCATGGCCTAGTCAAGCTAACACACAAAATTAACAATTATAGGGAATTCCCTGGTGACCCAGTGTTTAGGACTCTGCGTTTTCACAGAACCCGGGCTGTGGACCCAGGTTCAGTCCCTGGTTGGGGAACTATGGTCCCAAGCTGCACAGCACAACCAAAAATTAAAAAAAAAAAAACAAAAAAAAAAACCATTATAAATTCTATGTTTGAAAAATTTTAATTTTTAGAATGAAGATGGCTAAATTTATTTTACCTGGTTATTGTGAAGCCTTAAATACACAGCATATGCAAATTGCCTGGCCCAGTAATAAAGCAGGTATTGAGCAAAAATCACCCCTCCACCTCAGCCTTTCGTAAAAGCCCATTAAATTCAATACACCTAACAGGTCCTATGTTAGTTTCTCTGTGTGTGTGTATTTGTCTGTTTGTGTCCACATGTTTATGTACTTGCCAGCTAAATGGTCATCCCTGATCTAGGCACTTTAGCAAGTAGAACAAAAAACATAATTCCTACTCTCAATGAGCTAATGAGCTCCTACGGAGTGAACTAATATGCTGCTAATAGAAAACAGGGAAAAAACAATCTATCAAAAGATGCCATGTTGAAAATAATTGCCTATTATTTCAGAGTATAATTCATAGTCCAGTCAGTTAATGTGAGCTGCGTAGTGCTACTGAAATATAGTTTACAAAGTAAATGAAGCAAAACAGGCATGTACTTATAATCACTGAACTGCTGGAAAGCATAAAGTGATATGAAAAGGAAGGAGAAAAGACAAGAACAAAGACTTGGAGAAGGAAATGGCCTTGGTGTTTGAGAACAAGAAGGGAGAGAAAGAATTAAAGAGTTTTTAAGTCGCTATAGAACCTGTACTGGGCACTTCACAAGTTATTTATTCTTTTATAAGAAATGAGGAATTGAGTCTTACAGAAGTTAAGAAATTTGCCCAAGGTAACAAAGAAGACAGTTTATGATTCACATTAATCCAAAAGTATTCAGATTTCCAGTTTAAGAAGTCACAAGCTCTCATCTTAACGTTTAAACACAAATTTTGCTGGATCTAAATCCTACATGCTTATGCAAGAATCCAGAGCTGTGCAAAGAAACTTCATGTATTTCTTAAGTCCCTAAGGGATAACTTGGTGAGTGTTCATTAATCATTTTGGGCTTCATTGCTTCTGGCCTCAGGAATCTGACTTCTTCCACTACTGGCTTCTGCCTCTTCAATTTTACACCACAGAAGATCTCCCTCCTATTAATTCTATGATGGCCCGTTAGAATGTTTTAAAATGTACTGAATGAAACAGTTACAGTTGCCCTCTTTATCTTGTTCATTTGGTGTGTGTGTGTCTTGGGGTGGTGCTTAACTCCACCCCGAATGTCAGAGAAATGTGTTTTGATGATTTGAAAAATAAGAGGAATTTTGCTAGTTTTTTGTGGAATGTACTAAATACCTGGATAGTGAATTTAAGGTGATTTAAATAAGAGTAATGTTACTTTAGCTCATCTGATATTTTTGACTCACACTTCTGTTTCATGAGAAGACTGACTGATAGGACTAACACTCCATGCTGACTAAGATATGTGTACAACACATACCTTCATGTGGAGGCATTGCCACATCTAGCCAACTCATTTTGAGCAAAAGGCCATGACACTGATGAAAATTTGGTTGCAGAAGTGAGACCAGTACAATTTGGGAAATAACAAAGTGTTGTGAATAGAGGAATTTGACTTTGTTTTCCAGAAAGCCTTAATAGTCCTGAACAGATATAGGCTGGTCAGAAGAAGTTAAGAAAGCAGCAAAATGCAATTTCAGTATTTGCTAGAGATTAATTTGTCGCTGGTCCTCAAGAAAATATAAGCACAGAAAGGGCAGAGAGGTGCTTTTTAAAAATCAGTTTAACTCTATAAATTCCTGAAAATGAAGTGTATTTGCTACAGAGATTAATTTATCACTGGTCCTCAAGAAGACATAAGCACAGAAAGGGCAGAGAGGTGCTTTTTAAAAACCAGTTTAACTCTATAAATTCCTGAAAATGAAGTTAATTTATTTCTGAAGAGGAGGACATATGGTCACTCAAATTTCCAGCAATTTAGGAAATAATAATAATATTATCCCAAGTTTGGAAATACAATGTGTGACTTGAGATTATAAGTTAAAACAGACTGAGAGGAAGACTTTTTGACTCTGATAGAAATAACCTTTTATCAGAACTGTAGCCCCACCACCGAGACCCCAGGAATGAAACTCCTGACTTAGGAGATGACACCCATGACTATTACTGAAGCCACAGGAGCAAAATAGAACAGAGATGTAAATTACCTAAAGCCAAAACATGACAGTGACTCTTTGAACACTTGAAAAGCCCAGACTTCAAGTTCATTAACACTTATAAGTAGTACTTCAATGACGAGAAATTTATGAAAAAGAGAATATGACTGAAGATTCAGATTGAGGGTCCTTCACATTAAGACCATCTGAAATTGGAAATTTAATACTCACACAGACTCCATTAAGCCAAAGTCTTCCTCATTTCCCAAGCATTTAGAAGGCTTAACCAGACTCAGGATACGCTCCAAGTGAGGTCAGATTGAGCCAACACTTATAGAAATTAGCCTCTTCAAGAGAAGTTGCCCTTAAAGAGAATAAGTAAGAAAGATGGCCATGATCCAAACTACCCCAAATGGGCTCTTTGGGCTCCTTGGGGAAATATGACCTATTTAGCCAGGCACTTTAGAGTGTGTGGGAAAGATTATACTGGGAGGACTCAGTCTGGCCATCCACCAGTCACTATTTCTTGGTGCGGAGGGTAAGGTCCAAAGAATGGAAATTCATTTTCTTTATTCAGAAAAGCTTTATACAGGAGAAAAATACGTCAAAGTACACGTATCCTGCTTTTTGCAAGTTTGCTTTATGCCACTTTGTTTTTACACAAGACCTAGATTAGTACTTGTTTTCACTAACTGAAAGATATTTGAAGAGGATTTTTGCTTTTAGAAAAGGTACAAAGCAAAGTAAACAGCATACAGATACCCCCAGCACTGACAGTGGCATCGCCAATCTCCTTCCCAGTAACTATACTCAGCATGCCGGTATCATGCCACCATAGCCTTCATCTGTGTCTCTGAGCATCTGTGCTTTATCTCGATTTATCTTGTGCATCTTTTATCAAAATGTGTCCTAAGGTAATTGCTTCTGTGCTTTAAACCATTTCAGCTTACAAAAGGTTTCATAGAGACACTCTACCTTCAGATAGTGGGGGAAATCCGTATTAAGTATGTCCCTCCCATATTTTGCCTTTCCTCAACTTTTAAGTAGCTGTTCAGGCTTTATTCTTGGTTATATTACAAGAGATTAGTAACAGGAAGAGAAACACATTCTCTAGAATTCCTTTATTGGAAAGAGGAAACCCCAATAATGACTGAAAATCAATTCCTCATTGGTTTGTTGAAAAATATTTGGAGGGATCCATTAACAAAAGCAAATTGAGGGATATTTTTTGCTCGTCTGACTTTGTAGATAGGACAATTTAATAACAGTCATTTTAATTTATTCATAGAGCCCTTATAGTTTCAATTTCTAGTATTTACATTGTTCTCAGGATCATTACCCAATTCTGATCCACAGCCTCCACTATGGACTCTCATTCTTATACCTGACTCCTTCACCATGGCACATTCACTCTCAGAGGCTTGCAGTTCTACTTGTGCCTTAGCTTCTGGAAGTAACTTCCCATCTCAGGCTGACCATATATGGCCATATAAATTGGAATTTATATGTAATCTACCTCATGTATTAGTTTCACAGGATGCTAAAGATTGTTCATGTAAATTATTGGATGGGTAGTAGGAAGGGAGATCACTGGCTACACACACCAGATCAAGGTGAATTATTTTAGAACTAATCCTCTGAATGTGGATTAGTTCTAAAATAATTCTAAAAGAGCGAGAGAGGGGAAGAAGAGGGGGAGGAGGAGGAGAAGAAGAGGAAGAAGCAGAAGAGGAAGAAGCAGAAGAAGAAGGAGAAGAAGAAGAAGGAGGAGGAGAAGGAGAAGGAGAAGAAGAAAGATAAGGAGAAGGAGAAGGAGGAGAAGGAGAAGGAGGAGAAGGAGAAGAAGAAGGAGAAGGAGGAGAAGGAGAAGAAGAAGGAAGAGGAGGAGGAGGAGGAGGAGGGACGGAGGGGAAGGGGAAGGGAGGAAAGAAAAGGAGGACGAAGGGGAGGGGAAGAAGAAAGGGATCAGGGAGAGACTGAGACCTGGGAGGCTGAAAAATAGATTTTTAATCTAGGGGAAAAAAGCCTGTGTTTATTAGTGCTAATTAGATGATATTGAAGGCTAATGTTAATAAAAAACAATTTGCCACCACGGTGAAACAAAGGGATGAAGTAGTCACAACTAGCAGGTTGCATAATGGATAAGCACATGAATACATGTGCAGTCAACAGAAATTTTAGAAGTGCGGAAGCTCTAGGCTTATAACGATAAGGGAAGACCAGCTTTGGGAATGTTGAATTGAAGATGACATATACAATTAAACAGCAAATTGTTTTTGCATCAGTGGTGAACATTAATCTGGCACTAAGATCAGAATTAGGTTACAGAATTAAAAAGTCATACTAGAGAAGATAAGTGAAGCCATAGGATTTGTGCAGAAGGAGGCTGGCATAGCCAAGAATAGATTCTCAGAGGTAAAAAGGAACTGACATAGCAGGTGGAGAAAGGAGGTTCGAAAGATAAGACACCAGTGAAAAATGATGGAAATGAAGACAGATGGTTTGGTAAGACTGCTTCCCTCCAACCACCTTGCCTCCTTAAAATGATTGGTGGTAAGGATGGGGGCTACTATATAGATCTTGAATAGCAGAGTACTCAGGGGGAAAACACGAGATGAAAAAAATATATATTATATATATATATGTAATATACATATAGTTGTTTGATATTTTGGCTAAAATATAAAGGGCAAAATGATTGAAGCAATTAAATTACAAAACAACAACAGTATCTCAGAAATAATGAGACAGTCATATGGAGAGCTATCATCCTCCAGATAAACAAAACAAAAAAGATCAATAATTTAATTAGAGAAACTTAGATAAGAGCATTAAGCCACATACCCAAAGTGGTGTTGATTTTTGTTTCTCTCTGTGTGAGTGATTTGCAATTAGTAAAATGTTTAGCATATAATTACATTTTACCTTATTTCATCAAGTTGAAAACAATCTACTTTTTCATGAGAGAAAATAATTTCCAGAACTTCCCTGGGATTGTCATGTATTGATTAAGCACTTATTCTTTGGAAAAACAATGCTATTAGTTTTTCATGAGTTTTTATTCAGTAGGACTTTTATTTTCTTTTTCATTCATTTAATCACTGGCTACATGCTAAGTTCTCATAATTTTATTTCTCTATAAATTTGTTTAATCTATTTTACCAATTAAAAAACAAAAAAAAAACCTCAGTGAGTAAAGGCAGAAAGATAAAGCAACGTGCTTGAATTAACTAGGTGCTAAATGAATTGAATAATGGAGGAGGGGCTTCCCTGGTGGCGCAGTGGTTCAGAGTCCACCTGCCGATGCAGGGGACACAGGTTCGTGCCCCGGTCTGGGAAGATCCCACATGCCACAGAGCGGCTGGGCCCGTGAGCCATGGCCGCTGAGCCTGCGCGTCCGGAGCCTGTTCTCTGCAACGGGAGAGGCCACAACAGTGAGAGGCCCGCGTAATGCAAAAAAAAAAAAAAAAAAAAAAAAAAAAAAAATAATGGAGGAGAATGGAGGAGAAACGTCTCAGACTGAAGAAACAACTGCAAAGGCCCTTGAGTGAGGATGGGTGTAGCATATTCAAGAAACAGAAAGTCACAATGAGCATGGGGAAGAGTGGAATGAAATGAGATGGGAAAAATATTCCTCACGTGGCAATCGGCCCACCTATTTTTTTTTTCTTTTTTGAGGTAAAAGAGAAACACACACACACAACTCATAAAAATCCCAACTGCAGAATACATAACTCCTCTACTAGAACTGAATTAGAACTTTGAAGGTGCTAAGTAATAAAAAGTTAATGGTGCTACTTCTTCATATGCAATTTAATTTAAAACAATAAATGCTAAACTATAGAATGAGTGTATGGAAGTCTAACAAAATACTGTTGTTTCTCATGATGACTACTACAGCATCTAAAGGAATTCATCTGATGCCCATTCCTTCACTTCTTTCCTGCTAACATAACGATAATAACATTGTGGGGACCATGATCCCCCACTAAATACTTGCTTTCTCAGCTACCTTGCACCTTGGAGGAATCATCAGACACAAATGTGGCCAATGAGACATCAGCAAAAGTCTTTTGAAGGGTTGTGGGAAAGCATTTGCTTTCTTGATGACAGAGGACGAGAAGTGATTGTTACCATGCACAGTCAACCCCTCTTTCTTCCTTGAGCATGGATGTGGTGATTTCAGTAGAAGAAGTAATCTTGCAACCATCAGATCATAAAATAGAAGAGCAGAGGTTCAAATCCTAATATGGTAAAACATAAAGATAGAAAATCCTGATGCTATCATCCACCTGCTGAACCAATGACAGTAACAACACACCTCCTGACTTCTTGTTTAGATGAGGAAATTTAACCCAATGTGTTAGGACCTTGCTGGGCTGTCATGTAAAATTAAAAAAAAAAACACTAATATATACTTTAAACACGAATACAATGAAGTGTTATAAGTATTTGACATTTTTTTGTTGTTTTGGAAATCAAATGTCAAATACCCAGTTATGCTTTATCTTTTTTTTTTTTTTTTTTTTTGTGGTACGTGGGCCTCTCACTGCTGTGGCCTCTCCCGCTGCAGAGCACAGGCTCCGGACGCGCAGGCTCAGCGGCCATGGCTCACAGGCCCAGCCGCTCTGCAGCATATGGGATCTTCCCAGACCGGGGCACGAACCTGTGTCCCCTGTATCGGCAGGCGGACTCTCAACGACTGCGCCACCAGGGAAGCCCTGCTTTATCATTTTTAAATGTGCACAGTGCTTGTGCTCAGAGCTCAATGAACATAAATACAGAAAACAGCATTCCTTGAGCTCTTACAGAAGCCAAACTAGTCCTTAAAGCTGTAATAGATTGATACAATCACCTCAGCAATACTATGAGGATGGTGCTATTACAATTCATATTTTACAGATGAAGAACCAGAGGTTCAGAGTGTAACCAGCCCAAGGCCACACAAGTGTAATGAGTTGGGTCTGAACCCAGGTTTGTCTTCCTCCAGGGAGCCTGCTTCTAACCAGGCTCTGCCTCCTAATCAGCCTCTGCCTCCTAAAATGAATGAGCCATTTAATTATATAAGGTTTAATGGACCAAATTAATGAGAGTTTACGTACACTTTTTTTATGGAAAAAGAGGAAAACAGAATGATCCTCTCTAAGGATACACGCACACACACAATTTATATATTCAAGTTCAGTGTTCTTGCTTTCTTTTTGAAGTTGTCTACCTAATTATTACTTAATACTGTCTCAGGGAGTAACTATAACAGCATAACAAAGTGCCAAATACTAGCACCATTGAAATTGGAAACAGCCAAGTAACATATATGTTTTAACTTTTGTGAAAGCTATTTTAAGGAATAAAAGTACTGACAGATTGTTAATAGACCAAACAGGTATTCTGCTAATTAGATAAACTGGACACAGTATGCTTCTCTTTGTGTTGGATCCTAAAATTTCCAAAAATGTTTGAGCACAAGGATGGCAGCTGTCAAATGCTCTTCTTGATTTAAAGGTTCTCCCGTTGCTACAGCCTAATTCCAGAGCCCTGTGTACCCAAGAAACCCCTGACAACTTACATTTTAAAGGAACGTGAGTGGCTATAGGCCTGCATCTTATAATTGTGCAAAGAACTAATTTGATATGAAGGGGATCTTTAGACAAAATGAGATAATTGTGCTGCAATATATTAAAAACAAGTATCCTGTAATTTTTTGTTTACCAATGGAAAGGGTAAAAAAGGTGAAGATTGTTGAATACCTGACTGTACCACTGTCTATGGCCTTTCTCTTTGAAAATATGTTCTTTCTCAAATTTGCAACAGGCATAACTAGCTTGATAGTAAGCTGAGAATGCAGATTACTACTGGACACAATGTCATCAGGCTACACAGTAACAAATACTATATATAAACATGTTTGGAATTTAGAAGAAAAATTTTAAATTAGAGTTAGAAAAATAAAAAGACACAAGCTAGGAAAGATAACAAAATGGGCATTGAAATCACCAGTCTATGAAGTGATTTCCATTCAGTAGTCACTATCCCTGAGTCTTCAGCCCAATAAAAATGTAGGTACGTATGCTGTACCTTTCTCAATTGTTTTGTTTTTTATCTTAAATGTTAGTACGTATTTCACTTTTGCTGTTTTGCTTGTACTTGGTTCTAGCAAGATTTCACTGAGGTGACAAAAAAGAAATAAGACAGAGACCCAAACCAAACTAAAAAAAAAAGAAAGAATCAAGAAATTTATATATTGACATAATCAAGACCTGTCTTCCTTTCTGATTTAGTTTCCTGTGATCTAATACTTATTGATCTGGCTACTCGAATGCTAGTGTCAATGTTCATGCATGTCTATCCCCTTTCTGAGCCCTCCGTTTGATTGTTCTTTCATCTGCCTTGTGATCTGCTTGTAGGGTAAAAAAAAAAAAAAAAAAAAGGTGCATAAAAAAAATGATTCACTGCAAATCAACTTATCATTTTAGCCACCCATTCTAACTGCACCCATATGGCTTGGATAGCTGAGAAAAAAAAACAGAATTGGAAAAGGGGAGAGTATGATGTAGCATGAACAGGAGGAGGTAACAGATGAGGATTTACCCTTAATTGCACAGTGGTAAAGAGCATCTGAGTGGGCTGTACTGAAAATCCCAGGAAAAGCAGACTGTGAAGGACTCACCCTCTTGCTGTTCTTACAGCCCTTATCTGATAGTTGCACTTGTTAGTGTTTAAGCAGGCTCAGCTGCCAGGAATTGACATTGTAGAAACACAAGGAAGAGCCAAAAATTTATTTCATCCAAAAAAGAGACAATAGGAGTGTTGGCTGAAAAGTATGTAAGTCTAGGGTTTCGCATACTTTCAAAGGAAAGCTGGAGGGAGTGGAATTATTTTCCCTGAATACTCAGTCCTGGGATGCACATTATTGAATCTACAGAAGTGATGACCAGTTATGGAGGACAAATGTAAAAACTGCCTGTGTATTTGGGAATAGTGTCATGTGGAAGAGGAAATATAATTTGTCTTATGTGGCCCTGGGGTTTAGGCTGATCTAGTACCAACTGTATAGGTGGAAGACAATTACAGTGTTGAATGTAGTAAGAATACTCTATTAATTACAATTATCCCCGAGTGAAATGTACAACCATGGGGAACATAGAGTTTCCTATCACTGGAGGTATTCAACAAGAAACTCCAACAAAGATGTTGTACAGAATGTTCCATCTTAGATGTCTCTTCCAACAATTAGTGACTAATTTGTGTATTAAATATGAAATAAGCATAACACGACAAATCTACTTTCACCTACTTGCCCTACAAAGCAAGTGCCCAGGAGTTGTTCAGTATCATTTGACCAACCTTGTTACTGATTATTCACTGGCTCTCAAGGTCAATGAGTAGGGCCCATGTAGTTGGCATGAGGCAGGAAGAAGTTTTAAGGGATACCAAAATATGCGTTGTGCATTGGAAGAACATGAACACTTCCCTAGTAGTATTTACATGGGGCATGTATCTTTGTTTTGTAATCTAATGGAAATAACCGGTTCCCAGTTCCGGCTTTACCAATAATTCTTATACCTATGGAGCTATTTTCCTTTCTCTAGTGCAAGTCAGCCATCAAATTGTCCTGCTTTTGACCTACTAGAGAATGGACTTGAGGACACAGGGAGGGGGAAGGGTAAGCTGGGACAAAGTGAGAGAGTGGCATGGACATATATACACTACCAAATGTAAAACTGATAGCTAGTGGGAAGCAGCCGCATAGCACAGGGAGATCAGCTCGGTGCTTTGTGACCACCTAGAGGGGTGGGATAGGTAGGGTGGGAGTGAGGGAGACACAAGAGGGAAGAGATATGGGGATATATGTATATGTATAGCTGATTCACTTTGTTATAAAGCAGAGACTAACACACCATTGTAAAGCAATTATACTCCAATAAAGATGTTAAAAATTTTTTTAATTAAAAAAAATTGTCCTGCTTTTAATTTTAAAGTATTTCTGAATTCTTGTGCGCCCTTAATCCCCTTTCAATCTGTATTTTCAATTCTAATAATTTCGGCATCATCATATTTTGTCTAGACTTTAGCCATTCAGAATTCTCTTGACCGCCCCACTGTGAAAGTGCGATATTTAAATTCAACTATGAGCATATTACTCTCTCATATAAAATCATTTAATGGTTCCCGACTTTCCACTGCAGGGGAACAAAACTTGCCGCCCCTATATATGTCTCTTTGGCTTGAAGATTATTTTGGGCTGATTGTTTTTAAAGAAAAAAAAAAAAAAAGACTCAGGGAGAGGTTTTACCTCTTCACCTTAACTATCTAAAAGAATTTAGATAAAGGGCCTGTTTCAGGAAGAACTATCACCATAAACAACTGAAGTATAAAATAAATTAGCTGTGCTAGACTGGGGAAAACTTAGCAAGGCCTTTCTGATCAAAAGTCCTCTTTGTGTCCCAGAGAGGGACTTGTCTCTGCATAGCCCAGCAAACATTTGTTTACCAAACATTTGCTTTTTTGCATCTTCCTGTAAATTACCCTCCTTCCCTTTGAAGTCCCATACCCTTCTCCTTCTCTCAAATGGTATATAAATTTCAAATGCCTAACTTGTCCTTGAGTCCCATATTCTTATGAAATCACCAAACATACATAATTAAAATTGATTTTTTCCTGTCAATCTGTCTCATATCAATTTAATTCTTAGATCAGCCAGAAGAACCTACAAGGGTAAAGGAACGTTTATTTCCTCCCCCACACCACAAAAGAGGTTTCCAAACAGTTCTAGATGTGGAACTATGTATTCAAATAAAATTGGATATGAGAAGTTTCAGTGTATTGAAGGAAGATTTGAATAGGGGAAGCACAGGGAATTTTTTTAGGGTGGTGAAACTTTTTTGTATGATAATGATACTATACTTGCAGATACATGATACTAAAAATTTGTCAAAACCCATAGAATCTACTGTTCAAAGAGTTAACATTAATGTGTACAAATTTAAAAAAAGAATCAGGGGATCTCAGGATGAAAGGCAGAATGCGAAAAAGCAATCTAACTGTACTTCAATTATACCAGATAAAGGCATATGTTTACTAACAAAAATCATACATCTTAAAATGTTGAGAGTTTTACCTGTTTATAAAGCTAATGAGTAATTTATTTTAGAACCATTTGATTTTAACAATATTTTGCAATTGGTTATTCTAAATAATAATTTCAACCTTATAAACATTTATTTTTGTACTTTAATTTGTATATTCAGTGTCAAGAGAATCTCCAATATTTGAAGATAAATCATTGTGAATGATAAAACACTTGGTATCTGTACACTAAAAGTAGCAAGATTGCCTTCAATTAGACTGATCTGGAAGGTTTTAAGAAACTAAAATGTCTTTTTATGTGTTAGTGTTGAAACACTAAATATGTCCTACTCACTTTCTTTAATTATTCTAATTAAACTTTTTAAGGGAGATGATGAATGGTTCTTCAACGAACTTTTTTTTTTTTTTCAGGATGAGCATGTCCATTGCAAATGCAATGATAACATTTTGAGATGTTCAACAATGCCATTTATTTATTTATTTATTTATTTTTTGTGGTACGCGGGCCTCTCACTGTTGTGGCCTCTCCCGTTGCGAAGCACAGGCTCCGGACGCGCAGGCTCAGCGGCCATGGCTCACGGGCCCAGCCGCTCCGCGGCATGTGGGATCTTCCCGGACCGGGGCACGAACCCGTGTCCCCTGCATCGGCAGGCTGACTCTCAACCACTGCGCCACCAGGGAAGCCCTCAACAATGCCATTTTAAAAAACTCAGAAACTGTATTTCTGATTTTTTTCATATATTCACCCAAAATTATAAAAGTAAAATTCTTGTTGAGACCATATGTTCTTTCAACTTCCTAAATGAATTGTATACTAAGCAAGGTGGTAACTCTGCAAGTGTGAATCTTCAAATTGAGCTCATTTAGACTGTTAAAAATATCAGCATCTCCTGAAAGTTGAGAAATCATGCTATATTAGAGAACCACTTAAGTAATGAATTTTTTTTCCTCTGGAAAAAATAGTGATTTTTTTTTTTTTTTTGGTCTCATTAGACAAATATGCACCACTACCTTTTCTCAGAAGAGGCAATGCACTTCAATATAAAAAGGAAATTCTGTAAATCATGTTGCACTTCATTAGAAATAAGTTTAGAAAATCAGCAATTTAGAAACAAAATTCATAATTTATGTCATTAACATTTTGTTAGTGACATCTTCAGAACTACTAATGTTTATGTATACACCATCCCATGTCTGCTTAAGCATATTTCAATAACAACTTTAATAAGACCTGGAACTCCTACAAATTTCTAACATTGCTTTTATATCATTGTTACAAATGACACTATTTTTCACACCTTAATTGATATGCTAAAACTGTATCTAAATAAACACAAATTTTCTATCTTTTGGATATATCCCATGCTTTTATGGACAGTTGTAAATCATCTAAACTTTTATTCAGATATATCTCATACAATCTCAGTGTTCATATAAAATCATCAGATATGTTATATACACAACCAGATGATAATGGAGTGAGGAAGGAAAAGAGGTTTCAGGGTAAATGGAACTGCAGTGATTGAGAACTTATACAAGCGAGGTAATAGAATGCTCAAATGTTTCTTTTCTCTTTCTTATTTAATGCTATGAAATTTAATCTAAGCCCTGCTTTAGCCATTTATTAAATTCTATAAATTTTGAATTTTCATTTTTTTTTTGCTGGTTTGCAATCTAGCTTGAGTAATTCTGTCAACCAACTTTCTCCCTAGTAATTTTTTTAATTTTTTATTTATTTATTTTTATTTATTTATGGCTGTGTTGGGTCTTCGTTTCTGTGCGAGGGCCTTCTCTAGTTGCGGCAAGTGGGGGCCACTCTTCATCGCGGTGCGCGTGCCTCTCACTATCGCGGCCCCTCTTATTGCGGAGCACAGGCTCCAGACGCGCAGGCTCAGTAATTGTGGCTCACGGGCCTAGACGCTCCGCGGCATGTGGGATCTTCCCAGACCAGGGCTCGAACCCGTATCCCCTGAATTGGCAGGCAGATTCTCAACCACTAGCACCACCAGGGAAGCCCCCTCCCTAGTAATTTTTTAGAAAATGTTCTTCTTTAAAATATCTTAGAATTTGGATTTTTCTGTTTTTTAAAATTTTATTATTAATTTTTTTTTTTTTTTTTCGGTACGCGGGCCTCTCACTGTTGTGGCCTCTCCTGTTGCGAAGCACAGGCTCCGGACGCGCAGGCTCAGCGGCCGTGGCTCACGGGCCTAGCCGCTCCGCGGCATGTGAGATCTTCCTGGACCAGGGCACGAACCCGTGTTCCCTGCATCGGCAGGCAGACTCTCAACCACTGCGCCACCAGGGAAGGCCCTATATACCTCCATTTTATTCATGGGAAAAGGTACAGAGAAGTGACTCAAATCAAAAGACATAGATCTAGCATTTGAGCCCAGGCAGTGTAGGTTCAGAATACACACTCTTAACCCCTATACTACAAGTATATTGTGCTATCTATGCCCTATCTATGCCGGGATTCCATGCTAGTTCTTTCCAGTTATTACTTACTATTTTTGAATAGAGGATGTTCTTACCAGACCAGATATTCCCTGAAATGTATTGTATTAATGACATAGAACTGAGGAGTAAGCTGTGGCTGAAAGCATCTGCAATTTGAGATGCTGATGCTTACTCGGAACAACAGCACGCGTCATCAGTTAGGCAGATGATACACAGTGTTCTCTTGCAGCCTGCAGTCCCATTCGACAAATAAGAAAATCTTCCTGGTTCCCAGAGTCATCTCACTTATCCCAGCTTATTTATTTATTTTGGGCGTAGTAATTCACAGTCAATTTACTTCTTTTCAGCTGTCAGTAATTAGCAGCTCCAGAGTAGACTGCCACCCAGTGTGTCTCCTTAGTCCTGCCTACTAGCGATATGTTCTTGGTAAGGATGGTATATCTCTCTGTAGTTCATTTTTTTCCAGCCCCACTTTTCTTATCATTCTGCAATGTCACTGAGTGTTTGGATAGGCTTTCAAAGCCTGCCTGCACCTCAGGCCTCGTATTTCAAGTAAAGTATTGCTGTGGGGTCCCTCAGGGTATTGAGATCCACTTTTAGTCAATGCTGTTGTGTGCCTCCAACGTCCTCCCTAGCACCCTGTGGTGATTTGTTCCAAGTTTCAAAGCATCTGACAGCCTCTCTTCTCTCCCAGTTTCATAAGAGATAAATTTCCTTCTTTTTTTTCTTTTCGTTTCCTTTCAATTGTGTTATGGAAGTCATTGAGCTAGAAATGCCAGTATTCTGACATCTTTAACCAAATTAACATTAGTTTAATTTAAATTGATAACTTAGGGGAAAAAATAGCATACCCTGTAAACAAATACATTAAATATGACATACTTGACTCTGTCTAGTTTGGTGAAAAAATATGTTTTACTGTAGACTGAAATTTATTTATATGTTATGGCTTTTAAATACATACACACCATTTTCCAATCTGATGTTTGACATCTTATATATTATATATGAAATACATATGCAAAACAAAAGTTTTTTGTGTCATGTTATGCAATGGGAAGATGAAAGCAAGTGTTTGCATTTGGGTTTTGGTGGTAATTTTTAACAAAGTATACATAGTATCATTCCTTGTATTCACAGAAATAAAAAGTCAAATTGGTAGAACTATTATTTCACTTTCAACTTGATAATAATTTTTGAAGTAACAAGGATACTTTATATTATGTTTAAAGATACTATGGTGACTAACAGGCCAAAGGAGAGACTGATTTCTTGAGAGACTGAGTTACAAGTGCATACATCTAGTCTCTAGTACTTATCCTTCATCTTTGCTAGACTCAAAATAGACTCATCTTTGCTTGGCTGTTCAACAACAAAGAAACAAATAGTAAAGCAAAGGTTCCATTTGATGTTTTATTTTAAGAAAATAAAAGAAGTGGGAGAAAAGGTCAGTGATGTCTTTAATTTTGTGAACACAGTCCCCTACTACTTCTTACTTGCAATCTCAGTTGCCTACAGGGACCAAGCAGGCAGGTAATACAAATAAATGAACAGAATCTCTGCACCATATTTTGAAAATTACCTTGTTTTTCTTACTATGTTTACTTTATTCAATTTTTGGCTTTATTTTCTTAGACTTTGTTCTAAGTCTTTATCAACATATAATTCTCAAAAAACTCACTTACATATAAGATAACTTGAAGCACAGAGAATTTGCTCAAGATCACACTTCTAGTAAGTTTTGATCCTTGCTGTATAAAACCCAAGTATTCTATCTTCTGAGTCTATGTTCTTAACTTCTTCCATCTAATAAACTAGTTTAGACTTTTTTTGTCTTTTAATAGACAGACACAAGTATTTCACCATTTAAAATTTAAAATACATGTTTATGCTTTTTCTCAAAATTTGAAAGATGTCAAAAGTATGGTTTTAAAGTGAATGATGATAATTATTGTATACGTAGTTTACAAAAAAGTTAATGGTTCATTTTATGAGAGAAAATAAAATCCATATTGTTGTAACATAATTACATAAATATCAGAGGGCACATTTGGGGAGATTTATTCATTCATTTTGAGATAGAAAATATGTGATGATTGAATATACAAAATAGGTCAAAATTTACAATATAAATTTTTCTACATAAAATTTTTGACAAAGTTAAATTAAGATTTTTTAAAAATATATTTTGATCTGAATTGTATCTCTTGCATGAATATTTTAATTTATATCCATAAGGACTTCTTTGTAATGATAAGATATACTAAAATACAACTTAGAAAAATGTATAAATACATAGATTTTTTCCACTATTTTTCCTCTCAGTTATCTTATACTTTTTAGATTCTGATTGATTGTTGTTTTTAATGGGGTGACTATGTAATTGAAATAGAAACTTGACTTTTCAGAAAGTTAGTTTAAGATTTTTGAATGGAATAACTTGTGTATCTTTTGCTAAGAATAAAGTGACACCTAATGTCAACCTTAATATATCTGGGTATGGTTTGAGGTGACCTATATATCTCGTTTTATTTAAAAATGTTTGAAAGCACTGTGGAAGCTCTATTTCATTGTTTTGAGATGAAATTTTTTTTTTTTTTGGTTTTTTGTGGTACGCGGGCCTCTCCCGTTGCGGAGCACAGGCTCCGGACGCGCAGGTTCAGCAGCCATGGCTCACGGGCCTAGCCGCTCCGCGGCATGTGGGATCTTTCCGGAGCTGGGCACGAACCCGTGTCCCCTGCATCAGCAGGCGGACTCTCAACCACTGCGCCACCAGGGAAGCCCTGGATGGAATGTTTTTATGGGTCCTCTACTCATGAATGACTTTGAATGTGAGCACAATGTTAAGTATAGATAAATTTGCAAAAATGCCACATACACATAATGGTAATTTTACATGTGGCTAGTGTCAAGGAGACAAGACAGTCATCAGGGCTTAGAAAGGCAGTTCATATCAAAACCCCATACTGGTTTACTCCTGTTCGCTCAGATTTCCTTTCTATACCGTATCATTCTTTAAGGTTCCAGCTTTCCTTCCCAAGCAACAGCCCAGCAATCTTTTACTGCCTTAATATCCACTCGTTGTAGTCTATGTCATTTTTAAATATACCACTTTGTTGAAGGAATTTAAAGTTGTCTCCTCTCAAACCAGGTTAAATGAGTCCTAATACACCCACAATTTCTGAAAGGGAAATGTGTCTGAGTATTTCATCAGCTTGATTTATATTCTGCGTGATATTTTGCATTTCCTTACATGTTGAAAAGTCTTGTCTCCTTTTTTGTTTTTGTTTTTTTTTTTTTTTTGTGGCGGTATGCGGGCCTCTCACTGCTGTGGCCTCTCCCGTTGTGGAGCACAGGCTCCGGATGCGCGGGCTCAGCGGCCATGGCTCACGGACCCAGCCGCTCCGCGGCACGTGGGATCTTCCCGGACCGGGGCACGAACCCGCATCCCCTGCATAGGCAGGCGGACTCTCAACCACTGCGCCACCGGGGAAGCCCTTGTCTCCTTTTTTGATTAAGATTAGTGCACTGTAATTGTTTACCTCCTCCACATATGTTAAGTAGGATTTGTTAGATATTGGAGCACAACCTTTTTTAAAAAATTTTTATTTTATATTGGAGTATAGTTGATTAACAATGTTGTGTTAGTTTCAGGTGTAGAGCTAAGTGATTCAGGAGTAAAACTTTTTTTGATGTATGGACTTGCTTGTTGGAGATGGTATCAGGATCACCCTGATGAGCAGACAGGGATTTTCAGGCTCTAATTGGTCGAGAACAAGGACAAGTTTATGATTCTTAGATGAGATTCCTGCAGACAGACATCAAAAGGGCATATTTGTCCTACCTATACTGATAATAGAACAGCAGTTGTAATGGTATGGGGGAAGCTAGTTGAACATTAATTATCTTTTCTTTTATATGCAAATTCCACAACATTAATTTTTTTTTCTAGAAGACACCTTGTCCAGATTTATTTTAAATTATTGGTGTAAAAAATACTTATTGGAAAACTGTAAGCTCTTTCACAACACTACCAAATGCCTAATATTTCCTATGTGCATCCAAAATACCTGAATATATGGATAATTATTCTATCTTGGTTTTATATGAATAGCCTCTTGAAACCTGCATAAGATATTCTAAATTTGTCTGACATTTCAAAAGTGAAATATCTTATAGGCTTTTAGTAAATTTGTAGGGATTGACATAGCCTCATTTATTCTGAAAAGTAATATAAAATACCAATACCTATAAATGCCTCACCTCCATAACAACCAACAAAATCCTAGCTGTATCACATTCCCATTTCAGGTCACGTCCAGTGTCAGAAACAGGCAGCAGCAGTAGGCTATGTGCTAGTAGGGTCAGGTTTAGAGATTGGTACATTATATTCACGTGTCCTCTTTCCTATACTAATTTTTATTCTCAGCTGAGAAGATAAATTTGTCACAGAAAGCTTTTCATTCCCTACAGAATTTAGCAGATTGCTTTGTTTATATGTAATATACAATGGTATTATATATTAATCATAGTATATATAATCTGTTAACTCCTTTATTTAGCATATTGCTTTGTATATGCATGTATACGTATATTATATGAATACGTATATAGGTGTACATACATGTATGTACAATCACACACATATTCTCTTCTTTTTATTTTCTACATACAAGACCAAACCAGCATGAGTTAATTACTTAAAAAACACTTTTACAGGGCTTCCCTGGTGGCGCAGTGGTTGAGAGTCCGCCTGCCGATGCAGGGGACACGGGTTCGTGCCCCGGTCCGGGAGGATCCCACATGCCGCGGAGCGGCTGGGCCCGTGAGCCATGGCTGCTGAGCCTGCGCGTCCGGAGCCTGTGCTCCACGACGGGAGAGGCCACAACAGTGAGAGGCCCGCGTACCGCAAAGAAAAAAAAAAAAAAACACTTTTACAATAAGTATTGTATGAAATTATATATAATTATATTTTAAAATAATTCATGTAAGTATATTTATAATTAATAAATCAGACTTATACAAAATTATAAACTTGTAATAAATACTATTGTTTATAATAAATAAATCAGGACCTGTTGCACGTAACTTGAGAAAGAAAAGAAGCACCTCAAGGACCATGATTCCAGTCAAAGTCTTAAATGTGTTAGTTAATGGGTCTACATGAAATAACAGGGAAGAAACCAATTCTCATTCCCATTTCAATGGAAATCCATGGTACATTACTGAAAAAGTTCCTGCAGTGCTTTGAACAAGACAGAAAAGCATAAATGGCCAAAGACCATCATGTTTCCTAAGGATAAACAAGCTACAAACACAGACAAGGCATGTTTCCCAAGTGCATGGTGGGGTGTGTGTGTGTGTGTGTGTGTGTGTGTGTGTGTGTGGTAATTTTACAAGAATCATCTTGGCTCCAAAATTTAAAAGCATGAACATATAAAGTATGCCAACCATCCCTGCTTCTTATTTCAGAGTATAATTTACTTTATAATTTCTTCAGCATGGATGACCTATTACCAGCTCAATTAGTGCCAAAACCTGAAAATCCCCCTGATGGTAAATATATCATAGCCTAATTTGTTTTACCAGCTTTGATCGTGATTAGCCTATTTAAAATAATTAACACAATTCAGTTAAATACACACACACACACACATACTGAGGGAAGGGGCTCAAGTCTCCTGCATTACACTTAGAGAAGAATGAGACATACTGTATGCTCCATAGACTGACAAGAAACACCTACTGTCTGTCATCCAAGAGGCATGACGTGTGGCATTACATTGTAAGTCTATCTCAGCCCAGGCTCTAGTCTCACCGCTGTAGGCTCAAACACCTGAATCTCCAGTACTTCAAAGCGTTCTATTTTTCATGGAAGATTCAAGTTAAGCTAACTCCTGCTTGTATGTCAATGTTTTAAAGCCTTCTGATCACTGGAACATGCTGCAATGATGGTTTCTGAATTTTTTTGTAGATGATAGGATGGCACAATTTAGAGAATACAAACTCTTCTATTACCTTCCTTGTCTTAGCTGAAACGGGATTCTCCTCCAGCACCACTCCCATGCCCAGCTTTTCTCAGTGGAGGAGGGTAATGGAGATAGCTATCATTTATTGAGGAATCACCAGTAGCCACTCCTTTATGCAGCACTTCATAGACCTAGCTTGAATTATAAAGACAATAACCATATGAGGTTGACACTTTGTAATAGAAGTTGAGATTCTAAAGCCCCTAAGTAAATGATTCAAGGTTGAAAAGCTAGATAATGCAGCAACCTTTGAATCCGCAAACTCTGGCTCTTAACTACCCATATTCCCACTCCCAATATACCCTAAGGCCAGGGGCTTGGAAACACTGGCATTCTCCAAGATATTTTCACTGCTTGCTGCTCACTACATCACCATCCGCATGTACAAATATATCCTTTAATTCTCATGCCACCCAGCTCATCTTCTCTCTTATACCTTTTCGAAAGTAGTATTTGTGGGTTTCATTATTCTCCTCCTTCAATTGAGGGTTCTGGTTCTGAGTCAGAAAATTTTAATTTCTATGTGGATAACTATGAGTTATTTATTTCTCAACACTATATATATATGTACTATATATACTATATATATGTATATATATACATTACACAAACACACACACACACACACACACACACACACACACACACACACACACAGTTTTCTCTCCAAGGAATTTCCCCTTCAATCCAGCAAACGGAGGATGAATCTGGACTTTGTCATTTCTCTCAAATGTTCCACTTAGGAAATCTTAATCTCCAACATTTCATGTTCACAATGAGTATTCATTGCTCCTTCTCTCTCACTCCCTTCTCTCATTAGTCTTGCTCTTCTACTATTCCTCGATATCTTCCTTTTACCACAATCTATTAGCCTATTTATCTATTTCACTTCACCCATTAAGACTTAACTGATTTTTGCCTTAACTTACTTTGTAGTAATTTAATATCCCCACTCCCCTTGTGAGTTTGTTACATGTGACAACGTGTGTGTATGCGTATGTGTGTGTGTCTCCCATAGAACTTATTTGTAACTATCCACAGATGGTTCAAATGTTCAAACAATGTATGTTATATGATGGAATTAACTGTTCAAGAGTTTGGAGATTCTGTTACCTTATTCTGGCATCATGTCTGCCACCATGTCCTTAATCTAAAATGGATCACCCTTCAGAGACAATAACATACTGTTATTTTGAAATTTTGCAAGCACTTTCACCTTATTCAATTCACACAACTGCAGGGAGAGATAGGCAGTGTAGAATTCAATAATTTATAAATTATTTTCAAGTGAGTTCCTTCAGTCACAATACTGCCATTGTGCCAAAAGGAGCAGGTATTATCATTATCTTCACTTTAAATAGGAGAAAATCGAGAACCAGGGAGATACACTATCTTGTTGAAACTCAAATGATTTTAATACTTCTGTACTGAAAAATGCTTCTCAACTTATTTGAACATAGAATTTTAAGATTAAAGAGCTTTCACACATTGAATTAAAAAGGGGTAAGAATTCTCATTTCAATTTTTAACGTAAAGGTCTGGAAATTACTATTTCCTGATGTTGGTAAAACACACAAGCGACAGAATCAAATACTCATCCTAAAAGCTTTTTATTTAAGTTGACTATTTTCTATGGAATTACAGGTAATTATATTTTGGCTTTAAACTCTCTAACTAAAATGAAACCTGAAACTAGAATCCACAAAGTACTTCTGGCATTAGATAAAATAAGGTCAAGTCTTCCAAATGAGAAACAGAGAAGAATAGAAATAAAAACAATGCTATTCTAGCAAATATAGCTCCAAAATACTCATACTATTTATAAAAATTACTAATGATTTTGGAAATATTTAACTACATTTTTTTGTGCGGTACGCAGGACTCTCACTGTTGTGGCCTCTCCCGTTGCGGAGCACAGGCTCCGGACGCGCAGGCTCAGCGGCCATGGCTCACGGGCCCAGCTGCTCCGCGGCATGTGGGATCCTCCCGGACCGGGGCACGAACTCGTGTCCCCTGCATCGGCAGGCAGACTCTCAACCACTGCACCACCAGGGAAGCCCCTTAACTACAATTTTTATAACTCCTATTTATTTTTTATAAATATGATATAAAAATTCCACCATTTTACACATTCTAATAAAATGTTGGCAAGTACAAATAACTCATTTTTCAGAAAAACATGCAAGTGCCTTTCATGTGTAAGGCACTAGACCAGGTACTCTGAGGATAAGCAAAACCTGGTTTTGTTCTTCAAGGAGCTGTCAGTCTAGTACAGAAGATGCTTCACATGCATACAAAATAAACTTTATGCAAAGTTCTGAGCGATTTACAATTGTAAAAAAAATCCTATGAAAGGCAAAGATAAGATATTTTTGAGAGTGTAATGGTTCCTTCTAGCTGAAGCATGATGTCTAGTTTCATGGAGAAATTTTCATTTTATAAAATGAAATTCTGAATAAATTATCCAGGGTTATTCAGTAAGCAGTTGTACAAAATTACAAGTACTTCTACTTCCAAAAAGATGGAGTAGATGTACTTTTTCCTATTTCTCCCAGTAAGCGCAACTTAAAGTTTCTGGTAGTTATATACAAAACAAACATACAAAGACTCTGAAGATGGAGAGAAGAAAGTAGATGGGTTAGTGAAAGTGGGACTCAAGAAAGTAAATGCTAGTAAGTTCCTTGGTTTTCTTTTGTCCTTATATATCTCAGACTTGGAACTATGAAAGCCACAACTCAGAAACTCCAAAGGAACAAAGGAAATAAAAGTTTTAACAAAATTTTACTGTCTCTAGCCAAAGGATGTGAAAAGCGGCAGCTTACCAAACACACACAAAAAAACTATAGGCAATACCTCTCAATTACAGTCAAGCATAGCAGAAAAAAACTGTGGTCCCATCTTATCTCATCTTAACTCAAGGGAAAAACTTGTGAGTAGCCTAACCTCCATACTTGCCAGGCTGTACAAAGTAGTCTAAACCCTGCAACATGTTAATGTCAGAGAAGGACTTTCATCCTCAGTGGGTCGTGGCAACCTCTCCCCAGCGTGTCAATGGAAACTTGTGGGGAGCCTGTGTTTAAACCCCACTGAACAGTAATGAAGTTCTTCTCCCACTCCCACCTGAGATATTGTCACATGTGGCCTAGTAGAGAGTCAAGAGTTTCACTGCTGCCCAGAGGTAAAAATGCCACACATACCCCAGCCCTCAAGTGATGTCAGTGCAGACTGCATAGAGAGTGAAAACTCCCACACCTGTCCAGCGGTAATAAGACCCCTTCTCCCCTAGGTTGTCAAAGGAGGTTTAGAGAGGAATTGCTATTTCTTCCACTACATGACAGTAACAAGGCATTGTCCTCATGTTACCAGGGTGGTGTCAGAGGAAGCCCACTAAAACAGGTGATCTAAATAAGACTCAGAATCTCATAACATAATACCCAAAATGTCCAGGTTTGAAAAAAAATCACTTATAGTAAGAATCATGAAAATCTCAACTTGAATGAAAAAGACAAAAAACAACATTGAGAAAAGAGAGACGTTAAAAATCATCTGACGGTGATTTTCAAGACGCCATCATTACAATGCTTTGATGGGTAATTGTAAACACACTTGAAGCAAATGAAAAGAAACTCTCAGCAAAGAAATAAAAAATGTTATACAGAAGAACCAAATAGAGTTTTATAATTTAAAAATACAGTAATCAAAATAAAAAGTGCAATGGATGAGCTCAAATGCAGAGTAAAGAGGACAAAGGAAACAAATCAGCAAACATGAAGATAGAATGGTAGTCATTACCCTGTCTAAGTAACAGAGAGAAAATAGACTGAAAAACTGTTGTCAAAGCTTCAGGAGCCTTTGAAACCATGACAAGACACCTAGCATTTCTGTCTCAACAATTGGTAGAATTACTGCACAGAAAATCTGTAGGAACATAGAAGAACTCAGTATCATCAACCAGTAGGATCTAATCAACATTTATGAAACACTCTACCCAACAACAGCAGAATAAATATTCTTTTCAAGTACCCATGGAACCTATACCAATACATACCATATTGTTTTCCATAAAATAAACCCCAATCATTTTAAAAGAATAGAAATCATACACAGTGTGTTTCTCTTACCAGAAGGTAATCAAACTAGAGATAAATAACAGAAAGATAATAGGTAAATCTCTAAACACTTAGAAACTAAACAACATACTTGTAAATAACAAGAGGAAAAACACAAGCAATATTATAAAATGCAATGATCTGAATGAAAATGAAATTATTGCATATCAAAATTACTACATATCACAGCTAAGGCAGTGCCAAGAGGAAATTTCATAAGACTAAATACTTACATGAGAAAGGAGGAAAAAGGTCAAGTTAATAATATAAGCTTCTACCAAAAGAATCAAAAAAATAGGTACCAAATAAACCTAAATCAAGTAGAAGGAAGGAAATAATAAATGTAAGAGTATATATCAATTAAATTAACAACAAAAGATAAGACAGAATATTAATGAACTCAAAATCTGGTTCTCTAAAATGATCTAAACAATTGACAAACTTCCAGCAAGACTACATAAAAGAAGAGGACACAAATTACTGATATCAGAAATGAAACGAAGGATATCAGTGGAAACCATGCCAATATCAAAATAGAATACTATAAGTAACTCTACAAACATAACTTGACAATTTCAATGAACTCTACCTACTACTTAAAAAGTACAGACTACCACAAACTCACCTTGTATGAAACATATCATTTGAAGAGTCTTATGACTATTAAAGGCAAGAGATATTATTTGTAACTTAATAATTCCAAAAATAAATTGCCACCCCCAGAAGATGTCACTGAAGAATTCTACTAAATGTTTAAAGAAGTAATGAGCACCAATTCTATACAAGATCTCACAGAAGAGAAGGGGACACTTCCCAATTTATTTTATGAAGCTAGTATCACTCTGATAATCAAAACAGTATAGTAGCTAAAATATTAAAGGAAAAAAATACAAAAACAAAAAACTACTGATCAATATCCCTCATGAATATAGACCAAAAATCTTTAAGAAAATATTAAACAATAGGATTTGGCAACATATAAGAGGAATTATATACCATGATCAAGTGGTGCTTAGTCCTCAGATGAAAGGCTGGTTAACTACTGAGGAATTACTCAATGCAATGCAGACTAAAAAAGAAACATCACACAATCATATCAATTTATGCAAAAATTTTCTTTGACAAAATTCATTTCCCATTCATATGAAAACTCTTAGAGAACTTGGAACAAAGGAGAGTCTCCTTAATCTGATAATGAATATCTATTTAAAAAACCCTACAACTATCTTTACAATTAATGGTGAGACTTAATCCTTTCTCCCTAAGATTGGAAATAATGCACAGATATCCACTCTCACCGCTCTTATTTAACATAGTGCTGGATGTTCTAACCAGTGCAATAAGGTAAGAAAAGAAAATTTTTAAAAAACATATAGATAAGAAAGGAAGAAATAAAATTGTCCTCATTTGCTGATAACATGATTATCAACATAGAAAATCCCAAGAAATAAAAAAATAAAGTCCTAGCATTAATATGTAAATTCAAAAGGTTGCAGTATACAAGTATACAAAAATTAATTTTATTTCTATGTGCCAGCAGTGAAATGTTGACACTAAAATTAAAAATACCATACCATTTACAAATAGGAAGAAAAGAAATAATTAGGTGGAAATCTAGTAAAGGATGTAAGGACTTTTATGCTCAAAATTTTTAAATGCTGATGAAAAATAATACTATCTAAATAAATGGAAAGACTTACCTTTTTCATTTTTCATGGATTGGAATACAACATAATAAAGATGGCAATTCTCTCCAAATTGATTTAAGAGTTTAACACAATTCTTATTAAAACCCTATCAATTTTTCATAGACGTAGATGTGCATATGGCAAGGTAAAATATGTAGAACAGATAAAACACTTTTGAAAAGAAGAATAAAGTGAGAGGAATCAGTCTACCCAGTTACAAGACATTATATAACTACTGTAACCAGGAACGTGTGGTATTGATGGAGGAGGGATAGAGATATAGATGAGTGGAACAGTATAGAGAACTCAGAAATACATCCAAACAAATATGCTCAGTTGGATTTTGACATAGGTGCAAAGTGATTTCAATGGTGGAAAGACAGCCCTTCCAACAAACGGTGCTGGAGCAACTGGATATCTATGGGCAAAACAAAAACAAAAACAAAACTCAACCTTAAATTCCATACTTTATTCAAAATTTAAGTCATAATGAATCATGGAATTAACTGTAAAATGTATATGAGAAGAACAAAAAGCATAGAGGAAAATCTTCTGGATCTAGAGCTAGACAAAGTCTTGATAACAAAACTATTACTCATACAAGGGAAAATTTATGTTTTGTTTCATAAATCTTCAAAATTTACCTTTATGTAAGGCAGCACCATTAAAAGAGAAAAAGATAAGCTATAGACTGGGAGAAAATATTTGCAAACCATTTATACAACAAGGACTAGAATCTAGAATATATAAAAAATTCTTAAAACAAACTCTAACTTAAAAAATTAATCTAACTAGAAAATGTGCAGATGACCTAAAGAGATTTTTTACCAGTGAGAATATACAGGTAGCAAATAAACACATGAAAAAATGTTCAACATAATTAGCCATTAAAGAAATGCAAATTGAAAGCATAATGAGCTATAACCACATACCTATCAGAATGGCCAAAATATAATTTTAAAAAGTTGTTGCAACAAAAGGAAAGTATTGTTGGTGGCAAGGTAAAATGATACAGCTGCTCTGCAAAACTGTTTGGCGGTTCCATGGAAAACTAAACATACTACTACCATATGACCGAGCAATTACACTTCCAGGCATTTATCCCAAAGAAATAAAAACTTATGTTCACATAAAAACCTGTTCACATGTGTTCATAGCATCTGTATTGGTAACAGCCCCCAAAGTGGAAAAAACACAGACATCCTTCAACAGATGAATGGTTAAACAAACTGTGGCAATCCAAATTCCCAGCAACAAAAAGAATAAACTATGAATTCAAGCAATAATTTGGATGAATCGCCGAAGAATTATGCTGAGTGAATTAAAAAAAAAAGGCCAACTCAAAAGTTTACATACTGTGTCATTTCACTTATACATTATTCTTCAAATAGCAATAATTTATAAATGGAGAAGAGATTAGAAGGTTGCCAGGAACTGAGGTCAGAGGTGTGTGGGTGAGGTTAGTGAGTATGACTATAAAAGAGCAACACAAGGCATCATTGTGATGATGGAACTGTTCTGTCTCTTAATATTCTCTATGTCAATATCCTGGTCATAGTATTGTGTAATAGTTTTGTGAGAAGTTATCATTGGAGAAACGGGATAAAGGTAAGTAGGATTCCTTTTTATTGCCTCTGCATACAGATATACAATTATCTCAAAGTAAAAAAAAAAAAGTTTAATTAAATAAATTGATCCATAAAATATATTGTGAAAGTAGCAATAAAATTAACTGTGATTCCAAAATTAAAATTTCATGATCTCTTAATAAGTTTTAAACTTTGACTATTGAACCTTAAAGAGGACTTGAGGGTACATTCATCAATTCAGTTATACATTCAACATGTAATTCTTGAGTGCTATTATTATATGCTAGGTACTGTTCTATATTCTTATGAGAGAACCATGCACAAGGCAGATAAAATCTGTGATACCAAGAAATTACACTGAAATTGTAGATATAAATTTTAAAGAAGTAATCAAACCAACAAGGTGGTTTTAAATGATAATGAGTACAAGAATAAAGAAAGTGAAATAAGGTGATGGTGTTATAGTAATGGGTAAGGGACAGTTAAGAAAGGCTACTTTTAGGTGAGTCATCAGGTAATGTATTCCACGGAAAACACAAAGGACTGAGTCATATGAAGTTCTGTGGAAAGTTTTTCCAGGAAAGAGAAAATGTAGCGCAAAGGCCTTAATCAGGAACTATTTCCATGCATTTGAGGAACACAAAGACCATTGTGGCTAGAGTGAATAAAGAAGAAATAAGCAGAAGATGACATCAGAGAGATTGGCCAGGGCTAACTTATGGAAGGTTCTATTTTCCAGAATGGAAGTGAGATCAGTTAAAATATATTACAGAAGTCTAAGAAAAATATGATGATTCGAATTATGGTGGAAGAGATAGTGGAGATGAGAAAAAGTTGATTAAAACTATGTTTTCTAGAACAGAGAGGACTTACAGAAGATTGAATGGACTGGATGGAGTGGGAGGAGAAAGAGGAATCAAGTAAAATTTCTTGGTTTTTGCTTAGACAGATATATAATGTACTTATTTTAAAATTAGATTTGAAAGAATTGATTTATATGTTTATTCAACAAGCATTTGTTATGGTCTATTAGGCCATCATACAACAAGTGCTATGTTTCTGGACAATAAAGGAGTTGAAGGTAGCAAGGGAAACAGGCTGATAGCAACATGTACCATAGAGGTAAATAGAACATACGCAGAGGAGGCAACTATCTGTGCCTGGGATATTAGGAATGACCTCTAAATTTACTATGAAAATATTTTTATTGTGTGTTTAAGATGCACAGAGGTTTCACATATGGTGGGGGCGGGGTTGGAAGTTTCTCAAAACAGTGAGAAAACAAAGGAAAAAGCAAAGATTTGCTAAATAGCTAGTGATGGAGTCAGAATTAGAAATACCTTTTGAATGATAGTCTTGTGATCTTTTAACATTGTTCTCTTTGTAACTTCTTTCCTTCCCTGTTTTTTTTTTTTAATTTTTTCTTTTAACCACTTTATTGTTTTCTCCCTTTCTCTAGTCCTTAAGTCAGAAATACTCATTGTTCACATTTATTTGAATTTGTTTTTTCTAAGTAATGTAGAGCCAGCTAATTCTTGACTTTTGCTGCTTCCTCTCTCACATGCATTTCAAATTCAACATGCACAGGTCTTATTTCTTCCAGAAGAATTGAAATGGAACTTGTTAATGACAAAATTCTCCTCATTCCAAGCTTGAATAATGAAAAAAGTAAATGTGGTAAGTTTTTAAACTGAACAACATATATTCAATTTTTTATTCTGCCATGTTTGTTTGTCTGTTTTTTTGCTTTTATGATTTTAAAATTACCCTTTTAGTAGTATTAAATAGATTAGAGAAAGAAAGGGAAAAAGAATGTGTGTGTGTACAAGTGTGTGGGTTTTAATGTCCTTTCCTGATCAAATACGAAATCATCCCCTCTGTGTCATAATGAAGTCACCCTGTTATTGTACATGTATCTGAAATTTCATTAGTTCTTGGAATCCAAAGATCAGAGAAACACTATTGACAATGACAATAGAATTGATATCCAAGTCGCTGTTACATTCTTGAAAGACAAACAGAAATCTGTAGGTAACTGGAGAGACAGAGATGGCTGCTGAAGGAGCTCTATTCTGCTAACATTCAGAGTGTGCTCCTAGAGTAGAAATGGCAGTTGGAACCCTTGTTCCTGTGGATTCTTCAGAAAGATGCTTCAGATGCTAGTTTGCTAAACATTAAATTTAACAAATGCTAGTATCACTAGGTTTCCCTAACTAGTAAGAAGCAAAGGTGAAGTTAAAGAATTTAAAAAGTGGGTAGATTTCTATGGGAGAAAGGGACAGATGTACCTCACTAAAGAAAATTAAAGAAATAGGCCCAATGTACAGGCTTTCTATCCTTAAAAGAGTACGCCATGGAATGGGCATGAAAATCTGTTTGCACAGAGGACATTAAATATAACTAATTATGTAAAGAAACATGGATTAGATGATGAAGAATATTCTTATCCAATTGGGAAGTTTCTATCCAGAAGAAAAGATATGAATTAAGTATTATTCACCTACTTATAGCTATATTGGTAACCATCAGTTCTATTTGAAAGGAAACCATTCACAAAATTGCTGCAGTGTTCAAGCAAAGTTGAGATCTAAACCAAACTGTATTTCTGAAAGGAGACACTAGTAGTAATAGATTACCTTCAATGTAAACATGATTACAATAGAAACCAAAAGTAGATCGCATTTAATGGAAATATATCACGGCAAAATAATCCTTCACTTACAGAGAGTATTGATTTGTAAAGTCATTTTTTAAATAAAATAAGCTTCTGGCAGCTCTAGAATTTCACTCTTCCTATACCACAAATTGTATTTTAAATACAATCTGTTCAAAACTAAAATAATTAACTTCAATCAAATTTGTTTCTCTCCTGCATTTCCTCTGATAACGACCCCATCCCTCCACCAGTTTGTCCAAGTGTGAAACTGTGTAATCAACATTTTTCTCTTTCTTTCTTCTAACTCATTGCCATCCAAATGATCACATTTGTCAATTCTATGTGAAATTTAATCGGTTTTGAATTCACTTTTTCCTATCCTCAAAACTATTCCCTGTTTCAACTTTCATCCTTCTTGACTTAGAATTTTATAATTTTCTCCAAATCGGCCTCTCTTGCTCACATTTTATACCACATGGTCTTTGGAAACACATGAATCTTAACATTATATTTCATGAAACTACAATGACAGATTTCTTGGCATCATATACATGGTCTGACTCAGGGCTAATTTTATATACCTTATCCCCTATGATTATCTTAATATTCCAATCACCCAAAATTGTATGCCATTTCCTAGACATGCCATGCTGCTATGAAAGCCAGAACATATAAATAACAGTCATGTCTCTATGCATTCACTTTATCATTTATAAAATGATGATGAATTTGGCAGCCACATCTTGGCTAACTGTGGGGATTCAAAGGGTTAATTCTTATATAACATTATGGATAAGCATGACATATGGTGAGTGCTCAATAATTACTAGACATATGATGACAACAACTAATCATAATGAAGAAAAACAATATTCATAGTTTTGTAAATGCCATTTTTATTTTCCAATAACACCCTCCATTTTTACCATAGTTCTCTACTTGGCAAACTCAGACTCAGTATTTTTTGGACACAATATAATAAATCTTGCCTGAGCACACCCACATCTATTACAGCACATGTCACACTGCAACATTAATGTTTATATTTCCATTAGTGTACAAAATATTTATACATTATATGTCTGTGTGTTTGTATAAGTAATGGGGGTAAAATGGTATTTATCTCACTGGATTTTATGAAGATTAAATGGGTTAACTATGTAAATTCCTCTGAATAGTGGACTACAAAGTGCTAGTTTTGGTTATTACTTTCTCCTTTAAACTTTGAGCTCCTTAAGGGTGAAAACTGACATTATTATATCCTCAGTAGCTAATGCAACTTTGGCACGTAGGATTGAACATTTTTGAAAAAATTATCCAAATGTTTTAATTTTAGAAGACAAGTGAAAATCATATACATTTTAGCTTGTATAGCCAAAAAAGTTACATCAATAAGGGATATTTTTAAAATTCAAGACATAAAACCTATCACAAAGGTATAATACTAATGTATCCCTAGTAGAAAAATAAGCGCCATTAGTCCTAAATTCCAATAATATTATCAGAAGATTCTTTTTTATTATGCTCTTTTTCAGCTACCTTAATATCTTCAGTTCCTCAAAGCTATGAACACAGAAGAGAGGTTTAGCACCTAAGTGAACCAATTCACAAAATATAATTAGAATCAGTGCATTCTGTGGGGACTTATGTCCTTGATGTCCTTTTTGAGCCACCATAAACAAATGTCTCCTCGCAGGGCAAGGATGCCTGAATAGATTGATTCATTGATTTATGCATTAACTCATTCAGCAAATGTTTACTTATTCATCAACATTATCTAATCACAGTTCCCACACATATAGCAGAGTATGACCGGGTTTTTACCTTTTGGGGAGATTTGACATTTCACTTATTTTGGATTATCATCAAAGACATTGTTTCCTAAAGTTGACATTCTTAAATATAAGAAATTAAAAAATTACTTATCTGGTAACACACTCATTAGTATAATGTGTTTTTATTAGACACTTATAAATTATAAATATACATAATCCTTCCCCACAGGAATTTTAAGGTTACCGGGGAAACACATAATAAATAAAAAATCACAAGAAACATATAATTACAAATTGTGGTAGTGATATGAGAAAATACAAAAGTATTTTTTTAGAAATTTAGAAAGGCCCGTCCAGGAAATTATACTTAAACTGCAATCCCCAGGTCAAGTACTAGTTAAATAATAAAGACTGAACCAGACAGAAGAGCTCCAGGTGGAGGAGAAAACAGAGAGATTGAGGAAGATCAGTATGGCTGGAACTGAGCAAGTACAGAGAAGGTGAAAGGAGGTAAAGATCCAGAAGGATTTAGTGACCAGACCATGAAGGAACTTAGAGGCTATGATGGGGGACTTTGGCACTTCCTCTTATGAGCACTTGGAAGCCAGGGAGAAGATTAAACAGGAAAGTGATTTGTTTATATGTCTCACTCTCCCACTCCGTAGTGAATCCTTGGGATCAAAGAGATGTGTCTTCTTCATTGAATGGGAATACATGATTTTGGTTTAAAGATAATTTTGGAGTCAGGCAGAATTGACACCAAGCTCAGGCTCCATCATTTATGAGCTGTGTGATTTTAAACAAGGTTCCTACAATCCTTATATGTAAAATGGGGATGCAAGTATGCCTACCTCACTGTGTTTTCATAAGGATCAAGTACGACAATACAATAGTAGGCACTCTTTAAATATTCATTATTATTGTTAATATCATTATATCCCAATCACCTAGGACATCGATTGGCCCATGGCTACATTTATGTAAATGATTACAGAGTTGGACTGAATTCTATACATAATAAACTGCAGCTACAGAATTTTTAATGAAAGTGGGTTATTGTAACTCAGAGTAGCATTTACATCCAACAAGTTTTTTAAAGGGAGCTACTGACAAAAGATTTGTTTTAAAAAGCACAAATGAGAATGTGTCTGTATCACATGGACTCCTTCCCCAGCCCACAATTACTTACATGCCTCTGTCTGCCCTTTATCACATTTCAGTTGTTTCCCTGTTTTGTAAATCATTCCAATTCTATTTATCAAAGTTCAGAATCTTCACCAGAAAGCCACAGAGTCAACCTTCTAAAATTATCTAAAGTTCCTGCAAATGGATTGTTAAACACCTTAAGTTGCTGCTGGAATAGCAAATTCCTGATGACTTTTCATTGGCCTTAGATCAACAGACCAGGACTAGAAATGGAGTCTGAGCTCTCCCAGCACTAGAAGCTAACCAATACCTCTGTGGGCAACGTGTCACTTCATGCAGAGACACAACATTCAATCAGCTCAAGTCACACTTTGCTGTCTTATAATAACTCAACCTAAATTTCCCATGTGTCAGCTTCCCAGTAATGGATAGCAAGGTGGCAGGGAGAGGGTTTTTGCATCTACTGTTGGTCCCTACCCAGTGAAAAGTCCCATCACTCATGTTGGCCAAGCTGAGTTCTCAGTGCTAAGAAAGATAGTATGTCCCTCTTAAGAATGCAAAGACATGAGGCTGGATATGTGATGGCCAGTTGCAGCATCTTGAATAATCTCTGTGATTCTGTTTTTCTTTAATGTAATACACAGAGGACTTTGTGGTTACTGTCTTCATGAGAAGGAGGTAAGACTTCCTTAACATACATTTGATGCTCACCAGAAGTGACCACAGCACAAAAACCAGCTCTGAGTACAGAAAATGAAATGGCTGTCACTCCCCATGATCCTGGGGTTTCCCCCAAATCCCTACTTCCTAAATGCATTTTTTCTGCCTTCATCACACTATTAAAATTTCCTCCCATTTGGATCTACAGAAAGTAATTGTTAGAGTGCTACAACACAGAATTATCTATGAGATTAATGAGAATAGAGTTCTTTGAAGTTCTAAAACAGTATGGCTGACCAGTAATAAACAAAGCTACCTATTTTGTGGTTGTCATAGGGTAAATGGTCTTAACTTCTGTGTGTTGCTTTTACACCTACTCCTAAATCCTGCATATTTTCAGCATTTGGTGTCCTACAACATTTTTGCCTTTGATTCCTGTTTCCAGTCATCTTGATTTGAGAAAGATGTTTATCACTGTGTATTTAACCATCTAGGGTATGAATTATATTTACTCTGTCTCATCTCACTCTAGACAGTTCCTCCCAGACTCAGCTTGAACTTCCTGGTGCTCTGTGCTAGCATCGCTCTCTGGACTTTCCTCTAGGAGTGGGCGATGAACCATGGAAAGTGAGAGATGAAGGGATGGCGAGTTCTGGGACAGCCACTCATGCCAACCAATGAATAGAATTAGGATAGAAAGCCATTTGTACCTCTTAAAGTTGTCACGTGTGTTTCTAACATGTGTGGTTCTATAGAATCCTCCCGATAACTTGAAGATATTTTTATAGGCTCATTTTACAGAGGAGGAAACACCTTAAAAGAGCTTAAGTGACTTGTTATATTTTACAAAATAGTAAATAACTAAGATTATATTCAAACTCAGACCTCATTTCATATGTTGATGTTAATTTGGATTACTGAAGTACAATGCATCATAAATTAATCTTCATCACAAATACATACTTTTCCAGATTCCAAAGTACATATTTCATAATTAAACAATTAAATGTTCAGATAGAATTTTATATTTCTATTTAAGTATGTGTGTGTGTGTGTGTGTGTGTGTGTGTGTGTGATTATATATTTATCTTAAATTTGAGTCATAACCAGAGCAATTACTGGAGACTAAGTTCAATCTCTTTTCATAAGAGGGAAATGAGTCTCAGAGAAGTTCAGTAATTTCCTGTTTGTTCAACTAATTAGAAATCATAACTGACTTTAAGCCAGCAATTTGTAAGTCAATCTCTCTATTCTAGTGGGAACATCATACTTTACTTGAGTCTTAGGATAATTTTACTGAATGGTTCCAGCAAGGTAATAGCAACATTTTGCACACAGGAAAATAGGCCAAGGCTGGAAATATATAATCTAATCTTTGCCACTGACTATAGGATCACAGGGCTAGGTAGGGTCAAGGATAAGACCAAAACCTAGATCTCCGTCTCTTTAGCAGCATTTTTCTCCACTGTACCACCCTGGTACGTGACACAGTCCTTATATGAGGAAAAATATTGCTTTAAATTTTTAGAACAGAAAAAAATAATAAATGAATAATTAAAAATAGAGTGTTGTACCCTATAAGAACTGAATTCAACTCATCAGATTAAGAAAAAAAAAGAGCCCTGATACTGGGCACCCTGATTTAAAAGATAACATTAGTCTTATGACATTAACTTCATTGTTTAGGTTTTGTTTTCATAGTTTATTTTAAATTCAAATTTCTGGAAAATAAGAAAGTCAATTTCTGATTCCCCACATAGCAGCCACTTTACTTAAATAAGAGAACTGTGGGTCTACACACTTGTTGATGTATGACCTTCCAAGCATTTTTGTTATGCTATATATTTATGTTATATAGTTTATGTCCACTGACATATAAAGCAAGGTGTCACTTAAAGAGAGTGGGAATTATCACCTATGATTGAACTAGCAATCTCTCTAAAGCACAGCCTCTACTCTCAAGGCCCTGACCTCATCAGTGAAGATAACAGAGATGATCAATCTTTATTGATGTCATGGTACATTTGCTGTGACACACAGGAGGCATGATTCTGACCTTGTAATGAAGAATCCATGTAAGAAATTTGCTCTGAGTAGCAAGATTGTTTCATGGAAAGGGAAAATGTCATTTTTTAGTGATCATTTTTAGGAATATATTAATGTGTGCATAAAATATGACTCTAATCAAGGTTGTCAATGGTGTGGAAAGGGAAGGAAAGTAGGATCAATAGAACATATACAAGATTTCAGGCTTTCTGCTGGGCACCAAATGGATTATTTTATTTAAAACTCCCTGTATCAGCAGGAGGAAAGTGTTATTATGTACATTTTGCAGAGGTGGCTAATAAAGGTTAAGTTAATTACCCGAGTATCTATAGCCAGTTTGAGCTGCAGGTGGAATTCAAGTTCTACTTGCCTACAAATCCCATAAATTACATCTTCTAAAAATCAGTTATATGGGTCCCTGAAGCTTCTGAAAATGTAAGTTCAGGTTTAAAAAATGCCATAGTCTTTTATATTCTCTCTGACATAATCTTTAGTGTTTTCTTTATTTTGGGTTCTTGACTGAGTCAGAGACAGAACTTAGGAAATAATGCCTCAGAGTAGGGAACACATTAGAGCCTTTTGCACCTTATAAAGAAAGTGACAAACACAGAACCCAAGGTATATTGATAAGGCTGGTTAGATAAATGGAATTACAAGGGAGACCAGATAACCATTCCCAAAACCTAAACCATTCACATGCAGACATACATGTTACAAGCACAAAGCAAACACCCCAAAACATGTCTGAATTTCTACTTAAAGCTAATTTTTCCAGTAGATTAGGACATTGCTAGTTATTGTGTATTTCCAATAACTCTATACACAAATCACGTGATTCTCGTTCAAGCATTAGAGTTTTTTGCTTAAATAGCTACACATTTGCTTCTGTATTCCAAGAGGATCAACACCAGGAGATTAAAATAACAATCTGCCAGAAGCACAGAATGGATCAAGTGAAAGGTTTTTCTAATGCTTCAGCATGGTACCTACATGAACCCAGGGGAGAAGAGATGGGTTTTAATAAAACCTATATCATCTTTATATCTTATCAAGATTTGTACGTTGCTGATCTAGAAACCAAGACGCTACTATGCCTTGACGGTGAAGAAACAAGTGACCCCTTAAGATCTTAGACTTTTAACCATTTATAGACTACTATGTTGCTGAACTCTGGCCCTAGCCTATAGTTATCTGAGGGGTAAAAGTGCATTAATAAACCAGAAGACAGATGAGAGACTATGGATTTTATTTTATTTTATTTATTTTTGGCTGCGTTGGGTCTCCATTGCTACGTGCAGGGCTTCTCTAGTTGCGGCGAGCTACTCTTCATTGCAGTGAGTGGGCTTCTCATTGCGGTGGCTTCTCTTGTCGCGGAGCACGGTCTCTAGGTGCGCCGGCATAGTAGTTGTGGTGCATGGGCTTAGCTGCTCCATTGCACGTGGGATCTTCCCGGACCAGGGCTCGAACCCATGTCCCCTGCATTGGCATGCATATTCTTAACCACTGCGCCATCAGGGAAGCCCAAGACTATGGATTTTAGAATGGAAAAGTAAATGGAAAAGGGATAACATCTTATTTCTCTTACTTACTGGATAAATGTGAGACAGTTCGTTAACTTCTTTTGAGCCTGTTTCCTTTCCTGTAAAATTGGGAATAGGAATGTCTCTTTCACTGTCGCTGGATGAAGGAAAAGAGCCCTAGATTTTTTTTCAAATGCTGTTGCCTGGGTTAGAGCCTCTGCAATATGAAGCTAGCAGCCTTCCCCTCCAGATTACAGTTATAGACCTTGACTATGATCTGGGAGGAGAGGAGGTCCATGTTCCTGTCTGCACCCACCCAAAGTAGTGCTTCTACCACACTGAGCTAGAAGGGCTAAGATGAAGCAGATCAGAGCTCGAATACAACAAACTCTGGCTCTTCTCAATAAGTTTTAGTAGATATCCCTAAATAAATGGTTATTTTCTGTACACTATTATAACAATTTCCTGAAATTCATAAAAAATTTTATCATTTTCACCAGTTACATTTGCTTCATTGGGGCGTGGGTCTACAGGGTTCCTCACACAACCATTCCAGAAGTCATCTCTATCTTGCGTTTCTAAAATGATCTCCTCCATCACCTATGGAAGGCGTCCCACTACGGCAGCAAACACTGTCTTAAATCAAAGCGTTTGGCTGGAGGACTCCTGTATATATATGTAGGAAAAATGTAATTCTGAAAAAGGTTTTAGCACTTTCTTTAAAACAAAAATTAGTATTTCCTACTTAATTACTTATAAAATAACTGTATCTTACTGAAAGGCTTATTTGGGTTTAAGTCTACAATGTTTAGTTTTATCATTGTATTTGTTAAGTGTAAATTTCACGAAAGCATACAGAAAAATCCCCAAAAGGGGCATGTGTGTGTTTGTGTTTGTGTGTGTGTGTGTGTGTGTGTGTGTGTGTGTGTGTGTATCAGCATTCTCATTTTAGGTACTTTTCCCCTGATTAAATATACAATCCTGACTCCTGAAACTACTCCTTAGGAAATCTATTCAGGTCATAATGCATAAAAATTTGAATCACTTCTTCTTGCTCTTCTTATGTCTTTCTGAATGTATTCACAAAATTTCACTAAATGTAACGTTATTGTGTTGTTGTTTTTGTTGCCTTTTGATTTTATGAGTAGAAATGATAGAGTCAACCCAACATAGCTTGCTGAACTATTTCAGTAGCACAGAAATTTTGAGCTTTATTAAAAACCACTCAGTTTCTACACCATATAATTCTACAGTGCTTAATGATACTATGTTTTCACATTGTGGAACTGTATTTACATTACGCTAAGTTGGCCATTAATTGCTGTGAATTCAGCAGGGGGTGTTGAGGAGATAGAGACTGTCAATCTTTAGATTTGTTATTTTGCACCCTCACAAGTTGATGACTCTAGAAAACAAAATAGAGATAAAAAATAGATAGGTGGACAGATAGACAGATACAAATTGATAGATAAATATATAGATATACCCCAAGGAATTAGGCAAATATATGTTCATTAAAACTCTGAGAAATCTAATATCTTTTCAATAGGATGACTGTATCTACTTTATACTCTAATTCTTAAAAGATATTTCAAAACTGAAGGAGAGAAGATATCGGGACACTATCTTTATTGCTTTATACAAATTCATTGACAAATTTTTTAAAAAAGAGGTGAAACTTTAGTTTTTTTTAAAGCTCATTCAAGGCATTATAATGCCCAAAATAATAAGTTCTCAAAAGTCTGGTATAGTAAAGTTAATATTCTCAGAAGTAATTATGATTATTTGTTTTATTTAATCTCTTGAGTCAAATTAGAAATGGTGTTTGCTTATAAAAAAAGATTTCTACTATAAAATGGTTCAGATTAATATCTACATCATAAACCTCAACTCAGCATGGTCCTGTCATGTTGATGTCACTCTATATGAGACATAATTTCGGTTATTAGTCAGAACTCAGTGGGGAGCCCTCAGAGAGGAGAAACCTCATTTCTGCTTTGTACCAATGTTAAATGTACAGGCTGGTCTTTGGGATGATTAATAGTATATATTCCTTGTCCTTTTCTGGCAGATCTCTCCAGCTCAATCAGGATGAAATTTCAATTAACACCCCTCCAAAGGATAAAACCCAAAGATAACTTTGGATTTTAAAAACTATTTAATAAAATAGCTCCCTTAAATATTAGACATATTACAATCAAACTGGGGACTGTCTCGACCAAATCACTGTGGGCATTTGGAGAAGACATAGCTGAAGTTTAGAGCCTGGGCTTCTTAAAGAAAAAAGCCAAATAAGTGAACATTCTCAAGACGGATAATCTGAGAAGTATATAAAGTTATTACTTGTAACTTCTTTACTTTGGGAAAGCTAAAAGACTGCAAATTTAATATGTGGCCAAGGTCAAACAAATAGTACATGGCTGAGCTAAAACTAGAACTCAGTTGGTCAGTGTCACCGACATGTTGGTACCCTCTGTTTTGACTCTCTATGCCACCACTTTATTTCCACTGTCTTCACTTTCTCCATAGAATATCATGTAATTGCATACTAGAAGACGAGAAAGCCAAATGGTATTTTAATGTCATTGTTAGTTTAAACTGAACTGTTAGATCACTTTATTTTTGTTTAGTCATAGTTTGAAACTCCCCATCTAGGAATAATAGGTTCCACTTCTACGTTGCTTAACAGTGTATTTTTAGCACACATCACAACCTGGATAATGTTATATCTTCAATAATTAGCTTTTGAATGAATTAATTTATCTATCTGATACTAATATAAATACTACATGTAAGATATATATGCAGTGGGAAATGAAGAATAAAAGATGAATAAAATAAAATTATGCCTTCAAGGACCGCACACTTTAGTAGAAAAAGTAAGGACCACACCATGAAGACATGGCAGAAAATGCTAAGTACCACGGGATACAGTATGCTGGTGAAGATCAGAGATTAACGTAACGCTCTTGATTTTATATAATACTGAGCTAGAAGGAAAGCTCAACTAACATTTGTTTATTTCATTGTAATTTACACAGAAAAATCTCAAAATTCATCCCCACAATTAAACATGCTGTAGTTAATATCCTTTAAATCTCACCTTACAAATGATAAAACTCAGGCTTAGAGAGGTTATCTAATATAGCAATATGCCTAATACCCAAAGTTAAAAGAAATGGTCAGAACAGAACATGAAACCAAGTTCTCTGACTGATACGAACCCTGTATTCCTGTATTTTTCTTCCCTCATTGCCTCACAGAAAAGTTTTATAGAAAACATGTTAGCTGGACCTGAACATAAATTCACCCCTTGGATAACTGAAGCAATAAATATCCACATCTACTAATAAAATAGTATTTTGTAAATAAGGTCACATCTTCATTTACTAGACTAATGAAGACTCAGAAAAAAATCATAATTACATGTGGGGTTATATGTTTATACAGTACACATCTATACTCTAGATATTTATATGTTTCCCGTTTCTTTCACAATACATTTTATAAAATATTTCTTTGGAAGAATAGCATGGTCATGAGAAGAATCACGTCCTATATTTCCAGATACATACCATTTCTCCTGAATTCACAATGTACTGTGACGTATTTCTGGCTGTCACTTGGACGATATTCAAAACGCCCAAAAGAACATTAACATCTGGAAGGCTTAGATAAAGATTCCTCTGACGTGTAAGTTAATGAGCTAGATCTTCTAGAAAACTGTCTTTCCTTCAAAAAAGCTGAGACTTTTTGAGTCATTCAGAAATAACTTTTGGAATCATACAACGGGGGCCAGATGCAAGACTGAATGGGAAGACTGCACCTCATGAAAGCCTGCCAACCTTTCTACTCTGGCTTGGGATTTCAAGTTAGAAAGCTCAGATCTTATATTTTCTTAGAAGAACCTTCCTCTCACATCACTGGAACCGAATATACAGCTTTTTATTGAATATTTGGAAGGAAATGTGCCATAACCATACAGAAGTGAAACAAAAAGAGGTAATAGATAAATTTGACTTTAGAAATTTGGACATTACAGTAATTTGTAATTATCATAACACTTGGATATTCTGTCCATGCTGTGAATGAATACCTTTATGTTGTTCTACCCTTGATAGCTATCCTACCATAACATGGTAATTTTTATTCTTTGTGAAATAAGAAGATGAAACTGCCACCTTCTCCTCTTATCACTCTACTTCTCCCCCCAAGGAAGGAAAAATGATAGCACAGGGAACTATATTCAATATCCCGTGATAAACCATAATGGAAAAGAATATGGAAAAATATATATATACGTATAACTGAATCACTTCGTTGTACAGCAGAAACTAACACAACATTGTAAATTAACTACACTTCAATAAAAAAAAATTAAGATTTAATCTATTAAGGAAGTTGATATAGAGAACCAACACAGTTGTTAAATTATTAAACAGGGAGGCAGTTAGAACTTAGGTGTCTCATGTCCTGGTGGCTTATGAAAGCAAAATGAAATCTAAGCCTGTAAATGCCTTAAAGTTATGAAATGAAAACACTAAGGACAGCCAATTACAACAGCCAACTGATTGGCAATTACAAATAGCCAATAGAGTATTTTCCTTTCTTTGCTTCTGTACTTTCTCTACATAAGTCTTTCTCCTTGTTCCTGTTGGTCCAGTGCTCCTAGCCACTTCCAGTTTGATACTGCCCAACTGGAATCAATTTTTGCTCAAATAAACTCTTAAAACTTTTAAGATGCCTCAGTTTATCTTTTAACTCAGGGAATCAGGGTTATTTTTATTCTAACTTGACAGAGCTATATACATTCACTTGCTTATTGCTACTTAGCAAATTATCACCAATTTAGTGGTTTAAAACACTACTCATTTATTATCTCATACTTCCATAGGTCAGAAATTCAGCACCACATAGCTGGAATTTCTGTCTAGGGTCTCACATGACAAAAATAAGAGTATTAGTAAGGTTTTGTTCCTTTCTGGAGTAGCTGGGAAAGGATCTGTTTCCAAGCTAATTCCGCTTGTTCCCAGAATTCAGTTTCTTGAGTTCGTAGGATTAAGGTCTCCATTTCTTTGATATATGCACTTCTGCATCTCCAACTTAGGAATGATGTTTTGAATTCTCACATTTCAAATCTCTCTTATTTTCATTTCTGCCTTCAGCTGGAAGGAATCTCTGCTTTTAAAAGCTCAGATGAGTAAATTGAGCCCAGCCAAAATAATCCAAGATAATCTCTGTATTTTCAGGTCAATATATTAGTAAACTTAATTAGATTTGTGAAAGCCCTTTTGCCATATGAAATAACACATTCATAAGAGTAACAGCAGGTGTTGGAAGGTCATGGAGGTGAAAATCCTGCCAACAACATTATGTAAACTTAGGAGGAAAGATATTTCACCTCTCTGGACCTTAATTTTCTCATTGAGCCTAGAAAATTGACCATCTTTTATAACAAGTAATGTAAATGCACAGCTAGCACACATCATGCCCCCCATGCTTACTTTGTCTTCATGCTTACTTTTATAAAGCATTTCCTCAGCACCAGCCAAGGTACTAGGCCTTTTACACACATGATTTCACTTAATTTTAAAAGTGCCATTAAATGGCCATTATCTTCATGTAGCAAATTTGAGCACTGTTATTAAGAGAGGTTGATAGGGACTTCCCTGGCAGTCCAGTGGTTAAGACCTCGCCTTCCATTGCAGGGGGTGCAGGTTCGATCCCTGGTTGGGGAGCTAAGATCCCACATACCTCGAGGCCAAAAACACCAAACCGTAAAACAGAAGCAACATCTTAACAAACTCAATGAAAATTTTAAAAATGGTCCACATCAAAAAGAATCTTTAAAAAAAAAATAGAGAGAGGTTGATAATTTCCTGAAAAGTACATATCTTCCCAGTGAAACAACTGGGATATATAGACACACGCACACACACACTCAGTTTCCTAGTGCTTTCATAACAGTGGTACCACAGTTCTGGAAGCTAGAAATTCAAAATCAAGATGTTGGCAGGGCCATGCTCTCTCTCCTTGCTTCTTGTGGTTGCCAGTAATCTTTGGTGCTTCTTGGTTTGTAGCAGCATAACTCTAATCTCTGTTCTACTGTCATATAACTGTCTTCCCTCTGTGTATGTGTGTCTTCATATGACATATTCCCATCTGTATGTGTCTTTAACTGTGTCTCCTATCCCCTTTTTATATATAAGGACACTGCTCACTGGATTATGGATCCACCTTACTCCTCTATGATCTTAATTTACATTAAGATCCTACTTTCAAATAAAGTCACATTCACAAATATCAGGGGTTAGAACATCAATATATCCTCTGTGGGTAGGGGGACCACACAGCTGGTATCTTTATAAGTTTACTTGAAAACAAAGAACAGTACTGACATTTGGGTTTCTCTCTGCCAAAAAAATGTCATCCATACTTAAGCATGAAAATGAATGGAAGATTTTTTTTTTAATTAGGGTATAGTTGCTTTTCAATGTTGTGTTAGTTTCCGCTGTATAACAAAGTAAATCAGCTATATGTACACATATATCCCCTCCCTTTTGGACCTCCCTCCCACCCATCTAGGTCACCACAGAGCACCAAGCTGAGCTCCCTGTGCTATACAGCAGGTTCCCATTAGTTATCTGTTTTATACATGGTAGTGTATATATGTCAATCCCAATCTCCCAATTCATCCTAATGCAAAAAGACACATGCACCCCAATGTTTACTGCAGCACTATTTACAATCGCCAGGACATGGAAGCAACCTAAATGTCCATCGACAGAGGAATGGATAAAGAAGATGTGTACATATCTACAATGGAATATTACTCAGCCATAACAAGGAACGAAACTGGGTCATTTGTAGAGACGTGGATGGACCTAGAGTCTGTCGTACAGAGTGAAGTAAGTCAGAAAGAGAAAAACAAATATTGTATATTAACGCATGTATGTGAAACCTAGAAAAATGGCAAAGGATTTTGACTTATGGAAAACTAACTTTACACAAGCAATATAAACAACGGGTTTTTGTTTCTTAACGTACTTCTCAAATTTAGTAATGTCACCAAAATACTACGAATATTATTGATAAATATGCCAATATAACACAGCTTTAATGACTCACAGATGATTCTACCTTTTAAGAGGAGCACAGAAAAACTGTGGAATGAGGCAACTGAGAAGGAAGAACAGACAACAAAAAGACAACAGATGAGAATGAGGTCAAAGATTCAGTAGTTGTTTAGCCTGGAGAGATGAAGGTTAATGGCTCATGCTTGCTACATTTGAATCTGAATATCAGAAGAACCCAAAGCAGAAATGTTATTAGACAGTGTCTAGAAGTGTAGAACATAAGCTCAAGAGATGACAACTGCAGGCAAAATAAGGACATTCTGACAAAGTGGCTCAAAGATGATAGGATTCTACACAAATGGGGAGCAAACTCTCAAGAGAAGTGAGATGACCTCTAGGAAGTGATGGTTTGATGGGGATTCACTCCTAAACTGAGAACTGGGGTGATGATACACTCCATACCTGAGAATCTATAGCATGGTAGGTCATCTTCCTGGTTCTAATCTAGAAATGCAGTTTTACTTTGGAATCTATGTGTTAGTAACTTTTTCCCTAAATCTAAATGTCTCAAGACTCAAAGACTGACTATCTTCATATCCTCATTGTTTTGTTGATGGAGAAAACATTTCTAGATAAAAAGGAAGCTCAGCATTTGACAGCTACGTACATAGTGGATAATCCAATTAGTATAACACCGAACTTTGCAATCATTACCTACACAGATTACTGACTTAAAAAAGATTTCAAAGTGTACCATGTGGCCTTTGAACAGACCCAAAGAATTCACTGTAATTACTACACCAACCCCTCATTGGCACTGACTTTCTGGTGTCAGCAGGCTTACAGTGCTGGCAACAAGCCCATCTTTGGAATTAATTCTCTGGAGGCAAAGACATTCCACCGTGCTGTCAGCAGCTACAGCCTTCCATTACCATAAGGATATGCTTTAGATAAGACACAAAACCAGACTGATTTCAGACTACTGCAAGACTATCTTTGAAGATGGCATGATAATCTTCCTTGGCATCATATTTCTCAATAATATCCTTTCTCTGAAAACGATCAGCATATTTTCAGGGACAATATGAAAGCATAATTTTTGTTTTCTCTGAACACAGTGAGATATATATATATTTGCATGTTAGTTTCCTCCCATGCTTACTTCCATCCAGCTTGCCAATATAGTTACATTTTTCATCCATCTGCTGCCAAATTTTGCTTAAAGTTTTAAATCATACAGCCACTTCTATAAGAAGTCACTTATTATACCATCTTCCTGTTTCATCCCAGTTTTAGGAAACTCTCCTATTTCAGTTTCAACAGATGAAAGTTTCAGGCAAAATTAGGCTGTTGTTTTTATTTTTTGCTTAGTGTACAGAACCTTGTGCAAAGATGTTTCTATGGCTTATATTTTACTATGGCACTCATTTGTTTACTTGTTTCTCACACGACTCCTTTTGGAAGGAAGAAATTCCAGTTTTCTTTTCTGCATTTCCAGGGCCTGGTCTAACAATTCTCTATCTACAAAGCATAAAGCAAGTACTTGATAAATGTTTGTTACTTGACTAAAGAACGAATTAATACCACTCTTTTTAGTCTAAACATCTCTAATGTGATTCTATATAAGGTGGGCAGCGTGGAAGATGACAGGAGTTTAACCAAAAGGACATTACAAGAAAATAGCAATTTTATTGCTTTACTTATCATTAAACTTCCGGCTATGAGACAAAAGGGCAGTCTTAACATTCATCTAGAGTCTAGTGCTTTGCTAATTTTTGGAACAACAAGTAATTACTCTCTTTTGGAAGCTTATCATGCCCCATTCTCCCTCTTAATCTGATTACATTTGGACACTTAAATTTAACTCTCAAAGATCTTTAAGACCAATGGCACCTAACGTTGTATGGGAAGAACTGAACATAGGGTCAGAAAGTCTGATACTTCTGAATATATAAAAGTACCTGGTGACCAAGGATTTAGATTAAAGAAAATTAAACTGTGATTTATCCCATATGGAGAAACTTTGAAGGAAAATTTATTGTGTAGCAAATATGTATATTAATATGCAAAAGATTTCCCTATGAATTGAGTAACAACTCAAGTTAAATGCATAATATGAAAGAGTGTGTGTGTGTATACATAAAAACTTGAGGAAAATGCTGATAATTAAAACATAAAATATAGATCTTTGTATACCTATTTATACACATGCACGGATATACAGCATACATATTCAATATTTAAACTTCATTTAATGTCTGAATATATATAGTTTTCGACCTGACATATTTCCTCCTTTTACTAGCACTCCCAATGGCAATCCTTTATTGCAATTACCACTTCATTATTGAAACAGATTATAAATATTGGTCCCATTCTCCCCAATTATGAAACAGTATGATGACACAGAACAACTGGATATATCCTCCTGATATTTTAACATTTTAGCTGAAAACAGAGATTAAAATTGTTCATTTCTATTTTTTTTTGAAGCAGGGATATCTTGAATGTTGATAGCAGATCATAACAATAATAGATCATTCCCGACATTATTGCTCTTGCAGTTTGAGTCTACATTCTCATCTCTGGAGATCACTTGGTTCTTAATGATTTCCAACCCAAGATTTTTAGTTTTTTATAGAATCTCTGCAGAACAGAGATTATTTAATTATTTTTTTTCATTTTGAATAACACAGAATTGGAGTCTATTGCTAATTGCCACTACCTATGGATTCCTGACTAAACATTTTTTATGTCATTTTAGGTACTCTATAATAAGGCAACAGTCTCCTTCTGCCAATAATTAACTAACTTGTTAATAAACTCCTTGTTCCTAATAATAAGTATTATATCTGCCTAGATATATTCACTACATTCTATCATCATTGATGATGGTGTTACTGTTTCCAAAACTGGAATTACCTTCCCTAGATCCTATTACTGGTACAAAAATCCTACCTATCTCTCATAGGTCAGCTCAAATACAACATGCTCCACAAATCTTAGCTAATCTCACAGCAGACTTAATCTTTTCTTCTCTTAAGATACCCACAAAATTTGAAATCTGAATTTAGAACTTATTCTGATTGATTTATATATAGTTATTTGTAGGAACATGCAAAATAGTTTTAGGATATATTGTAACATATTGTTTGATACCTAGAGGAAAAGTAAAGTGCAGGCTATAAATGAGGTTATTGAATTGATACCTCAAGAAAAATAAAGCTGCTGCCTTCGGATTATATTCCTGTCTGCTGTGCCTTATGGAACTGAAGTGGACAAACATGGAGATGTTTCCAGGTATCTTGTAAGGTACTCTTACCATAGCTTGTAAACTCTCCAGGACACAGATAAAGCTAAGCTACTTTGGCCTACAGAAGAGATGTGTGAGTAACACCTCAATATGCACGTGTAGTCTCCTCTCTTAGGAAGACTGAAGTAAGATCTGCTAAAAATTTCTCAATGTTATAACAAAATTATTAAATGTGTTCCATGTCTCTGGAGCCAAAATTATCCCAGGAGCAAGGCACTGTCGTGAAGCTTTGTCCTATGCTGACTGTAAGATGCTTGAAAACAAAGGCAATAAATATTAGCTCTTTTATATTCCATTACCAGAATCACTTGCCATCTCTTCACTAAAGTAAACAAAGTGATAATCTACTGTATTTTACAGTCTCACATTCTCTCTGCAGAGGTCTCTAGAGAGTCTTGGTGCTGCCCTCAACTATATATAAATAGCCACCGTCTTGCCTTCCTAACTTGCTTTTGTGAACCATGGACTCATTTCCTAAAATGCAATATTTTAATATTAAAGTCAAATATCTCAAAGATGAGTAATACCAACAATGTTGACAGTTGTGCTTTGGTTTTGAGGTCTACACACCATCCAGCAGAAATTGGATTGAATCCAGGCCTGATTTCCCATAAAGTACTTTGCCACTGAGGAAAATGAATCTGAGTTACTACTGACCTGAGCCTAATGTAAATCAATGACCTAGAAAAGCTTCATGTCCCAATACCAATTAGTTCTCCACTGCCTGTGCGTTTTTGCTCCTGCTTGGAGCACCTGACATTTTGAAACAATTAGAGGGCATCTGGACTCATCAGAGCTGAACTTCTGAGCTTCATCCCATGGAATAAAAGCCATCAGAGCTGCCCACAAACTGTGACTGCCTCTTTTTTAAGAATCTAATAGAATTGGTCCTATATATTGACAAAGATTAAACTGCATCTTTGCTAGAATTTGAGAGGCACAACATTCCCCATCCCCAGAGCTAATTTTTTTTAAGGATCTTTAAAAGTGTTCAAAGCCTCTACAGTCAATGCCAAATTTCTATGTTAACTTATCAAGGCTAATGGATAGGGACAAATCCATCACTCAGGAGCGTTTAATATATAATTGATAATCGTTGACAAGTATATAGTGTTGTTTACCTAAATGAGCCTGAGATTTATCACATTTCATTTGATGTATCACATTTCATAGGATCTAATATCAGACAAGTAAGAGAGAGTATGGTTGTTCATCTACAGGGATGACCTGTCTTACTGGGACACTAAAGTTTGTGTCCCTGTATAACTTGAGTATGTTTTTTCTCCGGCCACCAAAACTGTGAATCTAAATGCTAAAGCAGAAAACAGATAATAAACAAGGACCTACTATATAGCACAGGGAACTCTACTCAATATTCTGTAATAACCTATATGGGAAAAGAATCTGAAAAAGAATGGATACATATATATACACACATATATGTATATTTTGAAACTAAGAAAATTAGCTTCTAACGGCAAAGTTTCATATTCAAAATTGTTCAAATCTCACAGGAAAAAAAGTGAAAGTCCATTAGAGACAGCGGGAAACCAAAGAATGGGTATTGTTTGACTTGTGTGCATCACTGATAGATGTCTGTAATGGATTCTATTCTTAAAGGTACAAAGCATTCTATTGAAAGACCGGCCTCATTCTGTGTAATTTTAGTTCTCTTTGCCTATCCCTGTTATTATATAGCTCTGACTTTTAAAAGGAATATTTTACTACCTCTCTTCACACTAGGTAAAACCTTCCCTGGCAGTATATTTAGATGGTCATTTCTACTGTGCTCTCTTCCAAGCCAGAGAGTGCCACCCAGACAAGGGTTCTCTACAAGCACACGCCCATTGCTTTGGTTGGATTACACAGTCTGTGCTGCAAAGGTCTTTCCTGTTAAGGTTTAGCATTCAGAAGACCATGTCACGGGTACTAAGTAAGGCTGGGAAACTCTTCCAGATATATATCAGGTCATTTAAGATGCTGACAACCATACGGAGACAAGGAGAACTGAGAAAAATACAAAGCTAGAAAAATATCAGAAAACACACAGCTTCTCTTAACCAATGTCACATGCTTTTGCTCATGTTGTTTTGGTTCTTTCTCTTAAATAAACAATTGCATTTAAAAACATTGTAATTTTAGCAACACTCTTGCTAGAACGTTGTTGGAAACTCAAAATCCCAAATCAAATGTGAAATGTTCCACAAATTCTAATTACCAAGATTGGTGAAAAGAGTAGATCTGATAGAATGAAAGGCCGAGAAACTTATGACATGACATATTAAGAGTGCTTACTGTCAGGAAGTGTGAATCTAAAGATCCTGGCACAATATCCCAATTAAAGGTTAACAGTACAAAATGCTGATAGCCAAATGGTAATCATACACAGAATGTGCCCTGGTGGATTTTTCCATTTTCAGTCAGCACTCTCACTGCACAGTTCATTTTCTCCAACAGCTCTTTGTTAATCTGCAGGAGATGTAATTGGTATACTGCAGAACAGTAACCATTGGCTGAAAAGGACTGTAATAAAAACTGGTAGGCATTTGTTTTTAATTAAAAGACAATAAGTCCTGGGTGATAATTGTTCAAATATTCTTAGTGAATATCCCAGAAATAAATATCTTAAAAAGTCATTGTTGTTTTATATTTCACTGAAAGCCACAGCCACAACTGTCTTCCCAAAGTGTAGTCTGCTTTGTGAATATGACCTCATTCAACTTCACAGAATAGTATTCAGATGTCGTCTATTATTATCACAATTTTTCAGATGGCAAAAGAGAACTGCTGGGAAGTTACATGACTTGGCTCAAGGTCATACAACTGATGTGAAGGTGCAGCCATGCTATGGATTTTAGAGATTTCACATCCTATCTGACTTCATGTAGCCAACTGAAAGGCAAGGTCAGAATTTGGACAAAGTCAGGTCTGAGGTCCATGCTTACTGCAATTTCTCACTACCACAGTTTATTCTTATTGATCTCTCCAAAGGAACACAGAAGAACAGGAGTTATGACTAAAACACCTAGACTCCAGAAACTAGAGGAGTAGAAGGTAACTGAATCAACTAATAATCAAAACTATCGCTATTTTAAAACCAGAAGGGCAGCAATTGAGGATATGCAGAGAGATGAGTTTTGTACTTGGAATGACCTGGATCTGAAGCATGATTCTGCCCTTCACTTGGTGTGTGATCTTTGTCAAGTACTCATCTTTTCTCCACTTTGGTTTCCCCACATGAAAATAGGACAGTGGTTCCTATTTTAAAGAATTAAAGATGTTGTAAATCTATTTGCTAAGGTAACATAATTTTTAATAACACTGTGGATATCTTTTGAATGATACTTTATAAGAAGGAAGAGGATCGATATTTATAAATTATTAATCGCTATATTTCATCTCTGTTACAAGGTAAAGGTGATGACAAAGTCATTAATATAAAGTTAATTAAAATTATTGATAAAAATTAACTATGCCTTTAATAATTGATGGTATGCAATAAAATATTACCACCTGGTGAGGAAACACATATGGTTGTATACACAGTAGCTCTATCACCATGTTAAGGATGACAAGGCACAGTTTACACAGAGTCTCATATTCTGCTGCAGTTATACACCTTTAGTTATTTATTTTGAGAAGTGAGTAGATGATTTTACTGAATAATATTCTATAAAACATTCACACTTCTTGATGGAAAGCTGAATGTCAAGTACACATACAAGAAGATAAGTTTTAATTTTGGTGAATCAAAGGAGAAAACAGATAATTTTAAATGCACATAAAACAAACTAAAATATTCCAAGTATTAAAACCCTAACTAGAATATTAAACTCAAGGAGACGTCATTCAACTTTTTTTTTTCCCCAAACCCCAATTACTTTAGTTGTGAACATAGTTGCTGTCATATCATGCCTTAGATTCAGTGTTTGAATTGAGAATGTTCAGTTTGGGATCAGATGAGATGAAAAGGCCCTTATTCAACATTCAATTGTAAGCCAAATTAAAAATAAATGAGAGATAGCTTCAAGATGGTGGAGGAGTAAGACATAGACATCACCTTCCTCCCCACCAATACAACAAAAATACATTTACATGTGGAACAACTCCTACAGAACACCTACTGAACGCTGGCAGAAGACCTCAGACTTCCCAAAAGGCAAGAAACTCCCCACGTACCTGGGTAGGGCAAAAGAAAAAAGAAAAAACAGAGAAAGAAGAAGAGGGACAGGACCTGCACCAGTGGAAGGGAGCTGTGAAGGAGGAAAAGCTTCCATACACTAGGAAGCCCCTTCACTGGCAGAGATGGGTGATGGGGGTGGTGAAGCGTCAGAGCCACGGAGGACAGCAAAGCAAAAGCAATGCAGAGGTCAAATCGGAGAGATTCCCGCACGGAGGATCAGTGCCGACCAGCACTCATCAGCCTGAGACGCTTGTCTGCTCACCCAACGGGGCGGGTGAGGGCTGGGAGCTGAAGCTCGGGCAAGGATCTCATTCAGATTCAATGGAGAAACTGAAATCTTTACAGACAATCAAAAGCAAAGAGAATTCATAACCATCAAACCAGCTTTACAACAAATGCTAAAGGAACTTCTCTAGGCAGGAAACACAAGAGTAGGAAAAGACCTACAATAACAAACCCAAAACAGTTAAGAAACTGGTGATAGGAAAACACATGTTGATAATTGCCTTAAATGTGAATGGATTAAATGCTCCAACCAAAAGACACAGATTGGCTGAATGGATACAAAAAAAAGACCCATATATATGCTGTCTACAACAGACCCATCTCAGACCTAGGGACACATAGAGACTGAAAGTGAGGGGAAAAAAAGATATTCCATTTAATTTGAAATCAAAAGAAAGCTGGAGTAGCAACTCTTAAATCAGACAAAATAGACGTCAAAATAAACACTATTAGAAGAGGCAAAGAAGGACACATACATAATGATCAAGGGATCAATCCAAGTAGAAGATATAACAACTGTAAATATTTATTCACCCAACAAAGGAGCACCTCAACACTTAAGGCAAATGCTAACCGCCATAAATGGGGAAATTGACAGTAACACTATCATAGTAGGGGATATCAACACCCCACTTTCACCAATGGACAGATCATCCAAAATGAATGTAAATAAAGAAACACAAGCTTTATATGATACATTAAACAAGGTGGAGTGAATTGATATTTATAGGACATGCCATCCAAAAACAACAGAATAAAATTTCTTCTCAAGTGCTCATGGAACATTCTCCAAGATAGATCGTATCTTGGGTCACAAATCAAGCCTTGGTAAATTTAAGAAAATGGAAATCATATCAAGTATCTTTTCTGACCACAATGCTATCAGACTAGATATCAATTACAGGAAAAAAAATCTGTAAAAAATACAAACACATGGAGACTAAACAATACACTACTAAACAACCAAGAGATCACTGAAGAAATCAAAAAAATACCTAGAAACAAACGACAATGAAAACACGACGACCCAAAACCTATGGGATGCAGCAAAATCAGTTCTAAGAGGGAAGTTTATAGCAATACAATCCTACTTCAAGAAACAAGAAACATCTCAAATAAACAACCTAACCTTACACCTAAAGCAATTAGAGAAAGAACAAAAAAAACCCAAAGTTAGTAGAAGGAAAAATATCATAAAGATCAGATCAGAAATAAATGAAAAACAAATGAAGAAAACAATTGCCAAGATGGGTAAAATTAAACGCTAGTTCTTTGAGAAGATAAACAAAATTGATAAACCACTAGCCAGACTCATCAAGAAAAAAAGGGGGAAGACTCGAATCAATATAATTAGAAATGAAAAAGGAGACGTAACAACTGACACTTCAGAAAAACAAAGAATCATGAGAGATTACTACAAGCAACTATATGCCAATAAAAGGGACAACCTGGAAGAAATTGACAAATTCTTAGAAAAGCACAACCTCCCAAGACTGAACCAGGAAGAAATAGAAAATATAAACAAACCAATCACCAGCACTGAAATTGAAACTGTGATTAAAAATCTTCAAACAAACAAAAGCCCAGGATCAGATGGATTCACAGGCAAATTCTATCAAACATTTAGAGAAGAGCTAACACCTATGCTTCATAAATCTTCCAAAACATAGCAGAGGGAAGAACACTCCCAAAACTCATTCTATGAGGCCACCATTACGTTGATACCAAAACCAGACAAAGATGTCACAAAAAAAGAAAACTACAGACCAATTTCACTGATGCACATAGATGCAAAAATCCTCAACAAAATACTCGCAAACAGAATCCAACAGCACATTAAAAGGATCACACACCATGATCAAGTGGGGTTTATCCCAGCAAAGCAAGGATTCTTCAATATACGCAAATCAATCAATGTGTTAAAGCAATATTAACAAATTAAAGGAGAAAAACCATATGATCATCTCAACAGAGGCAGAAAACACTTTCAACAAAATTCAAAACCCATTTATGACAAAAACTCTCCAGAGAGTAGGCATAGAGGGAACTTACCTCAACATAATAAAGGCCATATATGACAAATCCACAGCCAACATCATTCTCAATGGTGAAAAACTGAAACCATTTCCACTAAGATCAGGAAAAAGAGAAGGCTGCCCACTTTCACCACTATTATTCAACATAGTTTTGGAAATTTTAGCTACAGCAATCATAGAAGAAAAAGAGATATAAGAAATCCAAATCCTAAAAGAAGTAAAACTGTCACTGTTTGCAGATGACATGATACTATATGCAGAGAATCGCAAAGATGCTATGAGAAAACTACTAGAGATAATCAATGGATCAGGTAAAGTAGCAGGATATAATATTAATGCACAGAAATCTCTTGCATTCCTATACACTAATGAAAAAAAATCTGAAAGAGAAATTAAGGAAACACTCCCATTTACAATTGCAACAAAAAAGAAAAAATTACCTAGGAATAAACCTACCCAAGGAGACAAAAGACGTGTATGCAGAAAACTATAAGACACTGATGAAAGAAATTAAAGACGATACAAACAGATGGAGAGATATACCATGTTCTTGGATTGGAAGAATCAACGTTGTGAAAATGACTATACTACACAAAACAATCTACAGATTCAATGCAATCCCTATCAAACTACCATTGGCATTTTTCACAGAACTAGAACAAAACATCACACAATTTGTATGGAAACACAAAAGACCCTGAATAGCTAAAGCAATCTTGAGAAAGAAAAACGAAGCTGGAGGAATCAGGCCCCCTGACTTCAGAGTATACTACAAAGCTACAGTCATCAAGACAGTATTGTACCAGCACCAAAATAGAAATATAGATCAATGAAACAGAATAGAAAGCCCAGAGATAAACCCACACACATATGGTGCCCTTATCTTTGACCAAGTAGGCAGGAATACACAATGGAGAAAAGACAGTCGTTTCAATAAGTGGTGCTGGGAAAACTGGACAGCTACATGTTAAAGAATGAAATTAGAACACTCCCTAACTCCATACACAAAAATAAACTCAAAGTGGATTAAAGACCTTAATGTAAGGCCAGACACTATAAAACTCTTAGAAGAAAACACAGGCAGAATACTCTATGACATAAATCACAGCAAGATCCTATTTGACCCACCTCCTAGAGAAATGGAAATAAATACAAAAATAAACAAATGGGACCTAATGAAACTCCAAGGCTGTTGTACAGCAAAGGAAACCATAAACAAGATGAAAAGACAACCTTCAGAATGGGAGAAAATATTTGCAAATGAAGCAACTGACAAAGGATTAATCTCCAAGATATACAGGCAGCTCATGCAGCTCAATATCAAGAAAACAAACAACCCAATCCAAAAATGGGCAGAAGACCTAAATAGACATTTCTCCAAAGAAGATATACAGATTGCCAACAAACACATGAAAGAATGCTCAACATCACTAATCATTAGAGAAATGCAAATCAAATCTACAATGAGATATCACCTCACACCGGTCAGAATAGCCATCATCTAAAAATCTACAAACAATAAATGCTGGAGAGGGTGTGGAGAAAAGGGAACCCTCTTGCACTGTTGGTGGGAATGTAAATTGATACAGCCACTATGGAGAACAGTATGGAGGTTCCTTAAAAAACTAAAAATAGAACTACCATACGACCCAGCAATTCCTCTACTGGGCATATACCTTGAGAAAACCATAATTCAAAAAGAGTCATGTACCACAATGTTCATTGCAGCACTATTCACAATAGCCAGGGCATGGAAGCAACCTAAGTGTCCATCAACAGATGAATGGATAAAGAAGATGTGGCACATATATACAATGGAATATTACTCAGCCATAAAAAGAAACGAAATTGAGTTATTTGCAGTGAGGTGGATGGATCTAGAATCTGTCATACAGAGTGAAGTAAATCAGAAACAGAAAAACGAATACTGTATGCTAACACATATATGTGGAATGTAAAAAAAAAAAAGGTTCTGAAGAACCTAGGGGCAGGACAGGAATAAAGATGCAGACATAGAGAATGGACTTGAGGACACGGGGAGGGGGAAGGGTAAGTTGGGACGAAGTGAGAGAGTGGTATAGTCACAAATATACTACCCAGTGTAAAATAGATAGCTAGTGGGAAACAGCCGTATAGCACACAGAGATCAGCACAGTGCTTTTCGTCCACCTAGAGGGGTGGGATAGGGAGGGTAGGAGGGAGATGCAAGAGGGAGGAGACATGGGGATATATGCTTATGCATAGCTGATTCACTTTGTTATAAAGCAGAAACTAACACAGCATTGTAAAGCAATTATACTCCAATAAAGATGTTAAAAATAAATTAATTAATTAAAATAATAAAAAAAAAGAAAATAAATGAGGCAACAGGTCAAAGTCAGACTAAGGAAAAAGAATTTCTCTCTCATATATATAATTTCAAGCAGTGGTCTTTTCTAAGGATATCCTACAATGATGTGTGTACTTCACATGATTTGAAGAATTTTGAAGATCTTTTTATAGAAATCATAATGTAAGCACCAGCTGAGAATAATTTACTGTAAGGAGTCTTCTGAATTCTTTACAGTGCATTCAATTGTTCTTTCAGTGTATACAGAGTCTATTAGAGCCTGCCTAAATAAACTAAGATATTTGGAGTCTAATATCAGAATACCTTGCACTTGAGTAGCAAGTTAATAAATCACAGAGAATGGAATCAGTGAGCCTCAGAAGCCTTAGCGTATATCTAGTTCAAACCTCTTCATTTCAGCGAGGGGGAAATTAGGGAATTTTAAAGCACTTTCACATACATTATCTCTCTATTCTTACAGTAGCTTTGTGAAGTAGGGACAAGGTAACTAGGGAAACAACACAGATGGAGTATCAGAGAAAATTCAGAGGTGTCCATAGTGGTGATGAATTAGATATCTAGGAATAACTAGAAACCTACAGTACATTTACAGAAGACAATCAGATGGCATGTCCAATTACTACAACATTATAAGTTCTGGGATTTATGGGGGACAGAAGTTTATCTGAAGTGGGAGAGAAGAATGAGATGAGCAAATGGCCAAGTTACTAACTGAAGTCCGAGTTGGTCCAGAAATACAACCCATCAGCAATAAAGTAAGCAGGGATATTTACTACTTCAACTGCAGCTGAAGCCCGAGGTGACTAGGAAACACAAGTTGTTTTTTTTGTGTTTTTTTGTGTGTGTATGTGTGGTACGCGGGCCTCTCCCGTTGCAGAGCACAGGCTCCGGACGCGCAGGCCCAGCGGCCACGGCTCACGGGCCTAGCAGCTCCGCGGCATGTGGGATCTTCCGGGACCGGGGCACGAACCCATGACCCCTGCATTGGCAGGCGGAGTCTCAACCACTGTGCCACCAGGGAAGCCCTGTTATTTTAAATATAATCTTTTGTTTTGAAAAATATCATTTATTTGTTGTTTGTTTTTAAGTGAGCCTGAACCTGGGATTTGGAGAGGGATAACAGGCTGGGATATTTCCTGGATGACTAAGTGTCTATCCAAGGTCACTAGGGACAGAGTAGGAAGCGAGGTTTCTTCCTCCAAAGCTGTATTTTTTTCCTTTTGCTATTCACATTTCCTTCAACCATTTTTTTTAATTAAAAGAAAAAAAAATCTAATTCTCTTGGCATCCTCAAAGGACCAGTTAAATGAAATTATAGGTTACCACAGATCATGCATTACTGTCAATCTCCGTTTCAGGGAAACCCTGCCTTTGCTCACAGTGAGGTTTCTAATTCACTGGCACTTAGTCCTTTAAAACCTCACCTTCTGGTGTCTGTAAACTGCATGATCTGTGACTCAACAATGGCTCAGCAAATTAAGGAATAGATGTTGATTCACCTAATAAGGGGATTGTTTCCTCTTCAGTATAAATATTTGACACAAAACACACATTATGATCGAAGAAAAGGAAGAAAGATCAAAGTTGTAAATAGATCTACGAAAATCAAGCAAAAAAGAAGGTTAAAAGATTATCCTAGCACACTAAAGTTTTCTGTATTTCTCTACATACTGGATGTTGGACTCATTTGGCTGGACATCTATTTCTCTACTAAACGACCTCTCCTCCATTCCTAAAAGGAAAATCCAGGTGAACATATAATGTCTAGCATCCATGGAACAACTTGGAAATCCTTCTCTGATACTTCTATACAATAGGCACTGCTTACTCCCCTCTGCTCCCATAGCTTTTTTGCATTGGTCGCATACATTCCATTTACTTAGACAACAACAGTAACCACAAAGAAAAGCTGTCTAGGTTGAGAATGTCTTGAAGGCAGAGGCGGTGTCATTTATTTCTGTCTCCACTATTACATTCAGAACGTACTAGGTACTCAAGAAAATAGTTATGTATATTTATTTATCACAAGATGCTTTTAGTTTTGAAAAACATTCTAAATATTTTCTTATAACCTTTATACTGCTGTATTTCACAACTGGTTTCACGAAATTGAGAGAGACTCTAACTACCAGTGCCGGTAATTATAAACGGGAATACCCTAGGAATAGGATGACCACAAAGTTTTTTAAAGTCTAGGAAGAAAGCCTCCACCCAGATCTCTCTTTCTTTTACCCTGAAAGGTTGGTAAAACTAATTCAAAGCAGGAGAGTCTGAAATGAGATATGTGGCTAAAAGTATCACCTGATTCTCTCCTGTAAATCCCAAACCAACGCCCTCCCCCACCCACATCCCACTCCAAGGCTCTCTGGTTCCTCCCCAGGGGAAACATTTTAAGTACACTATCAAGGATAGGCTTATGAAGAAATACATTTGAACATAAGCAGAGAACACAGGTTCACATTTACAATAATTGAATTATAACATGAAAATTTAAAAATTAAAAACTCCATTTAGCCAACCCTCTTCAAGGGAAAGTCATAATACAAATTGCTTTGATGTATGACATAGGGAAATTCCCCTGACTTATTTTTTAACAGATAATTTGGGATAGTCAATAAAGCTATGTGCTTATTTTTAACTTGCACTATCTAAGAGTAGAAGCTTTGATAGCTCAAACTCAGCAAATATAACTGGGCTTTAAATTAATACAGTGAGCTAAAACTAGTTAGAAAGAATCTTCTATAGTGTTAATAACATTCAAGAAGAGAAATACAATAATCATGTCCTCAAAGGATATTTGTAATTTAATCCTCCTACATAAGCAATACAGAATGTGTTCCCAAGTGAGGATTAATTATTAATTATTTCCCGTGACTTTCACACATTTGAATTCTAACACTAATGTCATCACCCTTAGTGCATTCACAGTTTTCTAATTTAAAATGAAGTACTGAGTCATAATAATTACAAACAAGGTCACTTATCTTTTATTAAGCATGAAAACAGATCAAGATTTATTCATAAAAATGTATGACTTTTAATGGTTATTGCCACTTTGAAATTCAGGTCACTAAAACTAAGATAATAAGCTCATGGTGGGAGTGTGGTCTGAATCCATCTTAAGAAGATTTTGCTGCTATGCCTGAGAAGAAGATATATTTTTCATACAATTTGTTTATAAAATGAAGCTCCTCACATGTCTTAGGAGTAAAGTAAATATCTGTGTGAATTTCATAAATAAGACCACTCTAAAAAACAAAATAAAACCAAAAAGGAGCATAATGGCTTCCAGAGCAGAGAGCTGAAGAGAGAGAGTAATATGACACGAAATTATTGAGTTTGTGGTTGGAAAGATGAGGCTAAGGTTCATTGCTTTTACAGACTATGATTGAACACATAGATTCTGCTGACTTACCTTTCTATTTCTAAAGAAAGTATGGAGACCCACCATTGAAAACATTGCCTCCTTTCTGATAGTAATTCTGTGGGTTTCTGTCTGATTCTCCACAAAAAGGTATTTGACAAAGAAAGAGGGATGATAACAGTTAATTTTGTTGGACTAATAGGCATATTCAAAGATTTGGAAAAGAAAGTTTAGAATGAATGGTAAATGTTATGAGTCAATGAAAAGAAAATGTACTTTGAAGTTTCCTGTGATTCATTTCTTTCCCACTGAACATGATTAATCATAAATTGACCAATTTTTGTCTTCATTAACCATCTAATATTTAATGTTAGAAACAGCATTCTGAAATCATATTACAATGATTCAGTCTTTTGTGAGAGTAAAACAAAACCTAGAACAAAATAGGTCTGTGTGAGAGCAGCTCTTTAAGAAAAATCCAATTCAAAAAGGAGGTAAGGGAGTCACATTTATCATTTTGTTCACCCTTTATCTGCATGTCACTTCTATGTTTAAGTGCCTAGAAAAGATTCCCAAGGACCCACAAAGAAAGAATTATTTTCAGCAGAAGATTAAGGAACACACAAAAAGGAAGTATGTGAATATTCTCAATTTTAAAAGATTATATGCCACTTATTTAAAAAGGAGTGCGATAAATAAAACAGCTTATGAAGTGCAGAGATGAGTGAAAAAAAAAAAAACAAGAAAAGCTAAGTTGGAAAAATCCTTTCTGTTGGTTTAGGCAATGTAGTGAGACACAAATGATGACTCAAGAAACTAACAGCAATAAAATTCAATTTGGACCTGACACTGACTTGATTCACAAGCAATCCTCAGTCCTGAATTCTGGCTGATGGCAGTTGGACAAGTCTAATCAAATACAGTTTTACTGAATGTATGGAGCAGGACTTTTTCTTTAGAAACAGCAATATTGAGGTCTTCTTACTGTGTTTTAAGGTTTGCAAGTCAACTAAACACTGAATACAATCTGAAGGAGTGAAAGAGTCTGTTTACTTGTTTTCTCTATTTTTCACTATATTTACTCATGTTTATACTGTCCTTGTAATTTTTCAGCATTCAGGCCACTCAAAGAGAACATCTAAGTGTTCCATGTAGGCGCTGACCAAAGAAGGCAGGCTCTGCCACTTATTAGATATGATCGTTAGAAAATAAGCCCTTAATGATAAAATAGGTATAGTAGCATCTAATTTAAAGAGTTGTCAGGAGAATGAAATTAGATCTTATAGGTGAAATGCATACAAGTACTTAGTTCCTTTCAGTTTTCTTTGAACAGCAGCTGTTTTTTAGCTACAAACTCTAAATGTGGTTGTGAGGTTACTGGCCAGTTAGGATCAATTTTGTCTTTTCTTTGTCTTCTCAATTGTAGTTTCAAGTCCCTTAAGCTTTCTTCAGAGGTTTTATTTATTTTTAAGCCATCTCCACCTTTCAGGTTTCCGTCTTAGAATAAGCTATAACCATGTATGATTATGAAATACAGAAGGAGAAATGTCCCTGACTAACAGCTTAATTGGTATCAAATTCAAGGGCAAGACCCAGACTACTCAAAAAACTAAATGCCTACTCTAAAAATTGTATGGTGCATATAAACATAAAAAGAAGGTGTAAAATCTATTGTACTTATCAAACTGATAACCTAACCGTGATTATGTATAACTTAAATGGTAAATTGTCATTTTTTTCTGAAATATAAACATTGGAAGTTAAGAAGCCAGAATCCTCTGGAATATTCACCACTATACTCTTGAGGAAAATAATAAATGGCAAATTAAAGAGCTGATATAGGACATTTGGCTAAAATAACAATTTAATAACATAAATTGCCAAAACTATGCTACTATCGATACAGGTTCAGCTTAAGATAATTTAAGATGATCTTCAGAACCTGTGTTGTTCAAGCTATAAACAGAAGAGAGGAAATAAAGAAAGTGCATAATAAAGAAGGTTTAAGAAATATTTGGTTAATTGAAGTTAAGTTTGATTCTGTTACTTTGTTCAGTATGCTCCCATTCACTGATTTTTCAAGATGGGAACATAAAGTATAGAATTTCCAAAAGTTAATTGACCATAGAATCTGTTATCAAAGGATACCTAATAGAAATAGGATTCTGAATAATATACTTCAGAAATAAGTCTGACCTAATTTCAATTCTGCTTATGACCACAAAGGTGATACTGAACTACTGCAGAACACAGAGGTTCCTCTTTTCCAAGAGGAAAGCAGCATCTTTCCAAAAGAAAATGCTTTGATGAATTCTTATTCCATGAAGATTTAGCTAGGAGGAAAAAAAAAAAAAAACACAAAAAACTTTTGTTTAACTAGAAGTAACCAGAAAAACTCAATAATTAAGGAGAGAAGTGTATTTAGTAGAGTATTCATAAGAATCTGGCCTCGACTCTTAGCTAAGCATCAGAGGTAGTAAGTTACTCAGTAGAGGCGTTTTATTCATATGTTCCTTAAATAAACATCGTGCAAAATCACAAGTAGCATGCTACATACTCATGCCATGCAATTTTACCTCATATGGCTGTCGTGTTTGATTTCATTGTTGGGGTGGAATGTGTGTGTGTGTTTTCATATCCCCTCTCTAAAATAAATTAGGAATTTCACAAGAGAAAGGACTACCTGTCATCACCTATGCATTTCCAGACTTACAACTGTACCTTTAACAAAAGCAGAGGCTTAAATAAGTGATTACTAAATGGATTCTTCTAGCCCCTTTTCAAATCAGCACCTAATTTTCACTTTTGCAGTTTGCCTATGACATATCATATAAATTGGCAAAAATATATTAAGCAACAACATTTGCAGGCAGTAGGGTCAGTGTTGCAGATACTACTATCACTACAGACCCTGTGGCAAAGAAGGTCACACATAACACACACACACACACACACACACACCAGAGTGCATGTAAATTACTAATACATACAAAGATAATTTGAATTTAGTGACTTCTCTTAGGAGATCAAAACAACTGTGAAAAAGCCATAACTGCAACATAACATTATTGAGGACTCTGATCGTGAGATAGTAAATCATTTATCTATACTTAATCACTTAGTAAGCAGTAGATCAGATGTATAATTACAGAATGGCAAGTGTCCAGCTATTTTCTACCCTGGTGCACAGAAATAAATGGTTGTCAATTTTCAGGATAGGAGTTGGTAGCTAAATATAAAGAACAACTTTCTAATATCTCAAATACTAAAAGTTTATTGGATATCATACCAGAATTTTGGACACAAAGTGATCACCCTTCAAAGAGGGGTTATGAGGTTTATAGGTGGCGTGAGACAGATTTTTTAAAAGCCAGCAAGTTTCATTTGATCTCTTCAGACAAGCCCAGGGTTTGGTATCCAGATGGTGGACTTTATTTCACTCACTGACAGTCTTTAGAGAGTCTAGTTCATTGTAGGTGCTCAATATGTATGCATATATTTTAATTAATGAAAGAACAAAATAACACAATTAGCAGTAATTTAAAAGCTTGGCACATCTTGACTTTTCCTGGTCGCTCTACCTAAAGTTATTATCTGCTTTATTTTCTTTCTAAATAAGTCTGAACAAGAGAAAAATGAAGAATGTTTGTTTTTTCCCTATTAGGGAAATAAAATCTAGAATTTAGAGTCTGGGTGTGTTGGGCATAGGGTGCCAAATAAACTTTTTTTTTGGTTATTTAGAATATTAAAGGCTGATATAAGAGATTTCATAGCAGCAAGTGGTCGTGTATACCCAGATAGGTTCCTCACACAGCCCAGCCACATCTCAGCGTTCCTGCTCTTAACTAATATGCTATACTGTCTCTCTTAGAACAGACCTTCTATTTGGAGTCCAGACCTTCTATTTGGAGTCCAGACCTTTTACAAAAAAATGGGACATATTGGCAGAGTAGAGAATGAGAAAGAATGTATTCCAGTTCCTGGTAAATGGCTAAGAGATCATGTTTGCTTGTTTGCTTGTTATTAACCCTGGTATGAGTTAAAATAGCTCTAGGCTATTGTATGTATCTGGGAATTGCAGTAAGCCAAATTTTTTTCATGTGAAAAAATACACATATTCTAGAATGATTATTTATAACACGTATCATTACTATATGCAATATAATAATGATTATATATATATACACATATATATAATTCTAGAATGATTATATATAAATTATTAGAAAAGCTCTGAGGAAGACATGATACAAGGCCAGAGGATAACTAAAAGTTGGCTGCAGAAACATCCATGAGACAGTTTATTGATACTCTCCTTCATGCTTTTATTGCCCATCACCAACCTTAGTCAAATCTGAGAAATGGCTGCATGTGGTTCCTCTTATCAGATGTCTACTCTTCTAGACCCCTGTTCCAAATATAAATATGCTTGGAGTATCTGGCCTTCTTTTATATGCTCCTTTTTATTCTCTTAGGATTGACTAGAAAAGTAGCCTCATTTATGACTCTTCATACAAGGTAAAACAAATACATGAAAAGGTTAAAACAAAAAATCACAAACCTAGACAAAGACAAACAAACAAAAACTGTTGGAGTCAAACACATTTTTCCAGACCTATGAAATGAATAATAGTTGCATATTTAATAGAAAACCACAGTTCTAATTACATTCACTGCCACTGGACATCGTTTATCAAGTTTCAAGCAAGGCAGGAAGAAATCAATGTTTATTGAGCTCTTGGTATGTACAAGGACTTGAACTATATTCTTAAGAATTAATTAATTTTTATTTTACATGAAAAGTCAAATAATAAAAGTGAAAGAGGAAATTTGGGTTAGTATAACTTATTTTAGAAAATCCTAAATCTAAATTTTACAGTGAAATGTGAGACACACATCTCTCTAAGTCCTGTGGTTTTAGTAACTTTCTATTTCCATCCATTTCTAAGATCAGCCCTTTGCCAGAAAAAACATCTAGGAATTGTCATAAGCCAAAATATTTCTTTGAAAATTGTCTGCCTAAGTCACACTTGGAAAAAATTCATGAAAAAAAATATTTATTACACACAAATGTGTTATAATTAGATGATCTATTAAATGACCAGCATTGTTCGTGTTAGAAGACTTCAGAATTTGCTTAATCCTTTTATGAACCATTTTATTAACATTATTTGGTAGAAGTGCACAAAGCTTATATTCCCCAAAATAAAATCATTTGAAATAGAATAATGGCTGTGGCTCAGTAGGAAGCATGTCTAGTATGGTTTAAGAGGGTGGGTGGTAGTGCTTAGGAATTATTAGCCTGGGCTATGCAGTCCTCCTGGACAGGCTTTGAACGCCTGCTCTACCAGTGACCTGCTGACTTTCAGGGAAAGTGACTCAACTGTCTGAGCTTCAACACATCATAATGACAGTACAATAACATCCATCTCCCAACCTTGTGTGTTGTGAGAATCAAATGAGAAATGTGTGAAAGCACTTAAGATAGAGCCAGGTACACAGCAAATGCTCAACACAGGTTAGCAAATATTTGTAGACTCCTGTTATTTTTAGATTAGTGGTGCATCTGTGGCATTTTAAATGTAATACAGTGTTTTTAAAATGCACAATCAGGATATATTTTTTTTAATGAGAACACTTTCTTCATCATTAAACAGTTATTTTGCCAGTGAAACAGTGTACACCCAAGAATTGAGAAATGCATTTTCCCTTTTATAGAAATATTATGATACTAAGCTTTGTACATACAGGGTCCTAGATAGCTAGAACTTTGAACCATGCCACTCAAGACTGAGGTGAGCCAAAACAGCCTCAGGGCTTAGAGAAATAGATTTATAATTGGGTTCTATGTGATTGTTCAACATGTGACATCTAGGAAAAAACCAAAATTATAAAAAATGAGTAGATTTCCACTTATATTTTGCTCATAATATATATGGCACTAAAATAATAGCAAAAAAAATATTTTTATCAGTTGAAATAATTCTGCTTGTAATACTAGAACAAAATTCCCAGCCAAATTTAAAAACATTATATATATCTTTCCTTATTAACAAAATATAGTACATTGATGAATGTATTTTGCTAATGAACACTTTTCAATTCATAAGCATGGAATAAAATTTATAATTTGGTAAGGAAGTCAAATTAGAGAGGCTCATTAAGTCTGCAGAACCAATACCAAGTGTTGAATAATTCATCAGCCGTTTAACACATTTGCTAAAAAAAGCAAATTATTTTTATTACTGAGCTCATTCTAAATTTTTGTTTGTTTGTTTTGTGAAAGGATTATATTTTTTCAATGTGACACTCAAAAAGTTTAGTTGTAAAGTGATTAACAGGAGCTTTTGCTAATTAAGTCAGCAAAAGGAGATTTAGGCTGACACCATGCTAGGTGCTCAAATTAAGGGACAGTCCCACTGTATTAAAGAGAGTGCATTTATCACAGATAAACTCTCAGCCTCTTTATTTGATATGTCAGGCAATAGAGAAAGAAAAGGAATCTTTCTAGTATTGCAGGCAACAGATACACAGCTGTTTTACTCCTAATTGTCTGATCTACAACTTTTGAAACAATTAGAAAGAACTTAAACAGTGCTGTCCTTAAGTGGAAGCAGAATGTAATAAAATATAAAGTAAGTTTCTTCTTAGTAAGTTAACTGGTCTCCCAGAACTGAATAAATAAGGGTTTGTAGATGTGTGTATAAAGACCTGTGGGTTATATTTGAACATCATTATACATCAGGAAACTAGGGAAATCTTAAGTCTTACCAAACAGAAGATAACAGCTAAGCTATCCAGTACTTCTTTTAAGAATCATATAAAAAAAAAGGTATTTAGTCTTTAACCAATTAATTTTAATAAATTTCATTTATTAATTTATCTATATTGTGTACCTATTTCATATTGGCCACTAAACTGATGCTATAAACATAGGTATAATGAGCAGATTAACATTTTTGCCCTTGCATTTTGTAGGCTATTTTGGGATAGACAGTCTTCATCAGGTTAAAAGACTACTTGCCTAGTGTAAAATATGTACTTAAATAGTATTTGTGATACGGATGAATTAACAAAATATATGGCAATTTCTGTGATTTCTTACTTTTTAACATAAAGAAATTTGGGGATTTTTTTTTTCTAAATGGATAAAACCACTTACATTGATATTTCTACACTGTAATGTTCCCAAGTGATTTTCTTTTTAATGAATTTATCTTTGTATTTTGTGGAATTTATTAACTCACTTCCAAGTGACCTCTAACTGCTGCTCAGTCTACTAATAAATGTCATCTGAACTACTTGGCTTCTAAACAAGGTCTAAGAACAAAAATCTATACGATCACACAATTATTTCATTTCTATCGTTATTTGGTAGTTGAATAATTGGGTTTGTATGTATAAGTACGGAAAACAAAGAATTAAAAGTTAGAACTAGAAGCATTTTGAGCAGTTGCAATAACTTTGCGCTCTGCAATTCTGCAGAAGTAGGCTTCCATGCTCCACAAAAATAGGAGAATAGAGATTATAACCAATCAAAATTGCTATGCTAGTCTTTAACGTTATTCAACACCTGAAGGCAATTGTGTCCTTATTGACAGGGTGTATTTCTTCCATTCCTGAAGTTTCAAAATGGTCTTTTGATATTTCAAGGGTAACTGACTCAAGAAAGTTTAATCTGTCAAATTGCAAAAAAGAATTAGAAGTTCTAGTTATAAAACAATATAAAAATAAAGTTAAAATATTCACATATGTAGTATGTGCCAATGCATTTATACAGCTTTCCAAGATCCCTCTAATTCCTAATGATTTAATAAATATGTTATACTTTTCAAATTCACATAATGAAGCTTTCAATATAGCATTAATATAACACTCTACTATACTTTATATATGTTTTAAAATATCGATGTATGCCAGGGAAATGAAAGAATATTCTATAAAATAAAGATCAGGAGCCATGGGTTTGGAATTAGACAAATCTGGCTTCAAATCCTAGCTCCACTTCTTGATCACTAGGAATGAGGTTTTTAGTTACCAAAAAAACATAGTCTCACTTTTTTCTTCATTATATCCTGATATCTTTGATGACAGCAAGGTGTGAATACAAAAAAGTATACTATGCTCCTTATCACATGTTTCTGAACAATGAGATGTAAGTTGAAGGTGCTGTTTCTTAAGGTTTCTGAGAAAGCCACTTAAAATGAAAGGGTAAAATAACAGCATTTATGTTTTGAATTTTTTTCCTTTTCTTTCTAAAATATAAAATTTGATAGATTTTATATGATAGATTTCACTATGAGGAAAAAAGCCCATGCTGAGGATGGCTGAGCTATTAGAAAAAAGAAGTCCAGAATCCTGACGGAATCATGGAGCCATCACACAAGGACTGGAATGACTTCCTTCAGACTTATCATGATATGAGCAAACTAAGCTATCATTAAAGCCACCATTTTATAAGTTTCATTCTTGGAACTGAGTGTAATTTTTAACTTATATACTAACTGCATCACTACAGGCGTAATCATGAATCACAATACCTCTGAATTTCAGTTTCTTTCACTTATAAAGAAGGTGTAATAGCAATAATTAGTTAACAAATTTTGGGGGGGTAAATTAAATTAAAAAAACACATATAAGTAAACTGCTTAGTATAATGCCTGCCACAAAATTTGCATTTATTATTTATTTTTATGTCATACTTAAAAGCAAGTCCTTTTTAAATTTCTTATTTTTAAATCTTTTTTATTTTACATTTGAGGGATCAAGGTAGACATTCAGATACTTGATTACTTAATTATAAGATAGGGTCAATCTTGTATTGTTACATCTCTATTTTTATTTTTAACTCTAACAATATATTTAATCATGAAACAGAATTTAGAAGACATGCTATGCCTCTGGTATATTGGAAGAAATGCATAATGCATTTTCTTTAAAGGGTTGTTTTTTTTCCTAAAAGATTTGCTCTAATTTTACAATCTCGCAAAGTCCTCTGAGTGAAAATTTCTATTCACCTCAAAGTATAGAAAAGAATGTCTGTGTCAAAAGCAGATGCACAAAAGTTTTCATAAAGACATAATTTAAAAATATTATGTAAGTTCAATATAAGAATTTATACATTGTAAGTGAATAACGTCATAATATTTTGATTTTAAAAGGTTATTTATTACTCAGCCATAAAAAGAAATGAAACTGAGTCATTTGCAGTGAGGTGGATGGACCTAGAGTCTGTCATACAGAGTGAAGTAAGTCAGAAAGAGAAAAACAATACCATATGCTAACACATATATATGGAATCTAAAAAAAAAAAAAACTAAGTGGTTCTGAAGAACCTAGGGGCAGGACAGGAATAAAGATACAGATGTAGAGAATGGACTTGAGGACACGGGGAGGAGGAAGGGTAAGCTGGGACGAAGTGAGAGAGTGGCATGGACTTATATATATTACCAAATGTAAAATAGATACCTAAAGGGAAGCAGCCGCATAGCACAGGGAGATCAGCTCGGTGCTTTGTGTCCACCTAGAGGGGTGGGATGGGGAGGGTGGGAGGGAGACGCAAGAGGGAGGGGATATGGAGATATATGTATATGTATAACTGATTCACTTTGTTATAAAGCAGAAACTAACACACCATTGTAAAGCAATTATACTCCAATAAAGATGTTAAAAAAAAAGATATTAAAAGGTGTTATTTTGGGCAGCAGCTGATTTTTTTCAATACAGAATTAAGATATTCACCATAGCAAAGTTGTTAATTATTTTGAGGCAATTTTAAGTAAAATCTATCAGATTGAACAAATAAATGTCAAAAGCATGAACTCTTAAATGTTCTGTGAAGAGATGTATGGTTTTTTAAAATTTATTTATTTTTATTTATTTTATTTTTGGCTGCATTGGGTCTTCGTTGCTGCGTGCGGGCTTTTCTCTGGTTGCGGCGAGCGGGGGTTACTCTTCCTTGTGGTGCGTGGGCTTCTCATTGTGGTGGCTTCTCTTGTTGCAGAGCCCAGGCTCTAGACGCGCAGGCTTCAGTAGTTGTGGCACGCGGGCTCAGTTGTTTTGGGACATGGGCTTATTTGCTCCGAGGCATGTGGGATCTTCCCGGACCAGGGCTCAGACCCGTGTCCCCTGCATTGGCAGGCAGATTCTTAACCACTGTGCCACCAGGGAAGCCCCCATTTATCATTGTTTGTAGGATGTTTTTCTTTAAACAGAGTCATCAATTTCTTCTAATTTAATAAGTGATTGTTTTTAAGATTAATTATATTCATTATAATTATATTTCTAATAATCATAGAGGTTAACAATAGGTTTACTATAATATGTATTTCTAATATGTCAAGCAATCTTTATAAATAACTAAATTAACTTGCTGGTTAAGTATATTTATCAGTTTCCTCTTTTTTCAACTATTTCTATCTATCTGTCTTTTTATAGGTATACTCTAAAAGTCAATTCTCTATGATTCATTGGAAAAGAATATATATATATATTTAAATTTATTTATTTATTTACTTTTAGCTGCGTTGGGTCTTCGTTGCTGTGCACAGGCTTTCCCCAGTTGTGGCAAGCAGGGGCTACTCTTCGTTGCAGTGTGCAGGCTTTTCTTTGCAGTGGCTTCTCTTGTTGCAAAGCATAGGCTGTAGGCGCATGGGTTTCAGTAATTGTGGCACGTGGGCTCAGTAGTTGTGGCACACAGGCTCAGCTGCTCCGCGGCATGTGGGATCTTCCCAGACCAGGGCTCAAACCCGTGTCCCCTGCGTTGGCAGGCGGATTCTTAACCACTGTGCCACCAGGGAAGTCCAAGAATACATTATTATTCTTAGTTTATTTGGATAACTATTTTCCATTTGCAATTTAGGTACTTTTTGATTTTTACTTTGTCAGTTACTTCTAAAGCAGCAATTTTTGACGTTGACAATTAGGCATAGTCTAGCCATGTAAGTTTTCTCTTTAACAAGTCTTTATGAAAGCCTCAAATCTTGATAATTACTCATTCCCCATCTCACTAAATAGATAACTAAAACATTTGTAATATAAAGTAAATATATCAGTTTACCAAAAAAAAAAAACAAAAAAACCCTGAGTTAAAACTGAATTGAGAGGTTAGACATTATTTTCAGTACATGTTTAACCAGAAAAATGTGGTAGAGAAACTGAACTCTCTTTAGGTTAAGTTTCATTTAATTCATTCATTGATTTATTTAGAATTATTGAATGGTTATCAAAATCCATATATGGTATGTGATATGTGATAAAAATGGAGATTGTGAATGTCTTGAGTGTAGGGTCCTTGCTCAACTGAATTTTGAATCTCCTGTCCTTAGCATATTATAGGGAAAGAGCAAAAGATGCCAGAGAAAAGGATGAAAGAAAATGAGAGGGAATAAACAAAGAAAGGGAGTTATCCCTGCAAGGAAGAGAGAAAGGTAAAAAGGATGAAAAAAATGAGGCAGTGTCCTGTGGTGATTAGAAGTTTGGTATGTGGTTGAAGATAAATCTGATCATGACTATAGGCTCTTATACTAACAAACCATGTAATCTTTTTCTCTCAGTATCTCATTTTTTCCTCTGTATGTCTTGACACTCATTCTATCCTAAATCTGTGTTATAATATAAATGAGGAAATCAAGACCAAGCCAATTAAATATGACAATAATGTCAAAATAATGAGCTTATTATTTTAAATACTAAGCAATTTCACCCAAAATACATCACTCAAATAAGGAACTCCAAAATACATCAATCTGCTATGCAAATACAGAAAAAGTGAGAATTGACCAGAGAAATTTATTAGAAGAAAATAGGATGGACAATAATAAAAGTGTAGTAGGGAGGGGGTCAGGATAAGCACACTGAAAGCTGACTCTCCTTCTTTCTTTCCTTCCCTTTTTTTTTTTTTTCTTTTTTTTTAATTGGCCCACCCTTCAGTAGAGCCCTGGTTCAGGTTTGGTTACCTGAATTTAAAAATATGAAGTTAAATCAAAAATAGTCAAAGTTTCAAAAGGTGAGAGATAATGATAGAACAAAGTGTTCATGAGGAAATGACAGAAATGCTTTAATTTAGCAAAGAATAATCTATAAAGTAATGATTAAGACAAACTCAACTTTCTCCTCAACTTGACTAAACTTTAGACGGGTTTCTTCCTGCCTATGTGGTCCCAACTCTCCTTTTCTTAGGCATTTACAAACTTGCAACTGTAAATTCTTTCTCTGCCCCTTTAAGTTGTAAATCTTCTCCCAGGAAGTTCTTTCTCAAAGACCTGGAAGCCATCTCTGTGAAATTTAATCATCAAGAATGATAGCATCCCTATTTCCCAGGCTCTGTGGGAGAGTAGGAGCCTAACTTTGATAACTGCCCATTGGCAAACATAAATGGCCTAATCACTGGCCAAACTCCTTTCTAACACTCTCCAGTACTTTTCCACAAGTTCACCCCAGTGCTTAAAAACTCTCTCACCTTTTACTTCAGTGGAGTTCCTTTTAATCACTCTCTCCTAATTGCAATAGTCTAATGAAGTCTTCCTGGCCTGTTTAAGTTTTCCAGTGCAGTTTTTCTTCGACAGTAATTTCATTAGTTCCCCGAAATATTAACTCATTTGCTTTCCTGAATAGCAAAAACTGCATGCTTATTTTTTAAGTCACACACACACACACACACACACACACACACACACACACACACACAGAGCTAAGAAAAATGGAAAGCAAGCAAGCAAGCAAGAAAGCTCAAGCACAAATTAAAATAGAAAAGAATGCATTTAGGGCTTCCCTGGTGGCGCAGTGGTTGAGAGTCCGCCTGCCGATGCAGGGGACATAGGTTCGTGCCCCGGTCCGGGAGGATCCCACATGCCGCGGAGCGGCTGGGCCCGTGAGCCATGGCCGCTGGGCTTGTGCGTCCGGAGCCTGTGCTCCACAACGGGAGAGGCCACAACAGTGAGAGGCCCGCGCACAGCAAAAAAAAAAAAAAAAAAAAAAAAAAAAATGCATTTAGATTTAATAAAGATTCCCTTATGTAATAAAATGTTGAAACAAATGATCTGAGGGAGTTCTAGTTTCTACTCTTGGTGCATATATTCTTGGGAATATTCATAAAGAAACAAAAGTATTTTGTCCTAGATGACTTATACTATAAAAGGTGAGGAGATGGGGCTTCCCTGGTGGCGCAGTGGTTGAGGGTCCGCCTGCCGATGCAGGGAACGCGGGTTCGTGCCCTGGTCCGGGAGGATCCCGCATGCTGCGGAGCGGCTGGGCCCGTGGGCCATGGCCGCTGAGCCTGCGCTCCGCAACGGGAGAGGCCACAGCAGTGAGAGGCCCGCATACCTCAAAAAAAAAAAAAAAGATGAGGAGATGAACCATTCTTTGCTGAATAATTTAACGAAAACTTCCAACACTTTTAAATACCTAATCTTAACTAACTATGGTGTATTGCATATATAAAGTAATGAAATAGAACTAAGTGTAAAGTCAAAATTGAATTCCTAATTAGTGTGATAATATACAATTGCAAGATATTACACATCCATCTTAAGAATAATTACTCCTAAGAAAACACTCCCATTTACCATTGCAACAAAAAGAATAAAATATCTAGGAATAAACCTACTTAAGGAGACGAAAGACCTGTATGCAGAAAATTATAAGACACTGATGAAAGAAATTAAAGATGATACAATTCAATGGACAGATATACCATGTTCTTGGATGGGAAGAATCAACATTGTGAAAATGACTCTACTACCCAAAGCAATCTACAGATTCAATGCAATCCCTATCAAACTACCACTGGCATTTTTCACAGAACTAGAACAAAAAACTTCGCAATTTGTATGGAAACAAAAAAGACCCCGAATAGCCAAAGCAATCTTGAGAACGAAAAAAGGAGCTGGAGGAATCAGGCTCCCTGACTTCAGACTATACTACAAAGCTACAGTAATCAAGACAGTATGGTACTGGCACAAAAACAGAAAGATAGATCAGTGGAACAGGATAGAAAGCCCAGAGATAAACCCACGCACATATGGACACCTTATCTTTGATAAAGGTGGCAGGAATGTACAGTGGAGAAAGGACAGCCTCTTCAATAAATGGTGCTGGGAAAACTGGACAGGTACATATAAAAGTACGAGATTAGATCACTCCCTAACACCATACACAAAAATAAGCTCAAAATGGATTAAAGACCTAAATGTAAGGCCAGAAACTATCAAACTCTTAGAGGAAAACATAGGAAGAACACTCTATGACATAAATCACAGCAAGATCCTTTCTGACCCACCTCCTAGAGTAATGGAAATAAATACAAAAATAAACAAATGGGACCTAATGAAACTTCAAAGCTTTTGCACAGCAAAGGAAACCATAATCAAGACCAAAAGACAACCCTCAGAATGGGAGAACATATTTGCAGATGAAGCAACTGACAATGGATTAATCTCCAAAATTTACAAGCAGCTCATGCAGCTCAATAACAAAAAAACAAACAACCCAATCCAAAAATGGGCAGAAGACCTAAATAGACATTTCTCCAAAGAAGATATACAGAATGCCAACAAACACATGAAAGAATGCTCAACATCATTAATCATTAGAGAAATGCAAATCAAAACTACAATGAGATATCATCTCACACCAGTCAGAATGGCCATCATCAAAAAATCTAGAAACAATAAATGCTGGAGAGGGTGTGGAGAAAAGGGAACACTCTTGCACTGCTGGTGGGAATGTGAATTGGTTCAGCCACTATGGAGAACAGTATGGAGGTTCCTTAAAAAACTACAAATAGAATTACCATATGACCCAGCAATCCCACTACTGGGCATATACCCTGAGAAAACCAAAATTCAAAAAGAGTCATGTACCAAAATGTTCATTGCAGCTCTATTTACAATAGCCCAGAGATGGAAACAACCTAAGCGCCCATCATCAGATGAATGGATAAAGAAGATGTGGCACATATATACAATGGAATATTACTCAGCCTTAAAAAGAAATGAAATTGAGCTATTTGTAATGAGATGGATAGACCTAGAGTCTGTCATTCAGAGTGAAGTAAGTCAGAAAGAAAAAGACAAATACCGTATGCTAACACATATATATGGAATTTAAGGAAAAAAAAATGTCATGAAGAACCTAGGGGTAAGACAGGAATAAAGACGCAGACCTACTGGAGAACGGACTTGAGGATATGGGGAGGGGGAAGGGTGAGCTTTGACAGGGTGAGAGAGAGTCATGGACATATACACACTAACAAACGTAGTAAGGTAGATAGCTAGGGAGAAGCAGCCGCAAGGCACAGGATATTAGCTCGGTGCTTTGTGACAGCCTGGAGGGGTGGGATAGGGAGAGTGGGAGGGAGGGAGACGCAAGAGGGAAGACATATGGGAACATATGTATATGTAAAACTGATTCACTTTGTTATAAAGCAGAAACTAACACACCATTGTAAAGCAATTATACCCCAATAAAGATGTTTAAAAAAAAAAAAAAAGAATAATTACTCCTCACAAAAACTTTGAGAAGCCCTGATTATAACTGCCATTTTACAAGTTTTAAACAGAAGTTTAGAGAAGACATAGAGTTAGTAATTTGCAAAGTTGGAACGTAAATCCAAATGAGTATGATGTCTCAGTTCTGAGTTAGGACACCAGTTTTTCAATCTCTATGATAACCGTGAAGAAGACTCTCATGCACTAGAGGAGTATGTAAAAATGAGCATTTGCAATATATAAGGTATTTCTTTTCAAGAATATTTTTATCCTTAAGTGCCAATGCTTATTACTTGGGCAACGTTCTGCTTTAAAATAGTACATTTGAAAAAATAACTATTTTTTATTTTTAATTATTTATATACCTATTTATTTATTACCCACTTACTATTGTTTAATGATGCTTTTTGTTTACATATTAGCTGAAAGCCAACTAAAGACCATTATATTCTTTGTCATGGGATTAAGTACTTATAAAATTGTGTCTGCAGAAAGACAAATATGGTATGATCTTACGTGTATGTGGAGTCTAAAAACTCATAGAGACAGAAAGTAGAATAGTGGTTGCTAGTGGTTGAGGGGAGGAGGGAATGAGGAGGTGGTGGTCAAAGGGTAGAAGTTTCAGTTATACATGACTAATAAATTCTGGAGATCTACTCTATATCATAGTGCCTCTAGGTAACAATACTGAATTGAAGATGTAAAATTTGATAAGGGGTAGATCTTTTTTTTTCCCGTTGCGGAGCACCGGCTCCAGACGCGCAGGCTCAGCGGCCATGGCTCACGGGCCCAGCCGCTCCACGGCATGTGAGATCTTCCCAGACCGGGGCACGAACCCGTGCCCCCTGCATCGGCAGGATTCTCAACCACTGCGCCACCAGGGAAGCCCAGGGGTCGACCTTATATTAAGTGTTCTTATCTCACACACACACACACACACACACACACCCACACACTAGTAAAAGAGGTGGGAAGAAACTTTGCGAGGTGATGGATATGGTTATGTCCGTGATGGTGATTTGGGATTCATGGATATATACTTAGCCCCAAACATCTGTTTACATAAAATATGTACAGCTTTTTACGTGTCTATCATACTTCAATAAAGAGGTTAAAAAATTGTGTCTGATATCTAAGGATAAATCTTCTCAAGTTCAGTTGTACCCCTGTGCTTAAAAAGAGAGAAAGAAACTTTTTCCTGCACAAGTTTTTGGAAAGCACAAAATATGCTTTTAGATAATGGAAAAATATTTTACAACTGAGCAATTAGACCTGTTAGAGAAGCTTCCAGTCTAAATTGTGAATGATTAGGCACTGAGGATATTTTTTATCTGCCATCCCTGATGCAGAACAGATATCAGTTGCCTCACAGATAAAAGCTTCACCCTTCAATTTTGTTTTCAGCTTTTGTCTGCCACCATCCTTGCACACAGAGAAGTCACATATGAGATGATGAACTGTGAACAGAAAATTGTCTGTCCACGGTTTGCGAACTGTCAGATTTAGAAATAAAGTTCTCCCTTTCCTTTCTGCATTGAGCACTTTTGTGCTTACATAAAGAAGAATAAACCCCATATTTATACACGGCAAAGCAGGACTGTAATCAATCTTCGGAGTAAAATCTCTACTGTTTTCCAGAAAAAAAGTATGTAAACAAAACTGTTTGTAATCATAATTAATATTATAGTTTATTTATTATGACAAAAAATGACAAGAAAACTATTAGGTCTGAATCAGCAAATCTAATCAATAGAGATTATACTTTTAGAGTAATTTGCACGAATAAAATAAGATTTTTACAATGTTCTGAAAATTGAAATAATTCAGCTCATTTAGGATTATTAAGTTTGACAGTGAAACTTGCTATATGCTTGTTCTAAGGGGAGTAGTAGCATGATGGCCTGACATCATCACAATATTACTTATTGTGTTCCCATCCCATACATCCACCATCGGCTATTGTTCTTATGGGTTACATCCAATGGCTATTTCATGTGCATATGTACATCAATCTCCAGGATTTAAAGACTGAAAATTCACATAACTGTCTTCACTTACTAACATGGAATTAAGACAACTTTGCACAATTTAACACAAAGAGCAGTATAGAGAGAGTCGCACAAATGGACACCCAGTTCACTCCTCTAAAAGAGATAATGAAATTTATACATAAGAGTTTCTATACTGATATCATATTCCTGGAAATGCCTTCTTAGAGATGGTTTAAAGGAATAAGAAGCATATCATTCTGACGGAAAAGTTTGGGGCTAAGTAATAGTCTAACAATCACACCCTATGGTTTCCTTATCTCAGTAGATGGATAAAGCTTTCAAAAGCCTAGTAAAATCAGCAGGAGAGTCAAAGAGACTTAATAGTTTCCTTCTAAAGAAATTAAAAAGGTAATTTTTAAACTTCAAAAATTATGACTAAAGAGTAAAAACAAATACATGCCTAAGGCAACTATATTATTTTTTCTAACCTATTAAATCATTCTAACCTATTAAATCATATCATATCATTTTTTTCTAACCTATTAAATCATACATGCCTAAGGCAACTATATTTATTTTTTCTAACCTATTAAATCATGTTGCTTTTTTCACACACCAAATTAACTACTAATTTGCTCACTGATTTACAGCAGGGATACCTAATACCTGGTTTAAGGATTTCGACTACCAACTTTGAACCCAAACTACACTTAGAATTATTTATAAAACAAACCAAGAGACAGTTACTAACTCTGATTTGGAGCTAGCACTTGAGTTAAATGTATTTGCTAAGATAAACACAAAATGTGAGCAGGGAAACATATTTTTATGATATGTAAATGCCTTTCCTAGGGTATGGTGAGAGGTATAAGAGGTATTCACTGGAGGAAAACCCTGAAAGGTTGTCTGGACAAGCAGCACAGGACAATTTCAAATTTGTTTTTTAGCAAACCTTCCATTGCTTGCGAAGCACTAAAGGAGATCACTTTCTTATACATAATAAATCACAAACTCTTAGAGTTGAAATGTG